>NW_022589715.1:15587884-16225382 GCF_004348235.1 Phoca vitulina | reverse complement strand
CTTTCTTTCTTTCTTTCTTTCTTTCTTTCTTTCTTTCTTTCTTTCTTCTTTCTTTCCTTTTTTTTTTTTTTCCTTTTGGGAGCCAGATATTGAACACTGGGACATTTCCAAAGCAAGTTTATATACAGGGGAAATTAAAAAGTGAACATGTATATCCAGAGAAAGGTGCAGGCTGAGAAAGGACCTGAGGCGATCTTTAGTTTATACCTCAGACTGATCCTTGACAAAGAGAAAATCTACCAAAAAAAAAAAAAAAAAAAAAATCAGCAAACCCTGAGGGAAGGGACAAACTCTTATTTCCAAAGTTATCATATTATTAGATTCAAATATGCATGTTTCTACAAAAAATCACAAGGCTTTAAACAAAACAGAAAAGTATGCCTTATCCATAGGAAAATAATAAATTAAAAGAAACTGTCTCTGAAAAGATCCCATGACAGATCTATTAAATTAAGATTTTAAAATAACAGATATTCAAAGAACTAAAGGGAGATATAGAGGAAGTTAAGAAAATGATGTATGAACAAAGTGGAAATATCAATAAAGAGATGGAAAATCAAAAAAGAAATTAAAAATTAATTCTGGAGTTGAAAATTATAGTAACTGAGAGATTTAAAGGCAGATTTGAGCATGTAGGGCAAAAAAAGTATCCAATCTGAGGAACAAAAAAAAAAAAAAAAAGATTGGAAAAAGGGAACAGAACCTAAGGGACCTGTGGTATACCATCAAGCATTGTAGGAATTCCAGAAGAAGAGAGAGAGAAAATGGCAGACACGAAATTCAAATAAATAATGGCTACTTTCCAAATTTCATGAAAATCATGAATATAAACATCCAAGAAGCTCAATGAACTTTAAGTAAGATGAACTCTAAGACACCTCCACTGAGACATATTATAATTAAACTTTGAAAGTCGAAGACAAAGATAGACTCTTGAAAACAGCAAGGAAGTGGGAACTCATAACATGCAAGGGATCCTCAGTAAGATTATCAGTCAATTTCTTATCAGAAACTTTGGAGTCCAGAAAGCAGTAGGCTGATATATTCAAAGTGGTAAAAGAAAACTAAAACAAAAGCAAAAACACTGTCAGTCAAGAATCCTATGCCTGTAAGACTATCTTTGAAAAGTGAGGGAGAATTTAAGGCATTCCCAGATAGACAAAAGCTGAAGCAGTTCATTAGCATTAGACCTGTCCTGAAGAATTACTAAAGGGAGTGCTATAGGTTGAAATGAAATGATACTAAACAACAACTTGAAGTTGTATGAAGAGATGGAAATTTCAGTAAAAATATATGCATGGGCAGGGATAAAACCTAGTATTATTGTAGCAATGGTTTAAAGTTCTACTTTTGGGATGCCTGGGTGGCTCAGTCAGTTAAGCGTCTGCCTTCAGCTCAGGTCATGATCCCAGACCCTGGGATCAAGTCCCGCATCGGGCTCCTTGCTCAGCGGGGAGCCTGCTTCTCACTCTGCCTGCCACTCCCTCTGCTTGTACTCTCTCACTCTGACAAATAAATAATTTTTTTAAAAAAATACTAAATAAATAAAATAAAGTTCTACTTTTTCTTAGAGCCTGTTACATTAAAAAATGAGTCTGAAAACTAGTTTTTTTGTAACTTTGGTTTGTAGCTCCACATTTTTTCTATGTAATCTAAGACTAATGCATTTAAAAGACTTACAAATTTATATTTTTGCATACAAGTTATAAAGAGAGAGATTACATATATATTCAATATACATATATAAATACATGTAATGTATAAAGAGAGAATATATGTAATTTTGTGACATCAATAACTGAAAGAGGTGGGGGTGGAGCTGTAAAGGAGCAGAAAAAGCAAATACTCTATGATTCCACTTATATGAAATACTTAGGCTAGTCAAAATCATAGAGACAAAAGGTAGAGTAGTGGCTGCTAGGGTCTGAGATGTTAAGAATGGGGAGTTATTGTTTAATGGGTATAGAGTTTCATTTTACAAGATGAAAAGAGTTCTAGAGATTAATGATAGTAATACAACATTATGAATGTATTTAATACCACTGAACTATGCACTTAAAACCAATTAAGGTGGTAAATTCATGTTATGTGTATGTTACCACAGGGGGGGAAAAATGGAAAAAATGATTATCAGTCTTCATCTAATCCTCTAAGGGAAGAGACCAACCAGTATGACTTCTTCTAAAGTGATACACCATCTTTAGCTACAGATTGCATTTAGAGAAGGAGTCCTTAATTTTATCTGCCCAACTGAGCTGTTCCAAGTGGAATTATATAGCAGGAAAGTGTAAAAGGTAGGATATATTCTTTTGGCATTTGATCAGGCATTACACCACAAATGCCAAAATCTTAGCGGTGGATGTCACTCTCTGACCAGACAGTTGGCTCTGTGAAAGGCAGTTGAGAACATTTGAATTGTACCATGAAACTTTCTCCCAACAAATAGGAATTATGTTTTTATCTCAGAGGTGTATATTAAAACTCATCTCATAAAAGATAAGTAAGAATAACTCTTTGGTCTATAAGACTCCTAGATAAGTACTTGTCATAGCATAGCATGTGTGATATATTTCATCAGTCTACAATAAAAACAGGGCAACTTGTTTTAAAATATTTAATTTAATATACATCATATACTGAACTCACTGCTACCTTGAGGGCATTTTATCTCCACCTGGACTCACTCTTACTGGCATAAAGTCATTACCCATGGTGCTTAATCATAAAGCACAACCCTGGTTACTCCCTCTCCCCAGGAATTGGAATTCAGATTCATAAACTTAAGGCCAGAAAATACTATAATTGTCCCCAGCCCAAGTTGTCACCAATGTATAGCTTCTTCCAGAGATGTTCTAATTAGCAAGTGTGGACAGTTGAAAAAGGAGAAGTTTGAAGATCCTCTTTGTCTAACAATATCAAGGCATCTCAGAGTCTTTGAGACTCCTCAGAGGAAAAACTGTAGATTATCCAGTGTCAGCCACAGGGTTGTCTACTGAAAATAGAGTATGATACGTGTGTCAACCGCTATAATGTCTCTGCTAATCTGACTGCTTCTCTCAGTGCATGGGCTGTTGGATCAGAGTTAGAATAAGTGGGAGGAGAAAATCTTGTCTTCTGTCTTGTTACATGTAACTATGCTTTCTCCACAGTCTTGCAAACCCCAGAGCTATAATTTTACATTTACCCGCATTTTCTTTAATTCCCAAACAAGTTCATGGTCAAGGCCTTACTCTTCTATTTGGCACTTTGGTTCCAATTAGACATAGCTCCCCACCGCTTTGAGGAGATGCAACTTCTTAGCAAGGCTCAGTTTGGTGATTAATGTGAGGTAGAATTTAATGTCTACTTACCCCACCCCTACCTAGACATCTTTGTGAAATGCATCAACTTTATAATCATCTGTGGTTGTTCTGTTTAAAATTCTAAATGTTAGATCAGGAGATGGTTTTGTCTCTACTACATGCTAGTCATAGAACCAAGCCTTCCAATAACCATCTAGGTGCTGGCTTTGACCTTGGCTTATCACTGCAGACACTCTGATTATGAAAAATTTGAGCATTAAAGGTAGAAGGCTGAGAAAACCAACACTTTCTCTTTCAGGAGGCTAGAAGATATCAATGCAAATTTTATCACATCCCTTCCTAAACTTCAGAGTTTAAGATTAAAAGCACTCCATGATAGAGTAGACATTTTCAAATCCAAAATGAGTATTTTTATACCAGCATGAGTAAAGAGAGAATGTATCAGCCACAAGCAGTTTGATAAGCCTTGAAACCCATGAAAGCAAGAGTCACATAGTCAAACAGAAGCAGTAACCAGCTTTGCACTATCTAGATGAAGACAGCCTTAGCCAATAATCAGAGTATTCATGTTCCACCAGGAAATCAGCTGTATGCAGGAGATGGATCACTAGGCTGATTTTACCTGAGGCCATTAAATTTTAATTTCTGACCCTTCTTGTTTTGGTTCCACAACTGACAAATATAGTTTACCATGTCCAGTTGCCAATAGTGAGTTGGTCAATTTCATTTCAGTTTTTGGTGACAGATTTATTTAACATTATACATTTCAAAATAGGCATTTGAATTTATACACAATCTCTTTGGCTTATTGAAAACACACACACACACGCACACACCTTCACTTGCTGTGCAAAGTAAAATCACTATTGTCATAAACAGTGGGGCAGCTTTTTCTGCCTGACAACCCAAATTGCTTATCGTATAGAAATGCCTAAAGGGAAAGGATGTTAGATGACATTTGTCCTTATATTGAGCACAGTAGTGTTTCCTCTGTATAGTTACCCCATCCACAGATGGTTCTCTACGGCCATGAGACCTATTGCTGCATCAATTAAAGGTCTCCCTGTTTGCATCAACATCATATCATCTCTCATATTTGGAAAGCATTTCACTAATGAGAAAACAATGTTTGCATATACCATCTCATTTAATCCTCATTGTACAATTAGTATTATAATTTGTATTCTCTAGGGGCAGACATTTAGACTGAGTGATTAAGTGACTTTCCTGGGTTTGCAAGCTTGCAAATGCTTGAGGCCAGGATTGAAACACAAGAGTTAAAGAGTTATTTTAACAAAGGCTTCAGAATCTCGCATCAGCTCAGTGTTAAATGATTATATAAGATTTTGCAAATAATCTTGTGTTTACCTCTTTTTTTATTCACAGCCAGAGAGAAAGGCAGAACATTAGAATGAGTTTTTATGTAACTTCCAAATGAAATTATTTTGCCTAAAGCCTGATAAAAGCGAATAAACATGTTGAAATTCTGATTTGTATCTTTTTGCAGTAACCAAATGTTTACTCACTCTGGAACTCTATTGACCCTTCTAAAGAGAGAATGAATTTTAGACTTATGATTTCTTCAAATTCTTACTAATGATTTAAGCTTCATATAAAAATAAAGAAGACTACCAATACCTATTTTCATAACTAGACAATTTTATAAACATGTATGGGGATGTATTTGCCATTGTTTTCCACAATAAGTGCTCAAGTTCTCAAATCAGTAATGAAGTTGAGTACTCATGACAATAGTGGACTGAAGCTCTAAATTCCATATGTTTAAATCAATATTATGGATAGATTAATGGGAATTCATGGAGAATCAAGAAAAAAATTGGCATTTAATTTTATATATAACATCAAGAGTGAAAAGTATATGGTAATACTAGAAATAAAACATGTGTCATCCCTCATTGTATATAATTAACTTAGAAATGTATTATTCATTGCCTTGTGATTTTTTTTGTTCAGGGGAAGCATTAATAATTACTAGCAGAGTTTCTGCTATCCAACCAATGCTTCTAATTACTTCTATTTACAATTGCATTATATTATGAATTAATTCACTCATTCATCTATTAAATGTGTTTCTTCAATAAAATATCTTATTCTCAGGCATTGCAATAAGCTAAGAGAATGCAAGCAATAATGAGAATGAAGAGTTTCTTCCCTAATTTTGATTACATTATAGGTTTGATATTGCAAATCAAAAATATTTAAGAAATTAGCAAAGAGTCTATACTGTGCATAAACATCTCTTATTAACATTTCCTTGATCAACTTTGTAGAAAGAAACATACATTATTAGATTGGCAGTGACTTAACAAACAATTATGTCATTAAAGCAAATTGCTTTTTCAATACCTGCCATGTAATAACATATTTTATTGAATATTTAAAGTGATTGGAAACTCAAGCTATAGTAAAAGTTATATAATGATATATACATATCATTATATGTAAATATATAATATATGTATATATTTATTATAATAATATGAATATTATATATATTTATTAGGGCAAATATTTATTTGTTGTCCATGTCCAATTTAAATCAGGGGTCCAAACTTCTTCTATCTTGCAATTTAGCCTTTTGTCAGAATACATGGCTTTCATCTGTGTAGACTGAGAATGCAAGATAATGGAAAGTAAAAAACACTTTCTTCACAGTTGTTTATGTTGTTTTTGCTGTGCTCTACTGGCTGGCAAGATGGGTTATTTGACCTACCTAGATACCAAAGGCTACATACTGAGGATCATGAAGATATTTGAAAAGCACTAGTGACCTCTCTTACTGCCTGTTCTTCTGACCACCAAGTACCTTCTTGAATTTCTTCTCTGTGACTCATAATCTAGGAAGATAAGGTGTATACCTTCCTCACATCCAATATTTGAAAGTGGAATAGGAAAAGCATATGCATGTACTGCCCTTTTAATGTAACAAAATTATTTCAATGTATTTCTTTTTTTAAATTTTTTTTTAGATTTTATTTATTTATTTGAGAGAGAGAGACAGAGATAGTGAGAGAGAGCACAAGTGGGGAAGAGAGGGAGAAGCAGGCTCCCCACAGAGCAAGGAGCCCGATGCAGGACTCAATCCCAGGACCCCGGGATCATGACCTGAGCTGAAGGCAGACGCTTAACTGACTGAGCCACCCAGGCACCCTTCAATGTATTTCTAACACATAATTCTCAAACCATTCTACTTAGATTGCTTTACTCCTCAGGGCTGCCTCTCTCAAACTAATTGCCAACTAGATGGAGGCTATTTGGAAAATAAGTGGAAAGCTATACCCTGAATCTAACTTATTTCTCGAGTTATTTTACTGAATTGAGATTTTCCTATGGTAACTTTTTATTTTAATATTTCAAATTTACACAGTTTTGGCAAGAATAGTCCAAGAAACACCTGTGCATCCTTACAGAGATTCACCAGTGTTTCAATCTTGTGGCATTTCCATTATTATTCTCCCTCTCATTACTCTCTCTATAGATATGTTTCTGCTCTATTCATCCTTGCCATTACTGATTCAAATATTATACACTTTTCTAATTACTAGAACTAGTTACTTTGAGCTTCATAATAAGCTTTGACAGGTAATAGGATAATTTTATTTTTCCTGCTTATTTTAGAAATGATTTTGAGTGTTCTTGCCCCTTTTTATCTTTTTTTTTTTTTTTTTTTTTAAGAATTTTAGGTCTTGCTTGAAAAGTATATAGAAAAGCACCGGTGAGGTATTTATTTGATTTGTCTTGAATTTTGAGATACAATTGAGAACTGAGGTATCCAGTGTTGGTTGGTTGGTTGTTTTTTTTATCACAGTTTGTTTAGTTTTGTTTAGATTGTCTTTATACTACAGTAGTATCTTGTCTTTTAAATAAAAGGCTAACCAAAGTTCATCTTTAACATAAATTATGGAGAACTCTACTATTAGTGGGTGTCTGAACAGTCTGTGTTATTACTCAGGTGTCTTCTTCTGTGCCCTGCTGTATTATGAGGGATTTTCATTATATATAAGCAAAGGAAAGGTGATACCACTGTAGGTCATGATACTTGCGCTCCCCTTTTGTTGTGTAGCAGCAAGGAAAAGACAATTCTCCAGCAGGCCACAATGCCCACACTCCCCACTTAAACTTGAAAATTGCTGCAGTTTAGCCTTTAAACACTTGACTGAGGCTCACTCAGAAATTTGGCCCAAACTCAGCCATCTTTCAATCTAAGTATATCTCTTGTGACTTGGGATCAGCATGTCTTATTCCACACCCACATCTTTCTGAACAATTCCATACCACTTGGAGGACCCCTCTATCACACAACTATTGACTAAATAGATGACTCACAGACTGCAGTCAGCTGAGGGATGCACCAAAATATGGCATGGCAAGGGTCTTTTAGTGAATCATTAAGATACTTCAAAGACCACATTTGAATCCTACTATCATCCTCCTGGGTAGCCTGGTGATGGGTATTAAAGAGGGCACGTACTGCATGGAGCACTGGGTGTTATACGCAAACAATGAATCATGGAACACTACATCAAAAACTAATGATGTAATGTATGGCGATTAATATAACATAATAAAATAAAATAAAATAAAATGTCATTCTCAGTCAAATACACCTAGGAGAGATTATCAAGATCCCAGAGGCAAGAGGAGGAACAGGAACACAAAGATATATATATTCCAGTTTCAGAAATGTGTATTTCCCCCCTTCAGGAAGTTTCCTGGGATCTTATATTCTCCCCATGTTGGCACATTGTAATATGCATTTCCTACCATTGAATAATTTCCACCTAAATAAGCAAATTCCCCACAGTTGGCATCACAATATTGCCTGAGTCTTCTTTTAGGCCCAAGTTCAAAGGACTACCAATGGAACATAAATGGATAAAGATGAATATGAATTATTTTAAGTAACTAGAACCTTACATTTTATAGGTAAGGACATTCAGTCATGTATCTGGGAGCATGGTAACCAAATTTTGCTGGATTTCAGGATTCTGATTTTAGGGGGAATTCCAATTTGCTTCTTTTATTGCAGCTGATGCTCACCTCAGGATATAAGCACAAATTTAATTTAGAAATAGTAAAACTAATGTAGCTAAATTTATTGAAAATGTATTGTGTCTAATGTAGTGAGATATGTATATCTATGTCTGTATCTATGTATCTATGTGTAAACACAGATATAGATATATTATGATTACGTATGTATAATCTCACTTAAAGTAACAACAATTAAATGTTTGTTTCTATTTTTTCCCAAGTTTACAAAACACATGCATACACACAAACAAAATGAAAAACTACTGCTATTTAATTTGCTTTAACTAGGAAGTTGCAGAATTAGGGCTGAAATAGAATTATGACCACACAAAGTCTGACTCTAGACTCTGGGCTCTGGGCTCTTCACCATGATTTTTGATTGATTACAAATTGTATATTTTATTTTATTAATTTTAATTAAAAACTATGAGTCAGATATCTTCCAGTCTTATATCTTATATCCTCCAGTCTTAAGTTTGATTTTTACAAATTGGTACTAGAATATAATTACTATATTCTATATTTACAGGCATATTACAGCCTATGTTCTGTATTTTCCCTTCATTTGTTTCAGTAATAAATCTGCATTTCTTATTACATAGTCCATGGCATCAAATGTTTTCACTAATGTTCTTTCATTTGTTTCATCTCTTAGTAGATCCTTAATTAATTATCTCAATCTGTCATTTCTCTCTGAAAACTTCCAGTGCAATCCCATTCTGTCTTCTACACAAAGAAATTGGTGTAAATGCTCCTGTCCTTTTAATTCTCAGTAATCATCTGGCTCAAAGATGCAAGAGCAAGTTCAAATGCCCCCTTTCTGTGAACATTATGTTGAAACAATAGAGAACCAGAATTATCTGTGTTCACACAGTTTGCTATATATGTTAAATTGACTTTAGTATTCCACTGTTTTCTTTGTCATAATCTGACCCAGGAGACTCTTGCCCAGGTGAGTAACTTTCAACTTTATTACAGGAATTTCCTGAAAAGCTCATCAACTTTTTAATAGAATCAACAATATTCCAATACTGTTCACCTCTTTGCTCAGAAGTTTGCCTTGTTTTCCTCCAAATCACAAACTATTATATTATGATTTCCCAAATCATAGTCAACTGTCACAGTAAAATACTTGCCTCAATAAATCTGACCTTGACCTTCCCCTTTGAAAACACAACCAAAGCTTTGCCAAGGTAGCGTTCACTCTTACTGAGGTAAACAGTAAGTGAAACTTTGTCTTAACTACATGCAGTGCTAGGAATATCTGGAGAGCAAGAATTCCTAACAAATTTCCAGTGGTCTTCAATTCTGAAGTCCTAAGTTCTGGAAAGAAGAGCTATTCAAGATAGGAAGTAATTAATATGGAAACACACCCAAGTAAATGGAGTGGGAATAAATATAGATAAATATAAGTGGAAATTAAATAGCTGAATTCATTCTCAACAGGTTACTCATTGATTCCAAAACACTTTCCATAGTAATAACCAAATTCTTTAATTTGGGTATTCTTCATTTTCAAGCCATTTTATTATAAACATTGTCTCTTTCTTTTAGTTGCACTGTCTCACATATCAGTGCAAATTATGTCTAAGGCATGATTTTCTATTGCTATTTATTAAAGATTGTGAACAAATGCCAGGTATCAGTTGGTACTCTCACATCACTAAAAGTAAGGGGGGAGAAGAGGAGATGGTATAAGAAAATGCTGGGAATATTTTGAACAAAAGAATATTTAATCTCCATTGCATTTTGCCACAGGTTGCTGAAAGAATAGGAGGGAGTGAGAGCAACTAAGTACTATTCATAATCTTGTGAATTAAGCACAGCTAGAGCTTCTGAAATTAGCAGTATTCCCCAATGTTATGGAATACCTAAAGAACTCACACATCAAGAAATTAAACATAGAGATAATGCAGAGCAAACACAAAGATAATTAAAAGAAACTCCTAAACAAGACAGAAAATGTTACAAAAAATTCTGTTTAATGCAGTCTAGGCTGACAGTCTTGAAATAGTATTTTAATGATCTCCCTAAACAGAATATTTTTTTTATATAAAAGCAGCTAATTATAATCAGAAAAATAAATTCCATAAAAGAATTAAAAAAAATTACAGCTTCACATTTCTGATAAATATGACGTTATTTTTTAGAAGCAGTATAAAAAATGTAAAAGCTAGATGATTAGACAGCTTTTTCTGTTGTTAATGGTTTTACTGAGCTATAGTTTACACATTTAGCATGTACAATTTGATGGGTTTTTTTGGTATATTCACAGAATTATACAACCATGACCACAATCAATATTACCATATTATATCACTTCAAAAAGCAGCCACTTATTCTTTAGCCATTACCCTACAGTCTTTCTATTCTCTTAATGGGATCTTTCATATAAATGTAATCATTTAATATGTGATATGTACATACAAGACACGATGTGGCCTTTTGTGTCTGGCTTATTTCCCTGAGCATGTTTTCAAAAGTCACTCATGACAAAGCATGCATCATACCTCATTCATTTTTTATGGCAGAATAATATTGCATTATGTTTATACTACATTTTATTTAGCTCTTCATCAGTGGATAGAGTTTGGGATATTTTTCACCTTTTGGCTATTATGAAGAATATTGCTATGAATATTCATGTACACGTATTTGCATGGACATGTGTTTTCAATTATCTTGAATACCTAAGAGCAGAATTTCTGGATCAATTGGTAACACTATATTTACATTTTTGAAGAAATACCACTGTATTTCAAGTGGCTGTGTCATTTTAAATTTCCTCCAACAATGTATGAGGCTTTTCAATTTCCCCATATTTTCATCAACACTTGTCCTGTGGTTTTGATTTGCATTTTCCTGATGACCAAGATGTTGAACATTCTTTCATGTGTTTATTCACCTTTTTATGTCTTCTTTTAAAAGTGTCTACTCAGATCCTTTACCAATTTTTAATAGTTTTTTGTCTTATTGTTATGAACTTGTAGGCATTTGTGTGTATTCTAGACACAAGTGCTCTATCAGATATTTGACTTGCAAATACTTTCTCCTAGTCAATTGTCTTTTCACTTTTTTTTGTGGTGTCCTCTGAAGCACAGAGGTTTTAATTTTGATAATGAAGTATAATTTATCTATTTTTTCCTTTGTTGCTTGTGCATTTGGTGTCTAAGAATACCCAAGAATCCTCTACCAAATCCAAGGTGACAAAGATTTAACCCCATGTTTTCTTCTAAAATTTTTATAGTTTTAGCGGTTACATTTTAAGATTTTTATCCATTTTGGGGGTTAATTTTTCTATATGGTATGAGTTAGGGGGTCCATCTAAATATTTTACATGTGGCTATTCAGATATCCAGCATCATTTGTTAAAAATCCTTTCACGATGTGTATCTATATAAAATCATCACATACACTTTAAATATCTTTTAATTTATTTGTCAATTATACTCCAGTAAGGCTGAAAAAAATCAATTTATCATAAATGTAGGTTTTTATCCTGAACTGTTAATCCTGTTCCATTGATATATATGTCTCTCCTTATGTCAACACCACTATTTTATTACTATAATTTTGTATTAAGTCTTTGAATCAGGTAAGGTGGGTTCTCCAACTCTGTCCTTGTTTTCAAAATTGTTTTGGCTTGTCTCCCTCTCTGATTTTTTCTCATGAGAGACTCTGGACTCCAGGAAACAAACTGAGGGTTACAGAAGGGAGGGGGATGGGGGGATGGGGTAAACGGGTGATGGGTATTAAGGAGGGCATTTGTTGTGATGAGCACTGGGTGTTATACGCAACGAATTGTTGAACACTACATTAAAAACTAATGATGTACTGTATGTTGGCTAATTGAACATAATAAATAAATAAATACATAAATAAATACATAAATAAATAAAATATTGTTTTGGCGATTCTGGATCCAGTACATTTCTATATAAATTTTAGGATCATTTTGTCAGTTTTTGCAAAGAAGGCAGTTGGTATTCTGATAGGAATAGTGTTGAACCTGAAGATAAATTTGTAGGCCAATCTTAATAAGTATTCCAATTCATGAACTTGGGACTTATTTCCATTTATTTAGAATCTCTTTAATTTTTCAATTATTTTATAGTTTTGCACTCCATTTGTTAAATTTGTTCCTAAACATCTTATTCCCTCTGATGCTATTATGAATGGATTTATTTTCTTATGTTTATTGCAATTGTATAGAAATACAACTAATATTTGTATATTAATTATGATGGTGCTACCTTGCTGGACTTGTTTACTAGTTCTAATAATTATTTTGTGGATTTTACAAGATTTCTATATAAGAGATCATATTGTCAGCAAATGCAGTTTTAATTGGTCTTTTCCGGTTTGATTTTTAAATTTTTATTTTTTTTTTAAGATTTTATTTATTTGCGAGAGAGAGAATGAGAGAGAGCATGAGAGGGAGGAGAGTCAGAGGGAGAAGCAGACTCCCTGCTGAGCAAGGAGCCCGATGTGGGACTCGATCCCAGGACTCCAGGATCATGACCTGAGCTGAAGGCAGTCGCTTAACCAACTGAGCCACCCAGGCGCCCCCTGGTTTGTTTTTTAATTCAATTTTTTTTTCCTAAATGGCTTGACCAGAACTTCCAGAACATTTTTAAATGGTAATGGCTAAAATGAACATCCCTATTTTTTTTCTTAATCTTAGGGGAAAAGCATCCGGTCTCTCACTATTATGTATGATGCTAGCTGTGTGATCTTCATAAATGATCTATATCAGTTGAGAAAGATCCCTTCTTTCATAATTTGTTGAGTGGTTTTATTATGAAAGGATGTATATTTTGTTAAATGATTTTTCTGGGTCTGTTAAGCTGGTCATGTAGTTTTTGTCCTTTATTCTATTGGTAAGGTTGCTACATTAATTGATGTTCAGATGTTAATTTGAATTTGCATTTCTATAATTAATCCACTTGATTATGATGTATAATCCATTTTTATAATTTACTTCTTCAATTTACTAATATCTCAAGCATTATTGTGTCTATATTTATAAAATACATTGACCTATAGTTTTATTTTCTATGATGTCTTTGTTGCATTTTGGTATAAGGGTAATACTGATATCATAGAATAATTTGGAAAGTGTTCCATTCCCTAATCACTGTTGGAAGAGTTTGTGCAGAGTTACTATTAATTCTTCATTATATGTTTTGTAGCATTCACTGGTAAATCCATCTGGGTCTGGATTTTTTTCTATAGGTAGTTTTCTGATTACTAATTCAATATCTTTATTATTCTAGTTCTATTTAGATTTTTATTATTATTATGTTCAATTAGCCAACATATAGTACATCATTAGTTTTTGATGTATTGTTCAATGATTCATTAGTTGTGTATAACACCCAGTGCTCATCACAACACGTGCCCTCTTTAAATTTATTTTTAATCAGTTTCAATAGTTTGTCCTTTGTAGGAATTTCTTATTTTTTTGTTATCTAATTTATTCATACACCCTTACTCAGAGTCTCTTATATTTCTTTTTATTTCTGTAAGGTTGTTAGTAATGTCCTCCTTTCATTTGTGATTGTAGTTATTTGAGTGGTAGGGGGCAATTCCTGCGTTGTGGAATTTATCACTTTGCATGGCTTCAGTATTCCACCATGGCCCAGTTGTAGGCTAGCAACATATCACTGAATGTGGATTGGAAATATATGTGCAGTCGCACACCATTATATAATATTTTCACCATACGGATACAATAGATGCAAAAAATCTCAAAAGCCATATATAATGGAAAATGAGGTAAATGAATAGGCAGTGATATGTTTTGAGTATGGACTACTTTTTATATATATATTTTTTTAGTTGCAAATTTATATAATCTAATATTTGACAATTGCTTTGTTTATTAACTAGCTTGAAAAATTTCTTAAATTTAACAGTTGGTTCTCACCAACCATTAACTTGCTCCATCAACTCGCCTGGAATTAATCAAAATTTAGGTCTTACAGATAGTTTCTACAGCACTACATGCCTTTTCTAGCTCATTTATTGGTGCTTATCCCCAAGGATTATTTGTTTAAAGAATGTACGAATGAATGAGTTAAGGAACACAAAAAATGATTCAATATTTTGTGTTTGTTTTTATCATTGCTTTGCACGGAGTTTGTATTTTGCCACATGTAAAACTCTTCAGTGCCTCTCAGATTCAATTAATTCAACAGACCCCTACTCATGGTTTGGATTGTGTGTTATGATAATATTGACACTATTGATAGTATTGAACATTTTTAAAAAATAAAATGTGTTATCATTTAAACTTGAAAGGATGCCTAATTTATAGCCTGGCATAAATAGGCTACATCAAACTGTTGGACTTTCCAATTACTCAACCAACAAACATTTAGACTTTATTGTAATGGTATATATATATATTCTATCATATCTAATACTGACATGACTAAAGTTCTGGTATTCAGAAGAGCACATCATTTTGTTATTCATATAATTGCTATTTATTCACACTAATTTTGTTATAAATTATTTTTTTAATATCACAATACCTTGTTTAAATAATTTACAATAATTTAAAAGTATAATCCCCATTCAGAGATACAATACAAACCCCCAAAGGCTCACGGAGGAGAAAAGGTGATTGTTTTCACTTTAAAGTCATTCAATGAAACAAAAATGAGATGATGGTTAGAGATCTAGGAGGTGAATAGGAGGTGAATGCATCTTTTCTGAACACAAAGTAAATGTCTAGCTGATCAAGATGGTTCTGAGGAGTCTAAGTATTGCTCAGTTATATTTATTGATGGGGTCAGATGGCATAAAACATGCAGCATGTAAGGAACCTGCAATCAAGAGAAAATAAGCAGAAAGACTAAAAACAGAGCTTGTAAGGAAAGGATGACTGTTGGCTCTGTTGTTTACAGTCTGTGCAAAAACTCAAGACACATACAATTAATTGAGCATAATTAAATACTTAATCTTGTGTTAACAAACAGAAGTGTCATGAAAGTTCATTGAGATCATTTGTGGGCTAGAATGACTAGTGTGAGTTTAATGAGTAAGAATAAGTTAGTCCTGGAGGTATGCCAAACAATTATTAGTTATAGGTGAGGATGAATTAGTTACTTTGAAGAGCAATGTGATTAAAATGGTCGTAGAAGAGGTGGCACAGTCTGATTTGCTATTAATAAGGTTCTCCCATTCAAAGAGCTACTAGCTTTTCTAAGCTTTACTCTTTATTATTGCTAGATTTTTCTTGTCTGAAAAAAAAAAGTTTACAGAGCCACAAAATAAATTGGACATTGTATTTTTTTTGACAATTCACATAGCAGATTTTCTGAACTACTACTATATTTCATATCCTGTCAAATATAAATTGTTTTTTATCTGGTATGTGGGAATTTTATATAAGTCTTCTTATCCTCTCTTTCTTCTACTCCCAATTTTCTCTTATATATCCATGCTTTTGAAACAGAATGAGCAAAAATCTGAAAAGAAACCCAGAAAGGAGTCAGAAAAATGAGCAACCTACTAAGAGCAAATGGTAAAGACTGGTGATTCTATGAGTGGAAAGATCCATCTGGGGAAAAAATGAGACATCTGTATCTCGATGTATATGCCACAAATCCAGTATGAGTCAGGAGTTAATTTTCTCTAAAATGCCTAAAAAATGAAATATTTTTTAACTTTTATCTTTTTTGATGCCCTCATTTTCCAGAAATTATTTTTTCCACTTATTTTTTCTAGAATGATATAGCTAAAAATATTTATATAAAGAAAAAAAAAAAAAATGAGAGTATTTTCCGAAGCTTTTAATGTCATCATGTTATGTGAGCTCCATTAAGTTACTAAACTGTTACCAAAAAAAAAAAAAAAAAAAAGTATTTTATATAGGTAGAAAGTGCGTCTGAAATTAAAAGGAGGAAAAAAACACTCCAAATCTTGATCCCTTTTCTAGCTAACAAATTTTCATGAGGTAGTAGAATAAGGTGTTTTCAGATTTCTAAGTGGTTATTTGAATTTTATAATCAAATAACAACCAGAAAAGTAACCATATCTAACAAAGAGGAAAAGAGATCTCACTCTCAAAATGCATCATAATTATAAATTATAGTAACTCACCCATAATTACTGATATGTGGCGAATTTCTTTGGGAAAAAAAGAAAGAAAGAAAATAGCACCTTTTATAAACTGAAACTTTTTAAATAGTTAAATGTGAATTTCCTGATGTTTTCTAATACTGAAAAGAAATAATTCTGGTGAAATTACTAAAAATTACTGTATTTAAACTAATGATCTCTATGGTCTTCAAAAACACACACAATAAAATGTTTTTCCCCTTTATTCAAATGTCCCTGACACATTGAAATGCACACAGAAAGTGTAGGGCCACATTAGGAGACACTTAAAGCAAATCTGAATGGTTCTACCTGCCATTTACATATGTATTTAATTCTTCACCCTGTATAGTCTTGTCCAGTGGATATTTTGAGTGGCTGGAAGAACCATTTCTAGTTAATGTGAAAAACATGGAAAAGTAATTAACAAACTATCCTTCCATGAATAAAAATCCCTTTCCAGTTCAGCAAGTATCTTGATTTTATTTATAATCACTACTTAGTCTTTACTGAAAATTTACATAACACTTACTTTATTATCTGCCGAATGCCTTTGTATTTAATTAAAAGGTTTATAATGTGGGAAGCCTGAAAAGTTACAGTAACTGTTTCAAGCCAAAGATCATCAAATAGTGTTCACTAAACCTATTTTTCAAATTTATCTGTGATAAATTATTAAGAAGCAAGATTATAGCCACAATTCCTTGAAGATATATAACCTGAGAGAGAAAAATCAAAGCAAGCACATGAAAATATTCTAGTTTCAAGTATGATTTTTTTAGCACAAGTTTTAATCAAAGTTTGTTGGAATGTTTTTTTTGAGTGCTGATGTCTTGTCAAAGGGCTCTTTAAGATTCTAACTGAAGGAAATGACTTAGTGACTTAAGGTATTATATAGAGAGGTTCAAAGAATGCATATATTATCTTCATGCTATGGGCATATTTTGCATGTGTATACTGCTTAACTTTTTACAATAAATATTTTCTATTTGAGAAAATGTTATAAGTCCCCTCATACTGATAAAATTCTTTCAACATTTCAAAGCATTTTATGTCTAATATTTATTCATTATCATATTACATTGGAAACATTATTTACATATTTGCAGAATTTCTTTCACCAAACAGAAGTAATAAAATACTCAAAGCTCATTCTTGCCAGTATATAGAGGCATACATGTATTCTCTAATAAAACAACTTACAATTTATTTATTTAACATTGATTTATAATTATGTAGTGCTTAGTTATTACTTGCTATTATTTCATTAAAAAGTGCTTCAAAATTTAGTAGCTTTAAATACCCATCATTTATTCTGTTTTGTGAATCTGTTAGCTGGCTGGGGTTTGTTGTTCTTAATTTCTTCCAGCAGTGGAGTCTGGCTAGAATGGGCATATTGGGTTCAGGCCCACTCCACATGTGTTCATTTGGTATCCATGGCATAAGGGGCAGGGAGGAAGTTCTTAGGTTGAAGACAACAACATCAGAGGGTAAATCCGAAGTCCTAAGCACATTTCAAGCCTCTGCTTGCATCACACTTGTCAATATCCCATTTTCCAAGTAGTTTACAAAGCCAACCCTGAAGCTGGGTCAACATGGTAGTCTCCACCCACCATAAGACCAAAGCAATTCAGCACAATATTTTGGAGAAGTAAACTCCCTCCATGGAGATGGGATATGAATATATATACATATATATTTATGTGTTTATATTGTATATGTGTGTATATATTACGTGCATATATACATATATACTTATATGTATATATACACACATGCACATATATATACACGCACACATATATATCAATATTACTCTGTGTGTATATATGTATATATTACTTTGCATATATGTGCATGTGTGTGTTTTATATATATACAATCTGATTTTTAATTTTTGTAAAGAAAAGTTATAATTCCTAAAATTAAATTCCTTTTTCAAAGTGTTGCTTTGTGTTACTAACTTCGAGACTTCTGTATTTTCTCTAGAATAATGTAATTCCTTATCTTGGATTGGTACCAGGTATTTGGCTCAAAATTGTTTCAGTATTCTTATGTTATAAGTCATTTAAATTATTTCATCATAAGCAAATACTCTTTCAGGTTTATCTGAGAGTCAAGCCCTTCCCCATTTTTCTTGCATAATCATTGGCTACTGCTTGACTTTATTTTTAATCTACTTCAAAACAAAATAGCAAAAACTGATGTTGATTAATAATTGGCACAATAATTGCTTAAGCATGGTTTTGTGTGCTTATGTTTTAAAATTTGTACAAACAAATGAGGAAGGCATATCTATGACCCCCATGATACAGAGGAGGCTACTGGGATTTCTAGAAGGTATTTGTTTGGTTTTTGTTTTTTTTGTTTTCCCAAAGTCAGAAAGCCAAGTACGTGAGTGTGTTGGTACTTGTATGTGCGCAGGACCCTGGGGCTATGCTGCTAACTGCTGTGAATTATGTGGTCTCTTGCCAGCGTGCTTCTGTTTATTAGAACTAATCTCAGTTCAGGTAATCTTTTTATAATATACTTAAGATGCATGTCCCTTTCTCACAACTTGGAGTCTGTACACGTCTTTTGATAACTGAGCATGATCAGAAAAATTAATATTTTAAAATTTGCATTTCATCTACATTGCTCCTCCACAAACATCACATTTTTAATCAGTTGTGCTCTTTCTTCTCCAGGTTATGCATATTTTAAGTGTGTTTCAGATAGCTATGTTGTATATGCAAATAGGCATTTTAAATTTCATAGAATACAAAACTTAAAGATGCAGTTATAATACTTGCCCAGCAGTATCTTTCTTGTATTATATAGGACTGAATATATTGCTACATTCTTAAATTATCTTTTATTTTCTTATTTTTAGAGATAAGGTAACATGATCATTAATAAATTCAACAAATATTTATTTACATATTGCTTTGTAATAGTTTTTGAGCTATAGGTTGGATATATACTTTTGAACGATACCCAGATCTTGACAATAGAGAAAACAGAGACTTAAAATTATATGAAATAATCATTTTTAAAAATTTCTTCAGTTCAGTCTAAGTGCATGATATCTGTTTAACTAGACATATCAGTTCTTTCTGTAGTTCACATAATTTGTGTTAGCTCCTACCTTTATACGACTGTCTATGCCCTAGCTGAATCCTAAAAAGTTATTTTTCTATCTTTATATTTAATGTTGTTTCTTATATTGAAGTGCATTGTGTTTTGCTTGTCTAGATCTGTATCTTTACTGATGGAAACAGAATATTAAGACTATCTCTGAATTTTGTTTTTATACTTCTAAAATTTTGATTACATTGTTAAGATCAAGTTGACCAGTTTCCATCTTTACTCTTTGAAAATGATTTTTCCTCTTTATTTGAAGTCCTGTTCATTTATTTATTCATTCAATGGCATTTACTTAGCATCTAGTATTCTCAAAGTATTATGTTATACCTTCTAAGTGTTACACAGATGCAAATTATATTCTTTCTTCGTATAAGACAACATGAGGTATATAAAAAACATGGTTTGTGTTTTAATTCTGGCTCTGCCACATACTGCTAGAGTAATTTTCACAAGTTAACTTTTTCAATTTTGACTTCCTTATTTGTAACTTGGAGATAATAGTATTGATTATTAGGAAGATCAAATGGGTGAATACAGTTATTTAGTTAAAGCAGTGCCTTAATGTGATAAGTTGTAAAAAAATATTAGGTATGTTTATTCATGATGAGTAAAGTCTATAGAGGAGAGTAGTAATACATGTAACTATATTTTGCTATGAAAATTTAGAGGATAATGGGATCACGTGAAGTTGGGTGGTTAAGGGAAGACTTTATCAAGGAGACGACATTTGTTCTCATCTTTGAAAACTAATTGATTTGTCATAATCATTTAGTTTCTTATATTCATAAAAATGGATAAATAGGTTTGTTGTACCTCTTAGTTTTCTTGGTGATTTAAATATGATAGTGTTCTCAAATGAAGCTTATAAAGGGTTCCTACTAAATGATATTAAACAATTCTTATTCCAGTCCTAGTCTAGGCCATCCTCTTTAATCCTGCTTTTCCAAACTAAGGGTGGACATGTTATCCTTAATACATTTAATTTTTTGAAGTGGGAGTTAAATAAGCTAATGAATTATGTGAGGCACAGTTCTTATCCTATTGAACTGACATTAAACATTGCCTGCATATGGAAAGTATGACTATTGCCTATACAATTATTTTGTCACAGGAGCTTTTTCTCTCTTACGAATTTTGGTATAGATTATCTTTCTTTAGAGAAAATGAGACAAATTATTCATTTACAAGTTAGCCTCTCCCATGGCCCTGTTTGTGGGGAAACACACACACACGCAGAGCTTTTTGAAAAATAATTGCTACCTGTGAGAGAATCTATTTTTTTCTTAGCCCAGACCACTTGGGTACCTGAGAGAATTTTTTCAGAAGTAAACCATGGCTTGCCTGAGAAATACTTGGCTGGTTGTCATAGAAATTTGTGCTTGGATATTTCTAGCTTAATTCCAAATAGACATTCTGAACAGGTCTTATGAAGAGAGAGAGAGAGAGAGAAAGCAAAACTAAACCAAAACTTTCTTTTTTCTTGTCCTTCCAGTACTCCCCTTCTCTTTTCTCCCTTTCCCCCAGTGAACTGAGTACATCTTAAGACAGGCATGGAAGAAAAATTATTAGCAGCAATGATAGTCTTACGATGCCACTGCAGCCTTCACATTTAACCAGTTCCTCCCCAATTTATTTGACTAATTCCTTACAAATATTAACACCTTGGTCATTAACTAAAGAATTTAGGGGTTAATAGCCATTGGGCCAACAATGTCAAACATCTCACAAAATAAAATTAAGAATATATCAAAATCTAATGTATCTTACTTTTTAACAGTGCAACACATGAAAAATATTCTAATAGACAAGTTACTTTGTTTAATAAGTAAGGAAATATAGTAGCCTGTAGGCATAAAATGGAAGCAGTGCTACCTGATGCAATTTAAGTAAATATCCCTAGATATTAAACATTGAGTCCCCAATAACCTTTAAGTACAAAAAGAAACTGTCTTTAATCATTACAACTGTTTTTCAGTATGTTATTCAATGAATTAATATCTATATCTATCTATCTACCATCATTGTGTACCTGGAAATATTAAAAGACAGTGAGGTTATGATATGGAATAACAATAACAAAACCATAATAAAATAAGCAATAAAAACAGAAGCAAAACATCCACGACAGTATTGTCATAGCCTTTACTTACTTAGGTCACTGGAAAGTACTGTTAAGTAAGTGTTCTGAACTTTATTTTACATTTGAGAATTTAATTGGTAGTAACTAGACCTAGAATCTGGGTCTCTAAATAATCTTAAGATTCTCTTTACTCCACCACTGCCTATCTGTTAGGAATTTCTGAAAATACTGGGGCTGTTTTCCACATAATTGTCCTTCCTGATCTCACTAGAGGGGATGTTTTGAGAAATTATGGAACATGTGCACTTCTTCGGCCCATTATATCTTCAGAATCAAACATAGTGCTTAAATTTTAGAAGCCACTTAGTAAATATTTGATGGCATGCATCATTATAAAAAAAATTCAAATGTCTCCTTTCTTTTATTTTCCTGAGAGAGAATCTTTTGTTGGAACCATTCTGTAGAGATATTTTATGTAACATTAAACCAAGGGACTTGGTGTCTTGATCATGAAAGGCCATGGACAGATGGCAAGTCTTTTCTGAAAGGAGAAGAAAGTACATGTATTTTTGTTCATTTGTGCTTTCTGCTGTGGCCAAGAACATCCTGCAGATGAAAGAATCAATATTTTTGAGCTGCAGACTTAGCCTCAAATGTAAAAGCATTACTGGAGTGCAATGTTTTGAAGCAAAAAGGAAAAGGGAGGGGGGAAAATCTTCTATAAAACTTCAATGTAATTCTTTTTCTTTTCCAAGAACGCTTTTCACTTTGTGTTTACAGCCTTATTCTAAATGGACAGCATCCTAACTAGAGTATTAGGAGAATAAGATTAATGTGAAAATGCAATAGAAATAAATAGAATATAGTATATAATTGCACAGAAAGGGGAGAGATTACTTTTACACCAAAAAAGGAAATAAAAATCCTTTTGAGATTAGCATTTCCAAAGGGACTGAATCTTTAAAAGGATTTAGGTTTCAAACTCACAAGTGGATTAAACCACGGGAAGAGAAAAAGTCAGATATCTTGCTTGCCTGTGAAATATGTTTTACAAGATATTCCCTGGATGAATATGGTAGAGAACATAAGGTGTTCACAATGACTTTAGATAAATATAACTTTGAAATTTTAATGTTATTTGTCTAAGTCTCTTTCCTTCCCGCTCCCCCACCCGCTTCCATTCCCCTCTTTCTCTTATTCATAAATGCACATCGTGCGTGCGCGCGCACACACACACTCCATATATATCGAGCTTGATTCCAACTGTTCAGGAATGTATTCTATTAGTTTTATCCACCACCTCACATCTTGATCATGACACTTACTTACTCTCCTGTGAACTCTTAGATTACTTTTTTTAAAAAAAGATTTATTTATTTATTATTTTAGGGAGAGAGAGAGAGGGAGCAGGGTTAAGGACAGAGTGAGAGAATCTCCAGGGGACTCCCCTGAGCACAGAGCCCAGGCGGGGCTCCATCTTAGGACCCTGTGATCATGACCTGAGCTGAAATCAAGAGTTAGATGCCTACCCAACTGAGCCACCCAGGCACCCCAGATTACTTTTGATTACTAGTTTCTTTGTCTGCTTGTTTGTTTGTTGTGTTTATGTTCTTCCCTGTTATAATCAGGACCTGGAACTCAGGAAAGAGAGAAGGGTCTGCATACTCTGTTAGCCACTCTCCCACACACCTTTATCAACAAATTCTTAAAGAACCAGAAGTTCAAATAAGTTTATGATCTGGTATAATTAAAAATTATCCAGATATTCCATACTGCTTCGACTTCTGATGTTACAAAGGACACATAGAAGTCAGAGTAAATTAATAACACTGAAGATAAACTACATTCACAATTTAAAAGCAGTCAGTTTTATCTTGGGTAATTCATATTTCCTATTGCTTCAGATCCCCCTGAAACTTCCTTGTCTCTCTCAACATTTTTTTTTCCAAAAGGAAAGTAAATACTTTACTGTCACTGAGCTATAAATCATTTCAAGTATTTAAATTGTACATATTTTCAACAACATAAGTGATATGGATGATGAGAATCAAGGAGTTACAGATGTTGGCAGCTTGATGAAGACATTAAAGAAACCTGCAGCTGATGGGCACCTCTGGCGGGTAGCTAAGCCTTGGTTATGCCCATGCAGTGGAATGATAGAGAAATATATCTAAACTCTTGTCTGAGATATCACACCTGCATTTGTGCTCCAAAGACCTAATCTGCCTGCCCTGAAAGAAAGTCAGATTCCAGTGTGCTTTCTTAGTTAAGATTTACTTATCCCAAAAGGTTGTAATGCTCCTTTCTTTGTGTAATAAGGACTTTCTAGGAGAATACTCTGCCCTAAAATCAATGTTAACTTTTATCATGATAGACACTCTATTACATTTCTTTGCCATTTACTTTAGGTTTAGTTTTGAAATTCCCTAGTGACATCAAAGGATCTAGTGAATTAACAACAAAATCATGGCATCTTGGTGAAAACAAACTGATCTTTGTGAATGTATATCGAAGCCCAACCAACATGAATGGCTGAAGCATTGTCTCTTGCAATGATAATCCCATAGAGTTACAGTATTTTTAATTTTCCAACCATTTTCACACATCTCACATTATTTGATCATCAGAATAAGCATGCTAAGAAAAAAAAAAAACTGTTATCTGCATTTTATAGAACCAGAAAGTGTACTGGTGGCAAACAAAATGATCTGATGTCTTCATGTTGGTAGTTCTTACACCATGGGAACTGGGGAGAGAGGAGCTTGATTGGAATCAAGAAAGCATGATGTGTTCTCTACCTATATCTGCAACCACATCTTTATACTATCCTCACCCTTGGTTTTCAAGATCCATTTGCTCACCACACCCTGTCCCTGTGATTTTCTAAAAAATTATTCTTCCTGTTCTCAGTAAATTAGCACATGCTGTTCCTAAAATATTCATGGGATATTTTTATTCCTTTCTTTCCCTTGACTGGTGTTTTGTATTTTTCAGGTGTCAGCCTAATTGTGATTTTCTTGAAGAGGCCTTCCCTTCTCACTGCTCACCCACCCCCATATTTTCTGTCATATGATCTTGCTATTTTCTTTTGAAAATAATACCTCTTTTTGGTGATAAGATACAAAGATATTTCCTTTCTTTACTCACAGAAATGTTATTTTATATGAGTCTTCTTATTTCTTTAGGTCTTCATTTCTTCATTCCTAAAATTAGACTACTAAACTTAGTTCTAGAGGAATATAAGCCACTATTCATTCATTCATTCATTCATTCATTCATTCATTTTTCTCTCTCTCTCATTCTCTGCCGACCCCCCCTTGACCTGAGGTATGGATGACTAGAATATAGTTTTACCTGAATCTCTAAAAGGCTCATGTGTCCATGGACATCTTCCACTGTGACTAAAACCAGGGCAGTTCGGACAAAACCAGCCAGGTTTTGCTCACTGGCTAGATATATGGACATTGCAAGGAACATATGTAATACAGCCTTATTCATCTGGTTCAAATTCACTTATTTTACCTATAGGATACCACTGAAAAGATCAACATCTAGAACTACATCTGCCTTCTAGATTATCCACACTTGACAAGAAAACAGAAAATAGACATATAAATTCATAAATGATATAATTTCATATTGTAAATGTGTATATATATATACGCTTGTTGCTTGAACTGTATACTTCAGTCATAGATTCATGCCATCTCATATTTTTCTACTTCATATTCCTATGCAGAAACCATGTATTCTTGGTTTCAAGGATATTACATGTCCCTATGCAATCAATAAATACTTGTTGAAATAAACACACATACCTGCTGCAAACCTTTATTTAAACTATTTTATAAAATTATACCCCCAAATGTGAAATGCTACTTTCCACAAACTGGTATTTAAAGGCTCATTTTCTTTTAGATAATGGATGGTCACAAAAGAATGGTGGGGTGCTAGTATTCCCCAGTAGACACAAAAGAAGAACTATCAAAAAAGTTGAGAACAAAATTCTCAAAGTATCATTCTATAAAATCTCAGAGAGGTTAGATCAGGAAGTTAAATTGAAACACAATGTCATATTCAATAACTTTCCCAGAGAAGATTAATTTAGATAACATTCTTTTTCTGTACTTTCTTTTTATTAGTATAAGTGTATGCTGGGTTTTAATAAAGCAATTAATTAAACAGGAAGAAGAATAAACAAAATCAGAAAGTATTACATTATCCCAAAACACCTGTTCAAATGCCTTCAATAAATGTTAATTTAATGTCTTTATGGTATAGTAAAACAAAGAAGAAGGAGGAGGAGAAGGGGGAGGAGTGGGAGGAGGAGAAGGAAGAGGAGAAGAGGAGGAGGAGAAGAGGAGGAGGAGAGAAGGAGGCAGGAGGAGGAGAAGAAGAAGAAGAAGGAGGAGGAGAAAAAAAAAAAAAACAATCATGTTCCTATTACCTTAGTCCATTTGGGAGGCTATAACAAAATACTATAATCTGGTTGGATTATAAACAGAAATTTTTTTCTCGTAGTTCTGGAGGCTGGGAAGTGCAAGATCATGGCACTGGCAGATTTGTTGTCTGCTGAGACCTGCTTCCTCACTCACGGCCATCTTCTGCCTCTAGCTTCACATGGTAGAAGTGGTGGGTTAACTCTCTGGGGGTATTTTTTTATAAAGGCACTAATCCCAATCATGAGAGCTCCGCCATCATGACCAATCACCTCCCAAAAGATCCACCTCCTAATACCATTACCTTAGAGATTAGGATTTCAATATATGAAATTTGAGGGGACACAAACATTCAGACCATAGCAATTATTGCACGTTGTCAAGCTCTTTTGCACTAAACCGGTAATGGTTTCAAGCCCACCCTGTGCAAATGTTCATGCATGGAAGATATTCATATGAAAGTTAAGCTTAATTATCAGAGCAAAAATCTGCATTCCTGAGATGATAATTGCTTTTAGAGACTAGAGGTAAAGATGAGCAAAATGTAGAGTCATGATGAGAGAAGAGACCTAGAGAAACAAGTGAGATATGTATTCCAGAGAAAGATTACCTTTAAACACTTGTAAGCAGACTTACACACATACCTATGGACTTTATGTCCATGAGGGCAGAAGATATTCAGAGGCATAATAAGTATCCATTAAGAAAGGAGAGTGAGGTCTTTATATTTCTTTATGCTCTGAGAAAAGCAAGGAAAAACACATGGCCAAAGACACAAACTATCTCTAAATATGATTCTTCTTAGGTGAATCATACTTTAGGTATGAAATGAAAGTATGAAGTTTATGCTTTCTTCATGAAATCATGGATTAACTTTGAATCTGAGGGTTTGAAAACAGTGATCTTTCATTTCTCAAGGATGAATTAGGAAGTATTCTGAGGCCAAGAAGCCCTGTGTGCTATTTCCCACCTTCACGTGCCCAAGAGTTTAAATGTGCCCTGTGTGTCTGCACTGTTCAAATTGTGGATTGACCAGAAGCACTGGCACCACCGGGGAGCTTTTTGAAATGCAGATTCTTAGGCCTGTGCCTAGATTGAATGAATCAGATTCTATAGTTAAGGTTCCCAGGTGATTTGAATGCACTTTAAAATTTGAGCAGCACTACTTTAGGAGACACATGTTCTCTTTAAAGCATTGAAGCCTAGTGGGACACATATTTTTGACAGGAACACCTGAAATCAACACTGACAGAAAGCCATGAAATTAAAATGTTTTAGGGGTGCCTGGGTGGTGCAGCCGTTTAAGCATCTGACTCGTGGTTTCAACTCAGGCTGTGATCTCCTGGCCCACAGGCCATGAGATTGAGCCCTGTGAGGAGCTTGCTTAAGACTCTCCTATTCCCCTGGTGCAGCCACTCTGGAAAACAGTATGGAGGTTCCTCAAAAAGTTGAAAACAGAGCTACCCTATGACCCAGCAATTGCACTACTGGGTGTTTACCCCAAAGATACAAATGTAGTGATCCGAAGGGGTACGTGCACCGCAATGTTTATAGCAGCAATGTCCACAATAGCCAAACTATGGAAAGAGCCAAGATGTCCATCGACAGATGAATGGATAAAGAAGATGTGGTACATATATACAATGGAATACTATGCAGCCATCAAAAACCACAAAATCTTGCCATTTGCAATGACGTGGATAGAACTAGAGGGTATTATGCTATGCAAAATAAGTCAATCAGAGAAAGACAAGTATCATATGATCTCACTGATATGAGGAATTCTTAATCTCAGGAAACAAACTGAGGGTTGCTGGAGTGGTGGGGGTGGGAGGGATGGGGTGGCTGAGTGATAGACATTGGGGAGGGTATGTGCTATGGTGAGCGCTGTGAATTGTGTAAGACTGATGAATCACAGACCTGTACCTCTGAAACAAATAATACATTATATGCTAAAAAAAAAAAAAAAAGAAGAAGATAGTAGGAAGGGAAAAATGAAGGGGGGGTAATCAGAGCGGGAGACAAACCATGAGAGGCTGTGGACTCTGAGAAACAAACTGAGGGTGGGGGGATGGGATAGCCCGGTGATGGGTATTAAGGAGGGCATGTATTGAATGGAGCACTGGGTGTTATACGCAAACAATGAATCATGGAAAACTACATCAAAAACTAATAATGTAATGTATGGTGACTAACATAACATAATAAAATAATAAAAAAATAAAATAAAATAAAAATTAAAAAAAAAAGACTCTCCTTCTCCCTTTGCCCCTTCCCCGCGCTCATGCGCTCTCACTCTCTCTCATAAATAAATAAATCTTAAAAAAAAAATAAAATCTGTTTTGATCGCTACAACAAAATGAATTTTGTAGAAAATCTATTACTATCTTTGATAGTAATAATATTAATAATGCCAATAAAATGTTAGCAACAATAAAATAATTCTATAAAAATAAAAAGAATAGTAATAAAGGCAATAGCTTATATACTTTTAGTCATTGCTCTGTGTCAAGTAGTATGCATACTTTCTATACATTAACCTTTTCATCTATGAACTTTATAAAACAAGTGTTGTTTTACCAGGGTCATTGCTCTGTGTCAAGTAGTATGCATACTTTCTATACATTAACCTTTTCATCTATGAACTTTATAAAACAAATGTTGTTTTACCGGGGCTTAGAAAGAGTAAGTGATTTGCTCTAAGTTACTCAACCTGGAAAGTGGAGGGTGTGACTTTGAGCCCAAATCTGTCTAAAGCACAAACTCTATTCCATTGCCCTTCTAAACCAACCTTCTTATATATAAAGTTGGAATAATAATTTCTAGGATTGTTATGATGGTAATATGGTGAAACACCATGGGTATTTATAAATATTTGTGGTTTTTTTCATATTTAATAAAATTTGTAATACATGATGATTACTAGCTCTTTAAATAATTGACTGAATGCCACAAATCTAAGACCAAACTGTAAAGACTCAAATGCTGTAAAGGCAGAAATGAAATCAGCTGAATTCAACCGAACTAATATTTAACAAGCTGTTAATAAAATTGGTTGTTTTAAAAATAACTAGTTTTAAGAGAAAATGTAGAATTTGATTTTGAATATATATATATTCATATATATATATGGTAAAGAATATAGACATAGTGAATATATATAGATGTAGTGAAACCTAGTTACTATTTTTTATACATGAACAGATTTCAGCTCTTTCATATATTCACTCTTTAAGATACACACACACACACACAGCCTTGTATACTTGAAATCCTATAAAAATGGGACATGAGCTTTGCAATTGAGCCACTCTAGGGTAATTTTCCAATAGTGAACTTTTACGTTCATAAAAATATATATATTAATGGAGAATGTATTTGGTCTTGTCTTTGAAAATATTGTTTCTATTCCATTAACATAGATTCATTCCATAAAACCCTAACACTCCCATCCCACTTCAACATACCCTTCTCAAAAATATGTTCTCTTTAGCACCAAAGATTTCTTATCTATGCCACTTTGATGGAAATAATCTTTTTATCTTCAAATCCATGCATAAATTCTGTTTGAAACAAAAATTTTAATAGGAAAGATTCAACTATCCTTTGGTTTTGTAGATGATTAAATATGTAAATAGTCTTTTAATCTCTAACCAGCATTCAGCTAAGAAGCATTTTTCTTATCCCTGGACCAGATCAGCTATTAGAACATCATTTGCTGCTATCATCCAAAGTCACTTTAACTGACATGAACTTTTATCTTGGAACTCTGGGTCCATGAACAATAACTGCAAAATATGCTGGGTTTTATAAATATATTATTGTATATGCCACATTATGCTCCCCGTATAAAGTCCTCTAAGAAGAAAAGCTGCATTTCTCCTGAGCAGCTGGTCTGGTTTGATTTATAAGCACTGAAAATCCCGTAACTGTCTTTCTTCTCCCGTTGGTTTCTAGGATGTTTGGAACCAAATAACAACCCAGTTTAACAATTGTGGAAGTTTTTGTGTAAAATATAGCGCAACATATGTAGCAGTGTCTTGGATGAAAATACAAGGGCAGAATGTGGTGAGCTCTGGAGGAGTGCATAGTTGTGAACCAAGTCTATTCATTCTTCCATCTGCCTCCTGGCTCTGTTGGTCATCTGCTTTACATTGGAAGTGTGATTATGAAGATTACCTCTGTGTATTTCTTAAATTTTGTCCAAATTTTTATTAATTAATAATATCAACTCTCCCTTGCAACCCATTCTTTTTTTAAAGGTATATGTTTGTATCCAATGTGGCATTTGTTTATTAGGAATACTGTTTTATAACTGTGCTATAATATTATTTGGCATAGTACTGTGTTGGTTAGTACTACCATTACAAGGTTGACTAGCTTTTGATTATTCTGCTTCTAGCCTTTTTTTTCTTATAAGCCCTGATATTTTTAGTGTGGGATTTTACAGAACATGAGGTTTTTCAGGAGCACATTCATGGTATTTTAGTAGAAACACCTGGACTTTGTTGTTGTAGTCAGCAACCCACCCACGATTAAAAAAAAAAAAAAAAAGCATTGCTCCTTTTCATGATAAAATATCTAATTTGTTTATTTGATAGAGTGAAGTTTTGGATGAAATACAAATGTAAATCTGGAAATAGCTCTAAATATATACCTGCAATGCCAATTAGTATTAGACTGTATTGCTGATTGAACCATTTGTGCACATTTGAAAACTGACATTAACCTGCACTATTGGGAATTTCATTTTTCTGTATTAGGAAAAAATATCAGGAATATAAAGACCAAGTTGTAAGAATCTGTAATTTAAAAAGATTTATCATTATTGGTTGCTCATTTACTCCTTGTTAAAATGTACCATTATTTAGGCATCATCTCTGAGGCAGGTGACCCTGATAATCAGCTCAGGGGTAAGTCCTCTGAAGTTTAAGCTATCCACAGGAATCCCATACATCATGGGCATATGATGTAATATGATGTAATTCCCTTTATTGTTGTGAGGGAAAAACTATTGCAGCAATTATGGGAAGTTTCCCTCATTCTAAAAGAGAGATGAACGACACTCTTTTATATCTTATTCCTCTGTCAATTGAAATATCACTATATGACATGGGTCCAGTAATTCAAGATCATGAGGGGACCTACACTGAGAAAAACCCAAAGGCAGACAAAAAAAATGACAAAAATCTGAGTCTTCCATGAAGACTCATTACCAACCATGGAGCTGCCTACATTAAGTAGTTTGATTTTCAGCTAAACACATTTTGTTATTTTAAGCCATTTCTTTTTTTCTCTTATATTCAGTCTAATGTACCCTAATTCACACATACACATGTATGGACACATGCACACACACACACACACTTTCATGAAGATTTTATTCTCAAAGATTCCTACCAGTCTTGCCCATCATTCTCTTATACATATAGTATTTTTTCTTCTCATTTCAAAATCAGAATATTCACAAAGGCACAATAATGAACTTCTTCCATTTTTCTTTCCTACAGTCTTTTCCACCAATAACTGAGTTACTCGGTTTCATCCATCTTACTTAAGAAATGTAAATGAATATTACTAGACATTATTCTATCTCTGCTATCTTTGCACTCTACTGTAGCATTGTTCAGTATCACTATCCATTATTCTAATTACCCTGCAACCTCTGAGCATAAACTGGTTTTGTCCCGTAAGGTTCTAATACTAGCCAACACATTACTTCTGTGTTGAGCCGCTTAATATCAACTATCGTGAAAAATTGAATAATGTCCTTCAGAGTAATAATCTTGCTACCATTTTGGATCTTTAATCACCTCAACAAGATTAATTTGCCTTCAGCAGACCAGACTACCCAGTGATAGATACTCATGTATTACTCCTACAAATACTATTAAGCATCTACTATGTGCCAGGCACTCTTCAAAGTGCTGGTGATATATCAGAGACTAAAATGTCTCTACTCTCATAGAACTTACATTCTTTTAAAACCTTGTTATTAGGGACACACGGTATTTTTCAGTTATTTCTTTGGTTATGCCCAATATATCTATATCTGTATGTAATGTATACCTATATATCTTAAACCTTCAGTTTTAATTCATGTTTTGTTTGTCTAAGAGGCCTGCATAACTTAGTGTTTTACCCAGCATCAAGCTTTTGGGCCCTATTACAAGTGAAGCAAACAGGCTTCCAGTTCTGGAATGAATAAGTCACAGGATTAAAAGGCACATCTACGTAGAGAATGTAATCAATGGTATTGTAATATTGTATGGTCACAAATGGTAGCTACACTTATGATGAGCATAGAATAATGTAGAGTAGTTGAATCACTATGTCATATACCTGAAACTAATGTTACTAATGTAACATTGTGTGTCAACTATACTCCAAAAAATAAAATAAAATAAAATAAGTTACTATCTTGGTAGAGCTTAAAATATGGAGAAGAGGAAGAAAAGTGGAAGTCAATTGTAGTTTGTTGAAACAAATACTAGAAAGAAGTATGAGAAAATGCTCTATCAGTTCACATAAAGTGGTTATTTATTCAGTGAAAGAGTCAAGGGAGGGAATATTTAATTGGGACATAATTATGGAAGAGATTTATTTATACCAAGATACAGAATTAGCAGAGCAGTATGCAGTCTGTTAGAGAATAATACAATTCCAAATTGAACATATCCTATGACTTCATAATATTTTTGCTACTTATAATGGACTTTATCATTTAGGCAAGAGGAGTCATTAGAGAATGTGAAAGGAGTGATGTGATCAAAGTCTCTTAGGGGATTAACTCTTGTGGCAATGTGACAACTAGCTCCTATTGGGCTAGGAATGAAAGCAGGGAAACCATTGGTAAGTTATTGCAATATATGAGTCAGAGATAGATGAGGGCCTAAAATACACTAATAGCAGCAGACACAAATGGAAGATAAATACGAGAAATATTGATCTAAGACTCTCTCAGACAGAAAAGCTTTTAGACACTAGTCTGTGACCGAAGATTAGATGAGCTGCCTCTAAGAACCTAATGGTTTCTTTGATCTCACTGCTCTAATCACAAATCAGAGAATCGTACGTGTTGTGGGGTCTGTGTATGTATGTGCATGTGTGTGTGTTTTACTGGCTGGTAAAAAAATACATAATATTAAAATGTCTTTTCAATATTTCATTTTGGAGATAGCAGAATTGTTTATGTAGAATTTGGTGATGTTATTCAAATAAGGCAGATAACAAATATGTTGTGATTTCTATTAAAATGGAAACTGCAGACTAAGAACCATTATGATAAGTGACTCCTAAGGATGGGAAGTATTTTATGGGTGCTTGGTACTTTTGCAATCAACTATGGAGGAAATTAAAACTGCCATCAGTGATGGATACGGCTAGTATCCTGCCTTCAGACCTGTCTAGAAGAACACTTACTACATGTGCAGGACGAAGAAATGGGCTTTCAATTTTATTTCCTACTCACTTTTCAGCAAGGCCCAAGTTTCTGTGTTTGTTTATTTATTTATTTATTTATTTATTTATTTATTTCAATCACAAATTGTACAAAATTTTTTCCTGTAGCAATCAGTAAGTACAAGGGCTTCCTTTACTGCCTGTGACCAGGCATGTGCAACATGTTATAGCCAAATACCACTATAGGATATTAAGTTGTCACCCAAACCAGAGAGCACGCAACAATAAAAAATAACTACATGATTTACAGTTTGGCTCGATGTTAAGGGCAGATCGTGTGGTCCGTGCTGCCGATACTCCAGCCCCAAGGACTCTAACCCAATTCCAGAGATTGTACAAATGCACTGCAGTTTTCCCTATTCATTTGGTGATGTGCATTAGATGATTGTTGGGCTTTCTGATAATATTTACTTTCCCAAAGGTCAGGAGAAAAATAACAACTAATGAGTTAGTTTCAGAAGAACATCAAATTTTGATTATTTTATGTTCATACTGTTGAGCAAAAATTATACCATAATGCATTAACATTTATACTACTTTCACAGGGCTTACTGGGGAGGGTTGATCAAAGGGGGCCTAATATAGATTGCCTTTATGGAAAAGGACATTAAACAAAACTATACAAAAACATACTTTATTTTTAATTTATTTTAATCCCTCTCTCTAATAATTAAATTGTTGAGGATAGACCAAAATAAAACATTTACTACTTAATAAAAAGTTTAAGAAAAACAAATTTGCATACAGAAGTGGTGGGAATATTAAACTAAAATATTTAATACTCTGGAAAGTGAATGATGCCTCATAATTTAAAATATGCTTTATAAAACATCATCGAAACACTGACAAGGTCTAAGAAAACCCAATTTATTTTGAAGCCAGCATGACTATCTCACACCATTGTCTTTGAAATAGCCAATTCCCTAGATACAACAAAATATATTGAATAGTCAGTACTTACTTTCTCTCTCCCTGCTTTCTTTCCTTATATTTTTTAGAAGAATAAAGCCATATCTTTTTACATAATTAAGACCAAACTTTTTATGTGCACATAAAATAGGTTATCTAATTTCAGAATAAAACCAATATATTTCTCTTAATTATTTGTCTAACACTACATTAACTAATCTTTATCTATTTTTTGCAGTGTCTAGTCATATGGCTTATTGTATATATATAATATTTACAAAGGCCATTTAAAACAATGCCAAATTGATTCATCAACAAATCAAGATCAAATTTAAACAAAAAAGTATATGTCTTTGTAAAAGTAAAAATTTTTTAAAACATTGTGGTTAGGGACACCTGGGTAGCTCAGTTGGTTAAGCGTCTGCCTTAGGCTTAGGTCATGATCCCAGGGTCTTGGGATCAAGCCCCACATTGGGTTCCCTGTTCAGCAGGGAGCCTGCTTTTCTCTCTCCCTCTGCCCCTCTCCCCAACTTCTGTTCTCTCTTGCTCTTTCTGCTGTCTCTCTCTCTCTCAAATAAATAAATAAATCTTTAAAAGAATTAAAAAATTAAAAAATGGTGAAACACTGTGGTTAGAAAAATAATGCCTCCTCAACCACTTTTAGATATCTATGTCTTAATCCTCAAAACCTTTGAGTATGTCATATTACATGACAACTTTAATTAAGGTTAAATATTGATTTAAGGATATTAATCAATTCGCCTTTGGAAGATTCTCTGGATTATCTGGGTTGGCTCAATTTAATCATATATTCCCTTAAAAGTAGAAAAGGAAGCCAGAAGAGTGGGTCACAGAGATATGACAAAGGAAGAAAAGACAGGGTATACTTGAAACATGAGAGGAACTTCACCCATCATGGCTGGCTTTGAAAACGGAGGACTGTCAGGTTTGGCCAGCAAACCCTGAGATGGTGAATGAAAAGAACACTCCAGACACCTAATCAGGAGAAAGGAGAGGTCTTGGGGACCGGACACTCTAGTAGCAAAAGGCTCCAAGTCAAGCTGTATCTCCATTTTTATCATGCATGTTATTGTTACATTAAAGAATCAAGATGAGAATGGAATGTAAAGTTTTAATAACAAGGGCAGTGGCATTTACAGGCACTGTATGATTAGAACTATGTTCGTGGCTTGCAGGCAGGGAGTAGGTGACTATTAAGGATTTATGTCTAATCTAAGTTAAGCATCTGTCCCCAGGAGATAGCATTGAGCTACAATTAGGATCTGGCTGTTTTCAGCCCAGAAACCTAAAAGGAGGCCCAATTTTCTGGTCACTCTTTTTTTTTTTTTGCTTTTCAACTAGCCTCTCCCAAGGACGATTGTGTTTATCATATCTTAGCTAGCCAGGCATTGTGAATTTCAACAGAGGAAGGGGGTCATGAGCCAATGAATGCAGGTGGCTTGAGAATGGTCCTCAGCTGGTGGCCAGCAAAGAACTGGGGACCTCATCCTACAACCGGATGAAACTGATTTCTGCCAACAACATGGATGAGCAAAGTAATAGATCCTCCCTGAGAGCATCCACATAGGAATGCAGCCCTGTAGACACCTTGCTTTAGTCTGGTAAGATCTATGTCAGACTTCTGACCTCCGAACTGTACAATAACATTTTGTGTGTTTTTAACTATAAAGTTTGTGTAATCTGCTGTAGGAGCAATAGAAAGCCAATACAAATATATTATTTATACCCTTACATATGAGAAAACTGAATCCTATAGAGATTTGATGACTTAGCCATCTCATGCCCAGGTAGTGACAGGGTTTATACTAGCCCCCCACCTTCTCCCAGTAGCAATCTCTGCTTGTCTTATCCATTTTTGACAATCCATTCTCATCAAAGCAGTTCAATCCAGTTAAACTGATGCGGGAGAGCGAGATTCTTGTCTCATGGAGTTAAAGAATGAATCTCGCGGGCAACGGAGAGTGAGTAAAGCGATAGAAGTTTATTAAGCAAGGATACAGAAAAAAAGCTCTCAGGAGTGAGAGGGATCCCGACAGGGTTGCCACTGAGGGCTTTTAGGGTTAGTCTTTTATAGGAAGCTAACCAGGGAACTTAAATCTGTTTAACATCTCTATTGATAGCACCATTGGGGAACGACTAGTGATAACAACACCTTCAATGGCTTACTTCTTTTTTAGGGTCCCATAATTCTAGGTTGGTCACAAGTAGCTGTTATAACAACACCCCAGCTCTGACACCTAGGACAGGATGGTCTGGTTTGTTCCCTTATCTCTGATTTCCTTTCATCTCCCTTTCATCTCATCTTGAATTTTGTGAGCCTGATCCCATGGCCCACTACCTATCTCTCCCTACCTAGCCCTGCCTGTCCCTTATTCAAAACCAGATTGATCATGTGCCTTCTGGGCAGATAGCCCTAAAATTTTCATTGTTGTCTGGAGTCCACCACTTATTTGAGCTCATACCGGATCCACTCACCAAGTTCCTTTCCATATGGCTCTGCTCCACTCTGAGGACATGCCTGCTGCTTGGCTGATGGCGACTCTTTGCCCTTGCTCGTCCCCAGGCTTGAAGACCTCTCCCTCTCTCTAAGTTTTCAACATGGTTAGCAAATTCTCATAATTCAGGTATCGGCTTAAATATCACTTCTTTATAAAAAGAATCCTACTCCAGAATTCCATAAATCACCATGTTCATTTCTGTCCTTTCAATCTCCTGACTCTTTATCTTTGTTTCTTTACTAATTTATTTATTTTTCATTTCTTCCTCTAGACTTTAAGAATCATAGATGTAGAGAGTATATCTTACAGGAATCACTGACATTGGTATATAATTGCCTAATAAAAAAATTCTAGTATGAAACATCTGTTAAATAATTCTGGTTCCTGGTTCAAGGCTTTTACCCTCAGAATTCTACCATGAATACCGGTGACTTTTGTTCAGATCCCCACATTAAAATGCCTGTTTTTGAAGGAATTTACTTGTGTTCATCCACTGACTTTATATTAATTAAAAGTTATAAATATAAACTTATAAATGTACTCATAGAAATAAATCATCATGTTTATCTTTTATACGTTAGGAATTGATATAGGTATTTCTTCTTTTTTTTCCTACTGCTAGAATGAAACATAATACTAATGGATATGAATATGGGATAACTTACTAAACATAGCATATTAGGAGCATTAATCTGTCAGAGTCCAAAAGTTTTCAGTGGATAAGTAAAAGCTCAGAGAAAAACTGAATAGACTCTACTCCTTTTATTCAGACAGAAAGAGAAAATGACTCAGGCTCAAAGGGCCAATGGGAAGAAGGACAGAGTCAGGTGATACCTATAACCAGAAGGTAGACTAGCTACAGGTATTGATTATGATAGGATTTATCATAGGCTAAAATATTATATTAATTACATATAACTAATTAATATAATATAATAATATAATTAACTAATATAATATATAATATTATACTATTAATGACTCAGGTACTTGAGTGAAAATAAAATCAGAGATTAGTTGATTCGTTCACACCGGTTGTACCAAACTGACTTATATGGAGTAGCTGTGGTCTAGAAAAGTTATTAATCCAAATTTCCAAGTGAATAAAAATAATATAACTTTAAAATAATTATTTGGGAATTCAGTAAACAATTATCTAATTGCCTTGGGACAGAATTGTTGAACATGTTTGGGATTATTATAGCCTAAATGTGAAATTGCTCAGTTGTCTTTGACCTTTTCATTTCAGTTATCGAGATGTAACTTTGAACAATAGATATTTTCATTTCAAAAAATGAAGTATCATTTTACTGTGTCTCATTGGTTGCCTTGTAAAAGAATGTTACATTTTTATCATCTTCTGTCTTGTCGTTAACAATTTCTAATTGTTTAGTTTAATATTTCTAAAATTTAGGATAAACATTGTATAGATTATTCAGATGTAATTTTATACCGCCATTCATTCAGTCATTCAAACTGTTCATTCCAGGAAACTAGGAACGAATTAATTCTTTTTTTTTTTTTTAAAGGTTTTTTATTTATTTATTTGACAGAGAGAGACAAAGCGAGAGAGGGAGCACAAGCAGGGATAGTGGGAGAGGGAGAAGCAGGCCTCCCGCAGAGCAAGGAGCCCGATGTGGGGCTCGATCCCAGGACCCTGGGACCGTGACCTGAGCCGAAGGCAGACGCTTAACGACTGAGCCACCCAGGTGCCCCAACGAATTAATTCTTTAATTGCCTTCAAGAAGCTCACAATTAGTAGGGAAATAAAATACATGTGCAAGGGTCTCTAGGGAACCTTCAAAAAAAGGGCTTGTCTGGATGTGACTCCTACTATCACTCCTTATTCCCATTAAATGTAGAGAATAAATTTAGGATATACTCACTTTAGACTATCACCTGTATTATACGAAGAAGTGTCAAGGTCCACTAATTTAAACTACAGTATTGGGGAGTTTCCTCTGAGAAGGTGATATTTAAACTAAGGAGGGAATAATGAAAGGGATGTGGCCATGTGAAGAACCAGGGAAGGGTGATACTGGAAAAGACTGCAGTGTGCTGTATTTCACTGCTATATCGTGCTTCAGTGGAGGAGTTCCAACATCAGGTTCTAGTCAGGACACATAGAACTTGCTAGGAAAGACTCATTCATTAATTCAACAAAAAGTATCTCTTTCTGTGCCGTTTTAGGCCACTGTGATAGATGAAATTGCTGTTCACTTATATTCATTCGCTCCCTGAGGAAAGATATACATCCCTGTTCTGTGGAACACAAGTGGTCATGTGATTGACTAGAGAAAATGGAGATATGTATGACGTATTGATATGTGAGATTTATCTATCAATCTATCTATCTATGAGCAGAAGTGAAGTGTGTCAGTAATAATCAGAAGTCTTAAGAACCAGTGCATTTTGTAGTTTTACAAGCTCCAATTTTACTCTACAAGGACAACCAACAATATTACAGACAAAATTTACTCTGTGGCCTGAGTCCCAGCTTGAAACTGATCTGTCATATTCAGTGTGAACAAGAGATATAAATCTTTGTTGTTATAAAGCTGTGGGATTCTGCAATTTATTATTATTGTAGTAGTAGTAGTAGTAGCTGTTGTTGTTTTGTTTTTTTTTTAAGATTTTATTTACTTATTTGACAGGGAGACACAGCGAGAGAGGGAACACAAGCAGGGGGAGTGGGAGAGGGAGAAGCAGGCTTCCCGCTGAGCAGGGAGCCCAATGCGGGGCTCGATCCCAGGACCCTGGGACCATGACCTGAGCCGAAGGCAGACGCTTAACGTCTGAGCCACCCAGGTGCCCCTGTTGTTGTTGTTGTTGTTGTTGTTGTTGTTGTTGTTATTATTATTATTATTATTATTTTAGCATTATCTAGCCTATCCTGACTGATACAGCCAGCTATATAAAAATTTCCCATGTTTTGGATCTTTTTTTGTTAGGGAAGATGTTCAGACTTGTGTTATCCAAAATGATAGCCACTAGCCACTAAACTGATTTAATTAATTTAAGCTACAGCAAATATAAAACTTAGTTCTTCAGTCACACTAACTACATTTCAAGTACTCATTAGCCAAATGTGGCTCATGAATACCACACAGAACAGCACAGATATAAATAATTTCCTTCATTACAGAAAGTTCTATTGAGAATCACTGGCTCAGACTGTGAATGATTTGGGCCTTTTCTGGCTTCCATCAAGTTTCCAACTTACACAGATTCACTAATCTCTTTCCTCTGGGGGTAGTTAGACCTCATCAAGGGAAGAGCTTCACTTCTTCCAAGCATCTTAAATCTCATTGGTTTCCTGTGAGTTTTTATTCCTTTTAATCTAAAACCAATTGAAGTTGTTGCTGGATCATTTTATACTTCACTAATGGCCAGACCCTCTGGAACTCACTAATGCTGTTACACAGCAATCAATAACAATTAATTGCCATCACTTCAACTTGATATTTGCCTGGTTCCAGAATTAGCAGCATGACACTCTTGGTTTAATGGAGAAATGCAGTGATTTCTGAAACTTCTCAAACCAAATTGGTGTAGACTTTTGAAATGATATCCAGACACACAACCTTGGATCCTAATCAACAAAAAGCCAGCTTCTATTAAAGGAGTTGAGAAGAATCAGCAAGCCCATGAGCGCTTTTAAAGCATATACACTTCATAAGTATGATTTAATCACTGTTCACCAAATTTCTATACACTTTGCTTCAACTATTGACTTGAATGCATCTTTTTCTCCCTCTACTTTTTAAGATCCAGTTCAAACCTCATTTTTCCAAAGCTCTCTTTCAGATTTTTTCAACCGACATTGATTATTGATTCCTTAAAAACATTTTGGTAGTTCCATGCACTGTCTTATCCTGTATATCTTATTCATTTATTCAACATTTATTTATTAACAATGATCTAGCTAAGTAGAAAACATCAATCAATATTAGATGGAAATCACTGTCTCTGTGGAACTTTCATTCAAGTGGGATTTGATAAATTTTAGCAAATTCAATATAATACAAGTGCTATTCATTGTATCTTTTAAAATCCCCTCTGCTTCTAGTTCCCTAGAACATTGCTTTGGGACCAGTAATGCATTGATTAATTAAAAACTTTTATGTTGTGTACCTCAATATATATTGGTAGTCTGCATTTTCAAAGTCATTCATGCTCTCCTTTGATTAGGCACAAAGCACATTCTAAATGCTTGGACTGTTATAGACTTGTACTAGGTCTTTTGGGGTTCTAACCTGTGCTCTGTCTAGACTGTCTCTTGTCTTCTGTGTCTCAGGAGAAATAACAAAGAGCCATCAGTCAAGGTCAGGTAATTACTTCTATGGTTCTGTTTTGTTGCTAACTCTCCAAAAGAAAATAGTAGGGGTTTTTGTGGGGTTTTTTTTGTTTGTTTGTTTGCTTGCTTTTTAACAGGAAAAAATAGTGTTCCAGCCAACTGGCTAATACTTTTACTTGAAAGAAGCAATGCTGACATTTTTTCAGAAAGAATTTACTTTTTGAGTTTGTCTTATCGCAAATGACATATGGGTAAACACGTCCTCCTGGAATCTTTAAAGTATGATTCAGATGCATACTGTGTTCAAGTATTACTTGAAAACAATTTTATCATCTAAAACATACCAGAAAGATTTAATTAAATAACATTTTTTAAATGTGATTGGATCCTAGATTTGATAATGCTATTTCTAGATAGACGTGATTGAGGGAAGTTGGTTGTTTTCCATAAAGTTATTGGAGATTTCCTACTTGGAGAAACTCAACATTTTCCCCTTATGAAAAATATGACTTATGCAATGAACTATAAAGCTAACTAACTCATTACTAGATTTTATACATATTTGTAAGCTAATGTTCATGAAGATACAAAGATCAAATTATATGAAGCATATTGGTCTAAGGAGTCTACTTATCACACCAAGAGTCCCCCATTTGGTTACACAGTTACTTATATTTCCTTTTTACTCTTTACTCATAAATAATTTTGAGTATTTTTTAACTTCTCAATATATAAAATTTCCTAATTATGGAAAAGAACATTGCAATTCTTTCTTCACTGTGCTAGATGCCTCCTGTTCTTGGGTTATCAGCAGACATATAGAAAATGCCCTCAGGGATCTTGCAGTGATTGCCACACATTGCGAAGTACTTGCCTTCAAGAAATTCTAACAACATGAAGGAAAATAACTCACTTAAATGTGAAAAGTTCAGTCTGCAAATAGCTTACTCTATTAAGTGCAATGTTTACCCTACAGAGGGAGTGGGTGGAGCCTTAAAGATTTCTTTCTAGGGCAGTCACACCCAACTGTCAACTCTTGGTTGACTCTCTTTCAAAAATGAGATGACCATGTATGTTAAGAGTGTTGTGAGAAGTCAAGGACACCCAGTAATCTTTAATCTCACTCTCACAGTTTATCTTCAGCAGATATTTTCAACTCTGAAATCCCAAATTCACAGAGAACCTGCTTATTTGTAAGTTTTAGCACTCTTTTGGAAAATGGCCCTTGGGCAGCAGGGGTCAGAGAGTTGTCCTTTAAATTACGTTTCATAATAGATTTTGAAGAAAAATGTGGGTTCCAAACTGTACTGGACAAAACAACAGAGAATCCATCTCTAGGGATTTTCCTACCTCATTTTAACCTTCCAGAAATCATGACCAAGAGATAAATAAGAGCCACAGAAGATGGGACTAGAAGCCTGTGAGACTACCCAGAAAACCGGTTTACAGGCAAGCAGGAATGTTTGTATCCTTAACTTGATAGTTTAACTTTCCTTTATACAATGACCATTGCTAAACTCTGAAATATACTAAGAGTAAATCACAGGGTGATGCATTTGTATTTTATGACATTTATGTCATTGCATTCTCCCATTTGGGAGACAGTCAATACTACTATCATGTTATGCATGAGAAAGCTAAAGAGTGGAAATAGGAAAGACTGTTCTCAGGTAACCCAAAGGGTAAGACTTAGAGTCAAGATTACTACCTTACATTCCGACTTTACAGCCTAAAGGTGATCTATCATCTTTCAAAGAACCCCACACTATTTTTAGTTGAAAAACAAGTTAAGTGTAAACAATCCATTTTTCCACTGGCGCCTGTCCTTTTCTCTGCCATGGTGTTTTTCACACTTACTTCTATTGCCATAATCCCTTACCTGAAAACTTGGGAACAATAAATAAAATGGACATCTAATGTATAAGTCCACATCTGTAGTGCTCACTGTGTTAATTATGGGGAATGTAAGGTTTGAATTCCTCATAGCACCACTAACATCTCTGACCATTTTGCAAAATGAAGAAAGACATCAATGGGAATTTTTATGTTGTTAGATAATGCCTGATGCTGTGAAATAGAACTGTGCATCTACAAAATAAGACCCAGTCATAGAGCTATAAGCAAACCAGAGGGATACCTTTTTATTAGAATGACACTTCAGAGATGGATAGAGCGTCATTTTAGCATTGTACAAATCAAACACAGTTGATCCTTTTATTTTTGATACATATTTTATACAATTAAACACATAACATTGTGTGCCAATTGCTTAAAACATGTTTTTAAGTGTCAATAATAATTTTTCACTAAATAAGTCTGTTTAATACACCAAAGACAGTCTGAAAATAATTAGGCCTGAGATTATACATTTCTCAAGAATGTACATCTTAGCCCTCTCCAGTTGTCCCTAAAGAGCCCAGATTTAGCCATTCAAGAACAGTGGCAGACTATATCACTTTGTTTAATTTTGAAAACTATAATCATTCAAAATTAGATGTTAGGCAAATTTATCAATTACTGTTTATAGATATATTTTAAAACAACTCATTTTAATGATCTTTTTAATTCAGCAAACTAGTATTTTTAAAGCATCTTACAATTCAGTATCTGCTCTTCCTTCCATCCTTTTCCTCTAACATTTATTATGAAAAATTTAATCTTCATGTGTGTTACCTGTATTCACTAATGATAACATTTTACCACATCTTCATTATCTCCCTCTCTACACATGCACACGTGTGCGCGTGTGTGCACACACACACACTTTAGCCATTTGAAAGTAAGTTGTAGACTTCATGACATTTTATTCCTGTAGAAACAGGGACATTCTCCTATATAACCAAAGGATTTGGTCAAGGGATGTACACTGAATTTAGTTTTTAGATGTATTTAATCTCATTCAATCTGCAACAGTCATCTCATCTTGTTTTGTTTCTTTTATGGCACTGACATTTTATATAGTTCATTCCATTTGTCTTCTAAAATATCCCACATTCTGGATTTCTCTGATAGCTTCTTCATGAACAGATATTGATTAAGTATTGCTGTCAATACACTTTAGGGGTATTGTTTTGTGTGTCCCATCACATTACATCAGGAAGCCCTAAAGCCCCATCATTCCATTATTGGTGATGCTGAACTTGAGCACTTGGTTGGTGGTGTCCTCCAGATTTCTCCATTGTAAAGATAATTTTGTAAAGGTAACTAGTAAGTGATTTGGGAGGTAATGTTTGAAACTGATGCCTATCCTATTTTCAAACACTATTTCATAAATGCTTCCTACATCCCACGATATTATTTACCTGAATAAAGTGTTGCATCGGTGGCTATAAAATTGTGAAATTCTAATTCTGTCATTCCTTCCCCAAACTTTAACTGTCATTCTTCTCTAATTAAGTTCCTTTCCTTTTATTAGCATATTGCTATGGATTAATGGATTTATTTTGATTCAGTTACTATAGTTATTCTTTTCAGTGTTCACCTTATCTCAAATTTTTTCAGTGGGAAGTCTTTTGAGCTGACTACTGTGTTCTTTTACCTTGTCCTCTACAGTCTTTGGGCCCTTCTCATTTTCTATCAAAACAAATATTCATAGGCTCCCATTCTGCTTTCTTTCACCCATATGTGTCATTACCCTGACTCTTTTTACTTAGCAATAGTATTTAGAAATGAATGTATGAGAACTAAGTGTGGTAATTGCAATGGTGGTGGAGACCTTTTTTTCTAGGACTAGTGGGGGAACACAACTATGAAATAACTTTGTAAAGATATCATAAACTTATACTGAAACCTCTAATTCACATGTAACACCATTCTCAGCCACCCTCATTCTACATCTGTATCTCATTTCTTTCAGAGAGGAAACCTAGAACATGTGTGTGTTTACTTCTCTTCTGTCTTTTAATATACACATATTGTTGCTGAATTACTTTATTAGTATCACTATTAAAAATAAGTCAATTAGGGGCACCTGGGTGGCTCAGTCGTTGGGCGTCTGCCTTCGGCTCAGGCCATGATCCCAGCGTCCTGGGATCGAGCCCCACGTTGGGCTTCCTGCTTAGCGGGAGGCCTGCTTCTCCCTCTTTCACTCCCCCTGCTTGTGTTCCCTCTCTCGCTGTGTCTCTCTCTGTCAAATAAATAAAAAAAAAAATCTTAAAAAAAAAAAAAAAATAAGTCAATTAATACAAGTTCTACTTTCTTTGTATTAGTTTTTGGTCTTAAATATATCTCACCAAGGATGTCAAGGTAAATGTTTTGTGTTGAAAAGTTTTCTGGATTAATTGTATTTGTTTCTCTGTGGTTATTTTAATTTAATTTTAGTTTCAGTGTTTTCTTTTTGTGTTTACTTTTGATTTTGAAAATGTATAAAATTTACAAGTTTTAAAAATCAAAATTATATAATAAAATTATATTCAGAGAAGATTTGTTGATCTCCATCTCTTCTACCTTTTTTGCCACTCATCTAATAAAAGTGGCTCTTTTCATAGATTTCTGGTTTATCCTGTTTCTCTTTCAGAGAAGATAATTTATGAATATATCCTTCATAAAACAAAAGATAAAACAAGCCATTTCATCTATCATCTATCTATCTATCTATCTATCATCTATCTATCTATCTATCATCTTCTGCATCTCAATTCTATACTTAAAAGTATTTCCTATAAATCATTGAATTTTCGTTAAAAGAGATGGGATCTTCATTCCTTTGGGTGCATAATGCTCCATTGTTTGGATGTACAACACTTTGCAAACCAGTAGTCTTTGAATGAGCATGTATTTTGCTTATAAAACTTATATTGCAAATGACCAATGAGTTTATAGCTTCTGCCATAATTCAAATATTATCAAGATATTTTGATAAAAACATACCAAAACAATATCATATCCCTTCCTATATTCTTAAATTAGTTATGTTCTCTACTTAATATATTATTGATTGATGACAGTTGTTAAAATCCCAAATATGTTGCTGGTGCTATTTATGTCTACTATAAGCAGCATCCATATTGTATGCTTTATGATGCTCATATTTAATTATTATATTTTGTATTGGTTCCTTAATGTTAAAAGACCAGCTTTTTTTTTAAAAGATTTATTTATTTGAGAGAGAGAGCATGAGTGGGAGGGGCAGATGGAGAGGGAGAGGGAGAGAGAATCCCAAGCAGGCACCCCACTGAGTGCAGATTGCCAAAGCAGGACTCAGTCTCACAACCTGGAGATCACGACCTGAGCCAAGACCAACAGTGGGCTGCTTAACCAACTGCGCCATCCAGGTGCCCCAAAAGCCCAGCTTTAGATAGAGTAGGTAACTTAAGTCTCACATCCTCCCAGTAGTGGAATTACAGTATTTTCCACATCTAAATATGAAACATTGAGGCTTAGAAGTGTTAATTAAATTGACCATGGTCACCCTGTTAATAAGTGATGAATCCATGACTTGTACTTACATCTAACTTCAAATGTAACTTATGTCACCACTATGCTATCCCCCTTGCCAAAAAACAAACAAACAAACAAACTTTATTTCTCAGGAAAGTTTAGATTTTAAGTGTATGAACATGTCAACATAATTATGTCATCATTTTCTGTTCAATCTTGAAAGAAGAAAATATCACAAAGAGAAATCAGATTATAAAAAGGAAAACAGGGGGCCTGGGTGGCTCATTTGGTTAGGCCCTGCTTTCAGCTCAGGTCATGATTGCAGGGTCCTGGGATAGAGTCCCACATTGGGCTCCCTGCTCAGTGGGGAGCCTGCTTCTCCCTCTCCCTCTGCTGCTCCCCCTGCTTGTGCTCTCTCTTATGCTCCTGCTCTCTCTCTCTCACTCTCTCTCAGTAAATAAAATCTTAAAAAAAAAGGAAAATGGGCAGAAGAAAAAGTGTCATCCCTTTGCTTTTAGAAACAATTTGGCAGTTGTTTTTCCTAATTCCTGAAAGTATTTCAACTTCCTTGAATGCATGCCCAAATTGTGTCTAACCACACATCTAAAAGGTAGAAGAAAACATGAGGAAGGCATCTGGAGGAGACCCGGGCTGCAACAGTGACCTCCTAATTTGCTCACTTCCGTATTTAACTCTCTCCATTCTATTAACCACACAACCATCAGGGTGCTCTCTTAAAATACACAAGTCAGAGAACATAACATCCAGTTGAAAAATCTCTAATTGCTCTCATATTTAGAATAAAACTCAGGCACCTGCCATGACCTCCATGAACCTAAATAATGTAGTCCATGTCCACCTTTACACCTCTCTGACTTGATATCCTGCAAAAGCCCTAAAATCCCTCTGCCACAAACCCATGTCTTGTTTCCCAAACACACCGGCTTATTCTTATCTCCAGGTATTTACACTTGTTGATCCCTCTGCTTGGAAGGACCTTAATCCAAATTTTAGTGCAGATCTTCATCTTTCATATTGTTTATGCTCCAATATCATCTCTGCCAGAAGAAATTCCTTGATTACTCTCTTTAAATTTTCTCTTTTCCTTCCTTCTAAGGGGGTAAATCATAAAAGCTTTCATCACAAGAAAAAAAAAATTCAGAACTATGTATGGTGACAAATATTAAGTAGACTTACTGTGGTGATCATTCCCCAATATACACAATTGCTGAATCATTATGTTGTGCAGCTGAAAATAGTATAATGTTGTATGTCAAATATAGATAGATAGATAGATAGATAGATAGATAGATAGATAGATAGATGATAGATAGATAGACTCAATGTGACCAAAATCTATATAAAGCTATATATTTTATATTGTTTCTCCAAATGACACACAGAGCTATTCATATTTCTAGAAAAGCACATGATCTTTCAAACAGAATGTATCATCCTCTATGCTAAGTTTTCATTAGTTTTTCACACCCCACCCAACTTAAGAGATTTGGTTTCCCAGTGAGAGGATGAATGAAAAAAAATTGTTATGTCTACTTACAAAATTCAATTAAATTTATTAACCTTTAAAAAAATCATCAAACTGCCCACTCAAATGGAGCGAGTTTTCCTTTTTGTAAATTATAGCTAAATAAACTTACCAAAAAAAAAACCCCTACTACAGTAATGCCACAAATACATTAAGTTTTGTGTTGAAGTAATTTGCTGTGATGACTCCACTCAGCTTTTCCATCTTTATCCTACTACTCCTGAGTTCATAAAACCTACAGATCAATTACTGTAGGCTGATTCCCAAATCTATGAAACACGTTGTTTTCATTCTTCCTTTTGCTTATAGTAAACCTTAATATGTTTCTACCTACTGGAGAGCTACTCGTCTTTATAAAACCAACTGAAATATCACTTCCTATAGATATCCATATTTTTATCTATCTGTCATTACATTTTTCTGTCTAATCTATCTACCCCTTACACATTTTAATCTCCTCTATTTCAAAGTAACCCTATTTATTTCTATAATTATTATGGCATTGCTTCTCTGACCCTAGCCCGTTCTGTATATCTTGCTGATAACAACACTCAACATACACATGGATCAATACACTTCGAAGTACTAAATTCAATATTTCAGCATGTGCATATTATGAATCCGGTCCCTTCTCTTCTTTAATCACTGAGAACATCATTGTTTTTATCTGTTGATTTCCCTAAAAAAAATCGTTTCTTTAAAAAAATTAATTCAATTGATTTTACCTAATATTTCTAAAGATTGCCATATCCTCCTCTTGACGAATTATGTCTATAGTTTTATTATGTTAAGCAGCTTCCCCCAGCTGACACTGTTAAAGTCTAATTAGAAGGTCCATTTATTACCAGCCCTCCTCAAGGGAGCTGTGACTTTGAGGAATGATGTTAGTGAAACATGCCTGTGCCTAGAGCTTAATCCTTAAATGTTCCAAGCAACTTGGGAAATCAAGCTGCCTCCTAATAATACTGCTTCCATAGTATAGGAGTTCAGATTGCCAGTTTAGTTTTCATTCAAACTTTTGTAATAGAATGCCCTGGGTTCAAGCAGAGACAATCACCTTTCTCTAAAGAAGAGTTAAAGATAATTGGTTTCATTTTGGCTAAATTTTGGAAAAACCTTTTTGGGCCAAAATATCTTATGAACTATGTATCTGTTGAATGAATGAATTAATAAGATAATTTTGGAAGTGTGTAGGGACAAGGGTTCTGCTTTCTTGTGATTTTTCCTTTCTACCTTTTCAACTTTTCTTCTAATGAGTATGAAAATCCTCCACAGATATTGAATGAAATGAATTAGATAAAAATGTGGGGATCACAGATATTCAAACTTATTATTCTGTTCTGCTAAACCACTAGATTTGGTAAACATTTCAGATTATTTGAAGTCACGCAGTATTTCAAACCATCACATAGAGAGTGTGTGTGTGTGTGTGTGTGTGTGTTACTCTCTGCAGATTAACTAACAGCAGATTTGCATTTCCTTTGAGCTTAAGAGACCCATAGAAACTAGATACAGTATCCATTTTCCAGTTCCTAGTACTGTGGAATTTCTAGGACATTCACAAACCATTATGGGATTTTTAGCTCCTAGCGTATGGATTGATGATTGACATATCATTTTAAAAAATGAGTATTTTCTATTTTGATAAAAGAAACATTTTAAAGAAATGAGATTATCATCTTCATTTGCATTTGTTTAAATAATAAACAAGTGTGCATATGATACACACTTACACATATTATGCAACTCGGTTGTTTATTCAATTGTATTGTTTGAATTTCAGATGTGCATATTATGGACACTGTAACTAATGCTTTGTGGGTACAAAGAAAATTTGATGTTAATAGCAAATAATACTGGTTAACAAATTGTCAGGTGATAGGAAAATGTTTTAGATTTTAGAATTTAAACTATTATGCCAAGTATGAATTATATATGTATACTTATATCAATACCATTTTTTTTTATTCAAGAGCAACAACAACAAAATATTTGCCTTATATGTGGCAATGTAATAATTTTCTCTGCACTGTTATTCAAATAAATATAATACTGGGACACAATTATATTAATTATATTAACTAAAATATCACACAGTCTAAATAACTTTAGAATAAAACAAAATCAGGATTTGCATTATGTGGCCCATTAGATTGAGAAGTGAGCATTTATTACTTTGATCTTTTTTTTTAATAAACAAAAATAAATTGTATGGAGGAAACCTTTATATATATTAAAATGTAGGTTGGGTTGGTAGTTAATTATGGTTTGTTTGTTGTAACAAATTCTCTATGAATATACATAAGCCTACATTTCCCATTATGGTTTAATTATACAGTCATTAGAAGAAGGAAATCACTAATTAAATCAGCTTTGAAAATTGTAGATCATCTGATAAACCACTCAAACTAAGCCATGATATTTTAAAACATGATTCTTATAGGTTTTGAGGATTTTAATATATATATATATATATATATTTTAGCTTACTTATTGTTTAATTAAAGGAAAATATGTCAGATGTTTGGCTTTGAAATCATTTATGCATAATTTGAAATTCAATTTTGTGCTATAGAATTCAAAGTATGACATTTCAATATCTAAGTTTTTTTCCAACATTAACATTTTCTAATACTGAACTTCCATGTTTCTTTATAAAGGACTATCATAAAATGTTTAGCTTTTCACATTTTGTCCTCTGTATGTTTAAATACTAGATTATAACATTATTATGAAATGCATATTTTCTCATCTATACTGGGGGAAAATCCCTTCTTATTATCTGAGTGTAATTTCCCAAGTGAATAGTTGGGAGGTGTGTGGATGGATGGGTGGGTGGGTGGGTACGTGTGTGTGTGTTGAATTACATTAAGAAAATACAGTGTTTCCAAGGAATCCAACAAATCTCAAAACTAAAACCCCTTCAATTAAATTTAATTCAAGAACTACTATGTACATACTTATATTGTGCAGTATACTTTATAGAGACATGATTATGACATACTCCTTATCTTCAAGGAGATGATGCTCTAGTAGGGAGGCATAAAACAAATATAACAATATCTATACTATACATGATAATCTGTCACAGAATATTTTCATAAAATTGATCAATCTTGGTGAGCATTATTTACATCATCTTTATTACCATTTTACATATGCGTAATCTTAGACACAGAGAGGTTCATTCTGCCAAGCAAGCCAGGATTTAAACATAAGTAGCATGAAGGTAGACCTGGTCCCATTTTACTATCACTTGTCACTACATACTTAATAAATATTTGTTTTTTAAACCTAAGTTTTGGAAATTTTATAATGAAAGTTGTAGGTTTATTTGTTCAATACCTAGCTGGATACCAGTGTTGGGATCTGAGAAACCAGTCTATGCACATTTAGCACAAAATGAAGGTGACATCAAAATAAGGTGATAGTTGAAACCATGGTCAAATGGATGAGGCTTTTCAAAGAAAACCTGTAAAGTGTAATGAGGTCTGAACATAAATATTTAAGGAATGAACATAAATATTTAAGGAATGACCACATCTAGGCTGTGAATGGAAAAACAGCCAAGAGAGGTATCTGGTTTGACAAAACACATTTGGTGAATGATAGCAAAAAATTGCCTTATGTGGGTCTTATTTATTTTCCAATTAATTTTGCCTTACTGTAGAGATGGCTTCTTATTATTTCATTTGACCATTGTGCCACTCAATTTGCCTTCGTTTGATTCACTTGAAGAACTAAATGCCTTGTCCACCACATCTACTATTTACAAGTGAAAAATATATGCTGATATTATTCTCACTTCAAGGAGCATAATTAATGTTTTGTTTTTCCCAAACATGTCTTGGTAAGACTATTCATTTCCTAGCATAACAAAAACTCAGAACTTCCTAATTTTCACTTACTTACTTATCTAAGGATGACTTAGACCTACCAGATCGACTTGACATTTCAGTGGTTATAAATAAGGCAAATGGGATCAGTAATGATTCTCTGGGTAATGTAGTAATAGTAAAAAACACCCTCCAGAGAACTATCTGTTGAAGTATTAACTTAAACTGTAGATAATTACAAGTTCTGTCCTTGGAACAGTCTTCTCTTGCCAAAAGATAATTCAAAGGAAAAAGCTTGCCACATTCTTCCCAGGTCATAGAAGGGGTAATGTGCATGCTCCTCCAAATAAAACAAGCTTAGCATGAACAGGGCATCTAGCATCATTATGTTGAGTTATTTGTTCACGCTTCTAAACCGAGACACAGCCTTGTGAATTCAACTTCTCCAAGTGATTAGTTTAGGAACTTTCTCTGGGGTGTTCCATTAAGGGCTTAAGATACAGTTCAGTTTCTCTCTCTGCTTTTACTAGGTTTGTAACTGTGGGCAATTAATTTGACTTATTTAGATTTCAGTTTCCTGTGTATAAATTAGAGAAGACAATATTATATTTCTCGAAATAAGTTTTAAGATCAAAGAATAGTAATAGAAATCTCTCTATAAAATAGAAAATACACAATAATTATTAACTTTTTATACTATAATTTTGAGGATGTCAGTGAAAACTTAAATCTTAAGTAATTCATCTTCTTCATGTCGAGACAATGGAGAGAGACCAATTCACCCAAGGCTGCACATTTATTTAATGCCAGTAAATAGATGGAGGCCTAGTTTACTTGACTAGAGCACGGTACCATCTCCAATAATTATTCTGCAATATTTCTTTCTGTCTTTTGTTTGTTTTTTTTAAGACTTAATTTTTTAGAGCAGTTGTAGGTTTACAACAAAAGTGAGAGGAAGGTACAGAGATTTTCCGTATATCCCCTGCCACCATACATGCAAAGCCTCCCACATTATCAACATCTCTTACCAGAATGGTACCTTTTTTTAACCAAGAATGAGCCTACATTGACACAGCATATCTATTTTATATAATATACTATATGGATCTATCCTATTCCTTAATAAAAATTGATGTCCTTATATATTGATAATTAAATCTCTAAAAATCCCAAACATTCAAAAAAATACAAGTAAATTACAAAAAAAATAGGATGAATGAAACTTTCTATATATTTCATAAAGTAAAGATCTTTGAAGAAAGAAATTAATTAATAGGGGCCCCTACGTGGCTCAGTCGGTTAAGCATCTGACTTTGGTTCAGGTCATGATCTCAGGGCCCTGGGATTGAGCCCCACACTGGGCTCCCAGCTCAGGGGGGAGACTGCTTCTTCCTTTGCCCCTCCCCTTGTTTGTGCTCTCTTTCTCTCTCTCTCTCTAATAAATAAATAAAATCTTTAAAAACATATATATTAAAAAAGAAAGAAATTAGTAAAATTGAAAAACTGTTTATTTAGATTTTCAGTTTGGAAAACCTGCATTAACAAATGTATAACAAATAAAAACCTAACACTTTTTTTATAATATTCACATAAAGCTTTGGCATCTTTAATATAAAAAGAATATTTATATTATATATTATAGATAAAATCAAAAAGAAATGGGCAAAGGACATTCACCTAGGAAATACATATGTTAACATTATTTCAAATGGGACTGAGAATAAATTTGAAATTATTTCAAAATGTTTATCTTCACTAATAGGGGAATTTAAATAAAAATAAATATACCTAGGATTAGAATATTTATTATTTTTCTAAAATAAGAACTACTCAAACAAAAGAGGGGAAAATCACAGAGAAGAGTACCACCAATGCAAATAATCCATTGTATAAAAATTAATAGTATCTTAATGAAAATGTTTCAAGGCTCTATCTCATGGGTGTGTGTGTGTGTGACTTTACAGAAATGGTGTAATATATGACAATACATAAACTGTGTTTGTTTTTATATATGTCATATCTATGTATTTAGATATAAAGGAATTTTAAATGCAGAGGATTCTTTTATTATTTTTTTTAATTTTTTGTAATTTCACGTTTTTATTTAAATTCCAGTTAGTTAACATATAGTGAAATATTAGTTTCAGGAGTAGAATTTAGTGACTGAGCACTTCCATACAACACCCAGTGCTCATCACAGCAATTGCCCTCCTTAATACCCATCACCCATTTAACCCATCCCTGCTCACCTCCCCTCGAGCAACCCTTCGTTTGTTCTCCATATTTAAGAGTTTGTTTTCTGGTTTGCCCCTCTCTTTTGTTTTTCCCCCTATGTTCATCTGTTTCATTTCTTAAAATCCACATATGAGTGAAATCATATGGTATCTGTTTTTTCTGATTGACTTATTTCACTTAGCATAATACACTCTAGCTCCATCCACATTGTTGCAAATGGTTAAGATTTCATTCTCTTTGATGGCTGAATAATATTTCATTATATATATATATCACAACTTCTTCATCCATTCGTCAGCGGATGGACATCTGGGCTTTTTCCATAATTTGGCTGTTGTTGATAATGCTGCTATAAACATCAGGGTGCATGTGTCCCTTCAAAGCAGTATTTTTGTAGAAGATTCCTTTAAATGCACTTTAATTATACATCTAAACCTTTATTTCACGTTCTATCACAATGAAACTCTTCATGTATGTGTCTCTACATTGCTTAATTATCACCATATAATACATCCCTGGAAGTAGAATGGTGGACCAAAATATATTAATGTTTAATTATATTGCCAAGCTACCTTTTGCATGGGCTGTTCAACTTATGCTTTACTGAGTATGTATATGAATTTCCATCTCCTTACTAAATTGCTGAAAATGGACAGTAGCAAACTTGTAATCATTGATATTCATGCCGGGAATTAGTGTTAGCAATTGAATTAATAGACTTTCATAAAGAATGTAGTGTTTAAATGTTGTAAGAGGACTTAAACAAGTACTATCCGAGTCAGAGGAAGAAGTATATCCAGAGAAGTATGACATCCAGGAAATAATTGCTAATATCTTGTAATATTTCTTTTTTCTTTTCTTGTCTTTTCTTTTTTCTTTTCTTTTCTTTTTTGTAACTTAGTATTTATCTTGCTGAACTTTTCCTTGTCACTATAAATAACTTGTAATAATAAATAGACCATTCTTGGTTACAGTATGTCCCTTCTTTTCAGCTACATCTTTACTCTGTCTTGCTTCAAAGGAGGCTGGATGGAGAAAAGTCACTTTAATGTTTCAAAGAAAACTGGATAGCTGCATACAAATAGGACTCTAATTTGCCTTGAGTAGCTTATTATTTATAGAAATGGCTAAACACCAAAACAAAAGGCAATAGTAACTGAGGGGACTGAGAATAAATTTGAAATGTTATCCATTGTAAATGCCATGATTAATTTACAGTTAAGTAGTCAAATTTCAAGTCTCCATTTATCCACCATCTCCTGAGATTATTCCTGTGATAAACATTTGTAATATCCATTGGTATTCACCTTCAAATATATTAGTGAGGGAGCAAGGTTTCTTTCTACTGCTTTTACCAGTACAGGGCACTGCTGATGTGGATGTTATAGCCAAGTTATTAAGTTTACCTTTGCATCTAATAATAATGAACTAAGGTAAAGAACCCAAATTCAACACTGGGAGAATTTGTCTTTCCGAATAAAGCTTTAAAAGTGTGTTGCTTTGAAGTTTGATCAGGAAATGCAAAATGTTTAGCATATTTCACTTTTCTAGTATACTTTTTTATTTTCTTCAACCTGTTAATATTCTTAATCATGCCTAAATTGAAGAGGTTAGTAACACATTCTTGTAAATTTTTTCTTCTAAAGTTTTGAAGTGGCCAATTGATAATCTGCCTTCAATTCATCTTCACAAGATATGAAATATCTTCAAACAAGACTTTTTTCTTCAAAGATTTATTATCTAAATAAAATGAAATAACTAAAACACAGATTTTTCAAAGATTATATTATTTAATATTTTGAATTTAATACTCCAAATAATTTTAAAAAGACTAGAATTGTAATACAATCTACATTATTCTATTTTATAAAATCATTTAAAATATTATGAATATATTTGGTTCAAATACTGTTCTTAAAGGAACAGTTATTATATTTTGTTTATATTCATATTAACTGTTATTTATTATGTATTATGAAAGTATTAATATATTTTACATTACATAATTTTTAATTTAATAATTATTTTCAGTGCAACATTTTGTATGTGCAATAAAATATATTTGTAATATAACTGATGGAAATTCTAAGCATATAATAAAAATGAGGAGATTTTTTTTACTCTTCATTGTATTTAGGATGCTTACTTTATTTGAAAATTAATATTTAGATATTATGTTCAAAAACAGTCTTCTTGCCACTACTAATGTTGCCATTACTGATGTTATAATGACTAGAGATGATCGTATGCAGCTTACCCTATAATCTGTGTTCAGACACATATTCAGCAATGACAGAAATGAGAGTGATTAGCTCTTTAAATAGGCTGAAGCTGAAGCTGAATCTATAAAGCAGAATTTGGCCAAATTGTGAGACCAACATCTAAACTTGATGAAAACATATACTTGATATCAATAAATAATCTTGTCCACTTAGACCATAATAATTTTAATAAATCTAAATGTATAATTCTATTTTATTAATAAAAGTTTGAATACATAACTACCTTCAGGAATTGAATAGGATGGGCTGCCAAATTATAGTTGCAATAATGATTTTAATTTCTATAGGGTAAATCTTGGCTATGCCAGAACTCTTTCAGAATCCTGCCATGGGTCCTATTTATGAGCAATTCTTGCTTAAGACCTATTCTTGTACTTGTACTTCTTATTTGAGATGGGGGGAAAAAGTAGTAGGGTTAAGAGATGTCAAAAGATCGAACATATTTAGATCATTTTGGAACAAAAGCATAATAGAAATCATCCCTGTGCCATGTTTTCATCTCCTCCAGAAATGGGCTGACTCTGTTGTTTAACTTTAAAGGCCTACCTTGTATATTCTTTAGAGAGATTTGTATTTTATCCAATATGAGTGTTTATGTGATAATTCATCGTTATCTTGGCAAGTTAGCTAGCCACTTTTCCCTGCTACTGTTGGATCATCTGTAAAATGGAAATGATAATGGTACTTTCTGTTTGAAAACTACTTCCCTGGTTTCAAAACTACTTACTTTTCTAAGGTCTCATTAAGTAGACGATGATGATGGTGTTGGTGGTGGTAATGGTGGTGATGAGGATCATTATTATAATTCATGAAATGTTCTGTCATTGAAAGAGCTGTGTTTAGTTCTCAATCTATCAATTGGATTCAAAATTTCACCAAATTACAAGTAAAGGAATTTGTAAATGTGGTAGGCAGAATAATGTCCCCTTAAAGATATCCATGCTCTAATCCCTAGAATCTAAAATCATCTGGGATTTGTTACTTACGTGGTAAAAGGGACTTTGCAGATGTGATTAAAGTTAAGGAACTTGAGAAAATTATCCTGGATTATCCTGGTGAGCCCGAGCAAAGCATACAAATACTTCAAAGTTAGAGAAACTTTGCTGGCTATCATCAGAGAAAGAGATGTGTTGACAGAAGGAGGATCATATAGTATACGTTGTTAGAATTCAGCTCCTTGTTGTTGGCTTTAAAGATGGCAAAGGAGCACAAGTCAGAATGCAGAGGCATCTCAAATCTAGAAAAGGCAAGGGTATGAATCTTCCTCTAGAACCTCTAGAAAGGAATAGTTTTGACAATACCTTGATTTTAGTCCAGTGAGACCTGCATTGCAATTCCAACCTACATAGCTATAAGATGATCAATTTGTGTGTGTGTGTGTGTGTGTGTTTTAAGTCACTAAGTTTGTGATAATTCTTTATGGCATCAATACAAAATGATTACAATAAACAAAAGAGTGAAGTGGGTACTGCTTGAGATCTGCCCCTGGGTATCCAGGGTTTGGTCATGGTTTATAGAAATAGATTTGGAATTCTGATAATGAACAATTGTATTAGTCAGTATTCCAGAGAAACAGAACCAACAGAAAATACATATAATATTTTGTTTGTTTGTTTATTATGAGACATTAGGTCACACAATCACATAGGCTGAAGAGTTCCACAATCTGCTGTTTGCAATCTAGAGACCCAGGAAAGCCAGTGATGTAATTTAGGCTCTGTCTGGTCATGAGAACCATGGGAGCCAATAGTGTAAATCCTACTCTGAGAACAGAAGTCTGAGTCCCAGATAATACAATCAGTCGGAAGAAGGGGCAAATTCATCCTTCCTCTGCCTTTTGTTCTATTCAGGCCCTCAGTGGGTTGCTAATGCCCACCTACACTGGAGAGGCCAGTTCAAATGCTAATTTCATCCATGAACACCTGTATAGATACATGCAGATACAATGTTAAGGCAAATATCTGGCACCCTGTATCCCAGTGAAGTTGGCACTTAATATTAACCATTACAGCTATCCAGAGTGATCAAGTCAGAACAGAATTGATAGTCAGGAAAGAGACACAATGTTAATATAGAAAAGCCTTAGTCACATAGATGCAGAGAGCGAAGGATGGAAAGCGAAATAGGAAGTAGGGCATTTGGAAGGTTTTACCTAAGAGACAAAATCTTAGGAATTCTAGAATTCCTATGGAAAATCACTATTGGTATAAAAACATTGCTGAATGAGATCAGGAATAGAAGCAAGGCAGGTAAGTAATTTTGGATGATATTTTATCAAAGCAATGTATGGAGGTTGGTGGATTGGCTTGCTAAACCAACTGAATCCAGCTAGAGACAGTATTAACTCTAGTAAATGGAATATCCCAATCCCTCATAAACAGTTACTACCTTTCCTCATAAGGACTAGATAAACACTGAAACTTATTCCTCCCATTTCTTGCCTGCCCTGCTACTTTCAGAGTTTCCATTCTGCTATGTTATGCACAGAACAAGTGAGTAAATCAGCTCAAGTGACCTGCAGAGAAGACCCATCATGATCAATGAATATATTCTCCTTGATGTTTCCAACACATACAAACACAGTATGGTGAAATTCTGAATAATTCATCATAATCAATATTCTGTGTTTTCGGCTAAAGGCAAGGTTACAAGACAGGTAATGGGGGCAGTCATCAAAGAGTGCTTTTCGTAAATGAAATGAAAAGGTGGTTGTTGAAATATAACCTTGCTAACATGCTGGAAATGTTCAGAGACCAGGTAAACACACCTAGAGTTGATGTACATCAACTATAGGTCAGCCTCTTTTGCAGGCAGCAAAAACCAGAACTAGTTTAAGACTACTGTTTCCATAGAAACTATAGATTACTGCAGTTATCAACTTCAAGGTTGCCTTGAAAACTCAGTGTTAGAAATAGGTTCCATATAAAGTTGAGAATATTTTGAAAGAGCATAAATTTTAGGATTTGAAGTACAAACAGCTGTTCTGTCTTTTGGAATTCTATAGCCTAAATATCTCTCTTATCTCTCTCATCTCTACCTCTCCTTTGTCCACAATACAATCACAACCAAAATAGTCTCACTTGTAATCATCATCTAACCAGACTCACACTTTCCCTTCCTAATTAATAAAAGATTGTGAAAAAAAAAAAGGAATATCTTTAATTGAAGTGCAAGTGACATACAATGTTATATTACTTTTAGGTATGCAACATAGTGATTCAACAATTCTGTACATCACTCAATGCTTACCACCATAAGTGTAGTCAACATCTGTCACCATACTGTATTATTACATATTATTGACTATATCCTCTATGCTGTAATTTTTGTCTCTGTGACTGATGTATTTTATAACTAGATGTTTTTACCTCTTATTCCCCTTGACCTATTTCACCCATCCCTGCCCATACACCTCCCCTCTGGCAACCACCGGTTTGTTCTCTGTATTTAAGTCTCTGGTGTTTGTTTGGTTGGTTTTGTTTTTTAGATTTCATATGTAAGCAAAATCATATGGTATTTGTCTTTTTCTATCTGACTTAATTTCACTTACAATACTCTCTAGGTCTATCCATTTTGTTGCAAATGGTAAGATCTCATTTTTTGTGGCTGAGTAATATTACATTGTATACATATATCACATCTTCTATATTTGTTCATCTATCCATGGACACTTGGGTTGCTTCCATATCTTGATTAATGTAAATAATGCTGCAATAAACATAGGGGTGTATGTATCTTTTCAAATTAGTGTTTTCATTTTCTTTGGGTTAATATCCCATAATACAAATAATTGGATCCTGCAGTATTTTTATTTTTAATTTTTTGAGGAAACTCCACACTGTTTCTCAGAGTATTTGCACCAATTTACATTCTCACCAACAGTGCACAAGGGTTCCTTTTTCTCCATATCTTCTCCAACACTTGTTATTTCTTGTCTTTTCATATTAGCCATTCTGACAGATGTAAGGTGATATCTCATTGTCATTTCAATTGGCATTTCCCTGATGATTAATGATGTTGAGCATCTTTTCATGTGTCTATTTGCCATCTGTAGATCTTGTTTGCCAATATGTCTATTCAGGTCCTCTGTCCATTTTTAAATCAGAGTATTTAGTTTTTTGGTGTTGAGTTGTATAAGTTCCTTATATATTTTGAGTTTTAACCCCCATATCAGATATATCAATTGCAAATATCTTCTCCCATTCAGTAGGTTGCTTTTTTCTTTTGTTGATGGTTTCCTTTGCTGTGCGAAAGCTTTTTATTTTGGTGTAGTACCAATAGTTTATTTTTTGCTTTTATTTCCCTTGCCTGAGGAGACATATCCATAGATATGCTGCTAAAACCAATGTCTAAGAGATTACTGCCTATATTTTCTTTTAGAAGTTTTATGGTTTCAGTTCTCACATTTAGATCTTAATCCCTTTTAGTTTATTTTTATGCATGGTATAAGAAAGTGATCTAATTTCATTCTTTTTCATGGAGTTGTCCAGTTTTCCCAACACCATTTATTGAAAAGACTGCTTTTTCCACATTGTATGTTCTTGCCTCCTTTGTCATAGATTTGTTGACCATATAGACATGGGTGTATTCCCAGGTTCTCTATCCGATCCCCCACAGATATATGTGTCTCTTTTTGTGCCAGTACCACACTGTTTTGAGTACCATAGATTCTTTTTTTTTTATGTTATGTTAATCACCATACATTACATCATTAGTTTTTGATGTAGTGTTTCATGATTCATTGTTTGTGTATAACACCCAGTGCTCCATGCAGTACGTGGCCTCTTTAATACCCATCACCAGGCTAACCCATCCACCCACCCCCCCTCCCCTCTAGAACCCTCAGTTTGTTTCTCAGAGTCCATAGTCTCTCATGGTTTCTCTCCCCTTCCAATTCCCCTCCCCTTCATTTTTCCCTTCCTGCTATCTTCTTCTTTGTTTTTTTTTTTTTTTTTTAACATATAATGTATTATTTGTTTCAGAGGTACAGGTCTGTGATTCAACAGTCTTACACAATTCACAGCACTCACCATAGCACATACCCTCCCCAATGTCTATCACCCAGCCACCCCATCCCTCCCATCACCCACTACTCCAACAACCCTCAGTTTATTTCCTGAGATTAAGAATTCCTCATATCAGTGAGGTCATATGATACATGTCTTTCTCTGATTGATTTATTTCACTCAGCGTAATGCCCTCCAGTTCCATCCACGTCATTGCAAATAGCAAGATTTCATTCCTTTTGATGGCTACATAATATTCCATTATATATATATACCACATCTTCTTTATCCATTCATCTGTTGATGGACATCTTGGCTCTTTCCATAGTTTGGCTATTGTGGACATTGCTGCTATAAACAGCGGGGTGCATGTACCCCTTCGGATCCCTACATTTGTATCTTTGGGGTAAATACCCAGTAGTGCAATTGCTGGGTCATAGGGTAGCTCTATTTTCAACTTTTTGAGGAACCTCCATACTGTTTTCCAGAGTGGCTGCACCAGCTTGCATTTCCACCAACAGTGTAGGAGAGTTCCCCTTTCTCCACATCCCCGCCAACATTTGTCATTTCCTGACTTGTTAATTTTAGCCATTCTGACTGGTGTGAGGTGGTATCTCATTGAGGTTTTGATTGGGATTTCCCTGATGCTGAGCGATGTTGAGCACTTTTTCATGTGTCTGTTGGCCATTTGGATGTCTTCTTTGGAAAAATGTCTGTTCATGTCTTCTGCCCATTTCTTGATTGGATCATTTGTTCTTTGGGTGTTGAGTTTGATAAAGTCTTTATAGATTTTGGATACTAGTCCTTTACCTGATACATCATTTGCAAATATCTTCTCCCATTCTGTTGGTTGTCTTTTGGTTTTGTTGACTGTTTCCTTTGCTGTGCAAAAGCTTTTTATCTTGATGAAGTCCCAATAGTTCATTTTTGCCCTTGCTTCCCTTGCCTTTGGCGATGTTTCTAGGAAGAAGTTGCTGCAGCTGAGGTCGAAGAGGTTGCTGCCTGTGTTCTCCTTTAGGATTTTGATGGACTCCTGTCTCACATTTAGGATTTTCAACCATTTTGAGTCTATTTTTGTGTGTGGTGTAAGGAAATGGTCCAGTTTCATTCTTCTGCATGTGGCTGTCCAATTTCCCCAACACCATTTGTTGAAGAGACTGTCTTTTTTCCATTGGACATTCTTTCCTGCTTTGTTGAAGATTAGTTGACCATAGAGTTGAGGGTCCATTTCTGGGCTCTCTATTCTGTTCCATTGATCTATGTGTCTGTTTTTGTGCCAGTACCATACTGTCTTGATGATGACAGCTTTGTAATAGAGCTTGAAGGCCGGAATTGTGATGCCACCGGCTTTGCTTTTCTTTTTCAACATTCCTCTGGTTATTTGGGGTCTTTTCTGGTTCCATACAAATTTTAGGATTATTTGTTCCATTTCTTTGAAAAAAGTTGATGGTATTTTGATAGGGATTGCATTGAATGTGTAGATTGCTCTAGGTAGGATTGACATCTTCACAATATTTGTTCTTCCAATCCATGAGCATGGAACGTTTTTCCATTTCTTTGTGTCTTCCTCAATTTCTTTCATGAGTATTTTATAGTTTTCTGAGTATGGATTCTTTGCCTCTTTGGTTAGATTTATTCCTAGGTATCTTATGGTTTTGGGTGCAATTGTAAATGGGATCGACTCCTTAATTTCTCTTTCTTCTGTCTTGTTGTTTGTGTGTAGGAATGCCACTGATTTCTGTGCATTGATTTTATATCCTGCCACTTGACTGAATTCCTGTATGAGTTCTAGCAGTTTCTTGAAACCTGGGATTGTGTGAGCTCCAACTTTGTTCCTCTTTCTCAAGATTGCTTTGGCTATTCAAAATCTTTTGTGGTTCCATACAAACTTTAGGATTATTGATTGTAGTTCTGTGAAAAATGCTATTGGTATTTTGATAGGGATTGAATTGAATCTGTAGACTGCTTTGGGTAGTATGGACATTGTAACAATATCAGTTCTTCCAATCTGTGAGCACAGAATATTTTACCATTTTTGTGTGTCATCTTCAATTTCTTTCATTGATGTCATATGTTTTTTGGAGTATAGCTTTTTCAGTTCTTTGGTTAAATTTATTCCTAAGTATTTTATTCTTTTTGGTGCAATTATAAATGGGATTGTTTTCTTAATTTCTCTTCCTGTGACTTCATTTTTCATGTATAGAAATTTAATAGATTTCTATGTATTTATTTTGTATCCTATAACTTTACTGAATTCATTTATTAGTTCTAACAGGTTTTTTTGGGTGGAATCTTTAGGTTTTTCTATATATATAATATCATTTCATCTGCAGATAGTGACAGTTTTAGTTCTTCCTTACCAATCTGGATGCCTTTTATTTCTTTTTCTTGTAATGCTGCCGCTAGGATTCCCAACTAGAAAAAAAAAAAATAATGAAAAATTAGTAATCTTAAACAAGGAAACAAACACAATTTTAAAATGCCCTCCTTCAAACTCTTCAATACTTTCTCATTTTTATGAGAATAATTATCAAAATCCTTCTTGGCTCATTATATGTCCTATGTATTCTACCTCTGCCTTCTGATAAATTTCTTTTCTACCTTCTTTCCAATTTTTGTGGCTTTCTAATTAGAAATCATTCAGTTCCCCATCTTGCCATATTCTCTTCCAAATGAAAGCTTTTGCATACCAACTGCCCCACCTGAAAAGCCCTGGCCCCTCCTAAACAATCCTGCCTTTCACCTTGTCCTGGTTGTCTTCTAGTTATTCTTCATATCTCCCTTTGTGTGTCATTTCCTCAGGAAAATCTATCCTGACTCCTCAGACCAGGTAAAAGTGTTCAGAAAATTTCTTCAACAGATGAAGTGTTGTAATTGATTTATATACATTTAGCAATAAATGATATACTAAATTACAAAGTTAGCTCTCTAAATATAACTATTTTCTATTTTATTTGATTTATTTTTTGAAAACTATTTTATTTGATTTATTTAACTTTTTCCATATGCAATTTTATTGAGAAATATTCATTAATAAACTACATAGAATTTACTATTATACATTTTTAATTAGAAAAACTTTCATTCTTTAATGAAGGGATCAAGAAACTAAAAATATAATATGTGAAATAAAATATATTCTATATTTAATATATGTTAATAATAAATATATACCATGAGTTGACTTAGCATTAACCAAGTTGTTATAGAAATAAGTAATTCTAGATTTCTAGAGTTAGAAAAAAATCACATGGTCATATAGAGTCATCCTACTATTTGCCATAGACATAATGGCATGTAATCAACTTGGCCTTGAGAATTTTCTCTCATGAGATTTTGCTGGTGGCTCTAATGGGAAAATTAATTTTAAATACTGAATCAGCTCTGCCCCCCTACAATGTCTATTTAACGGTCTTAATATGGCTGTCTTACTACAGGGTATAACTTAAATAAGTAGGCGATAACAATACTTAAAATAACTGAAAACACAGATATTTTTCCCCCAGTGTATCTTTTCATCTCTAGTCTAAAAACTTAAGTCTTTCAGATTACCTTCCTGAATGATATTGTTTTGGTCAAAGTTAGTATTATAAGAGAGTGCCTTGAAATGAATTTAAGGTTCTTGATAGAGTTATATCTATTCAATGTTCAGTTGATATATATTTTTTATACTCTATGTTAGGGGACACCCCCTAATAACTTAGTTGATGGTAATCAAATTGCCATGTACATGTTGCTAATATTTTATCAACATCACAATGTATGTGTTGCAAATATAATATATTGTAGTATTTAAAATCACATGTATTCTCTTTTGCTTATTTTTAAGTTCTACCTGCAGAACATTCTTTTCTTCTTCAATTTTTATATTGTTAGATTTGATGATTATCAAATCTCTAGATATTTGAAAGTTACAGTTTTTTTCATTTATTCTATTTGCTGTGTCACCTTTGAGCCATATATATATATGTGTGTGTGTAATATATGTGTGTGTGTGTGTGTGTGTGTATATATATATATATATATATATATATATATAGCAATAATAATTCCAAATCTGCTGTAGAGACTTAGATTCTTTAAATTACTACCTATTAAAGAAAATGGTGGGGGAAATTGACCAAGACATGTGTTGACCAATACATATATATTTAAAATTAACCACTTATAATTAAGATGCTTTTTTTTAATCTTTACAGATGACTAGCTAAATCAGCCCTTAATACCCCATTTCCTTGAATTAGATAACAAACATATTAGTGTGTATCTGTGCATTACAGATCGTTTTCCATTTATTAACTCATCTATACTATATGCTCATGTACTATATAATTTAAATTTGTTAAAATCTCCATGCCTGTTAGAAATGTTTTGGCTGCCATTTTGCTGTGAGGTTATGAACTGAACCACAAATGCAAATTAAAACAATCCTGAGGTTGCATATATTTTTTTCTTCAAATCTATCTGCTCTAAAAGCTCTAATGACACAAATACCCATAAAACAGGGCAATTGAGCTCAACTGGAGACTTCATGTGGTCAATTAAGTGGGAAGATTTTTTTTGAAGCTTTCAAATATCCTTAAGCTGAGAATGTTTTATTAAAGGGGTTATTTTACTTTTAGTGGTTGAAATATTTCTGGGCTTTCAAGGCATATTTGGTCCTTAAGGGCTCCTTGGGGAGAATGAGTGACCTTTATCATCAAAGCACTACATAAGAACACCATTGGCATAGCTGCATTATCATAAAGCAAATTTAGAAACCAGATTTCTAAAAGGGCATGGAATTGGCATAATGGAAAAGGCCAACTGTGAGTCATTGTGGAATTTTCCCATTATTAAAGAGAGTGCAGATCAACTGGAGTGGGGCCAATTTCCTCTTTTAGAAATCTCTAGCAAATTGAGCATGAGATTATGAAGATAGGATAACATCATTGCAGAGGCCACACACCAACCATACATATAGGTTATTGTAAAGAAAATCTTCTTCTACAGATAATAACAGGTCAGGGGTGATTGACTCCATTCTAAACATTTGTTAACCTCCACTCGGTGACCAGTCAATGAGATAAAACACAGTTGATTGTCAAAGATAATTTTAAATCACTTCCATGTGGATACCAAGCACACTGAGTTATAGGAAAACAATATGATACTTTTATACCGAAAAATTGAAGAACTCACTGGCAATAATTTAATATCACTTGAAATACATAAAATGTAGCAGCATGTAATATAAAAGGTTGGTATAGCACAGATAAATAAGTTAATCTCTTGCCTTATCCTTTCTAAGGAACCCAAGCTGTATACGCACGTGCACACAGAAGGTCAGAAATATCAACCCCAAAATGTCAGTCTGATTTCTAATGTGCCTACAATTACCAAGATTGTGGAATATAAATTAAAAGTGTAAGTGTGGTTACCTCTGAGAATTGCTATATTTAAGTAGCTTACAAATAACATTTTATAACATTACCAGTTTCAAATATTGATCCTTTGAATTTTGTTAATGTGAGTAATCAAGGCTTCATATGCATAATATTACATATTTAAACGGACTTAAAAAGAGTACTGATAGATAAAAATAAGGAGTAAGAATTTGAACAAATGATTTCTGAGTAGTTTTAGACTTTCTTTAGTTATAACAAAATTACTCAGAGTTGATGAGGGTTTTTTTTAAATCAGATAAGGAAACATAAGTGAAAGTAAGGACAAATAAAATGTGGAGTATGATTTCATTAAATGCTTTCACTTTGTGTGTGAGTATTTAATGTTTCCTCAGCAGGTAATTAAGAGGCCAAGGAAAAAACCTGTTCAAATCAGTTAGATCTTAATAGTTTTAAATGTACATTGACTGAATTGAGAAAAATCTTAAAATCCCATTTGATATATACATAGATAGACGAATATATACACAAACTTAAGGGTCACACGTTAAACACAAATGAAGGAAGACATGTCTATTAAACTCAAGCGAGTTTAAGACTGAATCTGGACACTGAAATATTTTTAATAGTACATAGTATTTGTTTGGCATTCTCACTCAATGCTTCTAATTTTATGCTATCACAAACAGATCTGCTACAAAACCTTCATGCTGTGGCCTTAAGACTTAATGTGAGCATTTGTGTTTGCTACCATATCCAGCAGTGGGTTTGATGGGTCTTAAGTACACTTAATTTAACTCTGTGCTACCAGATTATTCTACTGAAGGGTGACAAGTTTATTTTTCAGTCACAGTAAAAAAAAAAAAAAAAAAAAAAAAGTCCTACTTTCCCACTTACAGGCCACACTAAATATTGTATTTTTCTCTGATTTTTGTCAGTTGGACAGGTGTATTTTTAATTTAATTTCTATAGATCTTATTTATTAGTGGGATATATAGTGGGACATTTCTCTTCAAAATGCCTATTGATTGTTTTTTTAAATTCACACTCCCCATTTTTATTTTGTTGCCTGGGAATAGTTCTTTTCATATGTGTGATAAAATCAGCCCCTTAATGGTGCAGACATTGATAAAAAATTTTTTTGCAATCTGTATCTATTAATTTTCCTTATAATATTCTCTTTTTAAGCATCATTTGTTAGATATTCTTTTTTTTTTTTTTTTTTAAGATTTTATTTAACAGAGAGAGACACAGCGGAAGAGGGAACACAAGCAGGGGGAGTGAGAGAGGGAGAAGTTGGCTTCCCGCGGAGCAGGGAGCCGTATGTGGGGCCCGATCCCAGGATTCTGGGATCATGACCTGAGCTTAACGACTGAGCCACCCAGGCGCACCAGTTTGTTAGATTATCACATATAACTTATACTTTTCTATTTTTTTTAAGAAACTTCTGAACCCATGGTCACAAATATATTTGCCAAATTTTCTGGATTTGGCTTTTTGTCTTACATTGTTCTTCTAATATATCTGATGTACAATTTATATATTGTGAAGAAAGATATTATTCTTAATATTTTTGTTATCTTTAATTGAAATTCTGACATTTCTAATTAGGTACTATTTGTTATTTGTAATATTGGTCATTTGTGCTTTATTAGCTTTTAGATTGACCTACTGTTATTTTACCTATTATATTTTTATTATTTCAAAGAAAAATCAAAATCATTTGGCTCTATTGGGCCTCTCTTTTATTTGTTTTATAGTTAATTCATTTATGTTCCTAACAATTAGATTCGTATTCTACATTTTCATAGGATCTTATTCTTTTTTTCTCTTTTCTTTGTATTCTTGATATTGGATGCTTACTTTTAAAATGTCCATCATTTTTAAGCATACTATAAGCATTTAAGGCCATGAGTTTCTTTTGAATTACCACTTTAGCTAAATTCCCTCTGAAAGTTTCTATTTATTATTTTAATGTTTTGTTCAATATAAACTATTCAATAAATTTACATAACCATTTTTGTGGCCTATTAAATATCCAGATGTGTGTTGTTGAGGTCCAGACTTTTCTTTCTTTTTGTAATTAATTTGTTTCTTTGATTTTTTTTTTAGAATTCTTAAATTGTAAATGTTTACCTTTTGTAGATGTTCTATAAGTAACCAAGAAGGTGTATTTTCTAAGTGTAGTATGTAGGATAGTATGTAGGATTCTACATATTTCTACATATTTCTGTTAATTCAAAGATGGTAATTACATTGTGTAGATATTCCCTATATTTTCTAATCTTTTTGTTTTGCTATTATTTGAAGGAGTATATTATACTCCTTGAAATAATACCCTAATTTTTTTTTTGCTTTTTATATTTAGACTATATTAACCTCATATAATTACAATTACAAATAAATATATATATATTTAATGTTATTAATTTTTTCTTGGTTTCTGTTTTAATGTATTTTACATATATTCTTTTGCTAGTCAAGTTTTTCTTCTTCATAACATAAATACATTTGAGTGTATTTTGTCATTCCTCGACATACATGATATATTTGACTAAATTCCTATTGCTGAGTTCTACTGAGAAAATTTTACTTTTTGAAATCAAGTGACAATTTGTATATGTCTTACAAGTGTAGTAATAAAGAACATGTTTTTTTTTATTTTTGGAGTGCAGGAATTTTTATATGAAATCACCTTGTTCATTACAAAGTTCATAGCTTTTATATTTTTTACCAATTTTTTTGTCAGTTTGCTTCATCAGTTTCTGGTAGAGATATTCTAAAACATTATGCTCTTATTTGGTATGTGTCCTCACAAACTGATTATTTTTGGTTTAGGTTTTGAGGCCTTCTTGTTAAGTACATCTCAATTCATGATATTTCATATTTGTGGTTTACTCCTTTCAGTATTGTATAGTGTCCTTCTGTCTCAGTCAATGTCAAGAGGAAACAGAGTATATACTCTAACATCACTGAAAATAAACTTATTTACAAACACAACTAATGACAGAGATATAGGAACAGTTTAGAGAAAACCTAAGGGGTAGTGCAGGAACCCAGAGTCAAAAGAGGACCTTAAGATATAGGGGATGATGGGAAGAAGTAGAATAGGCTGCCCGGAGAGGAATATCAGGAGGCAAAGCCCAGCATAGTAAACCTTCAGGAGAATAGCCTGGTAATTTCCTGGCTTCATTCTTCTTCCTCCCTTTAATTTTCCACACAGTTTTCCTTTTGCCCAAAGTCAACCAGAAACCACTGTTATTGAAGGTCATGCAGTTTCAACTCCTGTCAGAGAATAGGTTGGAGAAAGGTAGAGACTGAATCTGAACTTTCTGAAAACTTCCAGGTGGACTTTCCTGTCATAATTGTGACACTGGAAGTATCAGGGTCCATCGTAGTGATTCTATCATTTATTAATTATTTCTCTCAGCTATATATTTTGCAACTCAGTAATTATGGAAAACATTCATAGTTCCATCAGATCTCCTATTAGATACGCTAGAACCATAATGTGATTGATAACCTAACCCCCTTGAATCTCTCCTGGTGAACCACACTCTCATTTCTGGTCTCCAGAGATCAGTAAAAGTTCACAGTTAATATCTAATAACTCCTGGAAGATCTCATTAGTTTTTCTCTACCTAGTACATCAGTGCAGATGCCTCTTGGAAGGCTTGGAGAAAGATTTATAGTATATACCTGAGGGTACACTAAAGAAAACTTCCTAAAATAGATCGGGAATACTAATCAGTTGACTATCTCTCGGTCTATGAATTGGTCTGTGAACTGAAGAATGAAGATTGTGTGAATCTCTACATAGTGATTTCAGTTAGATTTCTCTCCAGGTGTCTAGGAGACCTCAAGGTTTTTCCCCAATGTATAAATATATAGAATCTTGGTAAGCTGCTCATTATTTCATTTCTAGAAATCCTTTTTTGTTTGCTTTTTGTTTTTAAACTTAGATTTTATTTTGTAATACTGGATGGCATTATTGTGTTACATTTATTAACAGACTCTAACTGCTGGTATCTTTTATTTTATTTTATTTTATTTTATTTTATTTTATTTTATTTTATTTTATTTTGTTCATCATGATGAATTTGCTTTTTAATCCCCATCCCCAATTTTCCCCATCCCTTCAACTGCCTCCCTTCTGGTAACATCAGTTTGTTCTCTATAGTTAAAACTATATTTCTTAGGTTGTTTTGTTTTGTTTTCTGTTTCTTTCTCTCTTTTTTCTTCTTTGCTCACTTGTTTTGTTTCTTAAATTCCACATATGAGTGAAGTTATATGTATTTGTCTTTCTCTGACTGATTTATTTCGCTTAGCATTATATTCTCTAGCTCCATCTATGTCACTGAAAATGAAATGATTTCATTCTTTCTTATGACTGAATAATATTCCATTTTGTGTGTGTGTGTGTTTATGTGTGTGTGTGTGTGTGTGTGCTGCTTCCATAGTTTGGCTATTGTAAATGATGCTGCAATAAACGTAGAGTGCATGTATCCCTTTGAATTAGAGTTTTTGCATTTTCATGTAAATAACCAGTAGTGTGATTACTGGGTTGTAGGGTAGTTCTATTTTTAATTTTTTGAGGAAACTCCATGCTGTTTTACACAGTGGCTTCTTCAGTTTGCAGGGTTCCCTACATCCTCACCAACACTTTCTCTACATCCTCACCAACACTTATTGTTTCTTGTGTTGTTGGTTTTATCCATTCTGATAGGTGTGAGGTGATATCTAATTGTAGTTTTGATTTGCATTTCCCTGATGATGAGTAACGTTGAGTGTCTCTTCATGTTTCTGTTGGCCATCTATCTGTCTTGTTTGGAGAAATGTCTGTTCATGGCTTCTGCCCACTTTTCAATTAGATTTTTTGGTTTTTTGGTGTTTTTTGTATTAGTTCTTAATATATTTTGGATACTAACCCTTTATTGGATATGCCATTTGCAGATATCTTCTCCCATTCAGTAAGTTGCCTTTTAGTTTTATTGATTTTTTTTCATTTAACCATTCAACAAGATCCCTAAGAATCAAAATAGTCAGAGCTCTCTGTTCTCATGATCTATAGTTGTAATTACACTCATCTCCTCTGTGATGAATAAGCAACAATACTACCTGGACTCTGCTACTCTGGGATCCAATTATTCCCACTAAGATTAGAACTAAAATACCACTGAAGAATCATCTAATGTCATGTCTTAATATAGTCTGCAACTACCATAAAGCTCCTCAGGGATGTTATCGCCTCTCATTACTAAAGAATCTCTAATGCCTTAGTTAAGACCATCCAGTAGGCCCTCTTGGAGGCTATGATTAAGGAAAGAACAGAAGAATTTGCCATAGAAAATCCATTTGAACATCTCCATTTCCCTGGGCCATTGTAACCCTTCATTTGGAGATCCTGGTATTTCAACTTGATTAATAGTAGGGCATTGGTTAGTCCAAGCTCTTAGTAAGCAATATAGAAGACCAGTGCTTATGTCTCTCTATCAAGAATATGTTTGAATTAACCCTCGGTATGGAACTTAGAGTCAGAGGTGATAGAAGTGCATGTTAAGGTAAATCATCAGCTGAAGAAACTTCCCTAAGGACAGTCATTGAAAGGATTTTATTTGAAAGCTGAAGAGAATGTTTAGTTTCAAGTTTCTGTTCCTCATTCATGTTTGTCCAAATGTCTCCATCTCAGGTTCTGCTTTCCTCTTCATCCCCATCAGTGTCCTTACCTCAGTGTAAGAAGATCATAAGATTGAACACTAATCAGTATTTCAATTCCATATTCATACTCTAGGCTTGGCCCTCAGCCTTATCTGAGTACAGCTGCAGGATGAGGGATTCCTTCAATGATGCCAAGGAGGACTTTCTGTCATGTGTAGTTGTATATTTGTAGCTTTTAATTATGTTTTTCTCAATATAGACTTTTTAGAGTCAACAGAAAAAAAACAGAGGACATCTTTATAAATTATTTTTGCCACAGTGACTAAGCTGCATGGACAGACACTCAATCCTTCTTATTCTCTGCTGTTCATTTCCCCTTTATCTCATGATGCCACCAGAACTAATTTGAATAACCATGTTGCCAACACGTATCATGAATTGTTTGTGTCCCATCTCATACCACCAGGGAGAAGGTTATCCTCAGATATATGTTCAATCCAATCCATGAAATCTATTTTTAAGTCTGTTTCCTGTGGCCACTTCCCACATTCTGTATCAAATAGCTTTCAAACCAGAGATAGAGCAACCATTCAAAATAACACAATTCAAGGAGGAATTATTTACAAAGGAAATGATTGCAAAAGTGGAAGTCAGATGTGGGGTGACTGTAATAACCTGGGGCTTGCAGAAGAAGAGTTATTACCATATCTTGGCCTAATAGAATAGAGAAAAGGATCAATGATGGGAAGACAGAGGGAAGTGATACAGAGGAGGCCGCAGGGAAAGAGGTAATAATGCTGAGTTGAGAGAAACAGACACCAGCTTAGGTCATACTTGTAGAGAGGAGATGCAGAAAGAAATCCCTTGGCCAAGCTAACCTCCATCTTTCCAGTATTTTGTATGGACTCACCATTAACCAAATCCAACTAGAGGACAAAGGACACAGAAGTTTGGTTGATGTAGTGCATTGCTGTCTTACTGGGGCAAGCAAAGTTTAGGGTGGAGAAATATGGAGGGTGGGTATGGAGGGCCAAATGGAACACTTCCAGCATTTCCTCTTATGCTTGTTTCCAAATTTATTATTTTTTATTAGGATTTCTCTAACAAATCATTTTCTTTAATATTTTTATTTTTTTAATCATTTGATTTTCATTTACTTTCTGTGTGCCTTTGCTTCAGGTTTCTTTTTAAAGTATCACATAATTTTTAAAGCATCATATAATCGTAATTCTAATCTGATCATCTTGAGTATTGAGTATTACATGGCAAAATTAAGTGTCTTTACATGTATGGTAGTTACTAATTATATCAGTCACTTATTGTCATGTAAAAAAGTCTATTAAACAAACAATTTAGTATTTCATTTATTTTTCTCATGCATCTGCAGGTCCTTTGGGTGTTTACTGAAATAGCTGGGTTTAGCTAGGACCAATCAGTTAGAGTGGATTTATTCCTTGTGTGTCTTACTGTCTTCTTAGAAACCAGAGGTCTACCCAGATATGCTTCAATCAGAGTGGTTTCAAAAGCTCCAGGACTGGGGAAATAAACTTCTCCCTGTTAATGGAAATAAATACCAGCTACCTGGTAAAGGGTGTGTAGACAAGTTGGGTTAAAGAACTGGGGCAATAATGTGATCTCTCACAAGAATAATTTGTAATTAGGATCTGCACCTTTATTTTCTTTTATCAGCCCTTTGATTTTTCTTTCTCTTACTGGTCTTTTGTGGGACTATTTTTTTTCTTGAAATCCCTTTATTGGGGCACCTGGGTGGCTCACATGGTTAAGGATCTGCCTTAGGCTCAGGTCATGATCCCAGGGTCCTGGGATTGAGCCGCATGTCAGGCTCCCTGCTCAGCAGGGAATCTGCTTCTCCCTCTGCCCTCCCCCCACTCGTGCTCTCTCTCTCAAATAAATAAAATCTTTAAAAAAAATAAATAAATCCCTTTCTTGTCCTATCACATTTTCAAAAATGTTATATCATTTTTATTTCATACCATAATACCTACAGAAATACATGTAACAATAGTTTTATTATATATATAGAATGCATAATTACTTTATACATACTCTATATATTATACTGTATATATTATGGTTCAAGGCTTTAGTTTTATCACTTTAAAAAAACACAATATTAGATGTTTTATTCTTTACTTAACAGTTTTGAACTAAACCAGACCAATTTAAATAATCTTTATCTTATTATTATTATTTATTTTAGTTAATCATTATGGCCATTGATATATCTGTAGTGAAAATTAATACTCATGTATGACCTTGCTACCAGGTACAAATGAGTCAATCTCAGACTAAATTTTCCTTGTACAGATGTAAATTATTTTTAATAACATTGAAAACTAAAACATGTCTACAATCTGTTCTGTAACTTCTATAAAGTCCTAGTTGTCTGTTGTTTTATATGCTCAAATCCCCACCTTGTAAGACATGTTCATTGCCAGCATATAGAACAATATTCCAAATACATGTTTGTTACCCATATAGTATGAAGTACTCAACCAAAGTTTGGGCACAGATCTATTTACATCTAAAGCTTCAGATGCTATGTCTAAGAAGTATAGGGAATAAGCTTCAGTAGCTTCTTAAACTATTTCAGTAAGAAGGTTACATATACAATATCTTTATTTAAAACATTCTTTAATGCCAATTCACAATACACTGATTTTACCAGTAAAGCTTACTTCTGACATTTGTTTTGCTAATTAACAAAATATCTGATGTTTATCAGAGTTAAAGAAAAAGTGACAGTTTAAGTGGCTGCCACCAAATATGGAATTTCTGATAATGCCAGCTACCCTAATCAGAAACACACAGTGCTACCAGAGTGTAGCTGAAATTAATTAACACATACACTGTTACTACAATGATGACATAGTTTAGAATAAGTTATAGACATAGTAACATCAGTCAATAATCATATTTATAAACACATTTTATCTTTTTTGTTTTCTTTTTTCCCTAATAATATTCTGCTCGATTGTCTTGCACTGAACTTAGATGCAAAAATTCTGCTACAGGGTGACTTGTGTGGTCCTAAAATTTACTGCATTGTTTAAAATTGTACGATAAAAAAATACATCGATTTTATGGATAAAATGGGATTGGGGCACAATACTCAGTTTGTTCGTGACACATAGAAAAAGATAGTCACCTAATAAAAAATGGTAGCAAAGTTTTATACATGAACAATGTTTAAGACATATGTAAAAACTTAAAATAACTATTATACTTTCCAAGAAAAAGACCTGAATTTTTCTTGTCCAAGTGGTGTGGAAAGGAATACAGCTTGTGAATTTTTGTGAAGCGATAGAAGGAGGGTTCTCTGAAATCTAGTGGAAAGTTGTAACACCAGATTTGGATGGGTGTGGCTTATCATACACGTGGTGAGCTGGGGGAGCCTACAGGTGTTTGAGATTTGTGTTTCCATGTGGCTTGATCAGCTAGCTGGGTGCAGTTTTCTGAATTTACCTACTGTTTCTCATGGATAAATGAAGCAAATGTAAAATTCATGGTATGCTCACATTATTCCCCAATACGTTAATTGTTTGGGAACAAACTCATATTTTAAAATAAACTTAATAACAAAATGTATTGCTTAATTATAAGCATTTTTTTTTTCCTATTTGAGGGTCTGTTCCTATTAAATTATTTTTTGCCTTTATATTACTGAACATTTCCTCTGCTCTTACTCTTGAATCATAATATAGTTAGGTGTAAAATTGTGGCATAGGTGCTTTGTATGTTTATTTGCAAAAACATTTTGAAGAAACTATTATATTTTGGTATATTATTATATTATATTATGTTATATTATATTATATTATATTATATTATATTATATTATATTATGTCGCTGATGAGAAATCTCTCCTCAGGTTTTGTGGGCAATCTTTCTACCCTCTATTGGACATAAAGGTTTTCTCTTAGCTTTCTTGAATTGCTGTTTTACAAAATAAGTCTGGGCATAGATTTTTTTTTTTTTTAAAGATTTTATTTATTTATTTGACAGAGAGATAGCAAGAGCAGGAACACAAGCAGGGGGAATGGGAGAGGGAGAAGCAGGCTTCCTGCTAAGCAGGGAGCCTGATGTGGGACTCGATTCCAGGACCCTGGGATCATGACCTGAGCCGAAGGCAGACGCTTAACGACTGAGCCACCCAGGCACCCTGGGCATAGATTTAATTGTGTTTATTCTATTTGGCCCCTGAGTGTGATTTTTATTATGAAGACTTATATTTTATTTCTCTGAAATTAACAGAATCTCTTCAAATATTCTTTTCCTCCATTCTTTTGTTCTTATACTCCTATTAGAAAAATTCAGAGTCCCTTAATCTATGCTCTGTACTTTCAACTTCTCTCCCTTCCTTTCTTCTTTCTTTCCCTCCCTTCCTCCTTCTCTCCCTTCTTCCTTCCTTCCTCCCTGCTGCCCTTTTTACCCCTTCCTTCCTCCCTATCTCCCTCTGCCCCTCTTCCTCCTCCTTCTCCTTCTTTTTCTTCTTCTCCTTCTTTCTCTTTCTGTCTCCCTCAATATCTTCACCTCTTAGAGTTGGTTCCTATGTGCTATGTCAATATTATCTTTTACTACTATACTATAATAATCCCGTGTACTATAATACTGTAGTACTATAGTAGTTATATACAACTATTAGTATATCACTAATTGGTTATTGGTTCTTCAGTTTTATCCTCCTGCATTTTTTAGATCAGTTTTATGGTATTATAATTTACATTCAATAGAATGCACACATTTTAAATGTATAGTTTGATAAGTTTTGACAACTGTATACTCATGTAACCACCATGTCACACCATACTCAAGATGCAAAATATTTCTGTTTTGCCAGAAAGTTCATTCATGGTCTTTATGCTGTTTTGCAGTCAGTCAACCCTCTCTCACATAGGGAACTGCTGATCTCATTTCTATCTTGATAGATTAGTTTTGCCCATTTTAGATTTTCAAATAAATTGAAACTATCAATATGTACTCTTCTGTTTATGACTTTTTATGGATGAATGGCTTTGCAGTATTTTTGTTTTTTGTTTTTTGTTTTTTTAATTACTGAATAGTATTAAATTGTATTTAGTCATTGACCACTTGATTGACATTTGGGTTGTTTCTGGTTTGGGGCTATTACGAATAAAACTGTTATGTATATTTGTATATAAATACCTAAGAATTGCATTTCTCAGTAATATTGTTAGTGTATATTTCACTTTATAAGAAGCTGCAGACACACTTTCCAAAAGGTCGTATGTTTTACAATCCCACAAATAGAGGTCAAGAGTTGTAGTTCGTCTATATCTTATATCTACATACTTGGCATTAATGATTTTTTTTTTTTTAATTTAGACAATTTAATGAGTTTGAAGTGGCATCTCATTGTGGTTTTAATTCGCATTTCCTTAATAACTAATGATGTTGATTAACTTTTCATATTGTTTTTGGTTATTTGTATATCTTCTTTTGTGATGTGTCTGTCCTTTGCTGTTATAAGTTGAGCTGTTTGATTCTTTATTTCTTTGGCATGACTAATTTAAATGGCTCCTCTTCATATCCAACGTTTTTAAAGATTTTCATGTAGAATAAATCCTATTCCAAATGTGAATTTTGGTAATTTTTTCAATGTTGGAGTTCTTCATATATATTGAAATTATAGTCTCTAAAACTCATTTTCAGGGAAAGTTTTATCTTTTCCTATTTTCCTTCTCTTTTCCCTCTCTGTATAAACTTTAGTGAGAGAGACATTAAGTGGTTTGACTTGGTATCTGTTGGTCTATATCTTCCAATAAGATTCAGTTCTATTCAGCACTTAGCAGGTTATATTTGTTTGCTTTACAGATGCAGTGAGCCTGACTTTGCTCTCCTCTCAATGATGAGAAGTTTTAATTCATTTTTTTCATGAAAGTAGTCAAACCTCCAATCTGCAGCTTCAGCCTTATTCATTGATTTACATTTCTATTCCATTTCTAGGTCTTGGAAAAGTTTACTTTGCATTTGATTCTGAATATTTATTTCTGGCTGTCTCTTTTTATAGGATGGCTGCATTTTGACATGTTTAAACAGAAAGGATTTTTGAAATGTAAACTCACTGTGCCGTTTCATCTCGATTTAGAAGTATACTTGTAAGTATTTTATTTTGTCTTGTTTTAGGCATTTGTGTTTTCTGACTTTGCATAGTAAACATGCATTGAATTTTATTAACTTAAGAAGACAGAGTTTCTTAAATTAAAAATGTCTTTAAAATCACTTGATACACACATACACACACATAAAATATATCACATATATGTATTTTTAATTTATAGTTCTAGATTACATACTTATAATTTAATAAATTTAAGAAAAATATAAAAATTATGTGAAAAATCATAAAAATAATGGAAATACATAGTCTCTATATAGTAATATGAATTTAAAAAAACAAAAGGAACATAATATTCACATGCTACTTAACTTGGTTTCCTCTGAATAGTGAAGTAATAAGTGCTGTTTTTATGCTTTTGTGCATTTTTACAAAATCCACCAATGAGCATATATTACATATGTATTTTGAAAATAATACTTTAAATTACCCTTTAAAATTTTGGGGGGAAATGAATAGCAACAGAATAAGAATGTAATCTTCACATACAATTGAGAAAAACATAAACCCACTGATTAACATACAGTAAATTCAAGCAGTGAAAATTATTTTGTAATCAGAAAAAATAAGATGTTTTCAGAAAAATTAATTGTGGTAAAATCTATGTTAAAATAATCAATGTATATGTAAGACTAATTTTTTTTCGGGGCACCTGGGTGGCTCAGTCAGTTAAGCGTTTGCCTTCGGCTCAGGTCATGATCTCAGGGTCCTGGGATGGAACCCCTCATCCTAGGTCTCTGCTCAGTGGGGAGCCTGCTTCTCCCTCTCACTCTCCCTCTGTGCTCTCTCTCTATCTCTCTCAAATAAATAAAAATCTTAAAAAAAAAAGACTAATTATTTTCTTACTCTGAATCTATTTCATATTCTATACATGTAAAATCAAATTAATGATTCTAGTAACACTTGCAGAATGCTGTACATTTTATTTGTTTTATTTATTTATTATATTTTTTTCAGATTCCACATATAACTGAGATCATGTGGTATTTGTCCTTCTTTGTCTGACTTACTTATGTAGCATAATGCACTCAAAGTCTATCTCCGTTGTCACTAAGGGCAAGATTTCACTCTTTTTGGATAAGTAGTACTCCATTCTATGTATATATACCAGAATTTTTTAATAACTCCCAGTAGTTGAGAATGTGTTAAAAACCTGTCAGTGTCGCTGAGGGGAGGATCTCAGCACTTAGATCCAGCCTGTTTGGAAGTCAGAGCCACAAGCCTTATCTTTAAAAATCTATGCAAATATATGTAGTCCTGTGAAACCACAAGCAGAGAAGCCCCTTTGCCAGGCTATCTGGCTGTGTCCCCCTCTGCAGCAGTTGCAAAAATCATGGCTCCATACAAGTGTATGAGCTCTTTCCTGGGGAAAACTGGCAAGCTGAAGCAAGACAGAGAGTGTATTCACAGAGCATCTGCATTACCCACTAGATGTGTGCCAAACCTGAAGCCTGGCCTCAGGCTGAAGCTCCAGGACAAGCAAAGGAGCCTCCGCCACAGAAAAACTGGGGTCATGTGCCACAGTTGGCTATCCACAGACTACTCTTGGGCAATGCCCCACAGGTGGCAATCTGCCAAGAACCGGTTGCCACAGTCTCCTGGAACCCAGGAATGCAAGCCACATTGGGCACCAGAACCAGGTGAACAGTGAACATCCCCTGGGTGGCAGCTTGCCAAAACCAGGGCACCAGCTACGTGTAAAGCTCCCCTCTAGGAGACACTGGCGTTCAGGAACTCGGCAGAGGGAGAGTGTGAAGATAGCACCCGCCCGACAAGGTTTCTGGAAAGTTACAGTCAGCGCCAAATGATGTGTTTAATTAGAAGCCTGCCCCTTGGCCACAGCCATTCTGATTAGCTACTCGGCCTCCTTCACAGGACAGAGTTCCTGGGTCCATTGCCTCTTGCTGTGCCCTGCGGAGGGTAGCTGTTTAAGAATTCTTTCTTCTTCATTGCTTAGAGTCCTGTGGGACCCACAAGAGTAAGGCCCACTGGTTGCCAAGGCCAGGCAATACATTAAGTGTCTCCTGGCGGTAGCTGTAAAAATCAGGGAGTTACGAGCTCCTTTCTGGGTAACATGAACTATTACACCCCTTGTGACCAGGAACACAAGCACCCCTAGCCTCTAGAGCCAGGCACTGAAGAGACATTTTCTGGATGGCAGCTGCAAAGATAGGGATGCTGGACGTATGTAAAAGCTCCCTTTGGGGAGATACTGGTACTCTGGAGCACTGCAAATACAGAGCCTGAAGATGGAATGGCACCTGCCAGGCTCTGGCCAGGAAGGTGTTCCAGCAGTCTCCTAGATGTGTGTCTTAAGCCTGCCCCTCCGGCTTGCATTTTAATATGAGAAGGTGAGCCTCCTTTACGTTAAGTCTGGCTTAATATGAGAAGGTGAGCCTCCTTTACGTTAAGTCTGGCTGAGCCCTTGGGAGGCTAAGTCCGAGTGCATTTACCCTTTAAGAATAGTTTCCCAGGGGTGCCTGGGTGGCTCAGATATTTGGGCGTCTGCCTTCAGCTCAGGCCATGATCTCCAGGTTCTGGGATCAAGGCCCGCATGGGGCTCTCAGCTCAGCGGGGAGTCTGCTTCTTCCTCTCCCCCTGCCTCTCTCCCTGCTTGTGCTCTCTCTGACTCTCTCTCAAATGAATAAATAAAATCTTAAAAAAAAAAAAAAAAGAACAGTCTCCCAGATCATTATGACCTTGTGGGTCTCGGCCCTGAGCCCTGTTGTTTTCAAAGGTAGATGTTTGGGGGGCTTATCTCTTAGGTGGAAGTCCTAAAAGTTGAGGTGCTTGATGTGGCGTTTGGATGTTTTGCTCCTCAGGGAGAAGCTCTGAGTTTTGAGTTCCCTCCAGGTGGTGAGTCTGTGTGACAGGTTGGGTTTTATGGTAAGATTGTGTCCCAGTCTCCTACCTGCTTCAGTGTGGTTTTCTTCTCATTTGCTCAATTTGTAGTTGTCACTCAGCCAGCCTGTGGAGTTTTTTAAGAGGAAATTGGTCTATACATATGTAGCTGTAGACTAAATGTATCCATAGTAGGAGATGAGTTCAGGATCTTCCTAGGTCACCATCTTGAACTGGAACTTCCATATTCATTTTTGAATGTATTAATCATTATATTCCCTATGTGTATATATGTGTGTGTATTTATATATAATAGTCACATATATATAATCTTCACATATATATGTATACATACACATACATATTCACACACATGCTCATATAAGTATAAACCACATATATTCACACTCATTTTTTTTTTACTTCTTTTAAGTTAACATATTATGTATTATTTGTTTCAGGGGTACAGGTCTGTGATTCATCAGTCTTACACAATTCACAGCGCTCACCATAGCACATACCCTCCCCAATGTCCATCACCCAGCCCCCCCATCCCTCCCACCCCCCTCCACTCCAGCAACCCTCAGTTTGTTTCCTGAGATTAAGAGTCTCTTATGGTTTGTCTTCCTCTCTGGTTTCGTATTGTTTCATTTTTCCCTCCCTTCCCCTATGATGCTCTGTCTTGTTTCTCAAATTCCTCATATCAGTGAAATCATATGATAATTGTCTTTCTCTGATTGACTTATTTCACTTAGCATAATACTCTCTAGTTCCAGCCACGTCGTTGTAAATGGAAAGATTTCATTTTTTGATGGCTGTATAATATTCTATTGTGTATATATACCACATCTTCTTTATCCATTCATCTGTTGATGGACATCTTGGCTCTTTCCATAGTTTGGCTATTGTGGACATTGCTGCTATAAACATTGGGGTGCACATATTCACACTCATTCTAAATGGTCGTTTTGGTCAAAACCAAATCAAAAGCCTACTCCAGGATCAATATGCCATTACATTAAGTATAACCAGATATTCATTAAGCACATTATATATGTGCGATTTTCCAAAGTGAGGCTAGATGAGCAATAATAATCATATTCTATCCTACCCTTTGAAACCATAGTCTGTAATGATGATAGGGCCTGAGGTTATTCCCATGTAATTACATCAAGCAATTTGATACATATGATAGTCAAACCCTTGATTGTGTTGCTTTAACACAATACTATAATCAGTGGATATAACTATTCATTATAAATGGTTAGTACATCATGAATGAGCAGATGGATAGATGACTTCTAATACTTCAGTTATGTCATCTGCCAATCTCAACAAATGACCAGAAAGAAACACAAATCAATTTTAAAAGATTTTAAATGTGGTTTAAAAAGGAAGCTTTTGAATTTTGTAAGTCCATTTCGCATATTTATTAAAATACTGCACAATGATGTGCATTTTAAATAACGTGCTTTCACAGATGTGTTGTTTGATGCTAAACATAAACAACCTAATGTTTTCAAAATAAATAGCGGATTGTTTGAAAATACTTAAATCATATTATTTTAAAGTTTGGTTATTTTTCTTAGAATCTTTGTTTTCTAATTAAATATACATTCATCATTTACCACTTAATATCATTATAACAAATTACAAAAGCGGACTCACTTTGTTGACTTGTTTTCACAAAGTAAAATTGAATGATGTTAAATAATAATAAACTAAAGCTATTTGATGTAGCAAATGCAAAATCAAAATGTCTGGTGACATCCAAATTCTCACCCAGAGGAACAGAAAGATAATGAAAGAGTTGTTATTTTGAGAACACAGAGATCACAGAGTCCTAAGAGTTATGCAGTGCTGGAGTTATGAAGAACATGAAGGACTTCCTTTAATTTTAAACTAATAGTTGGGGAATATCTGAGTCAAAATACATGGAGCCCGAAGTAGTGCTATAGTTATTTTGCTTTCATGAATTCTCATTTTGAAATTTCTTATCTCTTATTTTCATATATTATTCATACCGGGAATTATAGATATATTAAGACTAATGAAATCATTTTTCCATTGGTGGAGGAAATAAACAACTTTACATCTAATAAAAGAGCAACACTTTAGAATAATTGAATTATTTTTCTTGATGTTTCTTGATTTGCCAAGATAATGGTGCTACCCCTGGTAAGATAACATAATATGTGGGGGAAGACAAATCCAAGCTTTGTTTGACACACATACAAATGTTAGGAAATGTTTGCAAATGTTAAAGGTTTTGTGTTTAATTTCTTATCATTTTGAGTTAATAATTAATGAGAAATTTGTCTTTTTATCACAGTTATTAGACTAACACAGATCAGAACTCAATGTGAGTTATAAAGCACATAGGTATAAATTACACTAAAAATAAAAAAGTTTCATTTTTTTCTTCCACGATCATCATCTTCATATTCTGCTTTATCTGGAATATATTCATTCTAGTTGCAAGAGAAATGAGGATATGCTCCAAATACAGAAGCCAAAATTCTAAAGTAACTCAGAAATGCTTTATATGCTGCAAAACTGAAGAAATTGGGAGGTTTCAAATGGAGAAGAGAAGATCATGAAGTATTATGAGAGATCTCATTGGGGGGGAAAAAGCAGACTTCTTTCCTGTGTCTAGGGACCAATAAGATGTTATATAGACCATTCTCTTCCTTGACAATTCCCCACGTTTCTATCATCACATAAAGCTTTGCTGGGGTGCCTTGGTGGCCCACTCAGAAGAACATGCGACTCTTGATCTCAGGGTCGTGAGTGTGAGTTGGGTGTAGATATTACTTAAATAAATAAATAAATAAATAAATGAAAACTTAATTTAAAAAAATGCTGGGCTGATACCATCTCCTCTACATAGCTTTATTTATGTCTTCCCTAGAAAAATAAAATACATCAATGTATATATTATGTTTATAAATATATCTATAAAAACACTTACATTTTATGTTTATGATTTGATATTACTATAATAAATGAATCAGTGAATTTTTCAGGGATAATAGCTGTGCTTTTTCATTAGTTTATTGCAGATAGAGAATAGGTTCTCAATAAATACCTATGGTGGGAGTGATTGAATTGATAAACAAGATTGATTTCTATTTGATACGTAATATAAAGTGCTAAGAAGCATAGCAGATAACATTTTAAGTGAATTTTCTATTGCTCTGATGTTGGATGCAAGTTTTTTTACATTGTTGTTCACCATATAGGAAAGATGTGGAAGGAATTCAAATATTTGTACAATAATTGGATTAGTCTTCAGTGTCTGTTTTCTAATTTAAAAATTCAATAATTCTCATATCAAAAAACAATAAAATACTTAAGACTTGCCAAATGCAAGTTAAGTATCAAATGATTCTCCAACTTTGCATGTAGAAGATTCCTTACTTATAGTCACATCTATGAATTGGGTCCTCCGGTATATATAGGTGAGGTCTAGTCTTCACCCATATTCATAGACACATTTTACATGTGGTTGATATTAACGGATGCGAAATGTTTAAAAAGATGCCAATCTCTGTGATTCACACCTTTTTATTTTATCTTGGGTTTAAATAAAAATAACCAGAGGCATAGTTTTCCTTTCTTATCTATAATACTAAGTAGCATTGCACAAGAACAAATTTTAATTTTTTTCTTTTAACAAAGACTTTGAGGAATACCCAAGTAATGCCCCCAAATATTGGAAGTGTAACATCGATGATTTACCAAATTTCAACTATAATATAAGTACTTCAGCCTTTACCTCTGTGTCCTAAAGGCTTATCTGCAATCCCAACCTAAAGTCCTATACCACCATTTCAAGTGCTGAACTCATTATCTTCGCCATAAACAGGCTTGTTTTCGAAATACTTCTGCCTTTAGAATATTCTTCTGCCCTTCTTTCCAACCTTGAAATCTTACGGTTTTATCACTTCAGTTTGTTTTAAATATTTCTTGCAGAAATATAAATGATCTATTTCTTTGGAGTCCCTCTTAAACAACTAAACAGTGTCTGTTGATGTTACAGTGCTAAGACAGGTAATTTCATTAACTTTTCATAATATAGAAACAATCCAGTTATTGAATTTAAACCTAAGTATCTGTTACTTAGATTGCTAATTTCTTTGTCTGCATTTTTTTTTGTTATACATTTTTGGGATAATAAGATAAAGTTACACAATATAAGGGAAGGTTTAAAAAATCGGTTTATTTGCTTGAACAATGCAAAATACATTGTTATTTGACTAATGATTAACTGAAAATAAAGTTTTCTAAACACCAGCAAAAGGTAAACACATGTTCTACTGGCTTTAAGTAAAAGCATGTATTGAATTTACATGGTTTTTATTTGAAGCAAAACAATTGCATAGGGTCAGAAAATGTAAAGGACTCATGAGATCCCAAAGCCTCTATAAGGATAGATAGAATGATACATTAGAAAAAAGAAAGTGAAGATAAACACAGTGAGGTTGGACTTCAGGCACACCCTGGACATCTTTTCAGTTGTCATATATAGATTGTGCATTTGTATTAGGAACCACCCTGATACACATGAGAGAAGCCAAACCACAGGATTACTAAGGTGTCTTTTGTACCCTACTCGTCATGTATCTGAAATCAAGCTCTGTAATCTATTGTTTAGCAAGATGAAACCCATCAATCTGATATTTTCATTAAGTAATGTAGAAAAGCTAGTAAAGAGATCATTCAGGGGACTTTCAAACTATAAACAGCATATTATAAATTGCTAGCTAAGACATTTTCTTCTAATGTTGGCTAAGGTCAGTACCAGGTATCTTTCAGGCATCTCAGAAATAAGCGTGGTGATATCACATACCACCTATCATTTAACCCTATTTTTAGGCAAAACTAAATTTATAAGAAGTGGTAGGCTGAGTACTATGACCCATTCAGCCCACATTAATATTTCTTACAGTAGCATCAATGGATTTGTTACTGGAGACCCTGGTAGTAACTTTTTAGGATAAAAATCTTCCTTGGAAATTTTAAGGATAGATAAAATGACAGTTAATTTTCCCAAAGGATTAATTCAAAGCAGAATTAATTCACTGGATTTTGTTGTTGTTATTATTGAAATATATTTTACATATAGTATTGTATAAATTTAAGGTATACAACATGTTGACCTGATACGCTTACATATTGTAATATGATTGCGGTTGCAGTGATACTTAGCACCTCTATCACATCATAATTATCATTCCTTTTTTTGTGGTTAGATAATTAAGATCTATTCTCTTAACAGGTTTGGTGATTATAATACAATATTGTTGTCTCCATTGACTATACTGTGCATTAGATCTCCAGGACTTATTTATCTATGAGTTGCAAGTTTGTACCCTTAAACATCTCTCCAATTGCCCCATCCCCAACCCCTGGTAACCACCATTTTACTCTCTGTTTTTACAAGTTTAGCTTTTTCAGATTCCACATAGAAATGATATATAGTATTTATATTTCTCCATTTGACTTACTTCACTTTTGGCTTTCATTTTAATCTAAAAATATAGTAATGGAAAGACATAGTGATTTGTTTCTATGAACCTTTTAATGGACCTCATATGTGCAGATCCAGAATAAGCCACTTTACCATTATTATTTAATCTTGACCAAAAAAAGAAAAGAAAAAAGAATTTGTTTGTGTTCCAATTTACTGACTGGTTATCTAAGTTTCAGAGAGGGTAACAAATTTGGCAAAAGTCACAAAGCTACTAAGAAGTGGAGCTTGTATTCAAACCCTCTTTTCAAAATCCGTGCTTATTAGGTTTATCTGTTCTACCATGTGTCTGGCTTATGGGTCCCATGAACATCAAAGGTTTCTCATAAAATTATATTTAATGCTGCATTTTACTATCTTAAAACTTTTTTTTAAAGTTCTCCCTTGATATAAGAAATGCTTTGAGAATTAAGCCAGAAATGCTGCAGAATACTAGAATGCAGTAGAGCAATTCATGCTCCAGATTTTGGTCAAAGGGCTTTGACAAGGTCCTGCCACTTACTGTTTCTGTGTCTTTGAACAAAGACACAATGAATGTGAATATTGCTTTTCTTGTTTTTGGAATAATTGCCCAATAGTCTGATTATTTCCTCCATCCTATTAGCAATCATTGAAAACAATCAGGTCACTAAAACAAACTCATTCATTTGACAGATGGTCATATATTCTTTTAGTAAGCACATAACTTGAGTATGACTTCTTTTTTATTTGTCTATGAAGGAAGCTAATATCACAAGTATTAAGTCTTCAATGGTTAGCATTGATTTAAGCATATTTGGGAAAAAATACGCAGGACACTTTAAAAAGAAATGCAGGGTTTCTAAAAAAAAATATGAGATATATTATAAAACACCCCAAGCAATGTAAAAACAATTTAAATAATTGCAGGGAGACATGTAGTTCCATTATAAACTAGATTAATAAGGCAAGAAAATCTAAGAGAAGAAAGTACTCTACAATTATTTAACTGGGGAAATGGTATATAAAAATGAAGCTGTCCTGAAGACAAATTACATATATATAATGTATAATATATAATGCATAAATTTATATAAATTTTTAAATATATTTATATGAAATTATACATATACAAAATTGGAAACAGTTATGTGCAGTCTTTATAAAAAGTGATGAACAATCAATCTAGTCTCAATTTTAGCAAGTGGGTCAATATACCCCCTCCAAAAAATAAGAAGAAAGCATGGGAAAAGGGAGGAATGAAATATATATTATAAGGAGTAAGAGATTTGGTGTAGAGCCACTTAGGGAATAATCAGTATTCTTTACTGAAATACAAACGGTGTTTCTATTTATTTTACTTCAAAAGAGCATTCATACCTCATGAATGGAATTGTTAATAAGCACTCAAAATTGGAGGGCAGAAGAAATACCTACAGAACCCTACAAAACTTTAAAAAAAAGTAGAGTATGACAGAAACAATATTAGGTTGGGAAATTGTAGGAAGACATTTAATTCAAACTCTAACCCCAAGTATGATATCCATAAAGGGTATGAAAAAAACTAGGTGTACTCTTCCTACACCTTTCTTACCTTTCCCTCTAGGAGCTCTGTCCATCAGGAACAAGCTAAGAGTCCAGACTGTCTATACTGTGTCTTAATGGCACCAGACCTCATGCTGCTATTGGCGCAAAGAAACTGAGAATTTACTCAGATGAAGTGACCCATAGCTTTAAATATACAAATAGTCTAAGTTTCTAAATGTCCCAATATCTTCCCACCCCTACCAGCACCTGAGCAAGTGTGATTAGTGTGGTAACAAGAATGGCACAGAACAAGCATAGACAGACTAATTTTCCTAAAAAGGAAAACAGAAATGGGGTCAATGTTTATGATCAAAGTTAGATTGAAAATGTGTTCTTTTGAATATTGGAAAAATAAAGCATATTTTTTTGCTGATAGAAATGATGTGTTAGTAAGGGACAAGAATAACGAGAGAAAAGGGAATATTGCTGGAAGATTGGTCAGGGAATGGAAAGGAAGTCTACTGGACATACAGACTTTGGTCTCATCTAGGAGCATGGAGTTCTGATCTAGAGCAGCTGGGGAAGAGGAAAGACTGAAGTTACAGGTGCAGATGTGTGTGTTGCTGGGAGCTATATGTGTTTTCAGCTGATTGTGTCAATTTCCCCCCAAAAACAAGGCCATGAGATGAAAGTGAAGATGGGGAATATGGTGGAGGATGTTTGAGGAAAGAGGAAAAGATTTGAAATACTCATCGTATTGAATGGTTGGAGGAAGATCAATAATAAATCACTGGGAAAAAAAGAAGGCCAAGGATTTGAAGAGCCAGGGAAGCAGAAGGGTCATCTAGGTGCATATGAAAACACAAGGGGCAATGGCAAAAGCAGTACTGAAGAGAGTGACAGCAAATCAAGAGTAAGTGATAAATCAATAACTTAAGAGTTCATGACTCTGGGAGCTCTAGATGATTATAACATGGGGATGTACTGTTTTTAATCGAATGACCAATAACAGCCAAATGGAATATACGATTAGAGAAAATTAGCTTTTTCTCATTGGTAGTCTCATTAGTTGTCCATACTTTGGTGGATTCTACCATTACCCAGTGTCTGACTACAAACTGAATTTTATCAGCCTAATATTGAATGATAAGACTTTGGAGATATATTTTATAATGACCAAATGTAAAGAGATACTGACAAACAAATCATAATGGCATTTAGTTATATTAGAAACCTCTCTGCACACAGAATTAAAGCCTTCTCCAGTTGTGCACACAGCTTCAAGAAGAAGACACCATATGTGTTGAAATGTATAGAACTTATTGTAGTTGCACATTATTTATGTCTTATTCATGTCTGTGTGGCTTAGGGATTTGTAATTTAACAGAAAAAAAAGACAATACAGGGCATATGAAAGCTTTGAATCTAAAGCTATGGATTTAAGACTTTTTTCTCTAGTTATTGTATATAAAATATATTTTTCTAATAGTATATATATTTTCAATTTATATTTGTGATCATTTCTTTTCATCTAAAAATAATTATGGTGGATAATATCTTGATTTTAGAGATATTTAAACTGAGAATCACATAGACAGAAGCCAATTAACATATCAGAAACAAAACTGGCCTTTGTTGAAGCAGGGATTCAGACTCCTACATTATCAAGAGGTCATTCTCCTTTTATACATATTCAGACCCTCTGTATCTTTGACGTCTCACTTCTTGATAAAATCTCCAGAACTCTGCCCATAAATATTTTTAATCTTTTCTGAATGCCTATTGTGTTTACTCTCTTTCCCACACATTCAGATATGATATGAGATAAATAATGAGTTTATGCATTTTCTGTATGTCATCACTTAGTTGGAGTAAATACCTAATTTTCTAATATAGTATTCTCAGTTCAATTATTTGATTAGATAAATATTGCATCTGTAGCCCAGGTTTTTCTCTGAAAGTACCAATTAAATTTAAGTAGGATGATCATTTATCAGGGAATATGATTTGACTCTTTGTTTTAAAAGATGGTGATTGGCACACCTGGGTGGCTCAGTTGGTTAAAGTCCAACTCTTGATTTCTGCTCAGGTCATGGTTTCTGGGTCCTGAGATGGAGCCCCGCATTGGGCTCCACACTCAGCAAGCGGGGAGTCTGCTTAGGATTCCCTCTCTCCCCCTGCCCCCCCTCCCCCCACTCACGCTCTCTAAATAAATAAATAAATAAATAAATAAATAATAAATAAAATCAAAAAAAAAAAAATGATAGTTATTGCTTCATGTTGGTGAGTGGATCATTGATCCCAACGATGGCTACCAAAATGTGACTCCATGCAGCTCATATTCACCTGATTTACAAAGTGATTTATTAACATCATCAATGTTAAACAAAGTACAATGTTAAAAAGCCATTTCTAGATTTCTTTTCCTAGCTCAAATAATGTAATACTAAATGTTACAGAATAACAGATTGACTGAGTAGTCAGTCCTCTCTATGCATATCATTTACCCTAGTTCTGGCCATCTTGTTTTGGTTAGAGTTTACAGACCTTCTAGAAGCTCACAGATATTTCCAGTGCAAGATTGACTCTCCTGGGAATAAGAAAGGAATGAGAGATTTATTGTAATTTACATACTGTTCTTATAATTGGTCATGAGAATAACTATTTTTATTCTGTCAAATAAGATTTATTTCAAGAAACCTTAGCGTCTATAAAAAACAAATCTCAGTAATTGACTACCTTTCTCCCCCACCCCCAACTAAATGTACAGTTGTAAATTTTCCTAAAGGTCTGAGGATGCTTCTTAAACAGAAGTTGAGAAGGTAATGTAGAAGCTGCTAATTAGTAACAAATGCATTATTTATGTATGCCTAAAAATATTATTTAAATGACCCTTAAGTTAACAATGTTGCAGAATTAAATTTTAATTGGATACGGTTTCATTGTTTTTGAGATGCAGTGGGGTTTTTGTTCATATACTTTTTTATAGAAAAAATATAAAAATACCTCTCTGACCAAATTTTCTTTGCATAAGAATGCTTTCTACAGTAAATCTGGCTGTATTTGCACAACAGAGCTGTGTTTGTGTGTGTGTGCATGTGTGTGTGCACCTTGCTTTGTCCAGAAAGTACATGTTCAAAATTATATTAAGTAGATTATGTTGGGTGCTCTGTGCCAAATGTCAAAATGGTCAAGGACATTTTGAAGATATATTCACCAAATTGTAGAGGATGTCCTAGGTATATACATATTCAGCATGCTTTCCTCCACTATTCCCATCCAGCTGTAATTTTGTAAAATTAGAATTGATCCTACATCCTACAAGCAATGAAGAGAATACAGAATCGATTTGATGATGGAGAAATCTAATCAACAAAGGGAATAATCAAAGTAAATAGGTGAGAAACAAAGAAGCCATCCTAAAGTGAGCAAAGGACCCATTAATGCTTAGAACTAAAGCTACAACTGTAAAAACTTGCAATATTTTATATTTTTATTGTGGTGAATAGTTATAGTAATATATGTATTTATCAAAAAGTATAAAACTGTATACATAAAATGGTTGAAACTTGTTTCATATAAATTATACCCTGAGGATGGTAATTTTTTAATGTTGCTTTAAGCTGTGCTTGTATTTATTTCACTTTAGAAATTAGAACTACTCTAGTGTGCTTTGCCTCAATGAAATCTAATCACCTAAATTTACTTTATAATTTTCTGTATATTCTTTAATATAAGAATATTGTAAACATTCTGAAAAATATTATATAATTTTATATTTTCATTTATATAAAGGATATTATAAATATTCAGAATGTTATTATATTCTATAAAATTAAGAATAAGAGAAATATAAAGGTTTTTCTGAGGATTAAATATGTTTGTGAATATAAAGTAGCTAGAACAGATCCTGGCATATCAATTCTATATTTCATGCCAGTATATACGCTTTAGAAAAGTATTACGCTTCCCAATAATTTTTTTTCATGTCAGCTGGTGCTTAACTCACATAAGTGCTTCTAATGTAGAATATTTAAGATATAGTGTGAGGTGAAAAGCTGAGGAAATAGTTTTATGACGTTCAAGAAACATTTTACATATGACTATCTGAATATAGGTTCAGATCTGTTACCTGGATGGGATTTAGGTAATAATAGGATTAAGATGCACAAGTATGAACATGCTTACTAAGAATATATAAATATGTTTGTCTTATTTGTTTTTAATTTTAATGCATCAGTTCATTGGTGCCCAGATCACATAAAGGTAAGTGATTAGCAAATATCTTTAAAACTTCATGAATATCTTCTGTAATATCAGAGTAATCTCTTAAAGACGTTGCAAGACACTTGCAAGACACACACATTAGGACAAAATACATCTTTCAATGGTCTGTGTACAAATAAACTATGTTAGTTGTGGCTACAACCACCATGTGGAATGCCTTGGGACTATCTTTAAACTCTTATCCCTGTGTCATTGTCATCCACATAATTACTTTTTTTTGCAATTTCTTAGTATAAATGCATTTTCACTTTATTGAAGCACAATATTTAAATTATCTTGGCCCATAAGGAAGCTGATGGTTTTGCTTACTCTCTCACCTTACTTCACCCCCAGTGTACACTTCAGTGTCGCTGTTTCCAAATTCATATTCAACAAGTCTGTCACTTGGGGAAATTATGGGCTTTGGAGTCATTGAGATGTGAGTTTGGGTTTTTAGGTTTATCAGCACAGTGGCATTTTGACTGTGTCCATTTTTCTTTTCTTTTTCTTCCCCCTAAAGATTTTGTTTATTTGTTTGACAGAATGAGAGAGAGCAGAAGCAGGGAGAGCAGCACGCAGAGAGGGAGAAGCAGGCTTCCCACTGAGCAGGGAGCCTGAAGCGGGGCTGGATCCCAGGACCCTGAGATCGTGACCTGAGGCAAAGGCAGACACTTAACCGACTGAGCCACCCAGGCACCCTGCCACCCAGCCACCCAGGCGTCCATTTTTCATCAGCTCTATAGCATTCAGTTTCCTCATTTGTGTGATACAGAATATTATACTTACCTTATGGGATGGTTTTTCAGAATAAGTGAGATAATACAGGTAAAATACAAAGCAGAGTGCCTGAGATAGTTAGTACCCTTTGTCACCACTAACATGACCTCCATTGCTCTTAACTGTTGATGAGAGGTATATATATATCATACAGACAACTCTATGAAAGGGTATATATATATATATATACTGGATGTGAGTGTTAGCAAATTTAGTAGCAAAAATGCATATATGTGCATGGGTGGAAGATGGGTGTGGTCAAAGAGAAGCTTGGCTTTCAATACTGGGGACCTTTAGAATGTATTATTGTCTTGTTCTTTTCTTTCTTCCTTCCTTTCATTCCTTCCTTCCTTCCTTCCTTTCTTCTTTCCTTCCATTCTTTCTTTCTTTCTTGTGGTAAGGAGAGGAAAGACCAACTGGAAATAAAATAAAATCTGAGTTCACGCCACAGCATGAGGTAGCTACCACATGGGCCAATGAAACTGTCGAAGAAAAGGAATTTGGAGGATGTTTCTTCCATTCAGTATTTTGCCTAAGGGTAAGTTTGACTTGGTAATTTAGATATTCATCCTCTGTGTGTTCTTGCTGCTATGTACAGTTGACCCTTGAAGAACACAAATTTGAATTCCATGGCTCCACTAATATGAAATTTTTCTCAATAAATACAGTAGAGTACGGTAAATGTATTTTCTCTCCCTTATGATGTTCTCAAGAACATTTTCTTTTCTCTATCTTATTTTATTGTAAGAATACAGTATGTGATACATGTAACATAACAAAATATGTGTTTATCAATATGTTATGGTCTTGGTAAGGCCACCAGTCAGCAGTAGGCTATTAGTAGTTATGTTTTGGGGGAGTCAAATATTATACATGGATTTTTGGCTGTGGGGTGTTGGTGACCCTAACCCTTGCATTGTTCAAGGGTCAACTGTAAATTCGTCTAAATTAACTAAGGTTTTTGAAAAAAAAGCCCTTAAGACAGAAAGCACCAATCACATCAGAATTTAAAATAAATGTTATTTAATCAGTTCAGTAATAACTTTTGACAGATTAGTTCTGGTATCCACTATATACTTCCTAAAGATATACAGACTCTCAAATGAAATGTCCTGCAATATAAATCTCACGAGAGACAAATAAATTATACTGCTAAATAAACATTGTTTTTTAGGAAATGAGAAGATAAACACAGTTACATTACAACAAATAATTAACCAAACCTGTGTAGACAGCACCGGTCTTTTGTAGAACCTTTGAAATTAGGGTTTTGTTTTGCTTTTTAATTGATGCAAAGGTACTCTGAGCCTGGCTGCGATAAATGTGAAGTCCCTGAATCAATGCCCTGCATTGTGCATTCTGTCATGGTTAAGTTAATGGGAGTGTGAGGTTCATTAAGCAAGTGTTAATGATTTTCTTCCTATATAGTCTGACCCTCACTTAGTTACAGTCAAATATTAATATTACCAGACCTGGTCATCTGTCTTATAAATGCATGTCAATGGTGATAAGGATGATAATATGGATACTGCTGCTCACTTATCTAGGGAAGAAGTCATTCATTCAAAACATTCCAGGTAAGAATGTGTCTCAGGTTTCACGTGGAGAATTGAAAGGAAGCACTATAATGCAGAGCTCTCTGAGTACTCTGTAACATGTGTGTATGTGTGTACACAGTCTTATAAACATACACACAAACATATATATTTCTTACTGTAGGTATACATTAATTTTTTACATCATAAAACTAAATATTAATGTAATAAAAAACTTTTTCAAGGTCATTTTTGTGTAAAGGTTGGGTAGGAAAACATTTTCATAGAGTTGTCTGTATGATCATGACTAACTTTTTAAAAAATTTAATCCCCCAGACTTGCCAGTGGTAACTAGTCTGTTCATTTAAAGATATTTCTGTAGTTTGCTTTCTAGGACTTGCAGTTAAATGCCAAAAGACATTTTTAACACTTATTCAAATTAGCTTTTCCTGTTTTATCTATTTTGAGTATCTCTGAATAAAAACATCTGAAAAACAATTTCCAAGTCTTATAACTACATAATTTTGGAGACAGAATTTTATTCCAGGTTTTTTCATAACATTATCTTTGCTTTTACATTAATTGCAAAGACATGGTTCTCACCCTAACAGTTGTGTACTCTTAACAAATAATACACTAATAATTATAGCACAAGATCAGTAAAAAAAGAAAAGAAACAGTAATAAACTATTTAGATAAATGCATTGATATATTTTAATATGATCAGTAAAAATCCATAGTATAAATACATTGATATATTTAGATATATAGTGATATATTTTGGGGAGCAAGGATTGCTTCTCTTTGAAGAAGAATTGTGGAAATCTTCATAAAGTAGTGAAGGAGGTGGCCACTGAATTGGATCCTGATGGCTAAGTGTGAATTGAGCATATGGAAAATAAGGAGATGCCTTTCCTGATAGAGAAACCATGTAAGCAAATCTATTTGTAACCTGTGATTACATGTAGGAAAAAAAACACAATGTCATTTTGGTCTAGATGTTAGAAAATAAATTAGTAATTAATTTAAGCTTGTTTAGGATGTTTCCGTAACTTGACTGTCATCCATCCAGAAAAGGGTTAAGTCCTGGGGCAGAAAATAAAGACTAAGGAAGTGGATCTTAACACAAGATCCTTCTTGAAGAAACAACTTTCTCTTCTCCATATGTCAGGGAATTAACTGACTTTAGCTCAGGGTTTCCCAGTTTTCCGGGAGTGGAGACAGAGCCTCTATAGGGAAATAGTTTAGCCAGGTGGGATACAGACTTTAGTAAAATCTTCTTTAGAGCAACAGCCTTTACTCCATTTTCTGAGAATAATTAAGAATAGCCTGCGCCTATGGTTGAGGCAGAGATCACATTCAGACTAGTCTTTGCTCTCCTTGTGCGGGAGTTGGAGAGGCAGTGCCACGAGCGAGGAAGGGATGCCAGTGTTCAGCATCCCATCTGCCTCATGGTGGTTGTTATCAGGGGCCGAAGTCATGAGAGGACCAGTCAGGGAGGCAAAGCAATAAGCCATTTGCAGGACCATTCTAAAATTGTGTTTTAGAAACAGTGAGTACGGAACTTAATTTCTATCCGTAGAATCAATAGAGGAGTTGGGACCTCATGCCATCCAAGTTTAAGTTAGACAAATAGACCAAATATTGGAAATCATATTCAACCAATGGGGAGAACTTCAGCTTTTTCTAGAGTCACCTTCTTCTCACTTCACTTGCTGTTGTGAGATATACCATTTTCTCCCTTTCTGATCATACCTTTAAAAAATGTGTATAAAAATTCTCCATTACAAAACTCCCCAGACCATTTATACATGAAGAGTCACTACGAATTTTAAAGAAGGGAGTATGACATAGAGGATCCCACTATCTTATTTGAACACAGAAGCCATCTGTGGAAATTGTGTTTGCTTAGAACATATTTTGGGCAACACAACCAATTCAAGAGTAAGGCTCTTTGAATGGTAAATAGGTTTTTACAGCTTCTTATCTAAGGTTCTCTCTCCAACTCTAATAATACAATTACGGGTTTTAGAAAATTATTTCTACTCCCAATACTTCTGTTTTCACTTCCCTCCTAAAAAAGAAGTGTTATTGTATGCGTTTAATATTACTTCCAGATTTAAGTCTGAAATTCAATGTGTAGACTTGATCTGTATGTATCCGCTTTATCAATTTGCAAACATTATAGAGCATCTGTGATTCAGCATGGGGCAGTTTTTTATGTGAAGATATTAAGATTTCTCCATTACTGCTGAATGCTGTGCTCTAATTCTCACCAAAATTTTTACAGCCTTACATGTATTGACGGGAGGGCATCAAAGTTCAATAACCCAAGAGTCACAATTCAATCAGTTAAATAAAACCAGGAAGGGATTAAACTATGACAACTAGACCATAAATGTCAGATTAATTCACCTTCACTTTAATATTTCAGGCATTAAATATTTTAAGAAGTGATTTTTCTTATAGACTGAATGTAGAATTGGATAATGAAAATTGGCTTATGAAAAAGGGAACATTTATTCTCAGGCATGTACCAATGCTAGTTTTATATACTACTGAGGCTTTATGAACTTTTCTGAAATCCACATTACCATCTGGAACTTACTTTATGAGTTCCACTTTAAGAACTTCAAATAGTTTTGTAAGGAACCTAAAAGGAAAACAAAACAAAACAATAACAACAATAGAAACTTCTTTACAGGCTGTTTTCCTTGGGTAGTTTAGGTAGTGCTGGCAATTTAGCTCACTAATTTAAGAGCTGATGCTTGTGAATCAGTGTCATTGGTTCTTCCAATTAGTTGTGTTGCTCCTCTGGACACAAACCTCCCTGATAACCTTCATCTGGCATCCTGAACACTTCTAACTTCAGTAGCAAGAGGACATAACTAAGTGAGCCATGAGAACCCAACACAAACCATGGTGTTATTTACGAACAAGTAAGAATGCATGCCCCGCTGACCCTGAGGAAAGAATATCACTCTCATACAGGAAAGGTAGAATATTTTAAAGCTGAGTTGGGACACTGATTTTTCAGAAAATGGCACAACTTGTAATTTCTTGTCCAAAACAGAAGTATCATACAGGTTTTAGTTCAGGGTGACTCATAAAAAAATTGAAAATCAGAGAAAGGATCTATAAATGTAGAACCATTACCCACTTGTAGAGGAACTAGGAAAAATGTAACTGAAAGTTTTGGTAAAACAGAAGTACTTTTTTCTGCAAGTATGTTCTTATAACTTTATTAGTAACCACATTATGTTGTTTATAATCCAACAGAAATTTATATTAACAAAATTTGAAGTTTAAACATAAAGCATCATTTGAAAATATGAGACAAAATATGTTTATTATTTGTGTTTTATAATTTGAACATAGCTTTTTTCATCACAATTGGGCATTCGGTCAAGAATTATAGGATAGGTTTTCTATTCTGTTCTATTGATCTATGTGTCTATTTTTGTGCCAGTACTGTACTGTTTTGATTACTACAGCTTTGTAATATAACTTGAAATCCAGAATTGTGATGACTCCAGCTTTGCTTTCTTTTTCAAGGTTGCTTTGGCTATTTGAGGTCTTTTGTGGCTCCATACAAATTTTAGGATTGTTTGTTCTAGTTCTGTTGGTATTTTGATGGGGATTGCATTAAATGTGCAGATTTTTTGGGTAGTGTAGACATTTTATCAATAGTTGTTCTTCTAATACATGAGCATGCAATGTCTTTCCATTTCTTTGTGTCATCTTCAGTTTCTTTCATCAGTGTTTTATAGTTTTCAGAGTACAAACATGTTGGCAAATATATATGCATATATGTAATATACGTGTGTGTATATATATATTTCCTTTTAATCCATACGAAAATAATAAATTCAGATAGAAAAATAGGCAAAGTAAATGAATAGGCAGTTCATATGAAGGAAATATCACCCGCCCAAAAAAGGGACAGTATTTTAATTAAAAAAATTATCAGAGAAATCAGAGAAATGCAAATTAAAACAGATATACCATTTCACTGGCAAAAAAATTAAATCCTTGGGACACCTGGCTGGCTCAGTCGTTAAGTGTCTGCCTTCGGCTCAGGTCATGATCCCAGGGTCCTGGGGTCGAGCCCCGCATCGGGCTCCCTGCTCAGCGGGAAGCCTGCTTCTCCCTCTCCCACTCTCCCTGCTTGTGTTCCCCCTCTCTCTGTCTCTCTCTCTGTCAAATAAATAAACAAAATCTTTAAAAAAAAAATTAAATCCTACAATACACACTGTTGACAAACTTATGGGAAATAAAAACTCTCACATTTTCTTTTGGTAACCATATGAATTGCTAAAGCAGCTTTGAATAACAAAATATAATTACTAATTAAATAGCAATCTAGTCAAGATAAAAATGCACATAGAATGCCTCCCATCAATTCTACTCTAAAATATACTCTCTGTAGGAATTCATTAAAATTTGACCAAGGACTTGCAGATCCTGCGCCCGAGGAGACGCACGCAGCTAACATTGTCTTCTTCGCGCGACTCTCCCAGCGGGTTCTCTCTGGGCACAATGGCAACTCTTAAGGAAAAACTGATTGCACCAGTTGCAGAAGAAGAGGCAACCGTCCCAAAAAATAAGATCACTGTAGTGGGTGTTGGACAAGTTGGTATGGCGTGTGCCATCAGCATTCTGGGAAAGTCTCTGGATGATGAACTTGCCCTTGTGGATGTTTTAGAAGATAAACTCAAAGGAGAAATGATGGATCTGCAACATGGGAGCTTATTTCTTCAGATACCTAAAATTGTGGCAGATAAAGATTACTCTGTGACTGCCAATTCTAAGATTGTGGTGGTGACTGCGGGAGTCCGCCAGCAGGAAGGAGAGAGCTGGCTCAATCTGGTGCAGAGGAATGTTAATGTCTTCAAATTCATTATTCTGCAGATAGTCAAGTATAGTCCTGATTGTATCATAATTGTGGTTTCCAACCCAGTGGATATTCTCACATATGTTACCTGGAAACTAAGTGGACTACCCAAGCACCATGTAATTGGAAGTGGGTGCAATCTGGATTCTGCTAGATTTCGCTATTTTATGGCTGAAAAACTTGGCATTCATCCCAGCAGCTGCCATGGGTGGATTTTGGGAGAACATGGTGATTCAACTGTGGCTGTGTGGAGTGGAGTGAATGTGGCAGGTGTTTCTCTTCAGGAACTGAATCCAGAAATGGGAACAGACAACGACAGTAAAAATTGGAAGGAAGTGCATAAGATGGTGGTGGAAAGTGCCTACGAAGTCATCAAACTAAAAGGATATACCAACTGGGCTATTGGATTAAGTGTGGCTGATCTCATTGAATCCACGTTGAAAAATCCATCCAGGATTCATCCAATGTCAACAATGGTGAAGGGGATGTATGGCATTGAGAACGAAGTCTTCCTGAGCCTTCCATGAATCCTGAATGCTTGGAGCTTAACCAGTGTGATCAACCAGAAGCTGAAGGATGATGAGGTTGCCCAGCTCAAGAAAAGTGCAGATACCTTGTGGGACATCCAGAAAGACCTAAAAGATCTGTGACTTCTGGCTTCTAGGCTGTAGAAATTTAAAACTACAATGTGATTAACTGTGAGCCTTTAGTTTTTCATCCATATACATGGATCACAGTTTGCTTTTATCTTCCTGAATATGTGAATCTGTGCTCACAAAATCAAAGCCCATGCTTGGTTTAATGCTTGCAATATGAGCCCTTGAACAAATAAAATTAACTATTGCAGTGTGAAAAAAAAAAAATGTGACCAAGGAGATGTTTACACAGATTTTTATTGTTGTAATGTTAATAATAGTAATTGTTTTAAAAAACCATAGATGTCAATAAACAGGTGATAAAGCATCCATAAAAAAAAGATGCAAAAAATTAATGTAGATATATATATATATGAATATATATTTTTAAATTTTGAGTTAAAAAACAAGTTTTGGAATCATATACAAAGGAGACTATTCACATTATATTCTAAAAGATGAAAACATACTGTTATGCTATATACTCTCCCTATATATATATATAATATTCACATGACTTTTAGAAAACATGTAAAGATATGATCGTTATGAACCTTGAGGTTAGAGAAAAAGGAATAAGATCAGGAAGAGATACATTCTGGATTCAACTTTATAATGTTATCCCTTAAATTTGAGATCTTACAGAGATATGGGAAAATATGAAGCTAACTATATAAAATTATATGAAAGTTAATTGAATAAATGAATATTCAAATATATGGAACATGCAGATACCTTGATCACATAATTGTGTTTTATCAATAATATCCAACTTTCATTTCATAGGGATGTGGTGGGAAACAAGTGTATTGCATTGAAAGAAAGCATGTGAGGATTAGAAACAGTGCTTTGAATCTCCAGACTATTATTCCTTCTTCCTACTGCAGCAAGTGGGAAATTATGTGTATGTAAGAACTGGATAATTGCGTTTGTGATCTCTGATTACTGGAACCGGGGCCAGAGATGCTCCTTCAGTGAGGCTGTATCTATAATGAAATCACTAATTGAATCTTCTACATATACCTCTCTGCCTCAAATATGAAACATGTATTAAGAGGCTTCTAATAATACTTGAACAGCCAGAGAAAATCAAATATGGCAAAGACACTCATATTTTAAACAATTTGAATGCTGTTGTTCTAACGTTGGATAATAAGGAACATTTCCTTTTCTCCTTTATCAAAGTAGTTTATTTACTTAGTACTCATTAGTATAATTTTCTTTAAAGTTTTTTCTCTTATTTTAATAACAACATTTCTAACAGTTCTTTTCTCAGGAAGTCATATTTAGCATACATATTTTCTAAAAGCAGCCCATGAGACAGGAATGCAGGTGGTTTTTATGGGAAGTGATTTTAGGAAGGACAAGTGATGATCAGGGTGAATGTGACAGGAAAGGAGGTTATACCATAAAGGATAAGGTACTACTTAGGAGGTTACCACTGTGGGCAACTGGAACTTAATCCCATTAGGAGTCCTCTGAGGAGACAGGTAAAATACATCCCAATATTAACCAACCAAGGAATGCTAAAGCAGGTGTATTTATTTGGGATTCCAGTGCTTATTGCTTGTTTCCACGGCATTAATTTTTCATCAAGTCAGAGTATCTTGTGTGCACTGAGCAAATTCTCATGGCACCAGAGAAAGACCTTGGCCTAAAGAGCAGCTGAGAGACTTGAGTGCTTGAGATAGGAAACTGTGAGCAAGCAAAGCAACTGTTCACCAGCTGTGTAGCTGAGGAGAACTCAGGTGTGCTGAGGGGAATGGAGTGGGGCATCAGCTGTCAATACCAGCCTCTCATACATCCTCATACCTATCCCTTAAATTTTCCTGTTTTCCAGACTTACCCAATCTCCACACTTTGAACTTTCTTTACCTCTCTTCCATTTATTAAAGATTTTCCGAATGACCTCAGTAAAGTACATAATAAGGGGACACAAAGAAATTTGGAGAACACTGGATTTTTTTCCCTGCAGTAGATCCTCTTCATTGCTTTAACACCACTAAAGTTGGGAGTCACATTATGGTTTTTTGTCTTGAAAATCCCCACTGAGCAAAGTGATATTCAAGAATTGACAGGACAAGAAACAATAAGGATGGGGAGATGTAAAGCAGTCCCATGGATCACAGCCAAGAGGCTAATCATGCAAAATGTTGAGTTGCATACCCACTGTGTGCCATAAATTAAAATCTTTACTGTGGCTTTAAAGATACTGTTTTTCTACTTCACAGATGACTCTGATGTTCTTCCTAATGCTTTCTCCCTAACTTACTGCACTCAAGGCCAACCAGCTTCCTTGTTGTTTCTCAAGCATATCAAAAATGCTTCTGCTTCTATACTTGCCTTTTTTTCCCCTACACCTGGAAATCTGCAAGAACTTTCCAAGACTCCTTCCAGTTTGTGCACATTATTCAGAATATTGCTTGAAAAAAATCACCTTTTCAGGGAAATCTTCTTGATTCTGTCATTAAAATAACACCTCTGAGATGACTCCAAATCCCCTTTACCCTCATTTATTTCTCTCTACACATAGACAAGCTAACAAATACGTACTTTTTTGTATCACTTATTATCTGTGTCACCCACCTTGAATGTTTAAGCTACTTCTCCTACTTCTCAGGAAAGACATTGCCTTTTTATTTGCTCTTGTATCCCAGGTAGTTAGTATCTTAAACATAGGTACTTAATAAATATTTGTGAATAAATAAACATAGCATTTCCTAATTGGTCCCTTGTTTGTATTAATATATACCACCAGTGTGTTTCATCTTCCCCTATGGAGGGTCTGTTTAATTTGTCTTTATCCCCAAGACATAATATAGACTCTGGTTCATGTCATTATTCAGTTTTGAATGCATTAGTCAAAACCCTAAAAAGGTAATAGATCTAGGATGTCCATACAATTGAGGTCGACATAATGTGAGCTGTCATTAGAAACAAGCTTTAGGTGTAAAGCTCTTCTGGGTGAAGTCTCACTTCTCTCATTAAATGCATAGTGCCCTTGTGTGACAACCCAGCTAGTATATTAAGACAGAATTGCTTAATTGTTTATATTGGAAATAACGTCCCTAGATTCATGAAGACTTGTTGTTTTCCTGGTGTTCTAAGTGGTTTGTGTTTTTTTGTTGTTGTTTTGTTTTGTTTGTTTGGTCTTACATTGAGTTCTAAATATATTAAAAACACTCACCTGCCATCATAATAGAAATCCCAGCAAGGTATTTTTGAATATCAGCAAACTGATTCTAAGATTAATGTAACAATTTTGTGTTAAATAGCTAACACAAAATTGAAGAAAACAAAGTTGGAGGACTGACACTACCCTACTTCAAGATTTTTATAAGGCAGCAGTAATCAAGACAGTGTGGTATTTGTGAACGAACAGACAAACAGATCAATGGAAAAGAACAGAGAACTCAAAAATACACCAGCATAAATATAGTCAGCTAATCTTTGAAAAAGAAACAAAGACAATATAATGAAGCAAATACAGTCTTTTCAATACATGGTGCTGAAACAGTAGACATCTACATGCCAAATTAAATAAATAAATAAATAAATAAATAAATAAATAAATAAATCCAGATATGTGTACCTTATACCCTTCACAAAAATTAACTCAAAAAGGATGATAGACCTAGATGTAAAATGCAAAACTATAAAACTCCTAGAAGATAATAAAGGAGAAAATCTAGATGGCCTTGGCTATGATGATTACTTTTTAGATACACCCTCAAAGGCATGGTCCATGAAAGAAATAATTGATTAGCTGGACTTCATTAAAATTAAAAAGCTCTGCACAAGTAAAAGACAATGTAAAGAGAAGGGGGGGAATCGGAGGGGGAGACGAACCATGAGAGACTATGGACTCTGAGAAACAAACTGAGGGTTCTAGAGGGGAGGGGAGTAGGGGGATGGGTTAGCCTGGTGATGGGTATTAAAGAGGGCACGTACTGCATGGAGCACTAGGTGTTATATGCAAACAATGAATCATGGAACACTACATCAAAAACTAATGATGTAATGTATGGTGATTAACATAACATAATAAAATAAAATTTTTTAAAAAGACAATGTAAAGAGATTGAGAAAACAAGCCACATACTGAGAAAAAAAATATTTACAAAAAGCACACTTTTTTTTTTTTTTTAAAGATTTTATTTATTTATTTGACAGAGAGAGAGATAGCAAGAGCAGGAACACAAGCAGGGGGAATGGGAGAGGGAGAAGCAGGCTTCCCGCTGAGCAGGGAGCCCGATGCAGGACTCGATCCCAGGACCCCGGGATCATGACCTGAGCCGAAGGCAGACGCCCAACGACTGAGCCACCCAGGCGCCCAAAAAGCACACTTGATAAAGTTCTGTTATCCAAAATGTACAAAGAACTTTCAAAATTCAACAATAAGGAAACAAACAACTTGATTAAAAAATAGACCAAAGACCTTAACAGATGCCTCACCAGAGAAGACATACAGATGGAAAATAAGCATATGAAAAGATATTTCACATTTTATGTCATCAGGGAAATAAAAATTAAAACAAGATACTAGTATACACCTATCACAATGGCCCAATTCCAGAACACTGACAATACCAAATGTTGGTGATGATGTGGAGCAATAAGAACTCTCAATCATTGCTGGTCGGAATTCAAAATGGTATAGCCACTTTGAGAGACAATTTGGCAGCAATGATTACCATGCAGTCCAGCAATAGAACTCCTAAGTGTTCACCCAAAAGAGCTGAGAAATTAAGCCAACAGAAAACTAGCATACAAACATTTATAGCAGCTTTATTCATAATTTTGAAAACTTGGAAGCAACCAAGATGTCCTTCAGTAGGGGAATGGACAAATAAACTGTGGTATATCCGGACAATGGAATATTATTCAGTATTAAAGATAAATGAGCTATCAAGCCATGAAAAGACATGGAAGAAACTAAAATATATTTTACTAAGTGAAAGAAGTCAGTATGGAAAAGATTACATACCATATGATTCCAACTGTATGACATCCTGGAAAAGGTGAGATTATGGAGACAGTAAAGAGATCAGTAGTTGCCAGGAGTTAGGGGCCAGGATAGGAGGTGAGATAAAGAGGTAGAACACAGAAGATTTTTAATGCAGTGAAAATACTGATGAATACATATCATTATACTTTTTTCCAAACCTATAGAATGTACAACACCAAGAGTGGACCATAATATAAACTATGGACTTTGGATGATGATGGTGTGTCGATGTGGGTTCATCAACTGTAACAATTGTACCACTCTGTTAGGGGATACCAATAACAGGGGAGGCTATGCATGTGTGGGTGCAGGGAATATATAAGAAAACCCTGTACAGCCACTCAATTTTGTTTTGAACCTAAATCTGCTTAAGACAATGAAATCAGAAAGAAAAAAAACAATTATCAACTTGTCATAGGAGTGGGATTTAGAATTTGTCAAAATATCCTGAGCCTCTGTATTCCCAATTTATTTATGAAGTACAAGATTGTTTTCAAAGCCTGAATGAAAACATTGGTGAGGATTTACACAATGCTTAAGGGGAAGTGATAAAAGACACGTATCTCTCCAAATGTAAGTAATGGAGCTTCAGATATGTCCTCACAATTGCTAAGGCAAAGACAAAAACATTTTATGGAATTTTTGAAATTTGAAACGCCAGAAAGATTGAGAAACTAATTTGATCAGGAAGATAGAGAATTCAGGGAATTCAGACAGCATTTATAGCATTTAAAGGGCTCAATCTCTACCCAAATGTGTTTCCTGATAGGCTATGTATTGCAATCAGTATGTTGCTGCTTTTGATCTAAATTGCAGTGGGAATTTCTTCTGCTTCACCTACCATGGTCGCTTTATGAAAACCCATGCCCTCTGAACTCTAATTATTATCCAATTTCTTGGATGTCTGGAGAGGGAAAACAAAAATACCTAGAGTTTATTTTTATAAATTTTGTAGGGCTATAATAGATCTCTGATTTGGAAGACACAAATTTTTTTAAATATTTTTTTAATTTTTTTATTGTTAGGTTAATCACCATACATTACATCATTAGTTTTAGATGTAGTGGAAGACACAAATTTAAACTAGTCCAAATGGATAAGTAAATCTGTATTAAGTAACTATGATATGCAACTTAGTACTGGGAATGCCACAACTGAACAAATACTATTTCCCTAACCCAGTGAAATCAACGTTGAAGAGGATCTGATCATACCTAGTGGAATGCAGCTAAAAGGAAAGGAAGGCATATATAAAAGCCTAGAAGTCCATGTATAAATAGAATATTTTTATTTTTTTAATGAATGAAGTAAGAACTATATGAATGAAAAATGGTCATTTAAAAAAAGTCAGAATTGTGTTCATACAAAATACTCTTTTGTTTGGCAAATAGTGGGATGACTCAGACTGACACATGCAGTTTGATGATGAATCTGAATTACTCTCGCTACTCTCTTAGGAAGACAGTGAGAAGCCCAGGGCTTACAGTCAAGTCATGCATTTGTTAGTTATAGTGTGAATTCAGAAAAAAAAAAAAAAAATCACTTCACCTTTCTGGGCCTGTTTAGTTTTCTTTAAAATGACAAGATGTCATAAAGTTTTTGTTTTTTGTTTTTTTCTTTCCTTGCATCACAGAATTTCACATTTTCTACTATATTATATGGGACCCAGCAACGGTTGCCCAGGATCCATCCACTCCTCTCTATTATGGGAAAAGAAAAAAAAAATCCATAGCCAGGCCAGTGGTTTGGTCTTTATGATAATTGCCCATTAAATTGAATAAGATATATGGAATGGAGCAATTCAACACCTACCTCTTTTAGACTACAGATACCAGGTCCAGTCTGCTTGCTGGCGTTGAAATACTGTCCTCTAAAAAAAGGGGGAGGGAAGGAAGGGAGGAAGGAAGGAAGGAAGGAAGGAAGGAAGGAAGGAAGAAAGAAAGAGAAAAGAAAAGAAATAGTGTCTTCTTTTTAGTCATTTTTTCATTTCCTTATTCATTTCTCTCTCATTCTGCTGTCACCTGCCTGCATGGTCCAACATGACCATACTGTAGTGCTTATTGCCACAGTGGCTGTACTTGTGTGGATGTAGGGAGTATTGGGGAACTCTCCCTGCTTTCCACTCCATTTTGCTGTGGACCTAAAAATTATCTAAAAAAATGAACTTTATTTAAAAAAATTAAAATTTCTGCTCTGCTGAAGACATTATTAAGATATTGAGTATTAAGATAACAAAAAGATAAGCCAAAGACTCGGGGTGCAGTGGGAGTAATACTTGAAAATTACTATCAAATAAAGTACTTGTATCCCACATATACAAAGTTCTCATAAGCTCAACATTAAGTAAACAAATAACCCAGTGTAAAAATGGGCAACGCATGACTGAACCTTGAGGAAATCATGCTAAGTAAAATAAGCCAATCACAAAAGAAAAGTACTGTATGATTCCACTTATATGAGGTATCTAAAGTAGTCAAATTCTTAGAAACAGAAAGTAGAGTGGTGGTTGCCAGGGGCTTGGGAAGAGATGGAAATTGGGTATTATTGTTTGATGTGTATTAGTTTCAGTTTCCCAAAGTGAAAATGCCTTAGTGATCTCTTGTACAACAATTTGAATATAGTTAACACTACTGAATTGTATACTTTAAAATGGTCAAGATGACCAATTTTATATTATTTTACCACAATTGAAAATAATTATTTTTATATATGAGAATATGGCATATAAAAAATGGGCAAATAAATGATCTGAACAAACAACTCACCAAAAAGAATTAGAAGTGGCAAATAAGCATATGGAATGATGCTTAACATCATTTGATAAATTGAAATTAAATGCACCTTAAAACAATAATACATTATGATTATAAACATATTTGAATAACTAAAATCAAAATAAGAACAAAAGAAACTGATACCACATATGTTTGAGGATGCAGAGCAATAGGAGCTCACATTTTTTTTGGAGAATGCAAAATGTTACAGTTAGTTTCGAAAACAGTTTGGCTTTTCATTAGGAAGCTAAATGTAGTTTTACCATATAATCCATCAATCATACTCCTCTGCATTCAACTGATTTGAAATATTATGCTGGACATAATAAAACCTGGACACTGACCTTATAGAAGCTTTCCTCATAATCACTGAAAACTGGAAGCAGTCAGGATGTCCTTTATTAGATGATGGGTGTAAAAACTGTGGTATATGCATAAAATAGAATTCTAATCAATGATAAAAAGGCATGATCCATCATGCAAAAATGTGGATAAATCTTGAATCCATACTGGCTAAATGAAAGATGGTCTGCAAAGCCTACCTACTGTATGACCCCATTTATATGTAATACTCAAAAGCTGTATTATAGAAATGATAAACACATTAGTAATAATCTGCAATTTGGAGATGGGGAAAGATTAAATAGATGAAACACAGGGTTTGTTTTCTTAGGTTGATGAAACTATTCTGTATGATACTGTAAAAGTTGTTGGTACATATGATACTATGCATTTCCAAGTACCATAAAAATGTATAACACAGAGTGAACATTAATGTGTGAAAATTAATATATATTATATATTTGAACATTAATGTATGCAAAGTAATAATATATGTTATATATTATATATATGTATGCAAATTAGTAATATATATATATATATAATATATATACCTAGGGACCTCAGGATGGAATTCAGACTGTTTCAAAATGATCTAACTGTATGTACTATATGGAATAACTTCACCTAAGGCAGTGGGCATGGGAAAAGTATAGACCTAAGTTACTTTGGATATGAGCGGAGACTAGAAGATTAAAGGCAGGCATAGACATTATACAAAAGGACTGTACTTTAGGTAACAAAATTGTTTCCCATGGAGATATGGGCTTAACATTTTCAAATCACTCTACATATATACTAGAATTGAACAATTAGGTAAATGCATAAATGTTGATAGTCATGTTTCTCACTGTTTGGGAAGAAGTTAAGACAAACAAAGGGAGACGGCTGGAATGATTTATGTAGTACTGAATTCAAGCTGGGAATATTACTTTGCATGTTTAGCTTAATATAAACAAAATAGAAATATTTATAGATATGTCTGTACATAGGTTAGTATACACACATGATTTCCTTGCTCCATCCATTGGAAGGATCTAAAAACAATAGCACCCAGCCCCAAAAAGCATGTCCAGTGCCTAAATCTAGCTTTCTAATAACATTCTCCAATAAAAGGAACTATGGCTCCTTGGAGAAGTGGATGACTTTAGAGTTGGAAGAAGGAATATATGAGATGAGCCTTGGCCATTTTGTAGTGCCCAAAACTAAGGAAGCTCTCAACAAGCTCTGCAATGTTGGCAGATACATACAAGGGGCACAAGAGCCAACTGAAAGTAGCCAATGGATAAAGCCAGAACAATATGAGAAACAGAATACATAAAGCAGTAATGGATTATAACTCAAAGCATAAAATAAACATCACTCTATACTCATGGACATATAAATAATTTTAAATAAATAATTATATAAATAAATGCTAGAAAGTAGACAAATCTCTTGTGCAGAATAACAAATTATTTATGTCGATACTCTCCCCTTAAGGAGATAGAGTATGATTCCCACACTCTAAGTGTGGGCTGTACAAAATGGCTTCCTTCTGAAGAGTACTGTATAAAAAAAGGGTAAAAGAGTAACTTACAGTACAGAAACAGGATAAACACTACCTCAGCCAGGTGATCAGTGGCTATACTCAATAAGGTTTATGTATTTGCAAATCAAATAAATACATTCACAAATACAAACAGATAGCAATGTGCTTACACCTACTAGAATTGCAATATTTAAGAAGTATGAGGACATTGGGTGTTGTCAGGAACATGGGCAATTGGCATTCTTGTATGTATACAATGTTAATGCAAACACTTTTGGCAAATAACTTGGAATTATCTCTTAAAGTGAAATAGTTTAGGATTTTAATGTTTGTTAAAAGTTCTGTGCATAGGCCCCCCTTATCTGCAGTTTTGCTTTCCACGGTTTCAGTTACCCAAGATGAACCATGGTCCAGAAGCAGATGATCCTGCTTCTGACCTATCAACAGAAGGTCATTAGTAGCCTAATTCTACATCACAGTGCCTATGTCATTCACCTCACTTCATCTCATCCAGAGGCATTTTATCATCTCACATCATCACAAGAAGAAAGGTGAGTGCAGTACAGTAAGATATTTTGAGAGAAAGGCAATATTCACATAACTTTTATTACAGTGTATTATTATAATTGTTCTATTTTATTATTAGTTATTGTTCATCTCTTACTATATATAATTTATAAATTAAACTTTATCATAGGTATATATGTATAGGGAAAAAAACATGATATATATAGATTTGGTACTATCCATGGTTTCAGGCATCCATTTGGGGGGTCTTGGAACATATACCCCACAGGTAAGGGCTAGAGGACTATGGTATCCTCTTTTCTCAGCAGCTAATTAATATCAGAGATATAGGACAAGCAATCTTGTCAAAATATTAGATTAATCATTCTAATTAATATAAAATAACATAGGTAATAGTAAATAACTATATAACCTGCTTTTAAATATTTGGAGATGTTAGTGAACACTGTAATTTTAGCCCATTTCACCTCCTTGATATCATTAACCAATTTTTTTCATTCTCAGTTAGAAGACACTATTTAATGTCAATTTAAGAATCATCCCAATTTTATTTAGGTTTTAATCCCATGCCCAGCTCCACAGTGGAATCAAATTAGTCCAAGCGAACATGCTCAAAAATTTTTCTTGCTATTACTGGCTTTGAAGTGGTCATTTAACCTAAATTGATTCAGTATTTTTGAGAGGATGGTTATATCTGATGTTTCTGAAAAGGTTTTTCCTTTTTTTTTTTTGTTCACAAAAAAATTATGTTCTATTTGTTATCAGTGACCATCTCCAAACCAATAAGTTAACCACGGTTACGATGAAGACAGTGATGGCCTAGTAGGGAAACAATAATAAATGTAGTTAACAATGAATAACAATTTCGAGAAGAAAGATTTATGAAAATAAGTATAAGAGTTAGGAAGAATTTAAAGAGAATAAGTGAAATATTAGGAGGATATACTTTCATTTTTATGAAAAATTGAGACAAAATAGACCAAAATCTTAAGAATTAATTTCTATACTGATTGGAAAAGGAGTTGAAAAAAACATAGGAGTATTATTGAGCTGTGTCCAACTGTTACAGTGCATTCTGTCCTGCCACAAGTTGTGAGAGAATTCAACAAATACCCCTAGGTACAAATAGAGAATTTTCCTTTAATTATGCTGAAGATGTAGCTTAAGTAAATACTACTCACAATTTCACATATCTGGAGACTCCAGGTTAGTTTGCATCTTTTGAGCCAAAGGAGTAAAGTTGAATTAATCTCTACTTGTGAATTAACAGGAACAAAACCTCTGGTAAGACTATTTTAGAAGTATTAATAAAAGAATGGAAGAACAGATTTCTTTATTTTCCACCTCTGTGAACTGTCATATTCCAAGCCAGTATAAGATGATATTTCTATGCATTTGTCCTCTGATTCTGTTATTAGCTTTGATTTTTGTAGTTTAGAAATGTGATTATATTTGTCTTTGAAGTTCATATTTCATGTCTTGAGATATGTTGCCATGTTTTTTTTTTCCTGCCTACCCAAAATTGATTTCAACTTCTTAAAATCATGAATTATGCCTTTGACTTTGGTAACAACCAAGTACAAGGTGCAAGAGTCCTTACAAAAAGGATTCTCAATAACAATGCATCATTAAAGCTGATTAGCTCAGATGGAAGAAAACATACATAGGCACAAACTAGGTCTACAGTGAGTTTAAAAATATGAATTTATCACAACAATAACCACTCATTTATGAGACACAAAATGAGAGAATAAATACCAATTTTTTTTGTTTCTTGTTTGCTTGTTCTCTAACATTACTTGTATCAATGCCTTGAATCTGAAATAGACCCAAATTCCCTCCAGTGGATTGTACCTTTTCAATATAGTGCTTCTTTTGCTAATGTTTCTAAATCTTGCAGGTAAACAACCTAACCCCATAGTTTCATAAGGACATTATGCTAATGATGGTAAATTCAATAGATTATTTATTCGTCATGATTAGCACTGTCTAATTCTACTAGTAAGGTAAACATAAATAGCCATTTGAAGTTAAACATAAATAAAATGATATTTAAATATTAATACTTCAAGTACACAATTCATTTGATAAAGATGACTAAATTAATAAAGGAAACAAGTATATATGAAATAATTAGGCTGAATCTCTCAGTATACACTGCACTTAATTAATTATACAAAGAGGATATTAATCCACATACTCAGTCATATATATCTAAAGGTATTAATATGAAATATATGAAGCTATCAAAAATACTTCCTTAAATATGTGAATAGGAGGCAGGTATATATAACTGTATGTTTTATCTTTGATCAACCAAAGAAACAAACCATTAAACAAAACACAATATGTTTCAGATGGAACACATGTATCTCCTCTCAGCCCTACATCCTATTCAGAAGCATCGTCTGCTGACACCTCTCCAATATCAGGGTATTAATCTAAATACCACAGCAAAAAAATATGTAAATTTTAAAACCTAATCTCAAAGCCATGTGTGTTTCTTAGGTATTCACTGCATTGTTCACCATGCATTATTTGTGTTTGGTACTTAAGTTGTAGATGATTTCTTTTGTCCATACTCTACACATCAAAATGATATAATCATTAAAGAAGATATCCAGGTGAGTAAGATCAAAGAAACGTAGTTTAGAAATCCTGCTTTGAGTTTATGGTTTAGATCTATATGCAAAAATTGGGATGGGTGGAACAAGAAAGAACATACAGTTAACAACTCAGTAAATAGGAAAGATATCCTGATGTACAATACAAGAACAGTTAAAGCAGTTCTACAAAGGCTTCAGTCAGACTCTTGTCACCTCTATATGACATCTTCAATGGGAAGTGGCCTTTGTCCTCATGGTGTGAGGTGATTGCAAGAGCTCCATCTATAACATCTTCACCCCAGGCTGCAGGCTGGAGAAAGGGAGTAAGATTTCTGTGATTCATTACTTCTAGAAGAATTCCTACAATACTCAAAGATCTCTATAAGTAACACTTTCCTTTTAAAAATGATCATATGACTGGTTGTTTAATATTTATATTGACATTTCTAGTTCTCTAAAGCTAAAAAAATATCACTTTTTTAACTAAGGAGAGTATCATTAGAAATTCCTTTTTCTCTCACATTCATGGAGTTAAAACAAACCTAAGACTCTATTATACTACTGATTGATAGATTCTGTCTCATTAAATGAGTCCTTTGTCTAAAGTATTTCAAAAATAATTAGTAAACTGAGCACTTACTTTTGTTCTAAATTCTTTTTCTGACTGAATAGGATAAAATAACACCAGCAATATCAAATAGGTGGTAAAAACTCTCTAAAAGGCCATCAGAGCACCTTGTTCTTCCAATTTAGTTAAGATAGTCTCACATTTTTATGTTTTAATCTTACCCCGATACAGAAAGAACCCTTGTCACTGCTTTGAATCTATGAGACAGCGGTTGAATAAATGGCATTTGGCTTTTTTATAACAGTAAAACTTATACACAATTAGGGAGGTAGAGGTTACAAGAAACATAGTGGTTACAATCTTGAGCAAGATCATAAAACAGGTAATCAAAGGGATGGTTTGTGGGTCACCTATAAAATTGGCAATCACTGAGAGGGATGTAAAATGGAAAATTTAGTAAAGAATCAAATATAGTAAAAATTACATGTTTGAAGATCTAGATCTAGATCTAGATCCAGATCCAGAAAGGTATTTATTGTATTCCAGGATCTAAAAACAACAACAACAACAAAAATGTGGATCTAGCCTAGAAAATAAGTGAGCAAGTGATACTAGATGTGTGAGAAAGGATTGACTTGGCTGGCCAAAGTAACAATTCTCTATGTTATCTTGAGTACACAGAGATGCCATGAAAACTTTTCAGAAAATAAATGGCAAGAGTACGTCTGCCTTTTTACAAAACCTTACTTGTCATAGTAAGATGAAAATATTAGACAAATGCATATGTAAAGCAGGAAATCCATTAGAAATATATTATAATAGTTCAACTAGATAACACAAGTGCAGTGGCATTGTTGGAAGTCAAGGGTCAGATGGAAAAGAGACTCAGACAGAATCACAGGCCTTGGGGTGCCTGGGTGGCTCAGTTGTTAAGCATCTGCCTTCGGCTCAGGTCACGGTCCCAGGGCCCTGCGATCAAGCCCGCATTGGGCTCCCTGCTCAGAGGGAAGCCTGCTTCTCCCTCTCCCACTCCCCCTGCTTGTGTTCCCTCTCTCTCTGTGTCTCTCTTTGTCAAATAAATAAATAAAATCTTTAAAAAAAAAAAAAAGAATCACAGGCCTTAGTAAGTAAACGCACTTGGATGTAGGGAGATGTCAATCACTTTCTCAGCTTCAACAACTGTCTTTCTCTCCACTGAAGCTCTTGCTATCATCTTGCTGATTTTATTTATTTATTTAAGATTTACTAATTTATGGGGTGCCTGGGTGGCTCAGTCATTAAGCGTCTGCCTTTGGCTCAGGTCATGATCCCAGGGTCCTGGGATCAAGCCCCGCATTGGACTCCCTGCTCAGCAGGAAGCCTGTTTGTCACACTCCCACTCCACCTTGCTTATGTTCCCTCTCTTGCTGTCTCTCTCTCTGTAAAAAATTTTAAAAATCTTAAAAAAAATGATTTACTAATTTATTTGAGAGAGAGAGCAGCGGCAGGGGCAGAGGGAGAAGGAGGGAAAGAATCCTCAGGCAGACTCCCCACTGAGCATGGAGCCTGACATGGGGCTCAATCCCAAGACCCTGAGATCATGACCTGAGCTGAAATCAAGAGTTGGCCATTTAACAGATTGAACCACCCAGGTGCCCCATCTTGCTAATTTTAATATCTACATGGGAAATTCATCCAAAACCCTAGATCCTGAATAGCTTACCTCATTTCCAATGAACTTCTCTTGGTTTCAGCAAATAACTCCCAGTTATACCCTAGACTTTGACATTCACATCAAACTAATCAAAATGCAAAGTTATGTGGTTCCAGAGTCCACCTCTCTGTATGTGGGCCACCTCTCATAGTTATCCTCTCCATGAAGACTTCTAGTTATTAGCATACATAGTTATCCTTTATACATTAACTTCTTCTGTCTTATATTTTTCATACTTGGTCCATCTGGTTCACCATGTCAATAATTCTCTAATCTCTATTTTTTGTTTTGTTTTGTTTTTTTGAGAGACAGAGTACACACAAGTGCAAGCGGGGGGAGGGGGTAGGGGCAGAAGTAGAGAGAGAGGATCTTGGAGAGCTGGGCAGGGAGCTGGGCATGGAGCCCAAGGTGGGGCTCCATCTCACAACCCTGAGATCATGACCTGAGCCAAAACCAAGAGTTGGATGCTTAACCAACTGAGCCACCCAGGTGCTCCTCTAATCAATGTTTATAACTTCCTTGCCACTATGTTAATTCCTTGTCCTCTTCTAGCATTCTGGTTGCACCCAGTTATTACTTATTCATACTTTGGTTGGGTTTTGATGTTCCCTTAGGTCTTTGTGAGTTTATTGCCACTTCAGGCTTGATTTCCTATTTTAAGTAGACATTAACATTATCCAGAAAGCACTCCATATTTTAGTTTGTTTTAGAGTAGAATGAGACATTTATAGTATTGAGGCAAAAACAAAACAAGTAAACAAACAAAAACCTAGAATTTTGTACTCTGTGAAGTTATCCTTCAAAAGTAAAGGAGAAAAAAAGACTTTTTTTACACAAACAAAATTGAGGGAATGTGTTGCTAGTAGACATGCTTTGCAAGAAATGTTAAAAAGTTCCTCAAAGAGAAGGAAAATAATATAGGTCAGATACTCAAGCCTACACTAAAAAGAAGGAAGAACGATGGAAAACGAACAAGTGAGGGTAAAATAAGAACATTAATTTTTCTTATTCTTAATTGATCTAACATAAAATTTGTTCACAATAATAACAACACTGTATTTATTTGTACATGTTTATATATCCTTGTATATGTAAGCTTGTGTATGCTTATGGATAATTGAAATGAATGACATCAATGATACAAGGGACAGAAGGAAAGAATTAAAATCTTTTTGTTATTATCAGGTACTTGTATTACCACTGAAGCAGTATAGTGTTATCTGAAAGTGTACTTGGGTTATTTGTAAATATATATTTCAAACTTTAGGGAAAACACTCAGAAAGTTTTTTAAAAAAGAAGTACAATTGCTAAACTAAGGAGAGAAAAACAAATCATATACAAGTATCAAATAAAATCACAAAAGAGTGGAAAAAAATAGGAACAAAAAAAGAGTGCTAGGACTACAAAACAGTAACAAATATGGTATATATTAGTCCAAGTATATAAATAATCACTTTGAATGATAATGGTCTGAATGCACTAATTAAAACAGAGATTGCTAGAATGGATTAAAAAACATCTGTTTGTTGTCTACAAAAAACAGAATTTAAATATAAAAACACATAAATTCAAAGTAAATGCATGGATAAAGATACCATGCTAACACAAATTTTTTTTTCTAAAATGCTAGAGTAACTATATTAACCTCAAATAGATCTGAATTCAGAATTCTTAATGTGTATGTGCCTAACAATACAACATCAAAGGAGCTGAGGCAAAAATAAAACTGCAAAGAATAATTGGTGAATCCACTCTCTGATTTAGAGACTTCAACACCTCTCTATTATAAATGGACAGATCTAGCAGGCAGAAAATCAGTAAGGACACAATTGAACTCAACAGCATTAGTCAACTGGATATAATTGACATCTATGGACTACTTCAACAGTAACAAAATACACAGTCTTCTCAAGTTCACATGGAACATTTACCAATATAGACCTAATTCTGGGTCATCAAAAACACATCAATAAAACACCAATTTAAAGATATATATGCACCCAATATTTACTGCAGGATTCTTTACAATAGCCAAGAAATGGAAGCAACTGAAGTGTACATCAATAGATGAATGGATAAAGAAAATGTGGTGTGTATACACCATGGAATATTACTCAGGAATAAAAAAGAATGAAATGTTTCCATTTGCAAAAACATAGTTAGACCTAGAGAGTATTATGCTAAGTGATATGGGTCAGACAAAGACAAATACCATATGATTTCACTTCTATATGGAATTGAAAAAACAAAATAAATGAATAAACCAAACAAAATAGAAACAGAGTTGTTGGGGAAGGGTTGGGGGCAGGCAAAATAGGTGAAAGGGATTAAGAAGTACAAATTTACAATTATAAAATAAATAAGTCATGGGGGTATAATGCATAGCATAGGGAATATATATAGTCAGTAATATTGTAATGACTTGGAAACTTAGATGGTAACTAGACTTATTGTGGGGAGCATTTCATAATGTATAAAAATATCAAATCACTATGATCTGCACCTGAAACTAATAGGATTTGTATGTCAATCATACTTTGATTTTAAAAAAAACTCAATAAATTTAAAATAAAAGAAATCATACAACACCTACTCTCAGACCACAATGGATTTAATTATAAATTAATACCAGAATGATAGCGGGAAAAATCCCAAAATAATTTGAGATTAAATAACATACTTCAAAATAACACGTGTTTAAAGAAAAAATATTTAAAGATAAATTAAAATGTTTTTAATTAAATGTAAATTTAGTTACTTGATTTTTTCAATAGATGCATTAAAAATGCATTTGATAAAATTCAACATGCATTCATGATTTTAAAAATCTCAGCAAACTAGGAATAGAATGGAGTTTCTTCAACTTGAAGAAGACAGTTACAAAGAATCTACAGATGACATCATACTTAATGGTGAGAAATTCAAAGTTTTCTCACTAAGATCAGAAACAAGGAAAAATATCCCTTCTCACCCCTTGTCAACATCGTACTGGAAGTCCAATCTAATGCCATAAGACAAGACAAGGGCTACAGATTGGGAAGGAAGAAATAAAACTGTATTTGTTCTCAGATGACATAATTGTCTATATAAGAAATGTTGATTTCATTGGAAATTCCCCCTTTCTTACCTTCTTTATGTCTTTCAATGTAGCAGTTAGAAGCAATATTTTACTAGAGTATTATATTTGCAATGAATATTAGGAGAGAATAAAGTGTTTCTTCTGGGTAAGCCATAGTTAGCCAAACTTACTTATTTTCTATCTGGTGAAACAGGCCTAGAGAGGAAAGTGACAAATCCATCTACTTATGAGGTTGGCCCTAAGGGACCATGCGGAGAGAAACCAGAGAAGTAATTTGTCTTGCAATACATCTAGTAACCATGGAATATTATTATTATCATTTTCCTTCATGCAAGTTATCCATTTGTCAAATGGACACCTTTGTCATAGCACCCAAAGGAGAAAGCACATTTTTGCTGTGGAATTTTGACATTTCTTAGGTCTTTAATTTCACTTAAAATAATCTACAGATATTAATCTACTTTCCAATTTCTTGAAGGTTCGTTCTGAGGTGAGATAGTTCTTTCTCTGGGAAGACAGCATACTTGTGAGGAAAAAAAAATTACATTTGGTAACCAAAACACAGGGGTCACAGTCTACTTGTAAGAGCAGATAAACACAAGGGCTTAGAGACTTAATGATCTTGTTAATTCTCTCCCCTCCATTTGCTCTGATTACTTTATGCTTATTTTAATCTAATCACAAAATCCATGATTGTGTACACTATTCAATTTTTTTAGACAATGAAGCAAAACATAAACACATATGTATTGATTAATAGATTTGTTATCCTTATCGGATGATTGACGTTGTAGACAATGATAAAATACAGAAGAATTTAAGATTATTCAGAGGGTGGTAAGATTAGCTACTATTCTGTTTACCTGAATAGAGTGGATATTGGTCTCCTTTGGTTTCTAAGTTCCTTGAGAGGGCAAATAGTGGAGTATACAGACAGAAGAACCAGAAACATGGAGTTTTTAGTAGACTCACAGCCATTCAGAACTATGCCTTGTCTCTGAAATCTCACAGCTTTCAATGCCATTTATGAAGGTTTCCAAATATGGAAGGATTGAGTCCAATTACAGAATAAACTCAGATATTGATGAACATGCTGTTGGGTTGAGAAGAGAGGCCCAGGTCCACAGTAAATCCTTTGAAGCTAGTTGTGAAAACTAAAGTACAGGCAGACATCCCTGCATCCAAATATGATTTGTTTCCTTACCAGATGACAGATAATCAAATACCAATCACTCCTTTAGTTTGCAAACAATGTAAACTAATTTGGGTCAATATAATTTTGGTTATTTACACATTTATTTAGTCACAAAAGGACAGCGTAATAACCTATATTCTGTTATCAGCAGTGAGCTGACAAAAATGAAATAGTCCCAAGTGTTTGGGGAAAGTTGGTAAAAAGTTGAAATGTGGGGAGATATGCTACCAGGCAGATGGGTTTCTGTGACAGAATATTGCTTGAATGTGTATAGGTCACACAACAAGCATGGAGATGTGTCTGTGATTGATAGATGAGCAAAAGAGGAAGGGAAAAGAGACTGAAGAAATTGCAGAAATCTCATTTCCTCTTCTCACCTTCTCTATTTCCTCCTCAAGCAGTCAGTCCCTCAGTGGAGGAGTATATGAAGAAGTATGTTTGAGAGCTTCATGTATTATATTTGTATGTATTATAATGTCTTAGATATTATAATGAACACATTAGGGAAGAGCATTGTTATGGCCCACTATTAGTTTGAAATCTATCAAGACTAGTAAGAGAATATACAAATGAAACAGAGTATATAGATGAAACAGGCAGAAGACTGTGTGAATGGTGGAAATAAATAGCATACAGATTTAACTTGTAGAATAAGGCCTCCCTCTACCCCTACAAGTCCACACTAGACATACCAGTACTGCACCTCTGCTTATAAATACTGGTTGTGAAAAACGTACACCTAATGTTTTGATCTATTTTAGATTAGATTTTTAATAATCATGTTTCAAATATAATGCTATATTTAAGCATCTCAGTTATCAATCAGTGATAAAAGACACAGGTCTTGGGGGAACACTGTAGATGGTGCTAGGGTCCAAATACATGTGTCCCTCTCCTTTCACCTAATTCATATGTTAAAGCCTATGCTTCAAAGTGATGGTATTTAGAAGTGGGGCCTTTTTAGGTAATTATAGTTAGATTAGATCATGAAGGTGAGGTTTTCATCATGGGATTAATGCCCTTAAAAGAAGAAGAAGGGGCAGAAGAGCTCACTCTCTCCAGAGCAGGAAAGGAGGAAAGGCCATGTGAGCACACGGATGGAAACTGACCATCTACCAGCCAGGAAGCTGGCTCTCACTAGTCACTGAATCGTCCAGCACCTGGACGGTGTACAGCCTCCAGAACTGTAACAAATAACCAGTTTTCGCAGTTACTCAGGCTGTGGTAGCTTGTTACAGTTGTCCAAACTGACTAAATAAATGGACTTTGGAAAACAGAAACAAATTAGCATGCAGTTTTTTATTTGTTCCATTACCTCTCCATCATTCTAGGGTTTAACATCCTATTCATCCTCAATATTTCTTTCTTTAAAGATTTTATTTATTTATTTGAGAGAGAGAGATGGGGGGGGTGTGCAAGGACCAAAGAAGATCTCAAGCAGACTCTGTGAATTCAGAGCCTGACACAGGGCTCAGACTCAGGACCCTGAGATCATAACCTGGGCTGATACCAAGAGTTGGATGCTTAACCAACTGAGCCACTCAGGCACCCCCATCCTCAATATTTAGTATGGACAGAATATACAGAAAATTCTGTGTTAGTGATATTGTGAGGGGAAATGGTGTGGCAGCATTAAAGTAAACTTTGAAGAATGTATGGAATCATAATTAAAGCATAAGGGCAGAAACATAATTAAAATAATGTACATTAAAATAAGCTGGGCTCTGAACATTTACAAATAAGAACTGAAACATTAGTTGGGGATATATCCACAAAAACTGATACATTATAAAATATAAAGAGATAATTACGGGCTCCCTGCTCGGCGGGAAGCCTGCTTCTCCCTCTCCCACTCCCCCTGCTTGTGTTCCCTCTCTCGCTGTGTCTCTCTCTGTCAAATAAATAAATAAAATCTTTAAAAAAAAAAAATAAAAAAAAATAAAAAATAAAGAGATAATTAGGAATAATAACAATGTTCATTCTGGATGGTGGCTACCATTTTTTTTTTCTTTTAGCTGAATGGTCTCTTGATAATTTTTTACAGATATAAAAAAATCACCAAAATACAAACAGTCGTAATTTCTAGGTGGTAATATATGAAGCACATTTTAGTTTTCTATTTATATTCTTCAGTGTTAAAAAAAATCTAAAATTTTAATCTCATATTTTAATAATTAGAAATGAATAAATCACTTAATCAGGTTTTTAGTCTGATCACATATCTGGATTTTCTGCTTTCAGGATCACCTTTCATCCCATACATCAAAGTAATTTAGGTTTGAATAGTTCTTAGATATCTTCAATTTGTCTTATTGCCTCTTTGAGGGTAGAGGCGAAGACAATGCTTTATTCTTGCTTATATTTTCTGTGGTCAACATTCACTAACTGATAAATACAGGAATGAATAATTACACGTATTGATGCTTTCATTTCCCTAATCCAAAAGCCTGAATTTATTTCACACTGCTCCCAGATTATAAAGTCCATACTTTCCAAAGACCATATATTTTCTTGCTAGATATCCACTCCCTGGTTAAATTTTATTCAGGTAATGGTGATCAGTTCGTACTCTGGTACATTTGTATTTTAATCCTGTTGGGAACATTCTACAAGATAGTGATGCTAGCCTATCTCAAAAGATGTTATGGAATGTTCTCAAAATACAAATTCGTACACACAAAATCCCATCCCAATACAGTCCCAATACTGGAAAGACAGTCCCAAAAAGGAAACTTCTTTCTAGGTGAGGAAAACTGATATATATACGAAGTTGTTCCTAGTTTGTAAGATGTAGGAAGAGAAGAAATTTTTAGCTAAAGCATGTATCTGAAGATGCAGAAAAGCTAAAATCTAGGATCAATGCAGGGATTTATATATGCGGTCCTCTGTCTTTCACCTTCAGCAAAGCTGGCTTTGTTTTCCTTCCAAATGTGTTCAAGGTACCAAGCAGCAGATTTCATCAGGCAGCTTCCAACCTTCTGGTGGAAACTCATTATTCACGTGCAAACCTGTCTAAGACAGATGTCCATAGCCATAGCATAAGAAGCTGCCCAAATCTGACATTTGGCTATTTCCATAATTTTCCCAAAAAATGCATTTTAAAGTTGATTTCTGACTTTATAAGAATAATAAAGCCCTTCACTGAATACATTTTTCTTTCTTTTACTTCTTCAAATTTCAGTCTGTAAAATAGGGGAAAAATAGGACTTAACTGCTTAATATGGAAATAATAAATGTGTACAAGTTGGTATGGGCCAGGAAAAGTAGTCAAGACTACCTATCATACACATACATTCCCTCCTTTTATATTTTCCTCAATCTCAAGATTCCTTGTCTTTTTCCTGAAAATCATTAAGTGTCCTCAGGTGTCTTGCCTAACTAGCCAACTCACTCATTGTCCTACCCTCCATAAGAACATGCCCATTCCTAAAATTATTCCACCTCCCAAAACTATAATTTTTTTATTAGTTTAGGTTTTAGCCATTTTTTTGGAGAACAATATTTAATCAGTACTGAACTAACATCTCAACAATTAATTTGTAATCTGTTTTAGAAACATCTACATGTCTAAGGGAAAAAAGTTATGTGATATACAAAGATCTATTAAAATATTAGATATTTTGGGGGCACCTGGGTGGTTCAGTCGGATGAGCGTCTGACTCTTGGTTTTGGCTCAGGTTTGCACTCAGCGGGGAGTCTACTAGAGATTCTCTCTCCCTCTCCGTCTACCCGTCCCCACTGCACTCTCTTTCTCTCTCTCTCTCTCTCAAATAAATAAATAAATCTTTAAAAAAATAATAAAATATTAGGTATTTTCACATAGCAGTATACATTCTAGAAATTTGGTAAATGAAATATTTATATATTTTTTAGGTTCATGCAAGTATAAATAGTTTGAGTGTTCATTAAAAATTCACATTTCACCTTCAGGATGCTAAAATGTATTAATAAGCTTATAAATAAATATAACCCTTCATATATGTATTTATATGAGATGTAGAAAATTTATAATTCCATAAATAGTAATAATATATTCTGTGAGTATGGATTATTTTTCATACTGATACTAAACTCACTTTCCAACTTTTTCTCAGGAAAATGTATATTCTCATTATATGCTATAATAGAATTTTATTTTCCAAAAAAGCAGCATATATTATAATAGAAAGTGAGTACAATGTGGAAAATAATATGCATATATATCCATAAGATTACTAATTTTATATTAGAGTTTACATTTTTCATACTAATTTTAAATATTTTTTGATGGATGAGAATGTAGTTTGAGGATAACATTTTTAAAGATAGCCATGCTCATTTGTTTATGTATTGTCTAGGGCCACTTTTGTTCTACAACCACAGAGTAGAGTAGTTATGACAGAACGCTATAACCCATAGATGGAAAGTGTTGTTCAGCACCTGTCAGATACAAGTTAAATATAAAAAAGAAAAAGTATACACACACACACACATTATAAAATTATGTTATTTTTCACCTTTAAGTGTTTCATTCAACTTATTCTTTGATATCATATTCTTGTGTTTTAAGTATTTTTTAAACATTTCTTTAGATCTGTTGTGTTGGAAATAAATTCTCTAAATTTTGTCTACAAAGTTTTTTTTTTAATTTCACATCCTTTTTTTAGTAAGACTTTATGTTTTTAGAGCAATTTTAGGTTTGTAGCAAAATTGAGAGGTAAGTACAGAGATTTCCCATTTATCCCCTGATGCCATGCATGCATAGACTCCCTACATCATCAATATCCCCTACATAATAGTACATTTGTTACAAGTAATAAACCTATATTGACACACTGTAATGACCCAATGTCTAGTTTACATCATGGTTTGCTGTTGGTGTTGTATATTCTGTGGGTTTGCACAAATATATAATGACATGTATGCATCATTATGGTATCATATAGAGTATTTTTATAGCCCTTAAAATCCTGTGCTCTGCCTCTCTATGCCTCCCTCCTCCTCAGACCTGATGTTTTAAATGTTTCTGTAGTTATGCCTTTTCCAGAATGTCATAAATTTGGAATCATATAGTATATAGCCTTTTCCAGATTGGCTTCTTTGACTTAGGAATACGCTTTTAAGTTTCCTCCATATCCTTTTATGGGTTTGATAGCTCATTTCTTTTTAGTGCCGAATAATATTTCATCGTTTGGATGTACATACCATTCCCTGACTGAAGGACATCTTGGTTGCTTCCAAGTTTTAACAATTATGAATAAAGCTGCTATGAATGTTTGTGTGCAGGTTTTTGTGTTGACATAAGTTCTCAACTGTTTGGGTAAATACCTAGGAGGGCTGTTGCTGTATAGTATGGTGATAGTGTATTTAGTTTTGTAAGAAACTGCCAAACTGTCTTCCACAGTGGCTATACCATTTTGCATTCCCATGAGCACTAAATGGGAGTTTCCATTGCTCCACATCCTCACCAGCATTTGATGTTAGTGTTCTGGAATTTGGCCATTCTAGTAGGTTGTAGTGATATCTTGTTATTGTGTTAATTTGAATTTCCCTGATAAAAAAAATTATGTTGTGGAACATCTTTTCATATGCTGTTTTGCCATGTGTATATCTTACTTAGTGTGGTGTCTGAAGGTCTTTCATTTGTTTAAATTTTTTTTCTTGTTTAGTTTTAAGAGTTCTTTGTATATATTGGACAATAGTCTTTTATGAAATTTGGCAAATATTTTCTCCCAGTGTGAAGCTTGTCTGCTCATTCTCTTGATGTTGTCTTTCATAGAACATAAGTTTTTAAACTTTAATGAAGCCTAGCTAATCAATTTTTTTCATGGATCATGCCTTTAGTGTTTTATCTAAGAAGTCACTACCATGCCCAAGGTCATCTAGGTTTTCTCCTGTGTTATACTGAAGGAATTTATACTTCTGTATTTCATATTTAGGTCTATGGTCTATTTTTTAGATAGTTTTTGTGGAGAGCGTAAGGTTTGGTTCTAGATTCTTTTTTCTTTCTTTCTTTTTTTTTTTTTTTTTGCATGTAGATGTCCAGTTATTCCAGCACCATTAGTTCAACACTATCTTTGCTCTATTATATTGCTTTTGCTCCTTTGTCAGAGATCAGTTGACCATATTTTGGGGGGTCTATTTCTGGGCTCCCTAGTACAATGCATTGATTTCTTTGTCCATTCTTTCACCAATACCACACACTGTCTTGATTACCAAGGCACTATAGTATGTTCTGAAGTATGGTAGTGTCAGTTCTCCAACTTCATTCCTTTCCTTCAATATTGTGTTGGCCATTCAGGCTCTTTTGCCTCTTTATATAAACTTTATCAGTTTGTTGATATTCGCAATATAATTTGCTGGGATTTTTATGGGAATTGCATTGAATCTATAGATCAAGTTGGGAAGAATTGGCATTGTAGTAATATTGAGACTTCCTATTCATAAACATGACATATTTATCAATTTATTTAGTCCTTTAATTTCATTCATCAGAGTCTTGTAGTTTTCTCTATCTTGTACATATTTTGCCAGAATTAAACCCAAGCATTTACTATTTTTGGCTGTTTATGCAAATAGTATTGTGTTTTTAATTTGAATTTACATTTTTCTTGTTCCTGGTACCTAGAAAATCCATTGACTTTTATATATTAACCTTGTATTAAAAATACTTGTAATTTGTCTTAAGATTTCTACTTTCATCGATGTGTTATTTAGAAGTGTGTTGTTTAATCTCCATGCATTTTGCGATTTTCCAGCTATCTTTCTCCTACTGATTTCCAGTTTAATTCCTTTGTGGGCTGAGAATAAACATTGTATTTCTATTATCTTAAATGTGTTAGGGTGTTTTATGGCCCAGAATGTGGTCTATATTGGTAAATGCTCCATGTGAACTTGAGAAGAACTTGTATTCTTCTGTTGTTGGATGAAGTACTTTATACATGTCAATTATATCCAGTTGATTGATGGTGTTGTTGAGTTCAACTATGTTCTGACTGATTTTCTACCTGCCAGATCTGTCCATGTGTGATAGAAGAGTATTGAATTCTCTAACTTAGATATGGATTCATCTGTTTCTCTTTGAAGTTCCATTAGTTTTTGCGTCATGTGTTTTGATGGGCTACTATTAGAGCATTCACACAGTTGGGACTGTTATGTCTCCCTATAGAATAACCTTTTATCACTATGTAATGCCTCATCTTTATCCCTGATAATATTTTAGCTCTGAATTCTGTTCTATTTGAAATTAATATAGCTACTCTAGTTTATCTTTTTTTAAAAAAAAAAAATTAGTATCAGCATAATATATCTTTATCCATGCATTTGCTTTTAATTCATATGGGTCATTATATTTCAATTGGGTTTCTTATAAACACTATATAGATAGGTCTTATTTTGTGATGGATTCCAAAAATCTGTCTTTTAATTGGTACATTTCGGCCATTGACATTCCAAGTGATTATTGATGTAATTGGATTGATATCTACTGTATTTCTTACTGTTTTCTATTTGTTGCCCTTGTTTTCATTTTTATTTTTGTCTTGCATTATTTTTTCTGACTTCTGTGGTTTTAAGTATACATTTTATTATTCCATTTTCTCTCCTTTCTTAGCATGTCACTTATAAAGTTGATCCTTGAACAATAGGGGGGGTTAGAGGTACCACACCCCCACCCCTCTCCTGAACAATCAAAAATTCACATATAACCTTTGACTCCCCCAAAACAACTACAAATAGTCTGCTATTGACTGGAAACCTGGGTTATGATAACATAAATAGTCCATTAACACATATTTTGTATGTTATATGTATTATATACTATATTCTTACAATAAAGTTAACTAGAAAAAGAAAATGTTTTTAAGAAAATCATAAGGAAGAAAAATACATTTGCAGTACGGTAAAATATCCATGTATAAGTGGACCTGCACAGTTCAAACCCACGTTGTTCAAGGGTCAACTGTACTTGGTGTTTTTTATTCATTTTGCTTTTTCTGTTGTTGTTGTTAACTCTTTTATTGGGGACAGGAAGTAGTTTTTATTGGTAAGTAAAGATCAGGCAGTGCTGATGACTTCAGGAATGCAGGGCCTGCTACTTCTCTAAGGCCATGAGTAGAATGTATTTGACCCCACAGCCAACCAAAAGGAGCTGCTTTTCAGCTACCATGTATTCAAATCCATCCATGTTAAACTTGGCACCACCTTACTTCTTGGAGATGTGGGTCTTCTAGCAGCCAGGTAACTTGAATTTGGCCCTGCATAGGGCCTCAATCCTTGTTTTGTGGTGTGGAACTGATGGATCTGATGACTTGGCCAATGTGGATCCTGGCCACTGTGCCCTGAGGCCAATGGCACTCCACATACCTGTCTGGGGCCTGGACTAGGACAACTTCAGACATAAATGTCCAATGGAAAGGTCTATCTCTTTGTTCTTAGGGCAACCCATATGCGCAACAGACCGTGTATACTGCTGAGGAAGCTGCTGTTTGCAGTCATTACACATCTGGGAAAAGAGCGTGGTTGGCCTAATTGGCTGTAGGTTTTTGTTGTTGTTTTGTTTTGTTGTTGTTTTTTATTTTTTTTTAGTGTTTGTCCTAGAGTTTGCAATATACATTTTACAGGCTAATCCAAGTCCACTTTGAAATAATGCAATACACATCATAGGCAGTGTGAGTACCATATAATAACAAAATAATACTAACTTCTCCTCCTGTCCCTTGTATCATTATTGTCTTTCATTTCCCTTATGCATAAACTTATGTAATCAAATACATTTTTGATATTATTATAATTAACACACTGTTATCTGATCACTTAGTGATAAGAAAAACAATTTTTCATTTTTATTTTAGCTATTAATTCTTTGGCACTATTCCTTTCTTTACATTGATCCAAGTTTCTGACCTACATATATTTTTTTCCTTCTCTAAAGAATTTATTTTAACATTTCTTGCAAGGTGGGTTTACTGGCAAAAAGTTCCCTCAGTCCATCTGAGAAAATTTCTCCTTTATTTCTTTTTCACTTTTGAAGAATCATTTCTAGGTTGGTAGTCTTTTTTTTCCTATACTTTAGTTATTGGGTACAATTCTGGTAAGGTGTTTATTTTTCCCCTTTGGCATTTTTTCAGGATTATTTCTATATATCTGATTTCCTGTAGTTTGAAATGAAATTCCCAGGTGTAGTTTTCAAGGGGCATTTATCCTGCTTAATACTCTGAGATTCCTGGGTCTATGGTTTTGTGTTTTTTATTAATTTGGGGAAACTCTGACATTATCATTTTGCATATTCTGTTTTTTAGGGTTTTTTTTGTTTTGTTTTGTTTTGATTTCTTCTCCTTCTGGTAGTCCCATTATGTGTATGTTACACATTTTGTATTTGTCCCACAGTCCTTGCTCTTTCGTTTTATTTTATTTTTCAATCTTTGTTGTCTTTGCTTTTGGTTTTTGATATATCCTCTAGCTCAGAGATTCTTTCTTAGCCATGTCCTGTGTTCTAAAAAGCCCATCAAAGGAAGCAAACCATCAGAGACTCTTAACAATAGAGAACAAAATGAGGGTTGATGGAGGGGAGGTGGGCAGGGGGTGGGCTAAATGGGTGATGGGTATTAAGAAGGGCACTTATTATGTTGAGCACCTGGTGTTGTATGTAAGTGATGAATCACTTAATTCTATTCCTGAAAACTTTATTACCCTACATGTTAACTCACTAGAATTTAAATAAAAAATTGAAACAAACAAACAAAAAAGGCATTCTTATGGTTGTTTTATCCACCTGTTTTTAATTGAAGTATAATTAACACACATTATATTAATTTCAAGTGTATACTATAGCAATTCAACATTTATATACATTATGGAATGCTCACCACAAAGTGTAGTTACATGTCACCATACAAAGTTATTACAATAATACTGACTATATTTCCTATGCTATATTTTACATTCCTTTGACTTATTTTCTAACTGGAACTTTGTATGTCTTAGTCCCCTTCACTGATTTTGCCTATCCCTCTACCTCTCTCCCGTCTGACAACCACCAGTTTGTTCTCTAAATTTATGAGTCTCCTTTTTTTTTTTTTTTTTTTTTTTTTTAGTTTCCACATACAAGTGAAATCATACTGTATTTGTCTTTCTCTGGCTAACTTATTTCACTTTGCATAATACCCTTTAAGGTCAATCCATGTTGTTGCAATTGGCAAGATTTCTTTCTTTTTTATGTCTGAGTAATATTCCTGTGTGTGTGTGTGTGTGTGTGTGTGTGTGTGTGTATCTATCAGTGGACACCTGGGTTCATCTATCAGTGGACACTTGGGTTGCTTCCATATCTTGGTAATTGTAAATAATGCTGCAATCTATTATGTTTCTATACATTAATGACAAACTAGCAGAAAAAGAAATTTAAAAAACAATTCCTTTTACAAAATTGCATCAAAAAATACCTAGGATTAAATTTAACCAAGGAAGTGAAAGACTTGTACTCTGAAACTTATAAGACATTGATGAAAAAACATTAAAGATGTTACAAATAAATGGTAAGATATTTCACAGTATTTTTAAATTCTTGGTCTGATAATTCCAACATTTCTGCTGTGTCTGTTTCTTATGTTTGTTCTGTCTCTTCAAATAGAGCTTCTTTGTTTTTTACCTTTTAGTATACCTTGTAATTTTTGTTCTTGATAGTGGGACATGATGTACTGGATAAAGGAACTGCTGTAAATAGATCTTCAGTAATATGGTGTGAGATATGATGGGAGGGTAAGTGATCTATGGTGCTATGATTTGATCTCTGTCTATTGGTGAGTCTATGCCTTTGGACTATGTACTTCACAAGTGTTTTTCAGTGTTTTTTTTGTTTTTGTTTGCTTGTTTTGCTTACTTGTTTTGTCTCCATTAGGTGAGATAGGATGGCTAAAGAGGGTAGGAATTGGGTATTTCCCTTTTGCCAGGTCAGTTAGGCTGTGATAATACCACAGCGAGTTAGGCTCTGGTTAATTGGTTTCTGCTGAGGGCAGGCCTTGTTAAGAACACACTGCTGTTCAGTATTTCAGAATGCTTCCTTTTCACTTCCCTCTGCTAGATCTGAAGGGGATTTTCCTCAGATCTCTACTGTGAGAAACTGTTTGAGCTTCTGGAGGTAAACCTCACAAAATTCTTGTCCTCCCTACACTGCCTGGGTCCCTTGGAAGTTTCAGCTATTAGTTATCCACCCTGAGACTCCAGCAATTCATCAATTACAGTTCTGGTGTTGCTGCTCTGGCATTGGTTCTCGCAGAAAGCTCTACTGTGAGTCTCTGCTCAGGTAAGCCCCACAACTTCTTATATTCACCTGGCTGTCTCTCCAGTCTTGAGGGCAGTATTTTGCCCTGTGTCCTCTCTTCTTGAGCACACAAGAAGAGTTATTAATTTTTCAGTCTGTTCAGCTTTTTACTTGTTAGTACAGAGTGGTGACTTCCAAGTTTTTTACATGTGGAACTGGAAAATGGATTCCATTATTTTTCATATAATAAACTTTTTATTTGAGAGTAGTTTGACATTTATGGGAAAGTTACAAAGATATTACAGAGTTCCCAGGTACACCATAGCCAGTTTCTCCTATATTAACATTTTTCATTAATATGGTATATTTAAAAATATATATATATATGACATATTTTTCACAGTATCAATGCATTATTGTTATACCAAGTCCATTCTTTATTCACATTTCCTCAGTTTTTCTAAATGTTCTTTTACTGCTCTAGGATCACATGCAAGATAACTATTACATTTATTCATCATCTGTAGGCTTCTACTAGCTGTAAGAGTTCATCTGTCTGACTTCCTTGTTCTTGATGACCTTGACAATTGTGAGAAGTACTGGTCAGGTATTTTGTAGAATGTTTCTTGTTTGAGGGTTTCTCATGATTGCACAGGGGTAATGCATTCATGGGAGTCAGACCACAGAGGTAATGTACCATTCTCACAATTTCATATCAAGGATATATATTCTCACGATGACTCATTACTATTGATGTTAACCTTGATAGAGAGTTGAATTATCTACATAAATTATTTTGATTAATTATCCACAAGTGTTTCACCTATCTTTTCCCATTTATTTATTTAATCATGTGCTTATGTCAGTATTCATAAATTTGTATTTTATATTTTGTGTTATAATCCAATAATTATTTATTTTTTTGCTCATATTATCCCAGCTTTGTCCACTGGGAGCTCTTTTAGTTGATTCTTGTGTGTCCTTTAATATGCCCATACTCCCATTTGTGTATGTATGTTTAGCACTTTCCTACTTTCTGGCATTATAAAACTCATATCTTTCCTGTCCTGGTCCTAGAATTCCAAGGAACTCTAGTTTCTTTTAATGGAGAATGGTATTAGAAATTAAGATCTGGGCATTAGGTGTGCTCTTGTTTTACTTATTTATTTGCGGGGGGGAGGGGGTTGGTTTAGTTTTTCCCCTATGGATCCCATAATTTCATTCTGTGCTCATTTTCTTCATTTTCAAATACGTTTTTTAGAAGTTCCTTGAGTTTGTTGGTGCTAGATTTTAACATCCTTAGCCTTTGTTTATTTTTAAGTGATTTTATCTTTTCATCAATCTTGAAAAATTAATTATAAAAATATAGATTTTACTTGTTTCATGGCATAATCATTTTATACATGAAATTTGCCTCTTTTTTTACAATTATGTACTTCTTAATTGAATATTATTAAGTAATTTTATAGCTTACATTGTTTTGAAGTGTAGTTGAAGTATTTAATTCTAGAAGACCTTAAAGTAAAGATTTTCTTTTCATTGTCCAACTCATGTTATGAAAGGTATTTCTCAATCACCTGAGACTAAAATCAAGTTACCTACAAAGGAATAAACTCAGAAGAGCATCATATTTCTTCTCCTTCATGACTGAACATTTTAGACATACATATTAAGGACTGTGATAATTTGAAATGAGAAGATGTTGCCCTATGAATTCTCTTTCCAACCATAGTCATCTCCATGGGTCGTGATCCATGCTCTCTCCTCTCCCCCTTCTCATCTCATATTTACTTCAGCATTCCAACTGCAGTATACTATATCTATGTAAAGTGTTTTAAGGACTTTCAAAAGACCAATTGTTATATTCATTAGGCTGTTTTATGTATAGCTATGATTTAAATTGACTTAGTTATTGGGGCGCCTGGGTGGCTCACGCGTTAAGTGTCTGCCTTCAGCTCAGGTCATGATCCCACAGTCCTGGGATCGAGCCCCTCATCGGGCTCCCTGCTCAGCAGGAAGCCTGCTTCTCCCTCTCCCGCTCCCCCTGCTTGTGTTCCTGCTCTCGCTCTCTGTCAAATAAATAAAATCTTTTTTAAAAATTAAAAAAAATAATAAAATAAATTGACTTAGTTATTAATTAATCTTCTAAATTACAAATGCTAAGTTTAGGTTTATATATCATGCCATTCTACTGATTGGGTAAAAAAAAAATAGGATTAGGGTGATTATAGAGGCAATAAATTAGTTCAGGTGAAAGATGAATCTTTGAAAAGGGAAACTGGGTGTTGTGCCATATTTTAAATTTATTTTTAAGGAAGCATTGTTAGAACTTATATCAGTACATGTAACTTGAGTGAGATGATAAAGACAAAGTAGAGAATCAGTCTAAATTAATCATTTGGCTCATGTGGGTTGGCTATGGTTCCATTTAATGAGACAATAGAGAGAAGGATATACTGAACAATGCTAATTGAGATCTTTTTAAGCATCTGAATTGCAGTGTGTCTCTGTTCAGCAGGTATCCAAAGATATTAATCTTTCCCTTGTAAGACATATGAACAGAAGATAGATTTAGGAGTAATAAAGGTACTGTTGGTTCTTGATGAGATAGCCTAGGAATACTAGATAGGGTTCTTCTACTTGATCAGAAAGGATAGCTTGATATGCTACCCAGTTAGACTAATTTTGGTGTGGGTTTATCTTTATGTGATAAATTTCTCTGTATCAACTATCAGTTGATCTTAATGACTGAACTTAATGACTGAAAGTAGTCATAAAAGTAAAATCTAAAATGAAGATGAAAGTCCTATTTTTTCTTGAACATTGTCAGACTACTTGTCAATAATCTGTTGTTATATGACATGGAAGACTTTCTGACATAGAAGACTATTGGAGGTTATTAAAATTCTCAATACACATCAATTGTAAACAAATTTTGCACAGATTTTGCTCTTTAGAAAACAAAACCTTATCACACTGCCAGTGTATGTGAATTATAAAAAAATCTGATTGCTCTGGAATATATAATACCTGAAGTTTGAGACTATCCCTCTCAAATCTTGAAATGGATCATCCTCAGAAGACTTGATCCAGATCAGTCTGGCAAGCAAGTCTCATGCTCAGTAAACCCTTCTCCACTGATACTTACATGTATTCTTACTTAAAATTTATGAAAAAGACTCATGTCTCAAACATTTACTAATATTAGACATAGTTAAGTTTTTGCATTTCGAACCCCCACATCTTACTGTTTTTTTCCCTCTCTTTTTCTTTCTTTCTCAATCACTCTGTCTCTCAATCTGTCCCTCACAGAAGAAAAAAAAAACAAACTTGAGCTCCACTTAAGTTCTGTGATACTGTAAAAACACTGAAATACAGCAGAAATGAACAGAATAGGAAATACTGATTATTCATCATTGGATGACAAAATGAGGCTGGAATTTCTTTTGCTTTTAGTTTAACAGTCCAATGGCCTATTTCTGAGGAAACAGACTATAGAGTTACTCCTGGTGATAAATATGATCTCATAGTCATAAAAATGAGAGTAAGAATGTTTTAGTAGAATTAGATTTGTGTACACTTATAAAATTATATATTAAGATACTTTATATAAATATGAAGATATATAATCTTGAAAATTAGCTCATTTAATAGTTAAGCGATAAATGTTGATATTAGAGCTAACAGAAATCGTTTAACCTTATACCATATTATGTAGTATCTGGGGACATGACTATGGAAACTCTTTCCTTCTTCTTTATGCAGCTTTATGGAGTCATAAATATGAAAACCAAAACCCTCAGGATACTTCAGTATGTTGTTTCCAGCTCTGTTTTATTATTATGATGATTATTATTATTAGTTTGCTTGTTTTCTCTTCTCAGGAAAATAAACATGTCATTCAGCCTACCAGTTATCAAAATCTTTACATTGAAAAGAGATAGTATTTTCCTTAGAAAAAAATATTTCATGATGCTCTAATGCTTTATATGGAATATAATTCTAGCTACTCTGATACTGCAATTGGGAACGAGATCCTTGTCCAATTACCCACTCATTCTTCCTATGTTGTCCTCAGTATCACTAGAGCTTCGTGGAACAATGTTTGAAAAACGTTAACATATCACAATTTTCTTATTTAATATAAAAGAAAATAAGATTCAGTATGTGTGAAAAAACTAGAGGATATCAGGTATATTTACAAATACCTTTGCTTATGCTGTTCCTGTCGAAAGGATATTTTCATCTTATCTATTTCCATAAATATTTAATTATTGATAGACCTTCTGTTAGTGATGGTAGGATATCTTGCTATTTCTTATATACGGTATAAAGAACACCACTACCACTCACAAAAATGTTTTGGATCTAAGTGTTTAAGCAGTTCCACCTTTTTAAAGATTTTGTTTATTTATTTATTTATTTGACAGAGAGAGAGAAACAGCATGAGAGGGGATAGGGTCAGAGGGAGAAGCAGGCTCCCTGCTGAGCCGGGAGCCCGATGTGGGACTCGATCCCAGGACTCCGGGATCATGACCTGAGCCGAAGGCAGTCGCTTAACCAACTGAGCCACCCAGACGCCCAGCAGTTCCACCTTTTTAAATACAAGCTGATTCAGGAAATGGTTCGTAGATCAGAAGTAACACTGAAATAATTATAGGATCATGCAGGTTTGTCCTAAAGGGGTAAAGCCTAAAGAGTGATAGATTTTTCACTTAACACACACACACACACACACACACACACACACACATCTGCCCGATTTACAAAATATTCAACTCTCCTCTTTCTCCATGGGTTGTTTCTTCTAATTTTGATAAATGTACCCTTAATAAAATAATAAAGGACTAATTATCCTCAGAGTAAAGAGATAGCAGCAAGTTGTGGTGACTGAACCCATTGGAGCATGCATGCCCCATTGAAAGATGGTGGCAGCTATTTATCTCACCTGCTTGTAACCACATTGGAATGGAGAGCTAGTTTCTGCCAGCTCCTCAGATATTTTCAAATCGTATCAGAAATACAGATTTAATAGGAAATCCAAAATTTTCAATATTAGCCAAAATATATTCATTTAACAGTGCATAGGTCAACACTGTATAGGAAGAACACATTATGTCAATAAGCGAGATATGGCCTGTGAAATACTGCTTTGGAATTTCTTTCGATTATATATATTTGACCATAGGCACTTAAGTAATTAATCCACTCAACAAATAGTGAACATAGTACCTGTCACCAATTGTTATAATTGGTTTGCACATATTTTTCATTGATTTTTCCAAAAAAACTCTGTGATTAAATATTTTTCTTACCCTCACTTTAAAGGAGAAAAATTGGAGGCACAGGTAGTTAAGTGTTGTTCTGTTAGTATAAGAATGACTGTTACAAGAAACAAACAAAACATATATATTGGCTCCAATATAATAGAAGTTAATGTCTCACATAAGTAAATTCCAAACAACTGTTCCAGTTACATAAGCAGCTCTCCTTCAAATGATGATTCAAGGACCCAGGTTTCTCTCTAGTGGCTCATCTTCAAATCCTGACTTCCAAATTCATTTTGCATATCATCATCAAACTAGTAGATAGAGAAAGAGCATGGAAGAACATATGGAAGAGGTTCCCATGATCCAGGCCAAGAACCAGTCTCAAGGAAGAAGAGAAAATTAATTAAATGAAAATATGACCATTTTCTATCATAGTCGGTTAGTATCTGAATCAGGAGATGAATCCAAATTAGCCACATCCAGATCCTACACTCTCATTGAATGCTAGTTACTAAGATAGGGTCATATAGTAAACAGCACAGAGTTTTCAATCTCCAGAAAAGGCAGACAGTTGGGATAACTTTATAGGCATGGTGTGTATGTGTGTGTTTGTGTGTGTGTGTGTGTATAAAATTATTCATGAGATAAGATTGGGACCCATGATATATATGATGAAACTGAAACATAAAGTGAGTTCAGAGGGAAAAAATGTGTTTCCTTTGTAAGTAAAATGGGAATATTATTGCCACAAGAAACAGCATTTGTGATAAATTCAATAGCACATAAAAAAATTAAATTTAGAAAGCTAATATAATTGGATTTGAAAGAACTAAAGAAGGGTAATAAGAAACAAGGCTATATAGAAGACAGGATGATGTAAGACTCATCATACGTTAATATTAAGGAAGTCAACATTCACCCTAAGGTCAACGAAAGCCATTAAATAATTCAGGAGAGAAATAAATCAACCAGACTTAGTCATGCAAACATTTATTTTAATAAACGGAAGCCTGGAAAATGGCTTGAAAAATTAAAAGAATGATGTGAAGCAAGCATTTCAGGGGCTTATGTGAGGTGAGAGGATAAGTGAAGAAGAGGGTCTATGATGCTTTGAATTAGGGGGTCATAGAGATGACAAGTAAATGGGATCAAATGATATTTAGAAAATAATTGTGGCTTAGCTTGCAGCATGGCTGGATGTGAGCAATGAGTCTGAATCATAATGCCCATCAGGTTTCTGGATTGAGCAAATGAATGAATTTTTTCATTTAATGCTGTCTATTCAAGAAAGAATGGAGAATGGAGGGGAATATTATGAATGCAGCTTTCTATAGTTTATAATGATAAAATGGGAGTAATCAAAGCACCTACCTAATGAGATTGTTCTTAACATAGGAAGCATGCATTACGGTAAAAAAAAATCACGTAAGAAATGTCATTCTAATTTTTTTCTATGAATATGGGTTTTTTGGTTGTTTTTGTTTGTTTGTTTGTTTTCAATTTCAGTACCTACACCTCTAAGTGTTTTAGTTCTTAACCTTCTACTATTCACTCCCTACCCCTCCTTCCAGAGTGTGCCCTGGTTCATGATCTGGCAAATTACTGGGACACTGGGGAAAACCCTCCTGTCAATGGCTCACAAAGATTACCAACAAGTGAACACTATCCTTTCTCCTCCATAATTTCATTCCAGTGTCCTCTATTTCTTCCCATGTCACATTTGGGATGTACAGGTATTTATGAGTCTGCCTAAAGTTCTCAAAACTCTAGGATCTATAATGTCATCCTCTAGGACCCCATGGATCTCTCCCCATTCCTCTACCCAGTCTGGGATAAACTCTAATGGGAAGAACATGGCTGCCTCATTGCCCCAGTTTCTATAAGATGCTTTATCAGGAACACCTCTTCAAGGCTTCTGTTTTCTTAAGTATTTAAAATTTTGTCAAAAAATATTTTTCACATGATAATACGTATCCAGCCAATCTACAGTGAGAAATATAGATGACTAGGGGTTTTTTTTAACGGAAAGGGAAAGAGTAAACATTTAATAAATGTAGTGGACTCATAGAAAATATCTAATAATTTCTAGATATTATAATATTGTAATTACCTCACTCATTTGAAAATGTAAACTAACAATTAGACAGATTGATTGAGAGCTCTGAAGACAGTCCTGGGCTACATACACTGATATAGAAATTGCGAATATATGGATGGCTCAGTGGACATTGTAAATTGTTTAACCATCATCAGATTTCCCATTCAGACTTCCTACCATAGCGCCAATATAGTTTAGGTATCCATTCCTCCCCAAAAAGCCCATAGAACTCAGTGAAAATTGATCCATCTCTAGTTCCTGGGGAGGATATTAATTAAACTGAACTTCTAAAGTAGCCAGGGCAATCTTATCCATTTTGCCCCAAGTAGATGTCAGAGTACAGAATTAAGAAAATCAACAAATAGCATTGCCTTAGAAAGGCTAATTGGTTCTGGGATATACATGTGACCTAAATTGGTTCAGTTGTACTGATTAGAAGAGATTTTTATTCCTTAATGGATATATGCTGTCTCTTCCCTCCCTGCACATGAATACAGTAGCAAATTTGCACAATTACTCTTTGTCATCTTTGTAACCATGAGAAAGCCAGCCTAAAGACAAAAAATGAGAAAATAATACAAACAGAGCTGCAACCCCTGGTCATAGACCTGGAGGTATTACTATTCCATAATAAGACTTTCGGGTTTTGGTTTCTCCTATAATTAGTCAAAAATATTTGTCCTTAAATAGATAGTAACTGAGGTCATCAGTGTATATCACATTGCATAAGGAGAACATGAAGAATTAAACCACAAAATACAAACAAATCTAGCATGTTAGGTGAAGAGAACTATTCACTTTTGAGACAACTCTGAGGATGTATGACTCATTGGAGAAGCATATGAACAATTGAAACTACAAAATTATAGATGGGAAGTTAACAAAAATAATAATGTATGCAAATATATCCATTTTCCCTAAACATTAGCTAACATGACAATGACCCTGGAATTTTGGTAGCATCTATGTTTATTATAGCAATAATGCCTAAGTGCTCTGATACAGAAAACATAAATACCTTTTCGGTAACTGCGTAGTGTATCTCTTCCAGTACTTGTGCTGTCAAATATTATGACAGCAGTGTAATATTATTCTCAGAAAGACAAAACAAAATAAAACATGACACTAATAATGTTATATTTAATTCATGGTAATTTGATGTTCTTGTTTTTTACGATCAGAATAAAATAGCTTGTGTAAGATAATACATTTGATTCATTCTGTACCAAGTCTTCTTTATTATGAGGCTTATAAAAGCATCAAATAATTACAACAAACAATTTAGTGGGAACTTATTACTACAAATAACTTCTAAATTGAAATGTTGCTTGGGTAATTTCAAAAAATAGCAACAGCAAAGAATGCTAAGTACTTTAAACTCCCCGTGAGGTGAGCTACCATGCTGTGATGCCTATCTTTAAAAAATCCCTTCAAGATGTCCATTTCAGATTGGAAGGTTAGGGATCCATTTCATTATTATAGTTACCCTCTCTCCCCTTTGCCAATCGCTTGGGCAGTCACCAACATGTTCCTTATTCCAAAATGTGTAATATATTTTACTAAAATATACTTACATACAACATTAAGTTGAATGTTTCTTTGAGCTGTTCTGGAAGCAGAACCTTTATGTAAGTTTCCAGATAACAGGTTTTTGCCTTGAGGATTCTTAGGGGTGAGAGAGTTCATGAGATTCTAAGAGGTTCAGTTATGCAGATTGTTAAGTACCCAGGAAGAAGTAAGAAAAACTGCCTTCCTAAAAAACTTGGTACTCTCTCTCATGATTGAGAGGCAGTTGTTATTTAATCACAATCATATTTCAGTGGTACCTGGAAAAATATTTTGAAGTAATGAAATTTGTTGTATTGGAAACAATTTGTATAAATAGAAAAATTTACTAAATCAAATGGATATTGGTAGAAACTGACTCTTCTTTATCTTAGAATCACAGAACATGGCTAAAAATATGAAATTCTGTGGGGTATTTGTACTCTTCAAACATGTCTTCAATTTAATTTAGAAACTTTCTTTTCCGATGCCTCAGTGATTAAATCTGTGCATAGTCAATCTTACAGAATCAATAAATAATCAAGATGTATCTCCATAAAGATTTACTACTCACCAACCTCTACATTCTGAGCTTTGGTGCTCAGTGAAATGTATGGTGGAAGGAAAACAACATGAGGAGACTATTAGGCTATTATCAGAAAAAGAAGGGGCACCTGGGTGTCTCAGTGAAGCACCCAACTCTTGGTTTTGGCTCAGGTCATGATCTCGGGTCATGGGATTGAGCCCCACATCGGGCTCTACGCTCAATGCAGTCTACTTCAAATTCTCTCTCTCTCTCCCTCTCACTTGCTCACTCTCACTCTAGTAAATAAATAAAATCTTTTAAAATTTTTAAAAAAGAAAAAGAAAAGATAACAAATGTTGGTGAGAATGTAGAGAAAAGGGAACCCTTATACACTATTGGTGGGAATGTAAATTGTTACAACCATTATGGAAAACATGTGGAGGTTCCTCAAAATATTAAAAATAGGATGACATTATGTTCCAGCAACCCTTCTCTTTGGGTATATATCCAAAGTAGATTAAATTAGTACTTCAAAGAGATATCTGCACTCCCATGTTCACTGCAGTATTATTTACAATAGCCAAGATATAGAAACAACATAAGTGTCCATCTATGGATGAATGGATAAAGAAAATGTGATATATAGATATCTATTTATCTATATATATAGATATATATGTGTATATGTATATATATACATATATATATGTAATTCATCCTTAAAAATAGAGAGATCCTGTCATTTGCAACAACATGAATGAATCTAGAAGACATTATGCTAAGTAAGATAAGCAAGACACAGCAAGAAAAATACTGCATGATCTTACTTACATGTCGAATCTAATTAAATTGAATACATAGAAACAGAGTAGAATAGTAGTTAACAGGGTCATAGAGGTGGAGGAAATGGGAAGATGTTGGTCATAAGGATACAAAGATGCAGTTATGTAGGATGAATAAATTCTAGGGATCTAATGCACAGCATGGTGATTAAAGTTAATAATGCTGTATTCTATACTGGAAATTTGCTAAGAGAGTAGATTTGAGGTGCTTTCCAAAAAAAGGCACTATGTGAGGAGATGGAGATGTTGATTAGTGTGATTATAATAATTTCACTGTGTATGTGTGTGTATATGTACATATAAAACATAATATATACCTATATATGTTTATTATAAAATAAAATCAAATAAAAAGGAATGATAAATATTAACACTAAACATAGCAATCCCTAATCTAAACTGAGCTGTTGTGGGTATATATTTTTTTCTTTTTTTCTTTTTCTTTTTTTAATGATTAATATGATGTCGCTAATTCTAGTGTATACATTGTGAGAATGTTCTAAAATTACTTTTTTTTTTCCGTGACCTCCATTGACTTCTTTTTAACCTGACATAGCAAATTGCTTCTGAAGGTCTTAAGATAAATAGACTAGACATTTGAAATTAAAATACCATCATTTGTAATTACTAAGTAATATATTATGTTCTTTCAAAATCATTTATAATAATACAACTGAGGTGATGAGCCTCTAATACTAATCCAGAATTGCTATTTTGCCTTTGTCTTATTCTAATGAAAATATTTGAGATTGCAGTAAACAGTTTTGGTTATTCAGATTATATTTCCAAATCTGATACACAACTAGTTCTAGCCTCTATGATTTGGAGGCTACAAGCCTGCACTATTCTAGACATGAGAGGAAAATAATTGATTCTCAATACTAATGCCCTGCCTTTATTTGTTGGTATAATCATTACCCTGTGGCATTTACATCCTATATTGAGCCCAAATTGTAATTTAAAAAATCATTTGCAATTGTTTTACTAAAGAAATATTGAGGGACACAAATACGATGGTAATTGGGCTCTTTCAATTCTTGTACATATATTGTCTCATTTATTCTTCATAACAACACTATGAAGTAAGATATTAATATCTTCTTCATCTATAAATAATGAAATGAGCTACAGAGATATTAAAGGACTAACTTCAAATAATACTATATATAGTAGAGTCAAGTTTCAAAAATGTCTGATCTTAACTATTACTGCACATTTGAGACACATTGAAAAACTAAAAATGTAAGTATATTTAGATAAAAATAATCAGAAAAATATATGGCAAATGTGAAAAAATCCTTCTTGATTCCCCTATTCCTTTTATTCTTCCTCACGTTAAACCACATATACTAATATTTAGTCCCCTAAATATTTTATAGTGTAATATTATGCAAAATATACACAAATTAGAATATTTTATTTCTTTTTCCTTTCATATAAATTGACTCATGCCTAACATTGATCTTTTATCACATAAATATTACAAAGATCACAGAGATATTTCTTATACTTTTAACTGACATATAGACTTCCATTGTGTAGATTTCATTATAATTTATTGAAGGATATGGGCTTAAACATCTCAAAAATTCTAAAATGCTGTAAAGCATCTAGAAATGATTTTTATAACTCAGTTAATATCATTTTTGCATATGCAGCTAATATCCCAGGACAATAGGAAAAATCTTATAATATAGAAGAATAGAAGGAGGCTATAAATAAAGCTTGCTAAGGAATAAAAAAGCTCTGAAAATATGACTGAAAAGAGTGGGTTATAAAATCCAGGGAAATGGTGCCTTGGGTTTTAACAATTGAATAGGTATGGAGCTTTGGGCCCATGCCTGGTGGGTTCATTGAAACAGGATCATGTATAAACCCACAATCTTTGAGAAATAAAGAGTTAGGAAATTTATGCTCAACAAGAAAAGAATATGGCATAGTGAACTAAGTCATCCTTGATTCTTGGTGGAAAAAATACCAGAATAATACTTCTTGAGATTTTGTACTCATAACCTGGTATTTATAAATAATTAAGGTATGAATTTATACAATAATATGTTCCAGGATTCTCCAAGTGATACATTTAGATAACATTAACTGTGTTAATAGTTATGAAGTATTTAGAACAATGCCAAGTAACTAATAAATGCTGCTAAATAACATACACACACATACATATGTAAGTGAATATACATATATTTATATTTATAGAATTAAGTACTCTTTTTTTTTAAGATTTTATTTATTTATTTGACAGCGAGAGACACAGCAAGAGAGGGAACACAAGCAGGGGGAGTAGAAGAGGGAGAAGCAGGCTTCCTGCAGGGCAGGGAGCCCGATGCGGGGCTTGATGCGGGGCTTGATCCCAGGACCTTGGGATCATGACCTGAGCCGAAAGCAGATGCATAACGACTGAGCCACCCGGGCGCCCCAGAATTAAGTAGTCTTAAGAGAAGGAAACATTTATCCTTTCTAGAGAACATAGCTATCTAAGTTTCAGTTCATCAAAATGTAACAATTCTAAATTTGCATGCATCTACTTAAAAAGCATAGAACAAAAATGACATTTTAATTAATTAGTGATGAATTTGCCTTCATAATGAAAAATATTTTTAACAAAATTTCTTGGTAACCTATAGATCTAGTCATTCAGAAAGTTAATAAGGATATGGGAAATTTGGAGAACACAATTAGCAAACTTAATCTAGCAAATAGTGAATAATAATCTCCATAATAATAAAAGAGAGCACTAAAAACAAACTACAGTTGACCCTTGAGCAGCACAGGTCTGAACTGTGTAGGTCCACTTTTTTTTTTTTTTTTTTTTTTTAAGATTTTATTTATTTATTTGACAGAGAGAGACACAGCAAGAGAGGGAACACAAGCAGGGGGAGTGGGAGAGGGAGAAGCAGGCTTCCCGCTGAGCAGGGAGCCTGATGTGGGACTCGATCCCAGGACCCTGGGATCATGACCTGAGCCGAAGGCAGACGCTTAATGACTGAGCCACCCAGGCGCCCGTGTAGGTCCACTTTTATGTGTGTTTTTTCCAATACAGTACTGTAAATATATTTTCTTTTCCTTATGATTTTCTTATTAATATTTCATTTTCTCTAGCTTACTTTATTATAAAAATACAGTATATAATAACATACAGACTATGTGTTAATCAACTATGTTATAGGTAAGGCTTCTAGTCAACAGTAGAGTATTAGTAATTAAGTTTTTGGGAAGTCAAAAGTTATATGAGGATTTTCAACTACACAGGGTGTTGACACCCCGAACTCCCACATTTTCAAAGGTGAACTGTATATAATAGGCTGATTTCTAAAAATCAGCATTATAGTAGTCCCCTCCTTATCCACAGTTTTGCTTTCTGAGGTCCAGAAGCACATGATCCTCTTTCTGATGAATGGTTAGGTCAGTAGTGACCTAATGCTACGTCACAAGGCCTACATCATTCACCCCACGTCATCTCAGCATGAAGGCATCATCTCACATCAAAACAAGGAGAAGGGTTAGTAAAGTGTAATGTGATATTTTGAGAGAGAGGCCATATTCACATAATTTTTATTAGAGTATATTGTTACAATTGTTCTATTTTATTATTATCATTGCTGTTCTCTTACTGTGCCTAATTTATAAATTAAACTTCATCATAAATATGTATGTATAGAAAAAAAAAAACATAGTACATGTAGGTTTCAGTACTATCCATGCTTTATTTATTCATTTTGTTTTGTTTTTTAGTATTTATCATGTGCTAGAGACTATATTTTGTACTATTGATTCATTAGCCCCTTTAATTTTTAATCAACTACAGTTTAGGCCATTTATATTTTAAACCTAGGGGATTTAAGATACAGATGCCTAATCTAATAAGCACATTTCATCAAGTTAATAAATATATTTTATTTCTAGTTTTCTCATTTGAATTATATTAATTAAAATAAGTTTAAATAAGCATATGACTTTTTGTTCTTTCCTGTTAAGATAGAACATTACAATTATGGATGTTCTAATACTGAACTATCCTTGACTCCTTGGGATAAATGCAACTAGATCATGATATATTAACCTTTTAACAAATTTATGTGTAAGTTTGATAGTATTTTAATTAATGAAATTTATATGTAGTTTCCTTTTTTGCCATTTTTTTTTGTTGGCCTTTAGAATCAACAGTAAGAGTTTTTGTCTTTTAGTATATTGAACACATTTTGTATAACATGAAGATTACTTGAAATCTAAATTTTCATCAAAACTCTTCCCAAAAATTGTTTAAACTTAGTGTCATCTTTTTTAATCATCAACTGATTTATTCTTGGTTTTCCAGTGTATTAGGCATTACTGGCCTATATTTATCTGCCAAAGCACTAAATTTACTAGTTTTTCAAATATATTGAGCTCATTTCTCATCTACACATCTGCAGCTATATTCCTTTTTTCTATCTTTATTTTATTTATTTATTTTTTTAGTCTCTCCTCACTTACTCAGCAAATATTTACGGATGTCTCTTATGTGCCTAGAATTGATCAAGAACCAAAGTTTCTTGTTCTCAAAGCTTTTGCTTTCCAGTGGAGTAGAAGGATGAAGCACTAAACTAAATAAGTAGCATTATACCAGAGAGTTATAAGTCCTGTCATAGAAAAAAATTATGTGATGAAGAGTGATGGATCATGGGCAAGTGGTAGTTCAGGGAAGGCCTCTTGGAGATGGAGACAAATGACACTTAACTAACATGGGAGATAATATTATTCTCACAAGTTCCAAAGCCCTGAAGCAGAAGAGAACTTTCACTGTTCAAAGAAGTGAGTAGGCTAATGCTGTAGGAGCTTAGTGAGGAAAAGAAGGAAATGAGAAATGGGCAGAGGCCAGATCATCTGGGGTACTGTAAGTCATCATAGGTTGCTAGCAATTTATAAAAAAGTTAATCAAGGATCACTAGAGGATTTTAGCCAAAAGAGTAAAAAATAATATATATAAAAATATATAAAATCTTTTTTTTTTAACTTTATTTATTTGTTCATGAGAGACAGAGAGAGAGGCAGAGGGAGAAGCAGGCTCCCCAAGGAGCAGGGAGCCCAATGCAGGACTCGATCTCAGGACTCCGGGATCATGACCTGAGCTGAAAGCAGATGCTTAACCATCGGAGCCAACCCAGGCGCCCTATGTCTATCATCTTGCTTTGTGTACATATTGCTTCCCCAAAGCACAGCATTTTATCTGTTCCTATTTACAGTTTGCTTGCTCTGGCTTTCTGTACTTACTTTATTCTTGTCATAAAATATTCTTATGGATGCAAAAGCATATCTGCATTTTCCCCTAAAAATTAATAAGCCTCGTATTTAGATGTGTTGAATGTATCTTCACATCTATGTCAAAATTTACTAATTTTGATGAGAAAAATAGGATATAGCCCTGATTCTTTCCTTAATATGTGCTCTATAAACTGTTCTGTGATGCATTTTAAGAGCTTACAAATATGTTCATTTACGATTCTCAATATCCATATCAAAGAGATGTGGAGGAAAAATAAAATAACGTAAAGTAGAATATTATAAAAACAAAAACAATATAATACAATTTGTTAAATTAAGATATCTCATGATTTTATGCCCATGGTTTTCTAATTCAATTAATTGCTCATTACAAGATGTAAAAATCCCCCAGAGGGACACCTGGGTGCCTCAGTCCCGGCTGCCTTAGGCTCAGGTCGTAATCCCAGGGTACTAGGATCGTGTCCTGCATCCGGCTCCTTGCTCGGCAGGGAGTCTGATTCTCCCTTTGCCTGCAACTCCCCTGCTTGTGCTCTCTCTCTGTCTCTGGAAAATAAATAAAACCTTAAAAAAAAAAAATCTCACCAGAAAAAATTCCAGCGAAGAAGTGAGTAATTCAATAAGTGCAGGTATTAACACCAGTAACCTTATTCAATGTAGGCTCCCTTCCTAGGCTATATTTAAATAAGTGTTCTCTATAAACATTGTTACTAGCACTGTGATCGATCATACCAAAATATTGAAATTCAGACTTGAAAAGAATTAACTCTTTCACTGTTGTCATACAGATGAATTGGTTAACATGTTGGAACAAATGACTACAAGTCTGCCTTCGTAATACAAGGATGTAGTATATTATTTTGACTGAGATGAACAAATTATTTTTGCCATGGCCTGATATTATTGCTAGTTCACTAATATCAAGCCTCTTAGCTAATGCCTATTTGATTAACAGAAACTGTGTTCAATTCTACTAGGCATTGGAGAAGGTCTGTAACAAACATGAATACTATGTGTTGGGGATACAGATGTGAGTGATATATATAGTCCTGTCTTCCAAGAAGGCCACGGTCCATTAACTGATATAGTCATTTTAAGAATGAATGGAGAGCAGCAGGGATTTTGTAGTGGCTGAGTGAACAAACTGGATAAAAATGCCAAAAACAAGCATTTAAACTTAGAAAATTGACCAAAAGGCATACACAAATTGAGAATAAATTTATTTACAAAAATCTATGGAATCTTGGTAAGAAGAGTGGAAATATGTGGCAATTTGGCTTGGGAATACTTCCATTATTTTTCCTTCTGGCTCTATGGCATAGAATTTCTGCTAGAATGGAGCATGCTGGAAGGTCTACCAGCCTCTGTCATAGGAGGCTAACATTATTAGCATCGTGGTATATAAAATCTATGCCTGAAAACATTGTTGAAAGTAATAGTGATCTCAGTGACAATCAGGGAAGGTCATCATCACAGTTAGCTGAGGACTTCAGTACTCATTCAGGCAAGCAACATCAGCCATAAGTTTAACAAGAACTCCTGGAAAGGATAATATTCAAAGAGGACCTAGTTAAAATCTCAGTTATCTCTGGTGTTCTCAAAAGTAGATTGGTCCCTTGGGGTGCCTGGTATGGCTCAGGTGGTTAGGCAAGTGCCTTCAGCTCTGGTCATGATCTCCAGGTTCTGGGGACCTCCAGGTCCTGGGATCAAGCCCCGCGTTGTCAGGCTTCCTGCTCAGCAGGGAATCGGCTTCTCTCTCTCTCTCTCCCTCTACCCCTCCCCACCACTGTTCTCTCTCTCTCTCTCAAATAAATAAATAAAATCTTAAAAAAAAAAAAGAAGTAGATTGGTCCCTAGTGAATTAATTTTTCTTGGCCAAATATGAGACCTTATGAATATAAAAATTAAAAGGCAGGACAAATTTATAAAATGACTAAATTTTGAATGCAATCCTTAATCTACAAACAGATTCATTGGCAGGGAGTGAAAGCTTTACTGGCTCATGGTGTTTAAGACAGATTGACCAATCACTGGCTACCATTAAGTTAATATGATCCAATAGCACTTCATAGGGATCCAAGCTTAAAAATAAAAACGGTAATTAAAAGAAAATCTTAATAGAGATATTAGAGTCCACGTTTATAGGGAAAACAGTCTTTGCAGAATTGGTAGATGCAGGTGACTACACACACACACACACACACACACACACACACACACACCATCAACAACAAGTATAGTTCTGGAGGGATTAAAATCTTTTTTTATACAGCATGTTATCTAATATGTCTATAATTTTCTACAACAACAAAAATTATGAGACATGCAAAAAAAAAAAAAGAGAGAGAGAGAGACAGAGGACCATACACAAGAAAAGAAAAAAAAAAAGTCAACAGAAACTGCCTCTGAGAGGCACCTGCATGGCTCAGTTGGTTAAGCATCTGCTTTTGGCTCAGGTTGTGATCCCAGTGTCCTAGGATCAGGCTCCCTGCTCACAGGGAGCCTGATTCTCCCTCTCCCTCTGCCTGCTACTCCCCCTGCTTGTGCTCTCTCTGTCAAATAAATAAATAAAATCTTAAAAAGAAAGAAAGAAAGAAAGAAAAGGAACTGCCTCTGAAGTAAGGAAGACATTGGACTTGACAAAAACTTATTTTTATTTTTTTATTTGAATATAACTGACACAGCATTACATCAGTTTAAGTGTGCAACTTAGTGATCAACTTCTCTATACATTATGCTATGCTTACCACAAGTGTAGCTACCATCTGTCACCATATAATACTATTACAATATCGTTGACTATATTCCCAACGTTGTGCCTTTTATTCCCCTAGCACACAAAGACTTTAAAAGCAGCTATTATAAATATGCTTAAAGAAAGGGAAAATATGATAATAATGGCTCATCAAATAGAACATTCCTACAAAGAGATAGAAATTATACACACAAAAAGTTCAAATGAAAATTATGGAGTTAAAATTGAAATAACTGAATATCAAATCATTGTGTTGTATGCTAGAAACTAATATAATGTTGTATGTCAAAAGTAGCTCCATAAAAAAAAAAAAAGTTACAACAACTGAAATTAAAGATTCACTAAAGGTGTTCAAGAGATTTGAGCTGGCAGAGAAAGAATCTATAAACTTGAAGATAGATCAATAGAAAGTAACCAATCTGAAAAAGAAAGAGTAGGTGACCAAAAAAGAATTAATGAAGTCTTAAACCATCATCAAGCATACCATTTTCCACAGAAGTGGAGTCCCAGAAAGACAGGAGAGAAGAAAATAGAGAAGGAAAAAAAAGTTTGAGAAAATAATAGCCTAAAACTTCCCAAATATATGAAAAACATAATTATGCACACATAATTACTTATGCACACATGAAAAAGTTCAACAGTTTCAAATAGGATACATGATAAAATGACCCAAAGACACATTATACTTAAACTTTTGAAAGCCAGACAAAGAGAAAAACTTGAATGAAGAAAGTTAATAATGATTCATCACATAGAAGGAACAAACAATAAGATTAACACCTGATTCCTCATCAGACACAATGGGGGGCAGAAGGCAGTTTGAAAATATATTCAAAGTACCGAAAGAAAACAGTGAGCCAACAATTTAATATCTAGAAAAAGTAAGCATTGAAAAGGAAGGCGAAAAAAAAAGGTATCACCACATCAACAAGGCGATGTTGTCAAAGAGTGGGATTTTGATCTTCAAAACATTAACTTCCCCAAATTTTCCATATGCTTGGATGACTGCCAAGTCTATTAAGAGTATTTTACACTGAAAATTAAATAGAAAAAAAATGGAAAATACTGAATAAACACATAAGAACAGCTACTAACATAGACTTTAAGTATCATATAAAAGTAAAGTCAAAAGAAGTTCCTGGTACATCCAAGAATATAAGTGAAAAGCAAATTTAAAACCATCCCAGGGGTGCCTGTTGGCTCAGTCAGTTAAGCGTCTGCCTTCAGCTCAGGTCATGGTCCTGGGGTCCTGGGGATTGAGCCCCACGTCAAGCTCCCTGCTCAGTGAGGAGCCTCTTTCTCCCTCTCCCTCTGCCCCTCCCCACCCCTACTCATGCTCTCTCTCTCACTCTCTCTCTCTCAAATAAATAAATAAAATCTTTAAAAAATAAAAAAGGGGGTGCCTGGGTGGCTCATATGGTTAAGTGTCTGCCTTCAGCTCAGGTTATGATCTCTAGGTCCTGGGATCTAGCCCCATATCTGGCTCCCAGCTCAGCAGGGAGTCTGCTTCTCCCTCTTCCTCTGCCTCTCCTCCTGCTTGTGCTCTCTCTGTCTCTCTCTCTCTCAAATGAATAAATAAAATCTTTAAAATAAATAAATAGGGTGCCTGGGTGGCTCAGTCATTAAGCGTCTGCCTTCGGCTCAGGTCATGATCCCAGGGTCCTGGGACTGAGTCCCACATCGGGCTCCCTGCTTGGCGGGAAGCCTGCTTCTCCCTCTCCCACTCCCTCTGCTTGTGTTCCCTCTCTCACTGTGTCTCTCTCTGTCAAATAAATAAATAAAATCTTTTAAAAAAATTAAATTAAATTAAAAATAAATAAAAATAAAAAAAAATAGAACCATACTGATATGTTCAAGTATCCATATGCAAATGCAAAACTATGCATGAATGTTTCAAGCAGCGATGACTGCAATCTGAGGTGGTTAAAAGCTCATGGAATGGGCCCGCTCTAAAAACAGACAAAAAGAAACATAATGCTTCTTAATATGATAAATTCCCCTTTGTAATGCTTTAAACCTGGGAATAGAAAAACAGAATTGATATTCAATGAGAGTAACTGGAGAGGTTAATGGAAGTGGTTGATAAAACATACATGTTACTACCATTTGGCCTGATGAAGGAAGGAATTGATGTTTTTTTCTGGTGAAGATCATATAATCATAAAGTGTACAGAAAGGGAGGATATAAGAAAGAGACATTTCAAACTGCAGGACAACTGCTATAATTCAAAAGAGAAAAGGAAGTAAAGTATATGGTTACAAATGCTAACGGATGGTCAGGTGTGCTGGTAGAAATCTGTCTTATAGGGGCGCCTGGGTGGCTCAGTCCTTAAGCGTCTGCCTTCGGCTCAGGTCATGATCCCAGGGTCCTGGGATCGAGCCCCGCATCGGGCTCCCTGCTCAGCAGGAAGCCTGCTTCTCCCTCTCCCACTCCCCCTGCTTGTGATCCTGCTCTCACTGTGTCTCTCTCTGTCAAATAAATAAATAAAATCTTTAAAAAAAAAAAAAAAAGAAAGAAATCTGTCTTATAATTTCTATTTTCTCAAATAGAAATTAGGATGATTATCTGAGAGTGACAATGTGGGAAAGGATACTGAAGATACGAGCAGAAAAGAAATTGGCATCTAGGAAAATCGGAGAGTGATTGGATTAAGGGATGGTTTTATTATTTTATTATTATTATCATTGTGGAACATTAAAGACAAATTTGAGGTTAATGAGACCAATCAATATGGTTGAGTGTCTTATCTACTCACATTCAGAGGTAGGGATTCTGGCCCAGAGTGAGCAGAAACTCAAGTGTGAGCTGAGTTTTTTCCAGGGTTGTTAGGGTTAAGCTTTTATTAAATACAATGAGGAAAAGAAGGAGCACAACTGAAAAGTATAGGAGAATGATTACAACTGTTGACCATAGAATATAAATTGGGGGGGACAGGCAGTGAGGGCACAGATGTGATGACAGAAAGAGAAAATTTGGGGTGCACGGGTGGCTCAGTTGGTTACGCATCCAACTCTTGATTTTAGCTCAGGTCATGATCTCAGGGTCGTGAGATTGAGCCCTGTGTAGGGTTCTGCGCTCAGCATGGAATGTGCTTGTAATTCTCTCCCTTTCCCTCTGCCCCTCCCATTCGTGTTAGTCTCTCTCTCTCTAAATAAATAATAAATAAATCTTTAAAAAATGGAAAATTTGCTAAGGTTAATGAGGTATGGGCCATGAGATCAGAATATCAGTGGGAGAAAGAAAAAAGGTGATGGTCACAGAATGGGACAATTGAGACTGAGATACTGTAAGGTCATAGCTTTTGGTCATATCATCTTCCGGACTTATCTATTATAGAGTATGTGAGCTAGAGTGAAGGCCATCATCTTTGTAGGAGAAGAGGCCAGTGCACTAAGAAGCCAGGTTGTTGGAAAGCTAATCTACATACAGATTAAAATCATCCACGAGTACAATATAAGTGTTGGGAAGAGAATGACAAGACTTGAGATAATTAACAAAAAAAAAAAAAAGAAAAGAAAAAAAGAAAGAAAGAAAGAAAAAGAAAACAAAAAAATTAAAAACAAAGGGAATTGACTACAACTATTAGATGGCTGTGTGTTCAAGTTCATCTGATTTGTAAACCAAAATGAATTTGATTTTTAGTAACCCGTTAATAAATTCAATAAATTAAAAAAGACAATTATCGCATCTGGCATCTTTTATAACTACTTGAACTAGCTGAAGGGATGTAACACTATCAATGCTCTCTTGTCTATCCACATTCCATACTCCTTTCTGATAATTATAGTCTTGCTTTTTAAAACCTTCTGTAGTAATAACATTTACTCTAGCAGAAAATTACATTAGGAATATTAGTGAATCTGAATAATTAATAATTCCTAAAAACAAAGAAGTAAGGTAAAGACAACACTAACAGGGCTAACAAAACCCCCATGGCATAATGTTATAAGCACTGTCCTAACCGTTTTATAAATATTAGTTTATTTGATCCTTATATATATATATATATATATATTATTTTACCTCTGTGTATGCCATAGAAATCTTTCTGGGATTAAAATCACAAAGTATGTATATTTTCATTTTTTTTTTTTAGCTTGAGGATATTTAAGACTATGTCAATGAGATTTCTCAAATAATATTCCGAAGATGTTAAAACTTGAGGCTTACTATACTGGGTCAAAAAGTAGCTTCAAGCTTCAATCAAATTTAAGACATTGACTCTATAATCAAGGCAAATGAAGGCAGAGGGTTTTGTCAAGGAGGATGAATACAAGCTATTGGGGGATTTTTATATTACTCTTTTTTTTTTCTGTAATTGTCACTAGTGATGACAATTGCTCATATTTTTTTCACTAGGAAAGTACAAATTAAAATTATATGTTGCTAAATATAGGAAACTGGCCACCTCATTTAATTTGGCGATCCATTTGTAATGAAAGATCTAAAAGCAAAATGCAAAATGTTAATTGGAATACAGATGAAACTGTGTAATATTATTACTCCAGATATATTTTAATTGTACATGGATTGATGACTGGGCCTTTGGACATTGTAATGAAGCTCAATGTTATTGAAATATAATTCACATGATAGACTCCCCCAAGGTACATTTCTTGCCAATTCTAAAAATGCATTTCCAGTGGAAACCAAGTGATGGGATTGAATTAATTGAGAGCATGATTTTCCTTTGTATATAAGTGGGTCATTTTATTCTGTCCCCCTAGCAAAAAGGTATGTTTCCTGAAACATTAGTTGTCCTGTAATTGGGAAAACAAAACAAAACAAAACATCATTTTTATAAATTCTACATTTGCTTTATGAACCCTCTCTGAAATATGACTTTGAGGTTCTGTTCTTGAAATTTTGTTTTATTATAGCCTTATGATCAGTCCCTTATTATTATTGGAATATATAACTAGCATATTAGTGTGTTGATAATTTTTCCTCTTCAGTGTCGCTTTGCTCAAACTAAGAAGGCAATGAAGTTATCAGAAATTTGGTTTAAATTTATCAGGATTTGGATATGTAAACCAGTTATTTAACAATGATCTATATAGGGGTGCCTGGCTGACTCAGTCAGTAGAGCATGTGACTCTTGATCTCAGGGTTGTGAGTTCAAGCCTAACATTGAACATAGAGCTTACTAAAAAAAAAAAAAAAAAAAATTTGTTCTATAAAAGTGATCTATAAAATATTTTTAAATGGTCCCATTTAAAAATCTGCCATATTTCCACAAATGAAAAATAAATGGTATCAACTTAAATCCATTAAATTAATTATTTTATATAATCTTCGCAATAGCCTTATAGAGTAGATATTATTGGTGTCCCCAAAAAACAGATGAAAAGAAAATGATGTTTAGATAATTAAATACATTGTCTGAAGCCACAAAATAAGTAGATGGAGGAGACAGACTTCAAATCCATGTCTGACTGACTTCTGAAACTATAGCTTTGAAGAAAAATGACCCTATCAATAGCAGTATTCCTGGGGAATTAAAAATCTCAGCTTCAATGCATGCTGGCAGAGTAGCCAAAATAAAACAATGATGTAACCCATAAAAATTTGATAGCAAAGTAAAGGTGCATATTAATGATTATTACATAAAACAGGAGACAATGCTGTCTGTTCCCAGAGGAGCTGGTATGAAATAGTGTCAACACTCCGTTTAGTGTGAAATCATGAAGTAAAAATTCAGTCAAGAAAGACCCCCATGTGGCACTAAGAAGGGGAGAAGAGAGTGTTTTCCTTCACAAAGATCTAATCTCCAAGGTAAATGGTTTATCAGAGCCTAGTCCTAGAGCTCTGAGGAAAGGGTATTCATCACACTCCAGCAGTTTCTAGGTTTCCTTATTTATCAATAGGGATGGAGGAAACTATAAAAGAAGATACAATTGCGAAAGTCATAGGCCAAAGACATACACCCACTAAAAGCTTGTGATTTCATTAGAACATCATAAAACACTACTGCTTCCTCATACCTTACCACCACACTCCAACATAATAGCAGATTGCAGATGAAGAATGACCTACAAGACACAGACTCTCTGAGGAGTATTTAGGAAACTCAAAATGAGAGGAGACGAAAACAAGGGCACTAGAGAATATTCTATCCTCTGGAAACTGTAATATAAAATACAACAAATATAAAATAAAGTCAAGTACTAGTCGAAGTAACAGGTCTTGTTACTTGATATGACATAGCTGGCTTTCAACAACAAATTACAGAGAACACCAAAGTCAAAAATGAAACTATCTGAAAAGACAAAACATGTATCAGAACCAACTCAGATATGACACAGATGATGAAATTATCAGAGCAGGATATGGAAACAATGATGCATATGCTCAGGACTCTTAAAAGAAAAGCAGGTTAATACACAGATAGGTAATATAAGGAGAGAAATTGAAATTCTATGAAAGCATGAACAGGAAATGCTAGGAACCACAAATGCTGCAATAGAAATAAAGAATGCCTTTGATGGGCTTCAGAGGAAACCCAATACAAACAGAGAAAGAATCAGAAGCAGGTACTTAAATAGAAGCATAAAAAAAAAAAAAGCAAAAACAGTGAATTGAGGGTAGGTAATTAGAAAGTTCTGACCTGAAATTAAAAGACAAAAAAGTGGAAAAACAGAACAGAACATCAAAGAACTGTAGGAAAATTTCAAATGATGTAATTAAAATACCAAAAGGATAAGAGAGAACAAATCAGAAGAAATATTTGGAGTAATAATGGCTAAGAATTTTTCAAAATTATTGACATATCACAAACCAGAGATCTATGAAGCTCAGAAAATACCAATTTGAATACCCCAGGAATCTATACTTAGGAATAGCATATTCAAACTCCAAAAAAAGCAAAGACAAGGAGAAAATCTTGAAAGAATTCATGGAAGGACAAAAAAATCTTACCTAGAGAGGAACAAAAATAAGAATGATAGGTTTTGGAAACCATGCAAACAAGAAAGAAGTAGAACTAAGTATTTAAAATGATGAAAGAAAAATAAAAAGCCATCAGTCTAGGATTCTATATCCAATGATTATTTTTTCAAAAGTTAAGGAAAAAGAAAGGTTTTTTTCAGACAAATAAAACTGAGGGAATTCATCATTAGCAGATCTTCACTGCAAAAATATTAAATGATTTTCTTTATATTGAAAAAAATTATATAAGTCAGAATCTTAGATATACATAAAGAAAGAACCTCAGAAAAGGAATAAATAAAGGCAAATAACTTTATACTTATTTTTAATTGATCTAAAAGATAGCTGTGGAAAATAATACTATAATGGGTGATTATATAGCATTTGGATAAGGAAGTAACCATACTTTCATAGGGATGGAAGGATGGATTTGGGAAAATTTTATTATAAGGTTATCTGCACCACACATGAAGCAAAATATTGTTATTTTAAAGTTTAATTAGATTAGTTGAAAATGTGTATTGTAAACTCTAGGGCAAGTGCTATTTGTTGAAATATTATAATTGATATATACAAAGAGAATGATGTAGGAAAGACATTAGGATTCGAAGCCGGCGGCCAAGAAAGAATTCTTGAGACATCCTTGGCGCAGAAAGGTGGTTTTATTAAAGCATGGGGGCAAGAGCTGCACTGGGTTCATGAGGAGTGGCCCATTACGTACTTTCAAGTTGGGAGGAGGTTAGGGGTAGCATAAGTCTCTAAGGAATTTTGGAAGCAAGTTTTCCAGGACCTTGAGGGGGCTAGTTATTGTTGGGAAAAAGTCATTTATTGCTGCCTAAACCCTTAGTCATGAGACACTTCAGATGTATATTGGTGGGCCATATGCTTGGGGGATTATTGCCAACATGTATCTTGGGGGATGGGTAGAGATAAAGGAAGTTTCCAAAGGAATTTTTATATGTTAAAGTAGACTTACAGGGTCCTGGGTGTTGGGCGAAGATTGCCTTTTGCCCTGAGCAAAGCATCAACATCCAGGCAATTGAGTGCCTAGAGGAATGTCACGTTGCCTGTTTCAAAGACTTGTCAATGGGCTCTAGGTAGTAAGGAAATTAATAATTTTTTCTTCTGCCTTGATTTCCCACATCAGAGAAGACATAAAATAGAAATATATTAGATGCTCAGTTAAAATCAAAGATGGTGGGTGGAGGAGAAACCTTTGGCAAAGAATAAAGATGTTACAAACACGGTTGATAACAATCCAAATATATCAATAATCACTCTAAAGGTGAATGTTCTAAGTATGCCAATTAAAAATAGAGATAGTCAAAGTGGGTTAAAAAAACACATAAGAATATGTTACCTACAAGAAATCCACACTAAATATAAAGACAAGATAGGTTAAAAGCAAAGAATGGAGAAAGATATACCATGCTAACATTAATCAAAAGAAAGCTGGAGTAGATATATTAATTTCAGAGAAAGCAGACTTATGAAAAAAGGAAATTGTCAAAAAGAAAGACACTGCATGATCATAAAGCAGTCAATTCTCTAAGAATATATAATAATCTTAAATATGTATGAACTGAACAATAGAGAATCAAAATATATCAGGAAAAAAATGATGGAACTGAAAGGAGTAATAGAAAAATCCACTGTTATATTTAGTAGGAGACTTCAACACACCTCTGTCATTAATTCATAAATCAAGTGGGCAGAAAATCAATATGGACAGAGTTGACCCAAACAACATTGACTATCAACTCCATCTAATCTATTTATGGAATAATTCATTTAGCAACAGCAAAACCCACACTCTCACCAAGCTTGGATGCAATATTCACCAAGATAGATAATATTTTGGGCAAGAAAATACACCGCAAAAATTTTGAAAGAATAAAAATCATACAAAGTGTATTCTCAAACCCCAGTAGAATTAAAGTAGAAATAATAACAAAAATGTAGCTGGAAAATCCCCAAATATTTGGAAACTAAGCACACTACTTCTAAACAGCACATAGGTCAAAGCAATTCTATATAATATAATATAATACAATTTTATGCATGAAGGAAAGTATGTAAATAGAATTAAAAGGTATGACAGTTGGGTTTAGCTTCCTTACTCACTTTATTTGATTTATTCCTTAAGTGCGCATAATTAAGTTGCATTTATAATTCACATGATTGGTTTAAAAACTTAAGTAAATTAATGTAGGTAAAAATTCTTGATAAAATTAAAGTCTATACAAATTTCCCATGATTCAATATAAGATCACCTTTGAAGTAGGATATTTTTCAAGTCCTACAGTAATAATAGCTAACACATATAAACTACTTTCTAAACAAAGTTCTATATCAGAAGTTTTACAGAAGATTTGCTGATCAAACCATTTCAGTAGTTTCTTACTGTGTAAAGTTCACTGGGTATTACATGAAGATAACGTTTGAAGATGACTTTTAGTTAAGTAAAGAAACATAATTTGATGCTGGCTTCCGATTCATGTGCTTTGTCCCATGAAAATTGCTTTAGCCTTTTCTACTGTCATAATTTCTGTGCAGTGTGGAACAGTTTAGTAGGACAATTTTATACATGAAAATAATTTGTCTAACCTAGATAGAATGTGGTTACTAGAAAGATCCATCTTCAGATTGTATAGTGATTTTGGACAGGGTCAGCTATGCCCTGAACGAGAACCAGAGTTCAATTTAGAGACTATGAACATTAGTGCATTAGTGTCCTGAGCAAAAGAAAAAAAATCAGGCTAAAATTATAAATTTAACTGATGTGGCAGCAAAGTAACATCCCATTCATTCAAATATACTGAATATGTGGATAGGCTAAGGTTTTTACTCTTTCTACAAAGAATAGTATTACCTGCCAATGGTCATGATTATAAAATCCTCCATATGAATTAGCTTCTGAAATGAGAAAAGGACTTGACCGATTATAACACAAGCCTCAAGTCTCAGAGAAGATGTTTAGATCCTATTGGTGAATTACATCTGATTTTGTAAGTTTCTTCAATTCTCTGTGGATTCATAAATTATCCTTAAATAAACATGTAATCTTCAAACACAGTTTGGACAATGAAGCAGGCAGAAAACATGGAGAAGATTAGATGGGAGGAGAGTTTAACCCTAGAATAAATGTGTACCCAGTCAATTTGCATAGATGATTATGAGAATGGTTTCTTTATTATTCATATATAGAAGAATTAACTCTTTCTCTCTCTGTCTCTCTGTCTCACACACACACGTGCACACACACACACACACACTTTAACCCATTCTACTTAGAATATGCAGTGAAAATTGACTGACTTATACTTTAATTTTGTCAGTTGATGAGGATTTCAGAGTCATAATGAGAAATGTTTAGAAAACACCATTCTAAATAGAAGATAGACTTACATCAACACTAAAGTGGTTAATATAGATATAAAATCAAAGTTTACAAGTTATATCTAATCAGATACAAAAAGTCAAGAAATCACTTGGGAATATGGTAGTGAGTGGATCTGTCATAAAATGTAAAATCAAAATGGGTTTAATGTAACCACTTTTCCCATGTGACTCATGAAATATTTCCAAAAGTTGTGGTCAAATATACTGCCAAATAATCTTTTGAATCCCTTTTACAAAATATGTAGGGGTAGGTAATTAAACAACTCTGTTGTTGAAAACTAGTAAAAATGCTTGATAATTTTTTGAAAAATTTTCAAACATCAAAGAGTGGACAACCTAGCAAGGGATTTAAAGGCCAAAGTATAAGGGAAAGTGAGAAACAAAGGGTAAGTCCTGAAGCAGCTTTTGTTCTGAGGGCATTTGTTGATGTTGGAGGAAGAACCTAGCTTGTGATTCTTTCCAGGACAGCGTAGCAAAAGTCAAAGCCTCCACGCCATAGAAAATGGGAGATCTATTAGAGGACTCCCTAGATCAAACTGAACTCATAAAGGCCTGCACCTTTGCGTTAAAGGAACTCCATGTTCTTCAAGAAAAGTTGCCTTCGCTCTAAGCACAGTATGAAGGAAAACTGAAGAAAAATTAACCACAACTCAGGCCTCTTGAAGATTTGCACCCAAATATACTTCATGAGGATAGAATTTTAATAACTTTAAGCATTAATATAAAATATTCCCTGAAAGTTAGTGGCTTGAGATGCATGGCAGAAACAAAAGAGAAGCCATCGAGAAGTTATGCCTCAAAATTATTCCCTCCCTCCAAATTTTGGTAGTACAATGGGAAATAACTTACAAAGGTCAGGGAACAAGGCATTCCAAATGATACCCATCAAAACAACTATTAAAAAAATATGCATAAATATATATGGCTTTTAATAGAATTATAAGACATTAATTCTAAAACAACTAGGATTTCTTTGTCTAAATAAATAAATAGATAAACAAATAAATAAAAATTTCAGCAATGAAAAATATAAGAACTGACCTAGCAAAAATGAAACTTTTAGATAAGTGATATGCATGAAAAGTATAACGATATACTATATATAGTATATATATATATATATAGTATATACTATATATATATATACACACACACACACATACACACATATACGGGGAACAGATTATCAAAAACTAAGTTAATTAATTGGAAAAACATTCAGAAAATAATCCAGAATGAAGGAAAAATGCGAAAACAAGAGAAAAATTTCAGATATGGAAAAGAGCACGCTTACTTATAATTCCAAGAGGAGAGGACTGAGAAAAAGAAAAGAGTCAATATTTGAGGGGAAAATGGCTGAGGATTTTTGATCTAAATCTCTAAAACCAAGATAAAATCTTGGACATGAAGAAGACCAATCAATCTCAAGATATATGAATAAAGGGCGCCTGGGTGGCTCAGTTGGTTAAGCGACTGCCTTCGGCTCAGGTCATGATCCTGGAGTCCCTGGATCGAGTCCCGCATCGGGCTCCCTGCTCAGCGGGGAGCCTGCTTCTCCCTCTGACCCTCCCCCCTCTCATGTGCTCTCTCTCTCTCATTCTGTCTGTCTCAAATAAATAAATAAAATCTAAAAAAAAAAAAAAAAAAAAGATATATGAATAAAACCAAATTCTTATTTTAACAGTTCATAGGAACAACACAAAACCAAAACCAAAGAAAACCTTTTTAAAGTATTAAAAAGTAGATTCAGCTGCAATTTAGTTAAAACAGTGCATTTCAAAGTTTAACTTACACAACAATAATTTGGAGGGTTTGTTGACTGATTACTATGCCCCACCCTCAGATTTTCTGATTCAGTAGGTATTGGCAAGTTCTATCATTTTCATTTCTAAGTTTCTCTCATGATGGTGACTATTGGTTCAGGAATCATATTTCAAGAATCTTATGTCTACATTTAGACTTACAGCTGACTTCTCAAGAATAAAATAAAATGTAGAAGGTAATGGAATAATATAATGAATATGCTGTGAGAATTTTAGGTGTAAATATATTTGACATTGAGTATAAACAAATTGTTTTCTCTTTCTTTCTCTTATTTTTAAAAAAATTTTAACCTGATATTCCTTCACTAGCCCACCTCACTAACATGAATCCTAAAGATGGACTTTAAGCAGAAACAGCATGACCCTGGGTGAAAAGTCTAAAGTGCAAGGGAAAAAAAAAGAAGAAAGAAAGAAAAAAAAAAGAAAAAAAAAATGTGTAGCTAAATCTAAAGGAAAATTATCTGTATAAAATAATACTAATAGTGTAGTTTTAAAAAACAGATTTTAATCTCATGAAAAAATTACTTATAATTAAAATGTAGCATTTTCCCTTAAAATGTTATAAAATCCTTGTATTTTGTTAGAGCAAAAAGCATTAAGTTGAGACTTGAGAAGTTAAAAAGTGCATTTTTGTCATATCTACGTGTTTCAGTCAGGGCTTTACCAGAGAAATAAAACTTATCTATCATATGTATATGATAGATAAGTAGGTAGATAGATAAGATACATAGAGTTTTAATGTAGTTGGCTCATGCAGTTGTGAGGGCTGGTTAGACAAGTCACAGTCTTTGGGGAAAGTCATCATGAAAGACAAGCTGGAAACTCTTGGGTAAGAGCTGAAGCTTAAGTCCACAGGTAGAATTTCTCCTCAGGGATACCTCAGTTCTGCTCTTAATTAAGAGCTTCCAACTGATTGGATCTGGCCCACACAGATTATTGAGCATAATCTTTTTATTTATTTATTTATTTATTTATTTATTTATTTATTTATTACCTAAAGTCAGCTGATTGTAGGTAGCAGTCACATCTACAAAATACCCCTTACAGCAACACATTCCTTTTTTTTAAGACCGTTTTTAGAAAGATTTTATTTATTTATTTGAGAGAGAGAAACAGAGAGAGTGAGAGAGAGGGCATAGTGGGGTGAGCAACAGAGGGACAGACTCCCCTCTGAGCAGGGAGCCCGATGCGGGGCTGGATCCCAGGACTTCAGGATCATGACCTGAGCCTGAGCAGCAGGCAGACGCTTTATCAACAGAGCCACCTAGGTGCCCCTTCAGCAACACATTCTTTTTTTTTTTTTTTAGCACGTTCTTTAGTGTTTGGTTAAATAATAGTTGCTAGAGTCTAGAGGAGTTGACAGACATTACTGACCATCACAGTCACCCTTTATCATCTCAGAACCCATGGTTAGCTCCATGAATCATAGTTAATCTCCAAATAAATACAAAAGAAAGTCATCCTTCTACCTAACATGATATAACTATCCTGCACACAACTAAAAATGCACTAAACATTTACCTAAAGGCAATGCATGGAGCACCTGGGTGGCACAGTCAGTTAAGCTCCGACTCTTGGTTTAGCTCAGGTTGTGATCTCAGGGTCTTGGGATCTAGCCCCGCGTCAGGTTCTGCACTCAGCGTGGAATATGCTTGAGATTCTCTCTCCTTCTCCTTTTGCCCCTCCCTCTCTCTCTCCTCTCTCTCACTCTCTAAAATAAAGAAATCTTAAAAATAAATAAATAAATAAATAAATAAATAAATAAAAGCGATGCAAATTCCTGGCTGATATTTACTCTCTCTCTGACATCCTATAAATTAAATACAGTTAATAAAGTTAGCTGTAATTAATAAACATATTTTATGTTAGATGTTAAGAGGAAATCAAAGGTAAGATATATATACATAAATATATAGCAGAAATATATATATTTCTGCAATAGGTCATGTGATCATAATTAGTATTTATAACAGTGTTCTTACTTTCTCATTCCATGTTTTATTTGTCATCAGGAAGTACTTTAGCTGGTCATGGTTCTATGTCTCGTGGGGCAACCTAAAACTTTTCTGACAGGTCTTGGCCAATACCATTCTTGTCTGAATTAGATTGTTGCTGTTTTCCATTGACCTTAATTACAGGACAAGGCAACACTAAGAGATAACTTAATGTATCTTCTGTATTACAGACACACTGTTTTTTTTTTATTATTATTATGTTATGTTAATCACCATACATTACATCATTAGTTTTTGACACACTGTTTCTTATCTCAATTGCATTGTAGTAGCCCAATTTTCACTTAGTTATGAGGATCACCACCCAAAATAACAACCTTTGATTGTGGATACAGAGACCTGAGGAGCCAAAGTGGCCAGGTGGAATTCTTAACTTCCAGTTTAATGGAATCATTATTGTGTTTCCTGGTGGCAGCATTTCTGCCTTTGGAATTAGGACCTCTAATTCCAAGCAGATAATAAGGTCATGGGGAAAGGAAGGAAAAATTAGATCACTAAGGGAAATAGTGTTGCCACTCCCACTTCCACTCCTTATTTACTAAATCCATGAATCCTGACTATAGGAGAAATAGCATCATATATTGGATGATTATTTAAAGCATATACAGCTTCCTGGAGGACACTGACCCCAATCTATAAGATATTGTTCCTACCTGGCACTATAACTAAGTCTTCAAAAGAGCATTCCACAGTTCTTTCAAGCCAGCTGCTTCAGGATGGTGGATAACATGGTAAGACCAAGGAATTCAATGATCATGTGCCCATTGCTGCATTCCATTTGCTGTGGAGTTCTTTGATCAGAAGCAATGCTGTGTGGGATGTCATAATGATAGATAAGGTTTCTTTAAGTCCACAGATAGTAGTATTGGCAGAAGCATTCCAAATCCATATCGAGAGTATGTGTCTATTTCAGGAAGAACAAAGTGCTTTCCTTTCCATGATAGATGTTATTCAATGTAATCAACATGCCATCAGATAGTTATCCTGGGGCATAGTGTCATATCAGGGACTCAGTGTTAGTTTCTGTTACTGGAAGACTGGGCATTCAGCAGTAACTGCAGCTAAATCCACTTCAATGAGTGGAAATCCACATTACTGAGCCCAGGCATAACCTCTACCACTGCTACTGCGGCCACTTTGTTTATGAGCCCACTGGGGAAAAAAAAAAAAATGATAGGAACGAGTGAGGAAGAAGGCTGACTGACTTTCAGAGAACAGGTCATCCTATCCACTTGATTATTAAAATCCTGCTCTATTGAAGTCACTGAGTGAGGTCAATTCACATGGGACACAAATGTCTTTACATTTTTTTTTACAAATGTCTTTATATTTTTACCCATTCAAAGATGTCTATCAGTATACCTCTGTTACAGATATCTTTGTCAGTACTTTACTAATCATATTCTTTCCAAGACCTTGACCTTCTAGCTAAACCTTTGGCCACATCCATGAATTAGTATAAACTCATATCTTTGGCTATTTCTCCTTCCAGGCAAAACAAACAACTAGTTTTATTGCTTGAGGTCATTCCTACTGGGAGGATTTTGTTTCACCCACTGTTCTTTAGGGATGTCCCAGAAAGGGGCTGTAGTAATACTGCTGGCAGCTTTTGGGTGGTGCCTATATATCATGCAGGGCCATCTGTAAACTAGGCCCAAATTTCTTCTCTTTTATTCAGATGGTCATAGGGAACTCTCCATGAGGTCATAGGTGTAGGCTGGGAGAGAGAAGATAATGTAGCAGGGATAGAGGCCATAGGCACTTAAGATACTTCTTCATGTATCTTACTGTGTCTTCAGGTGCTGATTAAGTCTGATCTCTTATGTATCACTTCTATTCGAAAATGGAGTGCCAATGTGCATGCCAAACTTCATGGTTTGGTGAAGGTCAGACAACTCCCAGTTCATAATGGGCAGCTCGGGTTACATGGTAAATCTGGTGACTTACAGTGAAGCTTTCAGTCTCTGCAAAGGCCAGTAGCAAGCCGAAGGCTATTTCTCAAAGGAGAATAGTTGCACACTTAAGATGACAACACTTTGCCACAAAATCCTAAGTATCTGTGTTTTGATTCATCCTAGCGGTCTCTATCTGCCACTTTAAGTACCATAGAATCTTCTGGATCTAATACCCAACTGGCAGAGCAGTTCGAACAGAGGTTTGAATTCTGAACTCTAAACTAGCAGGTTCTTGGGTTACTCAGTAAATGGGCAGGAGTAGCACAGTTGAATGAGAAATATATTATCTCCAAAATCCAAAGATGTCCACTAGGTACTGGGTCAGGTTTTGGTTACAGGAGGGGCCGGTGCAGGATCTTATTATCTACCTTAGAAAGAATATCAGAACATACTCAACACCACTGGGTCCTTAGAAATTTCACTGGAGTAGCAAGTCTCTGAATTTTTGTTGAATTTATTTCCTGTTTTCTGACATGCAAATGTTTTGCCAATATGTCTAGAATAGTCGTTACTTCTTGCTAACTAGGTCCAACCAGCATAATATCAATTTAATGGATCAGTGAGATGTCTTTTGGAAGGGATAGTTGATGAAGTTCCGCTGTAGACTAAATTAGAGTGTAGAGCTAGAGAGTGATATACCCCTGAAGCAGAACACTGAAAGTAAATTCCTAACTTGTCAGCTGAAAGAAACTGCTCCTGGCGATCTTCACTAACAGGTATTAAGAAAAAAGAAAAAAAAAAAAAATCCAGATCAATAACTGCAAGCCAGGTGCCAGTAGATATGTTAATTTGTTCAAGTAGTGAATCCACACCTGGGAAAGCAGCTGCAATTGCAGTCACTCCTGATTAAGTGTATGATAATCCATTCTGATTCTCCAAGATCCATCTGTTTTCTACACAGGCCAAATAAGCAAATTGAATGGAGCAGTTTGGGGGATCGCTACCCCTGAATCTCTCAAGTCCTTAATGCTGGTACTAACCTCTGCAATCCTTCCAGGAATGTGTCATTGCTTTTGGTTTGCGATTTTTTCTAGACAGAGGCCATTCTAGTTGCTTCAACTTAGCCTTTTCTAAAATAATAGTGTTTACTCCACAGGTCAGGCAACCCATGTGGTAATTCCGCTAATTGTTGCATATGTCGGGGCTCCTGGGTGGCTCAGTTGGTTAAGCGACTGCCTTCAGCTCAGGTCATGATCCTGGAGTCCCAGGATCGAGTCCTGCATTGGGCTCCCTGCTCAGCAGGGAGTCTGCTTCTCCCTCTGACCCTCCCCCCTCTCATGTGCTCTCTCTCTCTCTCTCATTCTCTCTCTCTCAAATAAATAAATGAAATCTTAAAAATTGTTGCATATGTCTATACCATTTGTATATCCTGGAACTGAGGAAATGACCACAGGATAAACTGGACACATTAGGACAGGGACATAAGCTAAAACCTCATTGAACACCTGACTTACCAAAGTGGGTCTCCTTGAATTAGTGTCAATTTAAAGTCAGTGTCCAGTAACCTTCCCGAAGTCTGAATATTTCCCTTTCCATAGTGAACAATCACCCTGATAAATGGTGAGAAGTCTCTTTGGGGAAGACTTGGGTAAATTTCAACAATATAAATTATACCAGAGTGCTTCCTAAAGGGGACCCACCCTCCCCTTCATTTCAAGGGGTTTTGGGTCTACAAGCCCCTTAAAGTCTGGGAACTAATAAAAGGCCAGTGACTATGTTTTGGTGATTCAAGTTAGACTTCTGTACACCAGCCTAGAATACATACAGTTGCATAGGTTAAATAAGAAGTATTAAACTTAGACTGTCCATCTATTTCTCTTATAGGGACATGAAAACACTAGCCAACATCATAAGTCTCTGTGAATTAGGCTATTCTGACAACCACTCTGATTCTGTTATCCATTACCTAGTGCTAACCATGATCACCTTGGCTTTGATGATTAAGTGCCTCCAATTGCGCCTTGACATTCTGCTATCCAACAGTGGTCTCCACTGCATTTGGGGATGCCAGTCTGGTGGCAAAAGTTTCCACTATAGTTTCCAAACTACATAGAAGAACACAGAATCCTTCGAGGATATGGGGCTCCCTTCACAAATTTATTTCTGACAGCCATGTCGGGAGGTGTGTCCTCTAGAAATTTCAGGAGTGGGTGAGCAGGTCTTACATGATAAATCTCCTCTATTATTTTAATCTCCCTAAAACTTTAATAGCCTTCTTGTATGCTATACCAAGGCAGTTCTGGCGTTTCATCTTCATTTAGTGTAGGCCACTTTTTGATCCATTTTTCAGCCACCCAACCAAACCCACCTCAATCTAAAATTTTGAATCTAGAATTCCTCAATCTAACACTATGAATCCAGAATTTCTGCCTAGTGGGCCCACGTCAATATTTTGGCCTGAATTAACTTTATTTTCCTTTCATCATCATCCCACATTCTTAATATCTATTCCCCCACATATTATCCAAATTTATCTCTGTATAAATTAGAAACATCATGTAGTTATTTTGATGTGTAAGCACCCTTTCTCATAGATGATACTTCCTGCTTCACCTTTGGGGTCTCCTGATACTTGAGTTTAGATATAGATCTAGAAACAATATGGGGTAGTAGGAGTGAGTCCTGAAGAAAACCAACAATGTCTGGCAAGGCCAGAGGAGGCCATTACATATCTTCAAACAAAATAGAGTTAACCTCCCCAGACAGAGTTGCAAAGTCTTCTTCTATAGGAGAAGAAGACTCAGCAGAATTAACGGTTCTATATCCCCAGCTCCATTGAGATTTTCACATCTGTTCTCATTCCACTTTCCAGGATGTCATCCTTCTCAATCAATACCTTCACTTTAACAGTGCATACTCTGCAAGATTGGGGGTTTAATTTGTATTATAATTCAACCACATGCAGGATGAGACTCTGGGTTTGGCTCTCTGGGAATAAATAGAGAAAACCAAACCAAAACAAACAAAACAAAAAAATAAGAAGGCAGACTTTTGGTAAGAAAAAGAAAAATGGAAAAAAAAAATATAGATGGTGAGAGTATTTGTGATAATCATAGTGAGACAAAGAAAATTCTGTACGGTAATTTACTCTATCAGTGACCTTCCTGGCAACAGGTAAGGTAGAGCTACTCCTCAGTTATCAGTGAGAATGAAAAGGAAGGAGATCTCAGTGCAAACAAAATGAAAATGCATACATTTGGAAAGAAGGCACACAGAAACACTACCTTTACCAATAATGATGACATTTAATGTGAAATCACTTACAAAAGCAGCAATATTGCTGAATACAAGAGAACAAAAAAGAATGTTCGCAATAAATATTTGTGTAGTGCCTGATTTTCATGAAATACATTAAGCAAAACAAGATAGTAACATCCTTTTCATTCTTGCCCATATTACCTTGACAGCAATCTCAGAGTTGCATGTGTAAAGCAACATACCTAACAATGACACATAACCTGCAGGTATAAAACAACATACATAAATATACAGCAGGCATGAGTTCCTCTGCTTGCCTTTGACACTACATTCTTCAATAAACCTTGTTCAGTACATATGTTGTTTTAAGTCAATTACATTATTTCTCATGGCTTGTCCCTTATCAATGACCCTTATCAATGTATTTGTGAGTGTGTGTTTGTGCCCTAATTGTTGGTACTTTAAAGGTAGAAAAGCTGTGCTTTATCTTCTTGCTCTCCTTTACATTCTAATCTAGCATAGTTTGGGTATATAATAGGCATCCAAATAACATATGTTGAATGTATTCGAATTTTATGTTGATTCAAAAGATACCTGGGACTCACAATTTTCAAGTGTTTCCTTGTTGAGGGTGCCATATAAGGTTTTTCTACTTAACCGAGCATAATGCCACTCTGAAAGCATCCCTAACTTGGCAGTACAAATTAAGAGTAAAATAAACACATGTCCTCATCCCCAGCATTAAAACAAATCAGAGACTGCATAATGTAATTAGGCAGTAATATGACAAGGAATTTATTCCATTCTACATCCCTCTCCTGTTTACTTTGTTTCAGCTTCAATGTTGGAGAGTGGAATTCTACTTTAGTTCATGGTAGAATATACATATGTGGGACACAATAGAAATTGATCTTATATTGTACATTCTGTAGGCTGACTTAAATAGTTGGCATGCTCAAAAATCATGCTCAGAAATTCAAAGCTCAGATATTATGTCAGTTTGTTTTAAATGAATTTTTCTTCGGGAAGTATCTCTGTCCCTCTGAGGAAAATTTAACAAAATAAGACTCAAACAAAACAAAACAAAGTAAACAGCAATTAAAAAAAAAAAAAACAGAAAAAACAAAAACCTGTGAAGTAGAGTGATTTGCTTCATCTCCACCAAACTAACGTGATTATATTTAGTAAACACCTTGGGAAAAGAACTTGGCAAGCCTTGCCAAATTAGAAATAAACTACATGGTGCCTCACTTGGCTTGGTTAGCATCCAGGTTCCCATGGAAACCAAATTATGTCACAGTTTAAATAAAATTAATCTAATGCTTCCAACATAAACAGAACTTTGTACTAAATTAGACATCAATGTGTTGTTATATGTGCTTCATTTTAAAAGATAGCCTTATGTTGGTTTGCAAAATGGTATTAGCACATAGGCACTTCAAAAGAAAAAAACAGTGATAAACAAAGGGATAAAAAATCAAGGTGGGGGCGCCTGGGTGGCTCAGTCGTTAAGCGTCTGCCTTCGGCTCAGGTCATGATCCCGGGGTCCCGGGATCGAGTCCCACATCGGGCTCCCTGCTCAGCAGGAAGCCTGCTTCTCCCTCTCCCACTCCCCCTGCTTGTGTTCCTGCTCTCGCTGTGTCTCTGTCAAATAAATAAAATCTTAAAAAAAAAAAAAAAAAAATCAAGGTGGATGTTGAAAGGATTTTATTTAATGAATGTAAGGTAAAACTGGGCAGTAGAAGTATAGGATAATTTTAGTTTGTTGCTTAGCTACAAATGTGTGCATACAGTGATGATTTCCAATTAATTATTCTTTCGCACAAAATTTCTCATCAGACTCGTGGTGTATGTGGCTGGAGTACATTTTCTTTTTATTTTTATGTTTATTTTTTTGTGATTGGGATTGTACAAATAAGAGAAAGCATGGGGCTTGGGCAAACTCCACAAATTTGTCATCATCATCATAATTTGTCCATTTTTTTATAATGTCTAAAATGTTTTTGAATATACCATCTCATAGAATTTGCCTAACAACCCAGTGAGAAAGGTGCAACTATATTTTCTCACATTTTATGGGAAATGAAACTGAAACTGAAATAAATTTGTTGCCTACCTCAAGTTCGCAAAATTAAAAAATTAGTGTTACCTAAAATAGAGGAAGTTATTCTGATTTCAGATCAGTAGTGCTTTCAACTTCCTAGCTGTGAGAACTTAGATCAGTCACCTGCAAAGTTTAGAGGCAACATGGAGGTGAGATACAAAGCATAATATATATATATAAAATACTAAGAAAGGGTACAAACAAGCCAATAGAATAAAAGGTGAGGAATTGAAAAAAAAGCCAAGTTACTATCATCTAAATCTCAAAGAAATTTCTTAGGTCTATAAATGGTGTAAATAGTTGTTGACTTAACATTACTGAAATGATTAACTAATGCAAATTAAATAGCTTAAGTTTACCTGATATTCTGTTTCTTATTTATTGAATTTAATCTATTTAAACTTGGTTCTCTTTGATTTTTTTTTTAAGATTTTATTTATTTATTTGAGGAAGAGAGAAAGCCAGAGAGAGAGAGAGCAAGCAGGGGGAACAGCAGAGGGAGAGGGAGAAACTGAGCAGGGAGCCTTAAATGGGGCTCCATCCCGGGACCCCGGGATCATGACCTGAGCCAAAGGCAGACGCTTAACCAACTAAGCCACCCAGGTGCTCTGGTTCTCTTTTATTTCTAATTGTTTTTGAATGTAAGCTTTGTTCTATATAGTGTTTGTGGTTTTATGACAATTACTTGGTAACTCATAGTACACATAATTTTTATTGCTCTTATTAGTGAAGCTGCACAAAATTTCATCTATTTATTGGCCATTTGATGCCTTCTTTTGTACAGTGGCATTTCAAATCTTTTTTTTTCTTTTAAGACTTTATTTATTTATTTGAAGAGAGAGACACAGCGAGAGAGGGAACACAAGCAGGGGGAGTGGCAGAGGGAGAAGCAGGCTTCCCGCTGAGCGGGGAGCCCGATGCGGGGCTCGATCCCAGGACCCTGGGGTCATGACCTGAGCCGAAGGCAGACGCGTAACGACTGAGCCACCCAGGCGCCCGCATTTCAAATCTTTTATCCAAGTCACAAGTCTTACATCTTAGAGGCTTTCATGTGTCGCCAGTATCTTCTTAATTAATAGCTTACTTCTCTTCATCTAATTGGTGGATCATTTTTTTTTAAGAGAGGGAGGGGGAGGAGCAAAGGGAGAGGGGGAATCTTAAACAGGTTCCATGCATAGCGCTGAGCCCCACGTGGGCTCAATCTCACAACCCCGAGATCATGACCTGAGCCAAAATCAAGAGTCAGACGCTTAACTGACTGAGCCACCCAGGCACCCTGGATCTTTGATAAACAGAAGCTCTTAATTTTAACATAGAACAATTTATTCTTTATAGTTAGACCTTTAGTTTTATTATTTAATTAATTCATACTTTGTCGTGAGTCAACTGACCGTGTATGAAGGGTCTTTTTTTGAAGGTGTCTGCTTTGTAACACTGGTCTTTTTGTCTATTCTGCATGAATACCCAAAACCATACTGTCTTCCCTAGTGAAGCTATAAAATATAACTTATAAACTAATAGAATCAGTTGTAACATATAACATTTTGTTTTATATGTGTGTGTGTGTTTATGTGTGGTTTCTCTAGCTTTTTTTCCATTAAAAAGATCAGATTTCTTTGTCCCATATAATAATAACAACCAAAAACTAATGATATTTTTATTAGAATCCCATGGAAGAGGGGAAGATTAATATTTTTGCAATACTTAGTTTTTTAAAGCTTTTATTTATTTATTTGAGAGAGAGAGAGAGATCACCCACACACAAGCGGCGGGGGAGGGGTAAAGAGAGAGGGAAAAGCAGGCTCCCTGTTGAGCAGGGACCAGAGGAGGGGCTCCATCCCAGGACCCTGAGATCATGACCTGAGCTGAAGGCAGACACTTAATGGACTAAGCCACCCAAGTGCCCCTATAATAATTAGATTTTTAATTCATTAACGTGGAATTTTTTTTCTTTTTTTTTTTCCAAATCTTCCTCAATTTCTTTTAATAGTGGTTTAGTTTTTAATATAGAATCTTCCACTATTTTTATTATATTTTTGCTATTTTTTTCCTATTTGTTGCTATTTGAAATGATCTCTTGACATAATCACTTTTTTAAAGCTATGCTCTATGTAGATTTTTTTTTTTTTTTAATTATATCCATGAGCAAGCCTTTTGCAAATAATGATTTTGTATTTTTTTCTTTGAATTTTTGGGGTTTTTTTGGTGGGCAGCAAAGTCTATTAAGAATACAGTAAAGTTTATTGAGTGATATTACAAGGCTCCCAAAGAGGGAGGGGACCTGAGAGGGTTTCCCTCTTTGAAATTTCTTAATGCTATGTACTTTCGTGCTTTACAGCACGGAGTAGGACCTCCAGTAAAATTTTTAATAAGTGAGAGACCATCATGTTTTATTCCCAAGCTCAGAGGAAACACTTTCAGCATTTTATCGCTAAGTATGAGGATAGCTGAAGGCCTTTTCTGTTATTGATGTTGACACCTTGTAGTACACAACCTCTGAAATGGTTCCCAATGGTTCTTGCTCTCTGGTATCCAATCCCATGTGTAATATGCAGCCCTCGTGTGTCGCTCATTTCTAATGAATAGAATATACCATCGTAATGTGTGGGATGTCACTTCTGACAGGTCATCTGCTCTTGAAGCCTTTACCCAGCAGGAAACAAGCTGCTATGTTTTGAGTAGTCCTATGGGAAGGGACATGCTGAGAAACTGATGTCTCTGGTCAATAGCCAGTAAGGACCTGGGCTTTCCAACAGCAGCGTGAGTGAACATGGAAGCAGACAGCCCCCCAGTCAAACCTGGAGTTGACTGAGATCCAGCAGCTACCTTGACTGCAGCCTTGGCATTCAGCTAAGCTGTACCCAGAGTCATGGGCCACAGAACCTGTGAGATAATGTGTGTTTTTGTTTCAAAGTCACTAAGTTTGAGGGTAATTTGTCAAGCAGCAAGAGATATCTAATACACATACTTTATCAGATTAATGAAGCCTCTTTCTTTCCTAATTTACTGAATGCTTGGAAAGTAAAAATTGATCTTGAAATTTATTGATGCATATTTTCTCTCAATCAGTTAAGATATTAGTATGTTTTTCTGTTTTATCCCATTAATATAATGTGTTACAAAGTTTAATTTTCAGTGTTCAACTACACTTGGACCCTTACAATAAACTCAAATTAGTTAAAATATATCATTGTATTATATATAATAATATATATTTATAGATGTTTTAATATTTTGTTTCGGGATTTTGCATCTGTGTTTACATGAGACTGGGCTAAAATTTTCCTTTTAAGTACAGTGATATGCTTGTGTCATAAAATTAATTAGGATTTTTATCTTTATATTGTCTTAGGAAAAAGTCAGTTTGTATTCGGCATTATTTCTTCTTCAAGTATTCAGCTTCAGCAGTGAAGCCATTAGAACCTAAAGATTCCTTTGTAGTTATGTTTTTAACTATGGAATCAATTTATTCTTCTACCTCTTTTTTTCTTTCAAAGAATGTTTTGATAAGTTACATTCTTCTGTGAATTGGTATGCTTCTCCTAAATGTTTAAATATCTTAGCATAGAGGTGGTCTATTTTTTTTGTTTGGCCTCTGATCTATGTGATAATGAATCCTTTTCATTACTAATGTTTGAGACATTTTTCCTTCATCATTTCTAACAGTCTTTTATCAGCTACATTAGTATTTTTTGGCATATGTTAATTCTATTTTATGTTTTTATTCTGCTTTTTTGTTGTTGCTGTTATTTTTATACTTCATTCACTTCTACTTTGGGTTATTCCTCTTGCTACCAGACCAAAAAAAATGCTTAGTATATTGATTTTCCCACCTTTATTTTATTATAATTAATCCATTCAAATCTATTTCCCTGCAAGCATAAATTTAGCAACAATCCACAAGTTTTAATATGTAGATATTTTTTTCAATTTACTATTTCTTCTACTTGGCTTAACGAGTTAATATTTTACCCATGGGCTATTTAGAAATACATTTGCTAAATTTCCAAGGATGTTGGATGTGTTTGCACTTTTGTTGCTGTTTTATTGATTTCTGTTTCAACTGTGTTTGTATTATCTCAGTGCTTCAAAATTTCTGAGTCTTGCTTTGTAGCTCAGCATATGGCAATGGCTTTTAAATATTTTTTTTTTTTTTAAAGATTTTATTTATTTATTTGACAGAGAGAGACACAGCGAGAGAAGGAACACAAGCAGGGGGAGTGGGAGAGGGAGAAGCAGGCTCTCCGCCGAGCAGGGAGCCCGATGTGGAGCTCGATCCCAGGACCCTGAGATCATGACCTGAGCCGAAGGCAGACGCTTAACGGCTGAGCCACCCAGGCGCCCCTAAATATTTGATGTGGAAATGAAAATAATACAGTTGTTAGTTTGCAGTTTAGTGCAAGTGTCCTTAGGTAAGTCAAGATTGCTAATTGTGTTGTTCCAATTTTTCATAGTTTTATGAAATTGGTCTGGTTTTTTTTCTCTTATTGGTTACAAAGACAGCTATAAATCTACCTCTATGATTAGTCAATTTGTTCTTTAAATTTTATTTTATACATCTTGCCTCAATATGTATTGAGGGTTTCTTTTAATTTAACTTTTCATTTTTTCAAGTGTTTATTTAAATTCCAGTTAGTTAACACACAGTGTAATATTAGTTTCAGGGGTACAATATAATGATTTGGCACTTCCATACAATACCCTGTGCTCATCACAAGTGCCCTCCTTAATCCCCATCACCTATTTCACCCATCCCCCCCCCCCACCTCCCCTCTGGTAACCATCAGTTTATTCTCTACAGAGGTTTTATTATCAAGTACAATCTTCTTTGCAATTATATCTGGGTTGTAAATTAGACCTTTTATCACCATGAAGTGACCCTCTTTACCTCCAGTATTACTTTTTAGTCTTAGAGACTACTCTATGTTATAATAATGTGGACATACCATTTTGATTTTTATTATTAGTATTTGAATGGAATCACTTTCCATTCTTTCATATTCAATATTCCCATTTCCTGATAATATATGTACAGCATATAGAGAGCATAGGAGAGCATATATTAACAGCCTGTACCCAATTTGCAATTTTTTTTAATTGAAGCCTTTATCCCATTTACATTTAAAAAAATGATCAATCACACTGTAAGCAGTGAGATAATTCACTAAGTAGCAGTCCATGTGAGCTTCTCACCAGAGGTTCTGTGTGTTTCTCTAATGGTCCTCTTCATTCTACCCACCTAATCAGGTATACTTTGCTTCAACTCCTCTAAACATTCTTTCAAAGTGAAAATTTTTGCCTGCAAGGGAGCTGATTGCCTCCCATTGTTTGTTTTAGTGACGGTATTTGGGTAAATGAGAAATATATTTGCAAGTGACTACTTTTTAAACTAAACAGACAAGGGGTGGCTGGGTGGCTCAGACAGTTAAGCGGCTGCCTTCGGCTCAGGTCATAGTCCTGGGGTCCTGGGTTGAGCCCCACTTCGGGCTCCCTCCTGAGCAGGGAGCCTGCTTCTCCCTCTCCCTCTGCCTGCCACTCCCCCTGCTTGTACTCTCTCTCTGTCTAATAAAAAAATTTTTTAAATCTTAAAAAAAATAAAAAAATAAACTAAACAGATTATGTCCTCCTCATGAATGGGATTAATGCTTTCATCAAAGAGACATGAGAGATCTCTGTAGACCCTTCCACCAAATGAGGACACAAAAGTCTGAAATCTGCAACCCAGAAGAGGGCTGTCATCAGACCCCAACCATGCTAGCACCCTCATCTTATACTTCCAGCCTCCACAACTGTGAGAAATAAATTTCTGTTGTTTGTAAACTACCCAGTTTATGGTATTTTGTTATAGCAGCCTGAACGGATTAGGACAAGTAGCTTGATTGTTTGGAGGCTATACTTTAATCTTGGTCAAAACACAGATTTGTCTGCGGTGTGCATTTTGCATAGTATCTCTAATTGTCACTCACTTTCAGCATATCTTTTCAAATAGCTGCAGAATCTTGTATGGGTGGTCTGACCTTCCAGCCAGGCAGTGATACTTTTGCATATACTGGAACACTGAGGCATTTAAAGTAGTGGAAATCACTTTAATACAATATTCCTGTGCTTATCTCTCCTTTAGAATACTAAACATGATATATTAACATTATATGAATGGTAACACCACTTTATAAGAAGGATTCAAAGTAAAAGAAGAGTAGTAAAAGGGGTTGCTTATTTTTTGAAGTACTTCTTCATTATATATTTTTTTAAAACTCAAGACAGTAGAGAAATGGGAAAGGAAAGTGAGCAAGAATTTAAAAAAAAAAGAATGCACTTTAGGCAAAAATCTAACTTTTTTTTAAGTTTGTGAATCTGACCGGCTGTCTAGTGTAATATGAGGACTCTATTGAGGGGAAAACAAGTAAATGGTTGTTCTCAGAATTAGGTAGGGCCTCTGTTGGTCACCAAGAGAAAATTTCCCCTAAAGAATGCATTCTGCCTTGCATTTACTTGATTTTTCTGAATATTAGATACTCCTTATTCAGATTGAATGTAACATTAATAATATTCTCTTCCTTCCTGGTTACAGCAGAGATAGCAGATTGGTTTATTAACTGCATAGCAACTGCTCTTTCACACTTCTTAGGATATGATAGAGGCTAGAAAGTTAAAGATTACCTTTCTCAAACAATCTCACAGCTCAGGTCCTGCACACACCTCAATTATGCCAAGTAGATGCACTCAAGACGTATTTAAAAAATAGAAATGAAACATGTTTGATGCTTCTGCTATTTCTGATTCTGTTGATTCTGGTGTAAGGGTGTGTGTGTGTGTGTGTGTGTGTGTGTGTTGTAGCAAGTATTCCAGACCTTGTGAATGTCAAGAATCAGGGCACAGTGCATCTGTTTTTGTTGGCATGGCATCACAACTGAGATGTGGGTTTGGAGCAAGTAGCTTCCATATGACCCAGCTCTGGCCAGTGCTCTTCTTCCTAACTGTGGCAAACACAGCTATATCCTTAGAGAGAGAATTTTAAGCACCACAAGAGCATTTCTGGAAGCTTGGCCTATAGCTTACTCCTCCAGCACTCCAGTGTTCTAAATCTCTTCTTCCATGAGCTACATCTTTTCTGCATAAGCTAGCTAGAGTGGTTTTGGTTATCTGCAACCTAACTGGCACTCCTTCTTTCAAAAGTTTTATTCAAAAATTGGCTGCATTCTTTTAAAAAAAAAAAAGATTTTATTTATTTATTTGAGAGAGTGAGTGAGAGAGAGAGAGTACAAGCAGGAGGAGGGGCGAGGGAGAGAGAGAAGCAGGTTCCCTGCTGAGCAGGGAACCCATGATCCCAGGACCCCGGGATTATGACCAGAGCCAAAGGCAGACACTTAACCAACTGAGCCACCCAGGCACCCCCCAAAATTGGTTACATTCTTAAAAATACTTTAATATTCTTTTAAAGGACAAATTTATGATGTTGAAAGTCTGTTTTCTAACTACTTTGAAAATTCTCAACTCCTTCCAATAGCTATCAAAGACTTTCATGATCTAGCTCATATGTTTCCTCTCACATTTTCTTTCATATCACTGACAATGAATGTTGTCAATCGTTAGGGAGAAATGTTTAAAGATAAGGTATATATGACCAAAACAAGTATGTTTGTTTACTATGGTTTTGTGGAACAATCAGAGATTTAACTCTAAGAAAGACAGCTGGTTTCCATGTGCAAGAAACTTTTTTTATTAGAAGAAGCGAGGAAATGGGAAAGATTTTGAAACAATTGGGCCTGGAGTAAGAAGAATCAGGGAATGAGATTGTAAATCTGAATATTTTACATCATATTTTCACAATGTATCATCATCATTATTTCCAGTAATAGAATTACTTAAATCTACTTTTATAAAAATGGTATTTATGACAAATATATTAAAAACATTTTATTGAGTGCTCCATATCACTTCATAAAGATTCAAAGTACACTATGTACATTCTTAACATACTATTGCTTCTTATTTATGTTCCCAACATTATTTTTTTCTTAGTAAATAAACTGTGATAGTAAAATCTACAATTTGATAATGTTTGAATTATAGCAATCTATGTCTGTAATTTTCTCTTCTCTCTTTAGGTAGTATTGTTTTTTCATGTTTGCACATAAAATACATAGAAAAAAATTGTCAGTAATGCCAAAAGTATATTTTATTTGATTCTCTTGCTTCTTCTCTTACATTTTTAACAACCCAAGATGAGTTTAAGGTGAAAGTCCTTTTGAGTTGCATTAAATCATCTCATTTTTACTCTCCCTCCCTCTGACTTTTCTCCATTGATAGAACAAACCTAGAAAAGAGAATACCATCTCATCTAGATGAGGAGAAAAGTCAGAGAGATGGGCAAGAACCAAAAAGAGTATGTACGTTAGCTAACTAACACATGTGCTTCAAGTGAACATAATGTTCTGCTAACAGATATTCTTGGTATATCTAGGAAATATAGCCATTTTTTGGAATACAACTATTAATGAAAGAACATTCTAGACATTAAGCTATTTTCCTTCAACAATAGATATATCATCTCTTTCTCTTTTTTTTTTTTTTTAAGATTCTATTTATTTATTTGAGAGAGAAAGAGAGAGCAGTGTGCTGGTGGGGACAGGGGATGGGGGCAGGGAAAGGAGCAGAGGGAGAGGGAAAGGGAGAGAATTCCAAGTAGGCTCCATGCTGAGCCTGGACCCCTTCATGGGGCTTGATCTCATGACACTGAGATTATGACCTGAACTGAAACCAAGAGTTGGACAGTTAACTGAATGAGCCACCCAGGCGCCCCAAAATTATCTTTCTTTTTTGCATCCATTGATATTGTTGAAAAGTATTATATTAATTGGCACCTATCCTTTGATTGTTTTCTGATTTTCCTTTACATTAGCTTTCAGAATTTTCTCTTGGTCTTTCATGTTCTTAAATGTCAATACAATATGTATTGACCTTTTTCCTCATTTATATTATTTGATACTTTATGAGTCCTTTTAATTTGAGTCCTGGTAATTATTTCTTTAACTTTGCTCTATTTTTGAATTATTGTTTTTTATGGAAATATTACTATATCTATGTGGACTCATTTATTACCCCCATCTCTCACCTTTCCAATTTTCCCTTCACTTCTTTATAATTTTCTTTTTATTATTTTACTTCTATTGCTTTGAATTTTATTTCCAGTATCTCCAGTTGTTCCTTCTTTAAATTTTCCTATTACTGCTTCATGTTACAAATCTTTCTTATTTTTTGAAGATTGATTGGGTCCACTTAAATGCAGAATTTTTTTTTAGTTGTTTTTTTTTTATTTTTTATTAACATATAATGAATTATTTGTTTCAGGGGTACAGGTCTGTGATTCATCAGCCTTACACAATTCACAGTGCTCACCATAGCACATACCCTCCCCAGTGTCCATCAGCCAGCCACCTCATCCCTCCCACCCCTTCCACTCCAGCAACCCTCAGTTTGTTTCCTGAGATTAAGAGTCTCTTATGGTTTGTCTTCCTCTCTGGTTTTGTCCCATTTCATTTTTTTTTTTTTATGAACACAGTGCAGCTTCCCTAACTCCCACATTCTGCTCAAATGTATGTATATTTCACTTTGTTTATTAAAAGTCATATATATATATAATCATCAATTACTGAATACCTACTTTATGATAGCCAACTGCTAACTATGTTATATTATTGAACCCTTCAATCCTAAAAGGAACATGTTACAATTCCATAATAAAGATGAAGAAATTGGAGTTCATTTAATTTGAGTAACTCTCCCAAGGTCCCAGTAATCAATGGAGAGTTTTTAAACCAGTCAGCCTGACTCTTAAGCCCATGTTCCTCACCACTCTATTATCTTGTATCACTTTGCCTCCTGGAACTCTCACAATTACCCTGTGGAATGAATATCACCATCTCCTCTTAACAGATGAAATAACTGAGACTTAGGAAAATTAACTTGCCCAGACTAATGTGGATAATTATTATCAGCCACACTGGAATTCAAATTTTGGATGTCGAACCTAGTAAACTCGAATTGCCTGTTTATCCACAGAAGACCTGTTCATTGACATGGTTGGGTGGGGGTGAGGTAATTTATCACTGTGTAAGTATGCATTCCATATCTGAGAGATACATAAGAGCATGCCAACATCATTAATACCTTTGAATTGCTAGCCTGTGTCAATAACTTTTTGTTGGCATCGAAAGAAAAAAAAAATGTAAACAGGAAATAATTCTTTTTGCCATGCAGTTTTGCTGGATTTTTTGCACTCTAAAAGATAACTGGATAGATAGAATTTGAGATATTGACTCCCAAGGTATAAAACACAATACCTAATTCTAAGGGGTCAAGACCAAGGATATCACCTGAATCAGATGCCTGATTTTAGTGACATTGGTGGCCCACATGACCCAAGTCATACCTGTAGTGTGGGAAGATTAAAGACACCTTACCTAATACCAACACTGTGGACAGGAGGAAATGTGAGGACTTGAAAGAATTTGGCCACATCATTGAATCTCTCATGTCAGAGGTAATAGTCAATCCCATATTAAGGCTAAATAATGAGGAAAAAAACATATACTTTGACTTTCAAGACCTTGGAGGTGAGTTTTTGTATTTGTCAGGAAGAACAAGGACATTCTGGAGGATAATGGGCTCTACTGCAGTTATCAAAAGCCTACATGTCTAAGGAGGCCAGTGCAGAAAAGTAAATATATCAACAATTTATTCTTTAGAAACAAACAAAATTTACTCATTACATGTGTAAGAATAGTTCACTTTAACCACTTTCTTTCACCATCCACAAAAAATAAATTCAAAGTGGATTAAAGACCTAAATGTAAGACCTGAAGCCATAAAAATCCTTGAAAAGAGCACAGGCACTAATTTCTCTGACATTGGCCAGAGCAACATTTTTCTAGATATGTCTCTTGAGACATGCACCTCTGTGTGTGTTGCAGCATTATTTACAAAAGCCAAACTGTGGAAGCAACCCAAGTGTCTGTTGATAAATGAATAGGTAAAGAAGAAGGGGTGTATATATATAATGGAATATTGTTCAACCATAAAAGACAAATGAAATCTTGCCATTTGCAACAACATGGATAGAGCTAGAGAGTGTAATGCCAAGTGAAATAAGCCAATCAGAGGAAGACAATTACCATATGATCTCACTTATATGTAGAATTCAAGAAATAAAACAAATAAGCAAAGGAATAAAAGAGAGAGAGTGAAATCAAGAAACAGACTCTTTAACTATAGAGAACAAACTGACGCTTACCAGAGGGGAGGTGGGTGGGGTATGGGTGAAATAGGGGATGGGGATTAAAGAGTACACTTATCATGATGAAATTAAGTAAAATAAAATTATTTTTAAAACAAACAAACACACACAAAAAAAACCCAAACAACAAAAAGATTTTTTTTAAAAAGCGTTCACTTACCAATAATTATACTATACCCTATTTCCTGAGAAATGCATCCCTCTTTGGGATGCCTAGCAATAATTTTTGGAGTTTATGGAGTAATGTTTCACTGTCTCTTAATTTTACAAAATGGAAAATAATAAGGCAAGGGCAAGGATAAATGCTGAGAGTAGCTTTCTGTGATGGGAAAAAGAGAGAGTTGAGGACTGTGGCAAGGTGGAGTGTGCATGCTTCTTCAAAACACCAATTCTGAGATACAACCCATTTTTGTCATGAAAGAATGTATACTCTGGTAACTAGACACAATTCTTCAAAAGGAACAGATGATCTGGGTTTTTAAAAATTGATTCATTTTTATTTGGCAACAAAATGATATTAAACAAATTCAGTGTGAATGAACATTACATAGACCATCACAAATGTTTTCATCTGAATCTTGTCCAGAGATCATGATTTTCAACTTCTGATGGAATGTACAAGATCTTGGAGATCCTAAGGTATTTAAGGATGAATTCTGGGAGAAATGAAGCCAAGGTTAGCATCAATATCCAGGACACATATAACTGCCTATTCAAAACTCCTACTATTATTTGTACTTTTTTTATTGGCTGCCATACTCAGGCAAGTTTGCCACTCCTCTAGATATGTACAATCCCTATGCCAAATGGGCTCTAATCCAAATACTAACTTGAAAAATGTTTGTTTTAAAGGTCAGACATTAATGAGGGTGTATTAAATCATAGTTGACCCAATTAGGTATCCAGTCTGTTGAATAACTAGTGAACCACAACCTCCATCCATCTAGGTATCATCTAGGGACCCATTTATCATTTTACCCCTTTGGACCTGCATAAATTTCTAGAAGAGAGAAAAGAAGAGGCCTAAACAATATTGCAGAGAGCAGACATTCCCAGAATTACTCCTATGTCAGTGATTAAGATTCCCCTATAAATCTGCATTTCCTGCACTGCTTCCCTATCTGATTCTATTCTCAGTGGGAAAGTTGCCCCAAGCATTCACCTGATTACTCCCAAAGCTGTACCAAATTTTTAACCATGAAAATGGTTGTGTTCTTCCTGCTTTCAGCTACTTCTTATTAAAAATTAAGGAGGGACCCCTGGGTGGCTCAGTCAGTTAAGTGTCCGCCTTCAGCTCAGGTCATGATCTTAGGGTCCTGGGATCAAGTCCTACATCGGGCTTCTTGCTCAGGGGGGAGTCTGCTTCTCCCTCTGCCTGCTGCTTCCCCTGCTTGTTCTCTCTCTCTCTCTCTGACAAATAAGTAGATAAAATCTTTTAAAAAATAAAATAAATTTGAAAATAAAAATTAAGGAATAAGCCAGGAAGGAGAATTTCTCTTCTCAGATTATAAAAGAATTTTCATACAAAAAGGAAAAAAAAAAAAAAAAAAAAAAAAAAAAAAAAAAAAAAGAGTGAGATGTCAGGTTTCTTTTTCCAAAGCAGGAAAGCAGAGCAAAGAGAAAAGTTATCACAAGTTCGACAAGATTAAAATTGTAGGCAACAAGATGATTTGAAATTATTTATTTACACTGTATGATGAATTTTGCTATGAGAGCTACATGCATCCCTCTCATTTCTATAATCTTTTATATTATACGTCTGCTGTGTACATTTATATCATAAACAGTATTAGTTACATATACCTGAGAATGCCTTCCAGGCAATTATATGACTCATATTAAGGAAACAGTAGTGCCCAGAAATTCTGTCCTATTCCACTGAAAGTATGCCTTTAATGTGGGCCAGTGGGGAAAGGGGTGCTAAATTCTAAACTGCTCCCATTGGCTGAGTATCAAATATACTCTATGTTTCTCCAATTTACCCACCCATACTTATTAAGAGCAAAGCACAGAATTCCTTTCCAAGGGAAGTTTTCTAGATGAATCCTACTTCACTCTGATCATTTGTTTTAATTGATAGTGCTACGATACTTATGGATTAACTTATAACCTGTCTAGTTACAACTAAAATATCATCATACATTCACTAAAAAGTGGAAATTTTAAATGCATAAAACTACAAATTTTAATATAAGACACAATAAAGATCATTGTATAATCTGCATAAGAATATATAAAGGTATGTCACACCAGGGTTTTCTTGGTCCCAGTGTGGGTTCTTCTTGGCTTAGAGTGTCACTGTACTAAAGTAATGTAATGAAGTATTTAGTAAGTTTTAGAAAATTAAAGAATAATTAAACAAGGGTATGGATTGTCCGAAAAAAAAAAAAAATAGAATGATTTCTTGAGATAATGTTTCTCAAAAAATCTTTCTCACTTTCCAAGTGAGGACCCTCACCCATGTGTCTGGCCCACAAACTGGACTGACCCCTGACCCTCGTCTCCTCTCTACTATATCTTCTGATCCTACCCTTATGCATTTCTTTATCTCACACAAAAGCTATTTTATTTAATTATATGCCTGTGTATTTCTACCTCTTTTATTAAAATGTAATCACCAGAAATGCAGAGACTAGATCTGTCTCTTATCCCCATTGCCAATCCATTGCTTGACACATTAGGCACTAAATTAGTATTTATATCATCTAGTTATCCCTTCTGGGTTTCTTCCTTACTCACAGAGAAGGAAAAAAATACACACACATACATATATTTGTGCTTATTTGCTTTTTGTTCTTCCCTTGTGTTACTGTAGCAAAAGGATGTGCATTTCCACTTTGCCAAGCCCGAAGTCCTGTAAAAGCCTTGGGAAGCACCTCTTTCATAACCAAAAATATCTCTTGCCAGCTCTAAGGACATGTTTCAAGTTAGTGGGAGCCTGACAAGCTATAGTCTGGTGGGTTTTTCCACCCTGAATTTTTAGCAAAGAATAGCTGCTAATTTTCCAGACACTCAAAATTTGTTACAGGGCCCCTTTTTGCCAGAGGGAGAGAAACAGCCACACCTATGTGTCCTGGGTTGAAAAGAGTTCATTTAGGATAGAGGATTCCCAATCTGGGGGGAAATGAGGGGAAGGGTGCTGTCCCTTATCCAGCAAATCTTTTACTCTTCCTGGACTAAAAGATGAAATTCCACTCATGCATGCCAGCTATATCCAGATACTTAATCTAAATATTACATTTTGTCTCTTCCTGTTCAGTTCATGTCTCAGGGACAAAATACATGAGAGAGATTGCAAAGGAAGAGCATTCAAGATATTACAAACAGAGGCTACTATTATAGGGGCTTAAAAGACATTGGTATTGAGGTTTGGAGGTTTGGGTCACCTTCCAGCACAAACAATTTGCATCACCTTAGCAATTCATTCCATTCACTGGAGCCTTGTTTTTCCAACTGTAAAATGAAAAGTTTGCTTTAGAAATACATGGAGTGCTATAGTTATAACAGCTGCAACCATGTGAATAGTTCAGTGATAAATGTAATTTAACTGAGTTAAAGTCCATTTACTTAGAGTCCTGTGGACAATAATGCTTTCCAAAATTTCTCATATTCCTTGAGAAATATTGTCAGAAAATGATATTTTGAGATGTTATGATTGGAGGGTTGCTGGTTAAGTTATATTCTGGCTACCCTTTTTGCAAGGTATCTAATAAACTAATTAAATGCCACAAAGAAGTGACCTTGCTGGAATGGATTTGACAGCACTTCCTTGTGCCAAAAAGGGTCTCAAGAGCTGGTTCAACTGGGCACAAGAATGATTGAACAGGAAAAGTAAGTAAGCTGGGTAGTCAATCTACTGAAAATGTGAATGTTGGTCTCTTAGAGGAAGGACCCTGGGGAGGGGGGATCTGTTAAAATACAGGCACATTGGGAAAATCTTGAAGTGTTGATGGTGGATAAGCTGTAAAACATAGGCTTGAACAAGACCTTATTCAGGGAGTAAACAAAAATTGTCATAGGTCACAACATCAAATATCAGATTACATTTTATCAACAGGGCAGGAAGATACCTTATCTATTTTTGAAATGGCAGTTCTGCATCACAAATTGTGTCAGCTAAGAGGTAAAAATCTTCTTGCCTAAGGGAGCAATGCGAGGTCTAACAGCTTTATCATTATTCAGACTAAAATCCTCTTCCCACCAACGGGTAGAAAGTTATCCCTTTTCATCCCATGTTTAGAGAATCTCTAATAAATATACGGATGTTCCCCAATTTATGATGGTTCAAACTTATGATTTTTTTGACTTTACAGTGGTGTGAAAGCAATACTTCAAATTTTAAATTTTGATCTTTTCCCAGGCTAAGTGATACACAGTATGATAGTCTCTCATGGTGCTGAGCTGTAGCTGGGAGCCTCAGCTCCCAGTCAGCCATATGATCACAAAGGTTAACAACCAACACATTTACAACCATTCTGTACTCATACAAACATTTTTCAACATGTTTTCCCTTTCAGTACAGTATTCAGTAAATTACATGAGTATTCAACACTTTAAGTAAGCTCTATGCCCAATGTGAGGTTTGAACTCACAACCCCTAGATCAGGGGTCACATGCTCTGCTGAATGAGCCAGCCAGGTGCCCCTCAACACTTTATTTTAAAATAGGCTTTGCGTTAGATAATTTTGCCTGGCTATAGGCTAGTGTAGGTGTTCTGAACACATATAGGGCAGGCTAGATGAAGCTATGATGCTCAACAGGTTAGATGTATTAATCACATTTTTTACTTACGGCATTTTCAAATTACAATGGGTACAGTGGGGCATAATCCCATGTAAGTCGAGTAAGCTCTATAGTTTCATACACAAATTCGTGAGCACAAAACTTTTTGTTTAAAATCTTAAGCCCAGTAATGTATGGGGATTAACATAACAATAAAAAAATTAAAAAAATAAATAAATAAAAAAAAATAAAAAAAAAATAAAAAAAAATAAAATCTTAAGCCCAAACCCCCTATATTACAGTTTTAAATCTCTTCCCTTTATCCCATCCCTAGTGCAAATGCAAAAGAACTTGGTACAGTCTGCCTGTCAACTCTCCTCTTTTAGCCCAGATTTCTTTCCCAAATTAAATAATGCTAGTTCATTTCACTTTAATTGAATGAATTTATTCCACCACTGTAACCAATATTATAACCCCCTTAAGATTTCCCCCATCTGTATTTAATTACAGGAAACATACAATAGCACCAAAGCAGATAGAGCAACATTGTAAGTCTTTCTGTCAGAAAAAGCCCTTCAAATCAGCTTACTGAGTGATTTTTTAAAATTCTTTTGGAAACATAATCCTTTAATAGAAATCACACATTATCAGATTTGATGTATAAATTAAATTCAGTATCAAATTTTCCACATCTTAAAGAAACCCTATTATCAAAGAAAATTATGTTTTGATATGCCAACAAACCAAACTTTCTTTTTTTGTATTTCAGTTATAATAGTTTTTCAAAAATAGTGCTAGTTAACTAATGGTCAAGGTGTTGTTAATGAAATATCTAAGCAATTTCTATGTTGTGATTGCATACCTTGAGAGAATACATAGTATTTACTGGAAAGTCTCTGAAGATAAAATCAATAAGTAAATACAAACATTAATTCCAAGTTTTGAATTTGAATTTGAATAATTAGCTTAAATTAATTTAAGGGTAAATCAAGTAATCAGAACGCATTCTGAAGGGTTTAAAACAAAAGAGGCTGTTGGGAGAACAGGGAACAGGGAGAGTGCCCCTAAGGACCTCAGCCTACAGAACAGGGAGCGGTGAATTTTAAGGGCTTTCCTGGAAGCTGCTGAGATTCTCAGGAACTTCTGAGAAGATACAAACATCTATCTTTTCACGTGGTAGCTTCTCCATAGCTTGCCCCTGAAGCCACGATGAACTGTGAGAAGCCAGGAAATTTTCATCAACTCTCTCAGGCTGCAGCATCTCTAAAACCAGAAGCTGCTTTGAGCCTCACATCTCCCCCTCAATCTTTTGTAGCTATCTCTGAAGAGCTGTACCTCTCCTTCCTTTCTGCCCTCAAATCTCACTGAACTCTTCTGACAGATTCTAACATGGAACCACATGGGGGTAGGGAATCAGAACTTACATTTCTGGATCTCCTCTTCTTCCATGCTCTTCCCACCTCCCCAGTAGGAAGAGATTTCCAGGGAACTCCTACAGAAAAATTGAAAGGAAATGCCAATTCTGTCCATATTTTTTCATACTCACCACTATAATAGCTTCAGGATTCCAAATTTATGTAAATATATCTTAGGTCAAATTCCACTACTTAACATTTTGTCATGATTGATTTTTGAACTTTTGAAAAGCAAAATTACTTTTTTTTTTTTAATGATACACATATTTTTGTTTGGTGGTGCTATTTCTGTTTCCCCAAACCTCTCAGTTCGGAGTATGTTAGGCTTAAATGTGCTTTGATGAGATCCCAAGACACCACTATCCAAGGTGCTATGCCACTTCCATAGGAATGCCCAGAGGTTGGGCAGACTTGACTAGATTCCAATATAATAGGTCTGTTTTATTTTATATAGTAACTGGTGGAGAAAACAAGAAAAATGGGCCAGAGACCATGAGTATTATTCACCTGTGTTTCCATAGACCATCTGAAACTACTTCAAAAGCTATGAAAAAGTTAGTTGAAATAGAACTACAAGCAACCCAAGTGAGAAATTGTCTAGCTCTTAAATCTTTTAGAGATGTTCTCTCAAATAAAAGTCACATAAAGTGTTCACAGTCAGATATTACTTCAGGTTTGAATTCTTTTGAGACTGATAAAAAAAATGCCCACCTCTTCACAAAATTATAACTGCCAAGTCAGTGTATCACTTAACTGGCAGGGAATGCAATAAATGAGGGACATATTCACACAGGGGGGTTGCTAATGGCTAGGATACTGAGCCTCTTAGCTGAATTCAGTCCAGGTTTGTAGTGGCTAAATACTATTAACATCAAAATTCCTGTGCGAGGGTTCTGTGCTTCATGAGTTATTGGTTCCAACTCTTCCCTGAGGGAGGCATAATAAAGGCAATACAGCAGTGATGAGCTCTGTGGTCTTCCTAAAGCAGAGCTCAAACATCCAGAGGTAATATCCTTTCCTCTAGGGTTGACTGGCATGGTCCAGTGTCCAACAATTGCTGTTTGTCCAAAATCAGGACATGACAGTAGTAATTTGTGCACGCAAAGGACTACTGTTAAAACAGCACTACCAACAGAAGAGCTTAGGTGGGTAAGGGGCCTTCACTATGGTTGGGTAAACCAAAGTTCTCTCATATAAGCTATGTTAAAAAATTGAGTCTTGAAATTTTTCCATGGAAGGATGTTTACCCAGCTTTGATTGTTATACTCTTTACTTTGCCTTTTGCCTTTTGGGAACTTCCAATTCAAGCAAAAGAAAGAAAAGGGGAGGGGGAGGAGGGAAGAAAGAAAAAGAGAAACATAATGCCCATTTTAGACAGAACATTTTCCCTAAATGTTGGACTAATGGAGTAGTGACAAGAAGCTTTCTTACTATTAGTAGGTTGTAACTTAAGCAGATTTTTTTTAACTTTCTATAAGACCAAAACTCATCTCAATAATATCTAAATAGAGGAAATACAGAAAAAAAAATATGAGATTATTTTGCAAAATTTGAGGTCATTAAACGTGACTCATATATGCTGATAAATTTTAGGGTGGTGCTATTTTCTATGTTCTGATACTGATGCTTTTTTTTCTTAACATTTCATATTCAAAATTAAATGAAAGTTCATTTAAGAATTTATCTATCAGGGTCGCCTGGGTGGCTCAGTTGGTTAAGCATCTGCCTTCGGCTCAGGTCATGATCCCAGGGTCCTGGGATCGAGCCCCGTGTCAGGCTCCCTGCTCAGCGGGAAGCCTGCTTCTCCCTCTCCACTCCCCCTGCTTGTGTTCCTGCTGTCGCTATCTCTCTCTCTGTCAAATAAATAAATAAAATCTTTAAAAAAAAAAAGAATCTATCAACATGCCAAAATGGACTAAAGAGAAAAAATAAACCATTCGTATTTTGGACCCTATTTAGGCAATACCATTAGATCAGAGAAACAATATGATCAACTGCCTGAAAGTTATCAGAAAGTCAAAATGCATCAGTAAACTCTTTACCTTTTGTCTAAGAGAAGGTGACATTAGTCTTTCAGACAGACTCTATAGAGAGATGCTCAAGAATTGGGGGAAGTGCAGATAAATTAATTCCAAAGCATCTAAATATCTTAGTGTTTTTGATCTATGTATAGAAAGTTTTTGTGGAAATTCTGATAAAAGAATATTCTACCCTAGTAAGTTAAAACACTGATCTTTATAAATTTTGAAAATAAAGGTAGGAGTCTGACTCCTTTTTTTGATACTTGACTGCTGTCAGCTTTTAAAATTCTCCCTTTCTGGGGCGCCTGGGTGGCTCTGTCCTTAGGCATCTGCCTTCAGCTCAGGTCCTGATCCCAGGGTCCTGGGATCGAGCCCTGCATCGGGCTCCCTGCTCCACGGGAAGCCTGCTTCTCCCTCTCCCACTCCCCCTGCTTGTGTTCCCTCTCTCGCTGTGTCTCTCTCTGTCAAATAAATAAATAAAATCTTAAAAAAAATAAAATAAAATAAAATTCTCCCTTTCTTCTCTGTGTGCCCCACATCTGGGCAAGCTGACAAGAAGGCCCTATATTCCCTCCTCTGACACCAGAGAAAGATTTAAACCACTCTACCTTCTAATCACAATTAAAAACCAGGTTCCTCTCCTTTTCTCTGTCAAGCCATTTTGGACTTGCTTGGGAGAACTACCCTGTTTTGCCCAGAGACCTCAATTATATCAGTAGTAAACCTTCTCATTCCCTCTTAGTGTGTGTGGTGTCAGCAGTACCAACACCCAAACCAAAATTTGGGTAAGGATTCATCTGCCTCTGCAGGTGACAGTAAGAAAACTTTCTGCTATAACTTGTCTTTGGGAGATAGTTCTTCACAAAAAACTCGCAGGGTTTTAAGAAAGAGGAGCAACGACTTAACAAGGTGTAGTAGTGGTGAGAAAAATCTAACAAGCGGTGAAAATTCAAAGAACTTATAACATTTAAATGATTCCAAGATGCAACAGATTTTGTACTTAGCAACTGAAATCTGAGTCTTATAAACAAAATATTAAACAAGTATAATATTTGAAATTTGGTTTTCCTAGTGACTTATAAGTGAATGCTGCATTTAAAAATAATGACACTTAGATTTGATAAAATAAAGTAGTAATACGCCATTTTAAGAGCTGCATTTTTAGCAGAGAGGATCTATGTTTGAGTTGAGTCTATGTCTAAACCAGGAAAGGATATCTTTGAGGCTGTTTCTCTTCTAGATTCAGATGCCTAGAAAGCACGAATGCAGTAAACTTGCCTTAGAAAGGCTGAAATTCTGATATTAGCCATTACGGTAGCAACAGGGATAAAGATGAAACCTCTCCCAGGTACTATCAATCCAACACTATCTGTATATAGAGGAAATTTCAAAATGTGTAGTTAAGAGGTCAAGGTAGAGCACCTGGATAGCTCAGTCAGTTGAGTGTCCTGTCCCTCTCTTGATTTAAGCTCAGGTCATGATCTCAGGGTCCTGGGATCAAGCCCTGCATTGGACTCTGCACTCAGCGGGGCGTTTGCTTAAGGATTCTCTCTCTCCCTCTCCCGCTGCCCCTCCCCTCCACTTGTGCATAAGCTCTCTCCCTCTCTAAAATAAATAAATAAATAAATAAATAAATAAATAAATAAATAAGTCAAAGTAGAGCTTCCAAAGGGTAAAAAAATGTTGAGATAATTAATCTGTCTATCCAGCTTCATGTAATCAGATAGAGTTCAGGAGGACTTCAGGACTTCTGTTTTATCTTTCTGTTCACTTATGCATCTAAAATGTCAAGACTCCTAATAAAATAGTATATGATAAGAGTAAGAATCGCTAACATATAAAGCTTTTGTGAGAATTAATATTTTGAATGGAAAATATTGACCACAGAATGGTGCATGCTAAGGATTAAATAACAGTAGTAGCAGGAACAGTAGTAGTAACGATCCAAAGATAACATAAAGCATTATGCCACCTTTTTTGCTGGCAGTGAATTCTGGATCTATTTGAAACCGAGTTACTTGAAGAAGGATGGTGAGGAATGATGGAACCCAGCAATTGTTACTCAGGCTTTTAATTCAGGTTCAAGTAACTGCCTTAATATTAAGACCCACTATGTGGCATGTTCAACATAGCTGATATGCTTGCTTAGATCAAAATTGTTTCACAACCTGAAATAGGATGAAATATACAGCAGTAAGGGACGAATGCCTTCGTCCCCACTCACTGGACAGATCTTCTCTTGCTGCTTGGGAGAATGAGCCAATTAAGTTGAAACTTAAAGATTTTAGAAACCTAAGTTATATTCTCTAATTCAGCTTAAGTAGCAAAAAACCTGATAGTTTGGAACTAAATAAATTCTTGCATGATTTCTAAATGAGTTGAGAACTCAGACAGGAAAGGGATAAATTTCACCCATCGATACCCCAAGGCATTGATTTCTTACTGTGGCTAAATAGTTCCACAGCCATACCTTTCCAGCTCTTCAAATTCAACATGTGTAAACCAGACTCCTTACTTCCCCTGAAATTGCTTCTCACTCTTGGGTGCCTGTCACCATCTATTGAAGCGATATTTTTTTTACTCAATATCTTTCTCTGTTAACATCATTCAGAACAAAACAAGCATTAAGTATATAGTTATAACTGCAATTCATAAAATGTATCCCTTTCTTTCTTTCCCATTAACACCTAATCCAGGTCCTAATTATCTGACACTTAAGATTTTGCATTTTCATTCTAGCTGGTCTATGTGCCCCTAGATTTCTATTGTTCTGTTCAATTCTACTCTTCACCACCAGTTATCTTTCTCAAAACTCTGATTGTCCCTTTCCTCTCCAGTGAGAGCACATTAAGATCCAAGCTCTGTATCATAGTCTTAAAAGTTTTTCACAATCTGACCCTGACTGTTCACAGCCTTATCTCTAACAATACTCTTTTGACCTTCTGTCCAACCATTAAGATCAAATTTAACTGCTGTGTTATTCAGCTTTTCACACCTTGATTTTGCTACTCCCTCTTCCCTAAATTCTTTCTTTGATTTTGATTATGTGTATACTTTTTTCCTTTACACTGTGAGCCCTCAAAAACAAAGACCAAGACTTCAGCAGAGAAGCTGCTCAATAAATGTCTATTGAATTGAACTAAGTATCAGGCACTTATATAATGAAGTTGACAGGTTTGTCTGAAACTATACACAAAGTAAGCAATGTTATTTAATTTCAGGGTGGGAAAACAGGTTCCCACTCATGGCTGATGCTGTTTGAATAGTAGCCAAAGTGAGTATTGCAGTGAGAAGGATCCCAGGCTATACCAAGATTCAGTTGGAAATGTGCCATTCTCAGTTGCCTATATCAGCTATGTGTGTAGAGTTGGGGGGAAGGTGTTCTTCTATATATTTTCCATTCTTGCTGAAAAAAAAAATCTTCTATAATTTATTGGCAGGATAATTTTCCTGCTTATTATGTCATTTTTCTTTCTCTGTTTCAACATATGTATATTGAATGTTCATTCTTTGCATTTCTAGCCTTGGGGAATAAAGCAGTTGATGAAATAGCAAGGTCTAAGCTCTGGTTCTAAGCCCTGGATCAGCTTTTAATCAAATGGTAGAAAAGACAAATAACACAAAATGAGCAAATATATGAGAACAATAATGTCAGATAGTGATAAATATTATGATACTATGAAGAATTCAAAACAAAGTATATAGTAGTTATATAGTACAGTGATAGTAGAGTTACAGACTGAGGAAATGCATTTAAGCTGAGCCTTGAAAGGCTAGAAGATCTGGGGTCAGTGGCTCCCATGGAGAAAGAATAGCAGATGGAAAGACCTCAAGGCCAGAACAAAATTAATTTCTGAAAACTAGTAAGAAGTCTGCCCATCTATAGTAGATTGAGTTTATAGAATATGAGGGATCATGGTAAAAGATAATAATGGAGAAGTAGTTAGGTTTCAGTTTAGGCAAAGCCTTGAGAGTCATGATAACAATTTGGATTTTATTGTAAGTGCAAATAAGAGGGATAGTTAAAAAATATATCATTGGTAAGAAATAAAGTGTTTTGGATTAGAATGATAAAAGCTGAATTTAAAAACTATGGATCCATACAGAGACATTAACTTGTTAATGGATTGCTTTTGTTTGTATAGTATATGATGTGTGGTATTTGTGGGTAGGGGGGTGGAGTTATTGAATCTAGGTAAGAGACACAGGAATATTAAAGATAATTCTATATTTTTGCCTTAATGGAGAGATGATGGGAGGAACCATTTTAGAAAGGAAAACAAAGAATTTTGGTATGACTATCAGACATTAAGCCAGAAATCTCATGGAGGCTTTTAGAAATGCTGATCAGAGGTGTTCAGGGTAGAAGACTAAAGTTTCGGATTTGAAGGAATATGTACTTAGATGCTATTCAAAGCCATGAAATTTAATGAATTCATCTGAAGGGTATGTATATATGGGGAAGAGGACCTGAAACTAGGCCTTATGACACTTAAATACTTAGATATCAACTGGAAAAATAGTTTTAGTGAAAAAGGACAGCCCCTGAGTAAGGAGGAAAACCATGACTGTGTGGTATCATGGAATCCAATAGAAAAATATTATTTCTAGAAGAGTGCATGATTATCAATATCAGATAGAATGAGGAGAAGAAAATGGTAATTGGAATCAAAAAATAATAGATGACTGATAAACTTTATAAGCACTATACTATAAAATTGAGGAGATAGAAACCAATTGAACTTTTTCAGGGCGATTATAGAAGGCAATGGAGTGGGGGAAATAATCATCAACTCAAGATATTTTCATGTGAAGAAGAGCAGAGAATTATAGTAGTAGCTGAAGGTAGACATGAGATGAAAGGAGGGGAGTTTTGTGAATGTTTCCTTTGTTTATTTTTTATTTATTATTATTATTTTTTAAGTGGGATATACTCGAGCCTATCTGTTGATGGAATGATCCAGGAGAGAGGGAGAGGTTGTTAGAGCAGAAGGGATGTGTTTGCAAGAATAAATCTTTTAGAAGGAGAAGAGGAGAAAGTGGCCTTTATATAAGCACAGAAACTTACCCCATTATAATATGGAAAAAAAAAAAACCAAAGAGATGATGATTATAGATGAAACTAGGTTGGAGATTTCATTTTAGGATGATGAGTTAGAATATATTTTAAAAGCTTTTGTTTTTTCAGCGATACTATTTTTTTGCATGTAACGGAAAGGTGAATCATCCAAAGTAGCAATTCTTGTACTTCATTTTTAAATTTGTTCACAGGCAGCACATTATTGATAAGTAGTATTTCCTTTTTGTTATAGTAAACTGTTTTCTAATAATAACCATACCACTAATTTGCCATATGATTCTTATCCGTGAAATGAGGAGATAAAAAGACTAAAACATTCCCTTTGTCTCTCAAACCTTATGTGCACTTTGTAGAAAATAGTTAAAGCCACAACACATTTCCTGAGACTGCCTACAACCCTTACCTTTTCACTGTGGAGTTTTGATTTCACAGTTCTCAGACAATTTCTTTTTTCCTAAAATCAAGATTAGGAAGCTTAAAGGCCACTATCCCACAAGCATATCCAGGTAAAACATTTAACAGTAATTCATGGCATTGGTTAAATATAAACAACATCTGTACTATTTACATATGTTCAAAATAAAAATGCTTTGAGGCCTTCAGGTATAATTCCAGAGGAATCCAATTTCTTTTTATATACTTTTGTAGGTAACAAGTATTGCTAGAATTATCAATTCAACTCAGATGCATTGATCAATTAAAACTGGCTTGCAGTTGCTCTATTATTGTATCCTGAACCAGAGGTTAGATGGAAGTTTGACAAACTACTGCCCCGAAACCAAATCTAGTCTGTTGCCTGTTTTATAAGAAGTTGTGTTGTAATAAGTCAGGTGCATTCTGTTTACATACTAAGACAGAACAAAATAAAACAAAAAGAAAAAAAGAAAAAAAAAAACTAAAATAGTGTCTTATACAGAAGAAGTTTGCTGACCCCTGGTTTAGATGATTCTTTCTTCTCCTCCTGTTCCTCCTTCTTCTAATCCAAGCAATGAGGAAATTTTGCTAAAGGCTGTCAGTCAAAAGATGCCTACCTTCAGCTGGAAGGAGATTATATGAGTTGCTTATTGAGAACAGTGTTTGAAAATTGTATAGTAGGGCATACAGAAGCTTTAAAAACCCTGTGCAATACTGCAGTTCAGCTCATCGGTTATTGTTATCTAATTTCTGACTTAAAATGGTTTCATCTTTCAAGTCCAACAAGCATATATTTGTTAAAATTGGATCCGAATGGCTAATGAAATATTCAAAAGAGAACATCTGCATCTGTGGCCAAATAAGCTTATTTCTGGAATATCTCAGGTTGGTTAGAAATCTTTTGAATATATCAATCACCTAAATACCTACATAACATCAATGCCATCATCGTCTTTAAGTCTGACTGCACTGATTTCCTACAACAGTATATTAACTTCCTGAACTGAATACTATTTTACATTCTAATCACTGTAAAACATAAGTAGACTCATACCTGCAAACATTTATTGTTCTGTGTTGCAGGCAGAGTTGAGTGAATTTGAAGGTTGTTTCCATGACAAATTATCAATATTAGGAAGAATTTGTTGCTCTAAAGATAGACATTAATCTAAAAACATGCCTTAGCAAAATCATTAAAAGACACTAGTTAAGGGACGCCTGGGTGGCTCAGCAGGTTAAGCGTCTGCCTTCGGCTCAGGTCATAATCCCAAGGTCCTGGGATAGAGTCCCGCATCCGGCTCCCTGCTCAGCAGGGAGCCTGCTTCTCCCTCTACCTCTGCTGCTCCCTCTGCTTGTGCTCTCTCTCTGTGTCAAATAAATAAATAAAGTCAAGAAAAAAAAGACACTAGTTAAGTAAAAAGAAAGCCAAGGATTTCTGATGGAAAATACTTAATAATTTTACCTTTTCCGTTAAAAAACCCATTATGTGAAGCTGAACAAGTTATGACTATGTGGTTCATAAGTAGGACAAAAGAAACAGTGGATTACAAATAGAAACATCTCAGTAATACTAGCAGTAAGAGAGAGAATCAATGTATGTGATGTTTGTAATTATATGCATCAAGGAAGAAGGTCACTGATTTGTAGATTTATTGTGTTGATCACCCTTCTTAGCAAATTGTTTTTACTACTCTGACACAAACACAATTACCTTTCCCAATTATAAACCTAACCTGTCTATTTTTACCTTTATGTTGTATATACATACATACGCATATATATGTTGTATATATATACACATATATGCATATACATACACATATATACATACTTTAGCTTTATGTTGTATATACATATGCGTGTGGTGTGTGTGTGTTAAGTGCATGTGTGTATATGCTTAACAGTTATTTCTAATAGGCTCAACTGTCTTTGTTACATTCTCCTCATCTCTAGTTTATTTTCTTTCTCACTTGGGGGTAGAAATAATTTACATAAGAGACAGTTTATTTAAGGCAGAAACATATAAGATCTTCTCATATAAGAGTCTTCATCTGGAAATAAGAACATCAGCCAAGAGGGGCGTCTGGGTGGCTCTGACCCTTGAGCATCCGACTCTTGATTTCGGCTCAGGCCATGTTCTCAGCATCAGGTGATTCAGCCCTGGGTCGGGCACTGTGCTCAGTGCTCAGCACAGTCCGTTTGAGATTCTCTCTCTCCCTGTCCCTCTGCTCCTCCCCCCACTCGTGCTAAATAAATAAATAAATTAATTAATTAAAATAAATTTTTTTTAAAAAAGAACATAAACCAAAATATTTAGCAGAAGCATCTTTGCCCATCTTAGCTGATAACATTTTCCTCTGAAGATGCAGCAGGTGTTAGAAGTCCAGAAACATTAGATTTCCTAGATATCTGTGCCTCTGTCTCTCTTTTCTCTCCTCTGCTCCCCTCCCCTTCCCTTCTTTTCTTTCCCTTTCCTTTTCCTTCTCTCTCTGTCTCCTCTCCTATCATTGAAAAAACAAGACAGAGCACACTGACTTTGCCCCCAAATTAATGATCACTTTAATGGTCACTTTGTGAATTGCTCATGCTAACTAATCTGTTCCTTTATTGCCACTGTAAAAACTGTTCACATACTTCTTAATCTCTTTCCCTGGTGAACATTCCCCACTTCTAATCCTACCCTAAAGTCCATCTATGCCTGGATTCTGAGTCTGTATTCCTAATTCCTGTACCTCAAATTCCTGAATTCTGATACAGTTTGCACATTAGGGTCTCCACTTCCTTTTATGAGTATTCTTCCTTCCAAGATGTGTAGACCCATCCAAGATGTATCTCTGTGTATTATCGGACCTCGGTAGGATTCAGACTCAAGCTACCTACAAGAGTTTATTAGATTCTTGTGGTCAGACTTACGCTGAGTCCCTTATCATGCCTGTGTAAATTCAGATATCTTTACAGCCAACCCAGCCCTCTAGTTTTGGAGGGCTTCATTTAGTTCACCTATTTTCATTCTATTTCCTCCAAAGATTTAACTCTAATAACTAAAGATAAGAGTTGGGGATAAAGCATCAAGAATAGGATAAAGGAGAAAAGGATATATTTGTAGATAAGTTGGGAAATTTTTTATCTAGCAAATATGAAATGATATTAGAAACCATGTTATAATCCACACTTTTCTGATACCAAAATAGTCACTTAAACCACAACTCTAAACAGAGTGGTGCTGCCTCCAAACAGACCCAGTAGTGTCTTTGAAACAAGATACATTTGGGGGGAAAAAATTATATATATATAGAATATATAGTTATGTAGTTATTTTATTTATATAATATATATGAAATTTTATAATTATATATTTTTTAAGTTTTAAAATTATATAATATATATAAAATTATATATATGTATAAATATATATATATATATATATATATATATATATATATATATATAGTTAGGAGGAGGAGATCTGAGAGTTCCTTTTCTATTATGCTAAAATGTCGAGATCCCAATTCCAATTTGTGAGGGAGAGGTTTCCCCACCACCACCAAGTAAATCTCAGGACACCAACTGGGTATCCTATAATTCAACTCAATTCAGTCACTATCTACCCCGAGATAGCATCAGATTCCAAAGGTAAAGGATTCAGCCTTCCCATCAGACTTCCTTCCTCCCCCCCGTCAGAAGCTGCCAGTTGCAGGCCCATTGTTACCTGTACTTCTGACAGACATTCCCAAGACCCCTTCCTTGGGTTCAATTAATTTGTTAGAGTGACTCACAGAACTCAGGAAATCTGTTTATGATAAAAAGATAGAACTCAGGAACAGCCAAATGGAAGAGATGCATAGGGCAGAGTATGGAGAAAGGGTTGGAGCTCCCATGCCCTCTGGGAGCTCACCACTCTCCAAATCTCCATATATTTTCCACCCAGAAGCTCTCTGAACCCTGTCCTTTTGGGTTTTTAGGGAGAGTTCATTTCATAAACACGATTGATTAAATTACTGGTTTTGGCAGTTAAACTCAATCTTCAGCCCCTCTCCCTTCCCTAGAGTTGGGGTAGGGAGAGAAACTGAGAGTTCCAACCTTTTAATCACATGCTTGGTTCTCCTGGCAATCATCCTCCCCATCCTTAGGTTACCTAGGGCTTTCAGAAAGTCATCTCATTAACATAACAAAATACACTTTTATGGCTCTTATCACAGGAAATTCCCAGGGATTTAAGAGCTGTGACCCTGGAACCATGGAAAAGACCGAATATATATTTCTTATAAATCACAGTACCATAGTGCCATCAATAATTATACTGATTCTGCATCTTTTTTTTTTTTTTTTCCACATTAACTTAGTGGGCTTTGGCAGTTTTGGAATAATAATACAAAGATTGGTACCTAATTCAGGTACTTGAATGGGCCTGAATCCAGAGAAAATATTCTTAAGGCAAATTCAAAATCCTTTGTCTGGTACCTAGAGGAAAATTTGATGATAATTACAAAGGCTTGTAGAAAATTATTCCACAGGATCAAATTCTTCTGCAAATAAATCTCTATCACATTATTTCTGCCATCAAAAACAACAAAAATATTGTAATTCTTATAATTTGAAGAAAATAATAAAAGTTTAAAAGTACATTTTCTCTTTAGAACTTATGGGAATTTTTTTTTGATCTGAAATAAATATGGAAAAGAATAAAATAACCAATCATGTCACATATGTAGAGAAAATTTTAAAAATTAAAAATCTGCCAAAACCTTAGAAAATCAGGATTCTATAATTCAGTATAAAATATAGTAAGTTTTATTTCATCTATGATTATCTTGCAACACTGTACTAAGGAGCAGGATTCTGGTAATCTTACAAACTGAGAAGAGACTGTTTTAAGACTGGGCTGGGGGCGCCTGGGTGGCTCAGTTGGTTAAGCAACTGCCTTCGGCTCAGGTCATGATCCTGGAGTCCTGGGATCGAGTCCCACGTCGGGCTCCCTGCTCAGCGGGAGGTCTGCTTCTCCCTCCGACCCTCTTCCCTCTCGTGCTCTCTGTCTCTCATTCTCTCTCTCTCAAATAAATAAATAAAATCTTTAGAAAAAAAAAAAAAAAAACTTTTTTAAGACTGGGTTGGGAGAGTGTCTGATCAGATCATCTGGAACCAAGTCTGATATGATGGAATAAAAGCACACTGAAGAGATCAGCAGAAGTGTGGGACATCTTAGAACATAAAAGTATATAAACACCTGAAATGGAAGAGCTCTAATAAGGGGTCCTTATTTGATTTCAGATTTGATTTCTGTCCATTATATTAATTTCTCATTTTCAATGTTTATAATTCCTAAATTATGTTTTATAACTATAAATCCATGAGCCAACCCTTTCCTACAGGTTGATTCTGAACCACCTAAAACTGTTGAATGTTACAATATTATTTTTAAATAATCACATATTTGCAGAACCAAATATTGAGACTGCATCAGTATAGAAGGGACTATAACCATACGTCATTCAATATGCACTACTATAACGGAAAAAAAAATCTGAACAAGATTAGTAGGATTATCTTTTCTTAAGTCAGCTGCTCAAAGTACATCATACTTTAGTTGGTCTAACATTAGGACCACAATTTTCAACAGAAGGTTTTCTTTTTCTTAAATTTCATATGGATTGTTACAAAAATAATAGGTCTCAAATGTTTAATTTAACATCTTATTAAAATACAACACATATCACCAAAATACATAAACACTATGTGCAACAGTGGTGAATTTTAACTACCTCTCAGATCAATCTGTTTATATTTTTATTATATCCTGGTTAATCTCCATTTTTCTAGGTCTATTCTTCTTGAAATTCCTCTAGACTTCCTATCTTTCTTCTCATATTTTCTATGACTCTGACCCTATATATTTTAAGAGTCCCTTCTTCTAGCTTTCATAGCTTTGGTTGTTTTTTTTTTTTTCTTTAATGTAAGATCATTATAATTTTATAATTTTTTCAATTTCCAAAAATGTTTTATGATCTCCAATGACTCCTTAGGATGGTTTGTTTTATGAAGGCAATTATTAATGTATCTTAATATATTAATATAATATTTTGTTTATTATTTCTGTTTCCTCTGGAATTAGTTTTCCATGTTAGCCATTACTTTGTTGTGACAGATGGCAAAACTGGAAGAATTTGGAATCAAATGCCCAAATCCAGGAGCTGATCACTTTCAGCTCATTTAATTTTATAGACTCAGTGTTTACATTCATTAAATGCCTTGCATAACAGATAAACTATATGCTAGACAAATTAGAATAGTGACAATATTTCAATCAGATTCTAAGGGAGTAGATGTTTATTAGATAAGAACATAAGATAATATTATAGTATGTATTGCTGTGGCAATTATAAATAACATAAATTTGAAATTTACATTGCTAAATATTTTCACAAAATCTTTCATATTCTTTACTTTCATTTACATTTCTAAATTTTACCTTCTTACTACTAGCGCAACCTGAGGTTTCAGGCTCTTCTTGTACTTTTCTTGTTCCAGCTCTGGAATCAGCCCCAGTTGCTTTTATCAGATAATAGTACTTAGGAACCAGAATTTGGGTGTTAGGTGTGCTAATTGTTACCAGAATGCAGTGATCTGGGCCAGAATATATATTTATATTTATTTACATATATTTATATATATTTTCTCTCACATGTATCTATATTGATCTCTAGCTCTAGATAAAGACATAAAAATCAATCTATCTGACTTTATTTGTATAGTTATCTTATATAACTATTCATATATTAAAAACTGAGTTCACACTAATAACTCTAATTCCAACCCAGCAATTCAGGGTTTATTTCAGTTTTTCTTCTTTCTGTATTTTTTATCATCTCTTAGACATTGAGAAACTTAATTCACATTATCTCATCCCTCTGTATTTTCTAATTTGTATAATCTCTCTGAATGTAATAGATCTCTCAAACTCACACGCTGCTTCTTTGGCCTCAGTTCTGCCAAGCATGCTGGCCAAGTAGCTACCTCATGGGTTTTAGCATTGCTAAACACAGCAGTGTGCCAGGAAAATCCTGGATTATGGACCTACAGAACATGCCACTCACACCAGGCCATTTTTCAGGCCCAAGTATTCTGACAGTGCCAATCACCTGGGCCAGATATTTAGTCTCAGCCCCACAATGGACAAATCCTCAACCCTGGCCCAGCCACAGCCAAATCCTTGCCAGTGAGAGACTTGGCTCAGGCAAAAGGGAAAACAATCAAGAAGGGAGAAAGCTTGCCTTGTATGTATTCCTATTGTCCTCTTGCTACAGAATATATTCTCCATAAGACCAAAGGATATATGACATTTTTTTACCACTGTAACTTGTTTATGTCTGACATGTATATACAACAAATATAACCATGTTGAATGGATGGGTGGATGGATGGATGAATGAATGAATGAATGAATGAACGAACTTGGTAATTACAAGTGGAATAAGACATTGATTTCCTAATTCCTGACACTGTATTTTTAAAGATTAATTTATTTTAGAGAGAGAGAGCATGTGCATGAGCGGGGGGCGAGGGGTGGCGCAGAGGGAGAGAGAATCCCAAGCTGACTCCCCACTGACCATGGAACCCAACCCGGGGCTTGATTCCGTAACCCCAAGACCATGACCCAAGCAGAAATCAAGAGTTGGAAACTTAACTGGCTGAGCCACCCAGGTGACCCTGATACTATTTTTTTTATATATTACTTTTATAACTTCTTTTTTTTTCTTTTTTTATATATACATGCATGTATGTATGCATTCAAGTGTGTGTGTAGAAAATTTTATCTGTAAGATGATATAAATTAACTTTGCAGTTAGTCTTGAGCTCACAAATAACTATTCCAAAATTCTCTGAGATAAGTGAAATAAACGGATGGATTTGTTTATGGTTTAGGTTTGCATTTTAAGATAATTCCCCAGGCAGAAGAATCCACTGTGTTTTGAATAATTTGTCTCAAACCCAACTAATATTCAAGGAAAATCAAAGTACAAAGGCTGTACTGAGAAAAGAGATCCATTAAAACATTGCCATCCATGAAAAGTTTATTATCGTATTCATATCTGACATTAAGAAAGACTAAAATGGTGATTCCACTTAATACAGAATCATCAAAGATTTCATTTTTAGGAGTCAAAAATGGCATGAAGAACCATCTCTAAATCCAGAGGCAGTATCCCTTAAAATAACAATGTAATTATGGAAATTATATCATATTTATAGAGTACTTTATATGAATTACGATTATTTCGACTAAGTCCCATTATATTTTTATCTCACAAAACACCAACTGGTTTGTAATTACAGTCCTCTAAAGATCAGGAAATTGAGGATGAGAAAGACAAAGCTATTAGCCTAAATCCAAAATGATAGTAAATATTGCATGCAAGATAAAGATTTTTTTCTTTTAAACATTAAGATAAATTTAAATTTCCACCTCTTTCCTATTAAGTATTGGACTGTGTTGATCTGTTTGACACTATTATTCAATCTTTATATCTGACTAATGTCGTTAAGACGCTTGTCATCAGTTAGGCTAGTTTGTGCTTCCCAGTGTGCCCTAATTGGAAACTCTCTTGTGGCACATTTCAAAGGAGACAAGTCTGTTGATGATTGACTAACATCCCAATAGGCAAGATAGACAAAAGGTATCAATTTATTCCAACGTTGTGGTTCACTGATGATGAATTTTCTTAGCATCTGTTTGGATATTTGATTAAAATATCCTTCAGCCCATCTGTTTCTAGCAGATAGAGAGTTTTCTGCAAAGGAGGAATTTTGAAAAATTTGCACACCTCATTTAACAGTGTAGACGTAGAATTACAGCCCTGAGTTGTTGAATTTTCTGAGAGAAAGCACTTCCTTGTGTCAGGCTAAATGCTTACACGATTACTACAGACTAAGGCCAGAGTTATATAAATTATGTGAAAGAGCACAATTAATGGGCCATCATACCTTCTTAATCAGGACATCTTGAATTTAAATCATATTGTGGAAAGTATGCTTTCTTAGAATAGGCTATTACAGTGCATTGTATAGGAGGTTCCCAATAAATTTGTTTCCTTTCTCACATTTCAGTCTTCTTAGTCTACCAGTAGCTTCTCTTTAATACAAATAGAGTGCTTGCACTTTCTTCATCAGAAAATTTAAATGACCAGTTCTAAATCTATAGCCTCTCTTAATTTCTCTCTTAATTTAAAAACTAAGTGTTTGATACTGGGCTAGTCAGTTAATATCTTGGTATTTTAATTCATTTGCATGTAAAATGAGAATAATTATAATTACTTCATAGTAACTACAGGGATTAAGTGAGATAGGATGAATTTATCTCAGGAACGCAAGTTTGGTTTAACATTGAAATATCAATCTATGTACTTCAACACAATGATGAAATAAAGAGAAAAACATAAGCCTTTCCAAAGATGCTGAAAAAAAATTTGATAAACTTTAACAACTACTCATGAAGAAAAAGAAAGAAAGAAAGAAAGAAAGAAAGAAAGAAAGAAAGAAAGAAAGAAAGAAAGAAAGAAAAAGAAAGAAAGAAGAGGACTACTAGGGGCACTTTCTCAATCTGTAAAGGGGAATCTATGAATAACTCATAGCTCACATTTTGCATTTTTATTGATAGTAAAATATTGAATGCACCCCCCCCCAACATTGGCTGCAAGGCAAAGTTTCTATTCTCTCCAAGTTAAGATTGTGGCAGAAGTCTTAGCAATTATAATACAGGAGAAAATGAAAGAAAAAGCCTAAAAATTAGAAAAGAAGAAGTAAATCTGCCTTTATTTACAATACCCAGTTGTGTATATGTAGAAAATCCTAAGGATTCTGTTAAAATATCCTAGATGTCATAGGCAAGTTAATAATTGTTCATGATAAACAAAAAGAGCAATTTTATTTCTGTCTACTATTAATTAACATCAAACAAGTGGAAAATAAAATATTGAAAAGATACAATAACAACAAAACTAAAAAAAAATAAATTTATGAAAGACTCGTGATACATCTACACTGAAAGTTCACAGAACACTAGTGAAAAATTATAGAAGGTATAAAAAAATAGAGAGATTACATTAAATAGAGGGAAAACAATATGTATATTATATCCAACTTGCTATCTGTTCTTTCCAATTTGGTATAAAATTCCAGCTAAAAATTTCTGCTATAAAATTCCAGCAGTTTTTGGAGAAATTGACAAGAGAAATGTAAAAGACCTAGAATGCCAACATAATCTTGATTTAAAAAGGCATGCTATTTGATTTCAAAGACTTCCTATAAGTTTGTAATGTTTAAGACAGTGTTATATTGTCATACTAATCCACAACCAATGCTTGGAACAGATTAGAAAGTTGAAAAATTGATACATATTTATGTAATCGCCTTATTTTTGACAAAACTGCAGGAAATTTTAATGGGGAAAAGAAAGACTATAAATTGTGCTAGAACAACTGGATGTCCATTTGGAAAAGGAGTAAAAAGCCCTCCATCATACTTCACACCATACCTAAAATTAATTTGAAGTGAATTATTGACATAAAATCTTTTAGTATAAGCCTCTAGAGAGAAGCAGAAGGAAACCTTTATGACTTTGAGGTAAACAAAATTTTCTAAAGTAAAAAAAAAACAAAACAAAAAAACTAACTCTCAAAGGAAAATTGACAAATTATGTTTCATCAAACCTCAAAACTTTTGCTTACAAAAGAAACCATTCAGAAAGTAAGAAAAGAAACCACAGACTAGAAGAAAGCATTGTATGTGTTTTATCTATTTATCCATGTTACATAAATGTTGCATTATTATAATATATATTGTATATAGAAATTATTATGTTACGTATTATATACATGTGCTATAGGTAAGAAATACATAGAAATTATTGTTATCTATCATATATATATCTTCTAGTTTGTGTGGCTAGTTTTCTCATTTATTTTCTCGTATATATATGAGAAAAATTATTCTCAAAATATATAAAGAATTCATACAAATCAATATAATGACACAAATCTAATAAACAAGGAATAGTACAGACACTTTGCAAAAGATCTACAAATAGTCGTTAAGCACATGTAAATTTTCTCCACTTATTAGTCATCAAGGAAATGCAAATTAAACTGAGAGACACCACTTCACACTCACTACAATAGGCAAAAAATTTTTTAAATACAGATAAATTCAACAGTGTGGAGCAACTGGAGTTCTTATGTATTGTTGGTAGGATATGTAAAATTCTATTACTGTTTTGGAAAATGTTTTAACAGTTTCCTTTTTTTTTTTCTCAAAGATTTTATTTATTTATTTGCCAGAGAGAGACACAGCGAGAGAGGGAACACAAGCAGGGGGAGTGGGAGAGGGAGAAGCAGGCTTCCCGCTGGGCAGGGAGCCCGGTGTGGGACTCGATCCCAGGAGCCTGGGATCATGACCTGAGTCGAAGGCAGACGCTTAACGACTGAGCCACCCAGGCAACTCCTTAACAGTTCCTTTAAAGTTAGGCAGAAACTTAACCTATGTCCCAGAAATTCCTGTCTAAGATATTTACCCAAGTGAAATATAAATATATGTCTATAAAATTTGACTTACAGGAGAATGTTTCTATTAACTTTATTTATAATAGCCTAGTAGCTGTATATAGTTTGAATGCCTATCAATATGAACAAAGTGTAGTAGAGTCATGTAATAAAAATGGACTACTGATGCATGTAAGCCATAAATGAATAAAGAAATAACTTTTAAAATAAGATATAATCGATTAAATTTTAGATTATATTTAAATAGTTATTACATAACCCTATATTCAAGGAAAAATATATCTGGGCTTTGATTGTTCAGGGTTATAATTTCCAGAACCTTTATTATTCATGTCAGTATCCCCTGGATTATCAGTGCTTTAACAATCTTCTTAAAGTGTCATTCCTATTGATAGGTTACCCCAGTCACAGTTTGACTCAATCAGAAAGAGGAAACCATCACTGTCTCTGTCTGGATATTATGTTTCTAAGAGTGAAATCTTATATTACATTATCTTTTGTTTGGTAACCTTATCAAAGCCTACCCTGTAGTTGGTTTTTAGCCTTTAAGTTTTACAATCAACTTCATGTATCTCTGAAGAGGAAAGTCTACAAAGTTTACTTTTGAGAACAAAAGCCCAAAATTATTCCATAAACTATGAGTTGGAAAATAATGTTTAAGTATGCACAAGCCAGCTCTCCTGCCCTAGACTTGTATAAATATTTTAGAGACTGCAGTACAAAAGAGGGCTGGGGAATGAAACAAGAAATTTAGAGCCTGAAAGTGGTCTGAAAAGTGGCCCTGAGCTCATGCCAGTCACTGCAATGCTCCAATTAATAAACTCTAAGAAAAACTGGTGCATAGATCATCTTTATATCTTTTCATCTTGAAATTTTAGCACTGTCAGCCTCGTGGGTAATTTTGACATTACAAAAACAATGCTACTAGTAGAATGATTTTCCATGTGAGCTTCCACTGACAGAGAAGGTAGGAAACAGCTTCAAGGAGACTCCAAGGACAATGAAAAATACAGGAACATAGTATTCCCATTTCTTTAGAAGGGTTAGAGAAAGTAATGAAACTGAATAAGCCCTTAGATCCTTAAATGGTCTCATGGTCCTGATGAGAGAACATGAGAGAAAAACACCGTTTGGACACTGTGAGAAAGACCAGAACAGAAAATGATGATGATGCCCCAGAGTCTGAGGAGATAGTATTTCTTGGTAGATGTCACACTAGGACTTGGTGCTTTGCTATAGAATGACTGCAAGCACTTAATCTTCCCCATAATGTTATTGCAATGCTATGAAACCTCCTCAGCTCTTAGATAAATGCTTGAAAGGCGAGGAGAAAGGGGTTGATAGAAATTCTCGGTTGAATAAATTTAAGTAAAAACACTGAGGTAACAAATTTTACTTGGATTTAGCTACATTAAGCTTTCTGTATTGAGCAAGTAAGAGATACAAGGTACAATTAAAGTTTACTTATCAAATAATAGCTTGAGTTTTGCACATCTGCTGTTTTTGGCATTGTTTCTATTTCCTGGTGGTTTATCCTTTTGAGGATTTGAACTCTAATGAACTCTTTGAGCTTCAGTTTCCTTTCCTGTAAGATGGGAATAACAAAACCTAGCTCAAATTGTGCAAAATAATGTATTAAAGAGATTAGGCAAGATTTCAATTTGGTGAAAAACAACATCTAAATCTCAGTGACCTGATATAATACAATTGCATCTCTTGTTCATGCCACATGTTTCACACTGGTTGGCAGGCAGAGGTGGGGGAGTGGTGAATGAGGGTTCTGTCATATTTTAGGTTCACCATGAGATTTCTCATTCTTTTTTTTTCTTTTTTTTCCTGTGCACCAACCTGACATGGAACATGTTATTTCTATTTACAGCCTGTTGACCAGAATTGGTCATATGGCTCTGACTAACTGCAAGGAGATTGGGACATGTAAGCTCTATGTTCCTGGAAGAAGAATGAATCAAATATAAGGAGCACAAATAATTTCTACCATAAGGATTATGTGAAATAGTGCACAGACAAAGGTACAGTACTATTACTGCCACAAATAACCTCAAAAAAGTATAGCAACTTATTTATTTTAAAATAAAGGATTTCATAAGTTGTATCAGTTTTCTTCATTCCTTTTATGGCATTTTAGGGTTGAAAGGTAGCTTGGTGTCGACAAAAACTCTGGATTCAATGGTAGGTCTGGGTTCTAGTCATGGGTTTGCAACTCGTTTTTTGACTGTAGAAAAATTCTGCAATGTTCCTGTGTCATATTTTTCAATTAATCAAATTTTATTAAATGTTCTCTTACAAAGTTCTTTCCAATTTAAGATTATCTTTGACTATGTATTCTTATAGACTGACTAGACCTAACCATTCAGTAGCCAAAGTTTAGAAAGTGAATTTTGCTTTTTTAATTTGTCCTCTGTAGACAACATCACACTTACCATTCAAATCTTGGCCAAAAAGTGTATGAATAAAATATTAAAATATTATTCAGTTAATTATGAACACTGAAATCTGCAAGAGAAAAATGGTCCTTAAAGTGGTTGTTGTTAGCTGGATGGTGTACAATGGACATTTCTAATTAAAAACAAAAGAGGTTTAGTTATCCCAGAAGATTTAAAATGTTCTTTTAGACAAAAAGAAAAGGTAGCTTTATTCTTAATCTTGCTTCACACCATTTTCCACTCCAACTTAAAACTCAGATTCAGTGGATTGTCTATTTTAGCCTTTAGGTGAGGAATGGTATTCAGAATACAACCCAGATTAAAGATTTCTTTCTGAAGAATTTATGGTGCTGACCTTAAGCCCAGGAATCTCTTTAGGGAAGAGGTTTCTGGGAGAAACCATTGTCCAGTAGAAGGCAAGATAAAGTCCAGATCTCTCTTCATTTGATTAGATTTGGCCCCTACTTATAGGTTTGGAGCAATTATTTAATATTTCAAGTTTTGATGGCAGACAAAATTGGATGGATCGAGTGAATCATAGTTTGGGAATGAGAAGTGATATTGGAATAAGAAAATTCATATTCAACATTAAGTATGGCATGCTTTATGTTTGATATCCAGCAAGTATTTAAAATTTCTTGGTCTCGGTTTCTATAGCAAGTAAAATGGCTTAATAAAGTTCCAATATTGTTGAAGATATTAGAATGCAAAGATATTGTATAAACCATAAACCACTGCAAAATTTAGGGTTTTATTTTTCCTCCTTGCATTCAGCTTAGGGTTTGGCATAAAATATTAATCAATAAATGGTGTCTGAGTGTATGGACATGTCAGATGATGATTAATGCTTTGGGAAGTGAATTATGAATTTGAGGGTAATTGGAGAGTCAGAGCCCACTCTGAATTCAGGTCCTCTATATGGAAAACCTGGGCCTTATTCCTATTAAAATTTACATGAGATGATTTTGTTACATGAGACAATTTTGTTTGGGCTCAACGATGTTTGCAATGAAGTTACTGGATAATGTTTAAAGTGATTAATTATATTTTTAGATGTGCAAGTTTAGCCCAAATCCAGGCATATTTCCCTTCTACAAAGTTGTGTTCAAATTGAAACTTACACTAAATTTCCATTATGTCCCTTAAGTGATATGTAAATGTAGCCTATATTCCTTATTCAGGCAGTTAGCTATGTTTAAGTTTTTGCTAGTTTATGTTGGAGTGGAGGGAAAGAAGGATGGAAATTAAAGTAAAAACTGATAGAGAATGTGAAAGAAAACAAGTTCATGCGAGCAAGACTTTTTGCCTTATTTTTCATTCCTGCTTCCCTAGTGGGAAGGCACATAGAAGTAGCTCAGTAAATCGTGGCGATTCAATGAAAGAAGGATGAAGAAATTAATTGGTTAGGAGAGTGTAGGAAAAGTGGGTTGCAAGGAGGAAAATAATAAAGAAAAAGGCTAGGAAATACAAAATAAAGTGAGGCAACCAGTGGGCTGTTGGGAGAAATAACATGAGGGGAGAAATTCAGTTATTTTCTCTGCAGCCCAGAAGGGGGAAAAAAAGATAAAAGAATAAATAGAACCAAACCAGGACCCATTTTGTCTGCATTACAATCACTAACATCTAAAGCCTTCCAACAAGAATGGGCTACCTCAGGAAGTGGTGATGATGTAGGAAACAAAAGTAATAGAATTTCCTTACTATTTACAGCCCATTGACTCGTCCTTGAAGCAGGCAGAGTGACCTTCCTCTGGGAGCTCAGCTACCTGGATATTGACACTTTGCTAAGGCAAAAGGTAGTGTTAGCCGACCCCCAGGATCCTGTGAGTCTATTTTAAACATATAGAAATTCCTTTGGAAATTTCCTTTATCTCTACCCCCTAAGATATACATTGACAGTCATCCTCTAAGCCTATGACCCACTGATATACATCTGAGGGGTCTCATGACTGAGGTTTTACTAATCAGTAATAAATGACCTTTTCCTAACAATAGCTAGCCCCCTCAGGGTCCTGGAAACCTTGTTTCCAAAATACCTTGGAGGCTTGTGCTATCCCTAACCCCCTCCCAACTTGAAAGTATATAATCAATCACTCCTCAAGAACCCTGTGCACCTCTTTCTGCCCACGGGTCCTGTCCCTTGTGCTTTAATAAAACCACCTTTTTGCCCTGAAGACGTCTCAAGAATTCATTCTTGACCATTTGCTCTAAGCCCCAACACTTCTGCATCACTGAGTTCTCAGTCCCCAGAGTTGTATGACAATATTAGGAGTGTGTTCTAAAAGGAATGCAAGGGTTAAATCAGTGTCCTTGAATTTGAAGTTAACTGGAGACCTAGAGCCTACTCTGAATGCAGGTGCCCTACATAGAAAATGAATAAAATGATATTAACATTTTTATATATTTTTAAATTCACTTATTTCTATGAGAATGGAAGATGGAAGGTTTAGAGTGTACTGTGAGAGAGTCGGAGAAAAATGAAGGGTATACTCAGTTATAATTTCCTTTTTCACTTAACAGGAAGAAGATGAAGGAGATTAGAGAAAGCAAGGGAGGACAGGTATCCTCTAGCTTTTCCAGAGGAGTGCGCCTTCCTCTGGCTTGCTTAAAATAACTGTGGCATTTGAAATAAAACGTTAGGCAGATCTTTGTCACTAATAATATTTTTATTTCATTTAATGCCTTAAATATTGTTTCTCCCTATTATTTTGTAAACTACATGAGTTATGTGAAAATCAGATATTTTATATTATAGAATAACATTAAATTATAAGAATATTCATTTTGTGATGAAGGGATAAATATGTTGGTTATTTAATTCAAGAATCTAAATATTCTGCCTAAAGACATTCTTGTGTAGTTTTATCATTTTCAAAGATGAAAAAATGAAATATTAATCAAACTTTCACTTACCCTCTTTTATTACAGTTTAAAAAATATAGCCACACTTCTGCCCTTGCCTAGAGGAAGTATGTTAATAAGAGCAACCTACTTCGATTATAAATCAAGAGACAAATATCATACTGCACTGCAATGCTCAATATAATTTTAGATTTAAGAAAGAAACATAGATTAAAATTTACATAATAATTAGCATACAAAGCGTAGATGACACCAGGATGGTGGCTTTTCGCTAGAAAGTAATTTTGAACATCAATACAAAATAATATACTCCTATAAAATGGCCAGCTTCAAAATAAAATACTTATGAGGATATATAAAGAGACTATAGCACAAAATATTACAAATTAAGATTGCCTGAAATTAGGAGAATTTTTTTGTACCTAGATATAACTTTAATGGAGCAAAAAAATATAAAATGAAATGACAAATTCAAAGAAATATCCAGTTGCAATGTATTCATCATATGAAAGAAAATATAAAGTGTTTTTTTTTTCCTTATGTATTGTCCACACTCTGACTCTAAAGTCTAATATCTCTATTAGGGAGGAAAAAAATGGGAAATTTTCACAGAGACATAGTATATATTTAGGTAACTTCACCTTCAGTTTTTTTAAAAGATCTATTTACCTATTATTTTTAGAGAGAGCGCGTGCACCTGCGCAAGAGCGAGCAGGGGGAGGGGCAAAGGGAAAGGGAGAGGAGAGACTCTCAAGCAGACTCCCCACCAAGCACAGAGCCTGACGTGGGGCTTGATCCCACAGCCCCAAGATCATGACCTGAGCTAATATCAAGAGTCAGATGCTTAACCGATAGAGCCACCCAGACACCCCACTTCCACCTTCAATCTGTGTTCCAGCATGATTTCAGTCACCCTGTCTTCTCTATAATACAGTCGTAAAATTTACCTCTTTCTTACTTCTGTATCATGTGTGCCTTTCAGGCTATGTGTTTTAGACTGGGCCATGCAAGAGCATGAAATGCATAAACATGAGTTGTGTGTACTTTTAGAAACCTGAGAATATGCTCTGTACTTCTTTTATATCATATCTGACCATTATTCTGCATTCAAAGACCAGAAAGGCTAAAAGCCACAGTCAGGAAGCAGAGACCTGCAGAATTTGTACTGTCCATCTATGATAGAGATCTTGAAATGAGAGCAGAGTCAGCAAGAACCCTGATTGAAGTGGATTCTGGAAATGGAAGATTTTTATGTGATCTGCCCAATATATATACATATCTCTATATATTTTATATAGAGTCGGGAAATTGAGTAGGAGAGGATCTAGAAGTCCAGCATATCAGTCTATAGGTTGACAAATGCCTGCAAAACAAAAGAAAACAGATAAGGTTCCCAGAAGAGTAATTTTCCTTTAGGTTTCCAAGAGATTTTATTCAATACCCAAGTAAAAAGGTAGCAGAACTATGGCCAATCCACATGCTCTTTCTTTTCATTTTAGGATTAGTACAGAAAGAGAGAAAAAAAAAGTCAGTTTTGACCCCAAGGGGATAAATGTTTCAGCGGAAGAGAAAAAGACCATAGCTCATATAACCCTAAAGAAGAACACACTTTTCAGTATGTCTGAAATGATGAACTCTAAGAGACAGAAGATATGTTTACACATGATTTGACATCCTTAATGGGATACAACAAATATACAGCCTCTGGAAAAAACATGAAAGGCATAAGGTCAAAGCAGAAGGAGATAAAAGGAAAATAGCATAAAATGTCAGGAATAGTTGAGGTGAAATGGAACCAGGTGAGGTTAAAATATTTTAAAGGAAAATAAACTTACAATAGCAAAATTAAAATGCAGTACTGAAGTATTTCAACAGAGACAAAGATCAAATGTTATCTGCAAGTTAATTTGTTAATCTCTCCCTACTATAGTTGAAAATAAAGATGAATGCAGTGATGTTAAAGTATGTGAAAGGCAGAGATGGAGATCCTGTCCAAATTGTTTCTGGTGCTGTGCTGTAGCCTGGAGATACAAAAGTGAACAAGAGAGAACTGGTCCCATTTTTCCTATCATAAGGTAAGATTGCTTTATTTATGATTATGGGACAAATATGTTTACTATAAAAGTTTCAATAATGTGGAATGCCTAGGTGGCTCAGTCAGTTAAGTGTCTGACTCTTGATTTTGGCTCAAGTTATGATCTCAGGGTTGTCGGATCAAGACCCATGTCGGTCTCCACGCTCAGCTCAGAGTCTGCTTGAGATTCTCTCCCTCTCCCTCTCCTTTTGCCCCTCTCCTTGCTCAGGCTCATTCTCTCTCTCTTTCTCTCTCTCAAACAAATAAATACATCTTTAGAAGTTTCAATAATGAATAAAAATGTACATTTCATCTATGATATTTTCATCTTAAGAGAATGTATTTTTACATTTTGTTTTATAAAGAAGAATATGTGATGATGTATAATAGATACATTACCATAGCAATATAAATTTGTGGTGAATGTGAATATCTGTCATATTTTGACCCATCCAGCTCCCTTCCTATACTTGGGAAATTTTGAATCATATATACCCAAGATAAACACCTTCAGTTGACTTTGCATTCTCCACAATTTCTAAGGCATTGAATTATGACTAGGTATTCTGTGAAATCCTCATATAGGTGGTTTCAAATTAAAAGTGAATAATGGAGGGCGCCTGGGTGGCTCAGTCGTTAAGCGTCTGCCTTCGGCTCAGGTCATGATCCCGGGGTCCTGGGATCGAGCCCCACATCGGGCTCCCTGCTCCGCGGGAAGCCTGCTTCTCCCTCTCCCACTCCCCCTGCTTGTGTTCCTGCTCTCGCTATCTCTCTCTGTTAAATAAATAAATAAAATCTTTAAAAAAAAAAAAAAAAAAGTGAATAATGGAGACTTTGGGTTTTTACTTAAAGCAACAGGAGATTAGATAATCAAGGCCAACCCTTCCAATGAAGATAACTGGGAAAGCTAAACTATCTATGTATGTGATTGAGGGAAATATAGAGATAAGGTTATAATAAAAATTATGACAGAAGAAGAAATGTTAGAGTGGTAATACTTGGAATTAAGGACCATATTTTTGCTGATTTCTAACAAAGTAGATTGGAAAACAGATTTTTAGAACTACAGAGGAAGGGAGGTAAAAATCATATGTGTATGTGTATGTGGTATGTGTATGTGGTAACGGTCCCCTAAAGATTCATACCTTAATCCATGAAACCTGTTAATGTTACTTCACATGACAAAATAGACTTTGCAGATATTATTAAGATTAAGGACCTTGAATTAGGGAGTTTATCCTGGATTATGTAGGTAGGCTCAATCTATGGTGGATATTATCATTATACATTGATGATTTCCTTTATAAAAATAAATATTTTAATATGTACATTTATAGATTAATATTCAATATTCACTAATAACTTTCATCCTTTTTTTCTGTTGTTAAATTAGCTTTCTCACGTATATTAACACCTAATGTGTTCTCTCTGTCTCTCTCTCTCTCTCTGTCTCTTCTCCTGTATAATATATTGGTCTTCACAAATGTTTGATTATTTTAAAAACCTTTTTTCTCTATTTCAATTCATTAATGTATTTTTTTCTTTATCATTTGTTTCTGAATATCTTAGGCTATTTTATTGTTCATTCTCAAGTATCCAGAATTAATTTTAATGTTTGATTGTTTCTTCTTCTTTAATATTGAAAGTATTTAGAGCATTAACTTCTCCTCCAAGTACAATAGGTCTGCATGGTGTGTTTTGATAACCAATAATCATGTGGTCATTAGTATAATGTAAAGTGTATTCTCTTGGACCCTAGAGTTGTTTAGGATGTTGTTGTTATTTCTTATTTTTTTAATGACTTAATATCCTTTAATGCATTTCCTCTTATTATTATTAATTTGTTAAAAAACACTGATTTTTTCAATGCTTGCCACATTTTATAAACATTTTATGATGTAAAAAATCTGTTTATAGGGTGTCATGAATTCAAAAAATCAGTTTTCATAGTTGAAATTAAATATACTATTACAAGGCTTACAGAATTATAGCCATACTACCCATCATTCACAGAATATTAGACATACATGATAACACTTGATAAATTTATAATAGTGCTTATTAATGAGGATTAATAACTTAGCAAGCTTTTCATATGAAAATGGTAATGAATGGAACGAGATCTACAAACAAATTTGTATACTTGGCACATTATCTATACCTGATACTTCCTGTCCTAAGGCTTCCTCTCATTGTACTAAATAATTGAGCACATTTTCTAGTTATTTTTGTTTTTTATTATTTTTTTTAAAGATTTTATTTATTTATTTGACAGAGAGAGAGACACACAGCAAGAGAGGGAACACAAGCAGGGGGAATGGGAGAGGGAAAAGCAGGCCTCCTGCAGAGTAGGGAGCCCGATGCGGGGCTCGATCCCAGGATGCTGGGATCATGACCTGAGCCGAAGGCAGACGCCTAACAACTGAGCCACCCAGGCGCCCCTCTAAAGTTATTTTTAAAATGCATCATTTTGAAGTTAAAATTAATTTCTTGATAAGACACATTATTTGCAAAGCTCTTGAATAAGCAGTTAATCAATGACCTTCACTCAGCCATGAGCCCTGACCATTTTAACTCACTCCTATATAATCCTCATCTAACCTAATGCCCCCAAGGACTCTGGTGTTAAGAGTCTCAGACAATGGTACTCCATCACAGATGCCTTCTGGAAGTCTTCTAGAAAGCATTTCATGAACAGGTGTTTTCTTCTGATCCATTGACCAATAATGATAAAAATTGTTTTACCTAGTCTATAAAAATTTGAGTGCTTCTTCTATGGCACATACTTGGCTAGGCATTGAGGACATAAATGTGAGTAACAACAAAACTGGCTTCTGCCATCATATTGCTAATAATTTAGTGGAGTATACAAAAAAACAGTCAATTAATCAAGAAAATGCAAAACTAGGCCCATCAAGATTGACTAAAGGAAAGATATACATTGGTCTGGGAGTCCAGAGAAAAGGATCCAGCCTAGTCAGGGAAGACTTGGAATGCATTAGAAGAGAAAGAAATTGTTTAGTTCAGTTCTAAAGGATAAGGAGGATTTACCCTTACAAATGAGGGGAGAGTTCATTCTAGGTAGATAAGATTTCACAAGCAAAACACTGTAACAGGATTGAGCCAATGAAATTAGGAATATAACCTTGGAGGCTAACATTCAAAGAACGAGGAGAAACACATTAGGAAACAACGTTGGAAAACTAGACAATAGCTTTACCATAAATAAACAAATAAAATAGTTAAATATTTCTGCCTAAGATTTAATAGCTATAAGCGTTAAAACCATCACACTTCCATTAAGTAGAAAAATTGAAATGTCAAGACAATCACATTGAAATAATAGTGTTTAAAAATTTTTCCCAGATGACTTCTGTATATGACTGTGATGGAGTAGCTTCCAGCAGATCAACAATCATTCCAAGAGTAATGAGATAAGGTAGAAAAGGAAGGAAAGAAAGATGGAAGGAAGGAAGGAAGGAAGGAAAGAAGAGAGGGAGGAAGGGAAGGAAGGAAAGAAATTCACATGTTTGAAGGTATCCTATATCTCTCTCTAAAGCTGGGATTGAAATGAAATAAAGCTCCTGGGGTGAGCCCCAGTTTTGAACATACTAGTTTTCACAAGGCATTTGCTTATACTTGGTTTGGCATAAGAAGCAGAGAGGAGAGAAAATGTCAATGGGAAAAAGAAGAAAAGCGAGAAGAAACTTTCAATACTAGAGAGACCAAAAAGAAAAAAAGGATCTTGGATCTTGTGAACTGCCAAAATAGCCAGCATTTGAGGGATAGAAAGTGAATCCAACATCTGGCAGTTGAAAAAAAAAATGGATTTCAAGGACCACCACAGTAGAAAAGCTTTTAGAAAGACACTAGACTTTCAGGTAGGATCACTGGTGTCCTCTATCCTACAGACATTCATGAATCAGAAATGGAACGACGCTTACAAAGACAGAGCAGCCTGAAGTCAGCTTAGGCTCTCATGACTTTGAGGTGATATATAACTCTTTCTTTCACCTGTAAAGGGTAGAATAAAAACTGTATTTTCATACAAAAATATCTGACATACAAAAATAAATTTATAACACATACAAAAAAAACATGACCCAGAAGAAAAACTTACAGCTGACACATGCAGTAGAAGAAAAACCATATGGAGTCCAGATTTTGGAGTTACCATATTCAGCTTTTAATTAACACTTTAATTTATACTCTGCTTTTAATTAATACTTTAATACTCAGATTTTAATTTAGCACTTTAATTAATATGTACAAAAAGAAGACAAACAAGCTAGAAAATTTAACCAGAGGCTTGAGTCAATAAATAAAAAGTCAAATGAAAATTCTGTAACTGAAAATTATAATAACCAAAATTATGCACAAAATAGTTAGGTTTAATAGCAAATTGAACAGAGCTAGTGAGATTATTAGAGGTCATTCAGTTTAAAATAACCAAACTGAGGCAAGGAAAAACAAAAACAGGTAAAATTAAGAAAATAAGAATAATATAGAATATGGTGAAAAATCTAACATAAATATAATGGATTCACTACAGAAGAAATTATATCACTGACAAGAAGCAGTAGTTGAGGATATAATAGCTGACAGACACATCTGCAAAGATGAAAGATATCAAGCTACAAATGAGTATGAAACAAATTTGAATAAATACAAAAAGTGACACCTGGACGCATAATAGATAAGCTACTGAAAACGAAATACAAAGAAAAGCTGGAGAAAAAAATACGTATTATCCTTAAAAGATCATTAAGATAGAGAGCTGAACTCACCAGAGAAATAATAGAGTCCAGAAAAAAAATACAATGACATTCTTTAAGTTCTGACATAAATGCCAAGTAAACACAAAATACAGTGAAAGTAAACTGAAAGTAGGATATTGACATTCCCAGATCATGCTCCCCTTCTCCCAAAATTAAAAAAAAAAAAAAACGATCTTTTAGTATATGATACCAGCATACCTATACTAAAAGAAATTATAAGTAAGTTCTTCAGAAATAAGAAAATTATTCCAAACTGAAATAGTGAAAAATGGGCAGGAATAAAGAAAAATGAATAGGAACATAGGTGGATAAATAAAAATTGATAATAATGGCATAAAATAGTAAGAGTAACAATCTGAATATGTCCTGAACTATATATAAAATTAAAATGCATAACAGCAATAGTATCAAAGACAGAAGTGGTAGAGTTAAAATATTCTAAGATCTTGGCGTAGTCTTATAAAACATACAATACTAATTCATGTTAGACTCTAATCACTCAGTGATCCTTGTTCTAAAGTATAAAATGAATAAATATCTATAACTAAGAAACTAACATAAGAAAATTAAATAATAAAAACACATTAAAAAGGTAAAATTCTAAAAAGTTCTATAAAACAAGTGGTAAGACTAGAAATAAATGGTATGATGGTAGATGAAAATAAACTATATCTGTAATTGTATTTATTAAGAACTAAATGCTAAAATTTGAAACCTGTAAAAATAAAATCTTACTTCATCCCTATAAGACGTATATTAAATATAAGGCACAGAATGTTTGAATGTTTGAATGTAAAAGAATGAAAATAATACACCATGCAAATGCAAACCCAAAGAAAGCATCTATTTTTGTCCTAATATTGGATAATATAGATATTAAAGCAAAGGTGTTACTAGAGAAAAATAGGAATATTTCATAATGATCAAAGACTCATTTTACCAAGAAGATATAGTAACTTTTAGCTTATGTATACCTATTGTCATAGCCTCAAAATGTGAAATGCAAAACATGATCAATTTCTAAATGGAGAAATACACAACCTCAAAATTTCAGTAGATGACCATAAAATTTCTTATGTAGTAGTTTATAGAGCAAGCAAAGCAAAACAAACAAAAGTCAAAATTTATAAAGATATAATAGAGCTATACAAAATGATTAAGAAAATGAATGTAATGGGGCACCTGGGTGGCTCAGTCATTAAGCGTCTGCCTTCGGCTCAGGTCATGATCCCAGGGTCCTGGGATTGAGTCCCACATCGGGCTCCCTGCTCCGCGGGAAGCCTGCTTCTCCCTCTCCCACTCCCCCTGCTTGTGTTCCCTCTCTCACTGTCTCTCTCTCTCTGTCAAAATAAATAAATAAAATCTTTAAAAAAAAAAAAAAAGAAAGAAAGAAAATGAATGTATTGGCAAATGTGGAATACAGAACCCAACAGTTTCTGGATGTTTCACCTTTTCGAGTACACATAGAACATATACTAGTTGATCATAGCCTGAATTATACCAAAAATCAGTTTGGAAAAAAATCATATAGAGTCTTTGTGTTATCTTGCCATAGTGAAATTAGACAATTTGAAAATAATAATTTTTACAAAATAGATGAACAGTAAATAGTATACTCCTAACTTTTTAGAAATTAGTATTTTATTATTAAAAAGGTATAACATTGAAATTAGATATTTTTAAATTAATGGTAATAGAAATATGACATGTCAAACTTCCAGCTTACAGTCAATGCTGTGCTTAGAGGAAGCTTTATAACCTTAAAAGCATCTATATGAACAGATGTTGCAAAAACATTTCTTTAAAAGCTGTAGTCATCTATGAAAATAAAACAAAACAAAACTATAATCAAAAGAATGAAATATAAAAAATGTTTTATTACTTAAGATACTAAAAGTTATCATTATTGGAAGACATTATGGTATATATAACAAATCCAAGAGTATCTATAGTCAAATTATTAGAACTAAAAAAATAATTTATCAATCTATTTAAAAAATAATACACAAAAATCCATTTTAATATGCTAGCAGTAAACTTTAGGAAATACAGTAAAGTAGTAACATTTATTAGTAACATTTACCCAAATGTGGGTCGCCTGGGTGGCTCAGTCAGTTAAGTATCTGCCTTCAGCTCGGGTCATGATCCCAGGGTCCTGGGATCTAGCCCTGTGTCAGGCTCCCTACTCAACAGAGAGTCTGCTTCTCCCTCTGCCTGCCCCTCCACCCACTTGTTCTCTCTCTCTCAAATAAATAACTAAAATCTTTAAAAAAATAAAGTAAAATGTAATCAAATATTATTTAAATAGTATTTTGGAATATTTTAGAATAAATCCAACAAAAATATACTTTTTTTTTTTTACAAATAAACAATATTATCAATTAAAAAAGTAACAAAATGAAAGGATACACTACGTTTAGGATTTGGAATCCTCAATTTTATAAATATTTATTTTTCCTGCAAATTTGTCTATAAATTTAATCCCAATTAAAATATCATCAGAGTTTTTTATGTGTTTGGAATCTGACAAGTTGATTTTAAAATATTATGGAAATAAAAGGCTAAGAATGACCAAAGCAATCTTTTTTTTTTAAGATTTTATTTATTTTAGAGAGAGAAAGAGCAGGTGCGAGCACAAGCAGGTAGAGGGACAGAGGGAGAGGGAAAGAGAGAATCTCAAGCAGACTCTGCGCTGAGCACAGATTGCGACTCAGGGCACAATCCCTAACCTTGAGATCATGACCTCAGCCAAAATCAAGAGTAGGCTGCTTAACAAACTGAGCCACCCAAGCGCCACCCAAGGCAATCTTAAAAGAATATTTTTGGAGGAATTATCCTTTCAGAAATCAAGACTATTATATTTTAGAGCTTTAGAAATTAAGGCAGGGTGGGGCACCTGGGTGGCTCAGTCGTTAAGTGTCTACCTTCACCTCAGGTCATGATCCCAGGGTCCTGGGATCAAGTCCTGCGTCGGGCTCCCTGCTTGGCGGGAAGCCTGCTTCTCCCTCTCCCACTCCCCCCTGCTTGTGTTCCCTCTCTCGCTGTGTCTCTCTCTGTCAAGTAAATAAATAAAATCTTAAAAAAAAAAAGATAACATTAAGAGAGCAAAAGTGCAGGAAAAGAGACAAAATATTTCCAATGTATATACAGAACAAAGGACTCATACCATCAATATATAAAGAATTAATTATCATTTAAATTTCACAAATGACCAAAACACACACCCAAAAAGTAGACAGAATTCTTGAACAGATACTTCCAAAAGAGGTATATAAATCAATGTTGGAAATGTGAAAATGTGCTGAACATCATTAGTCAGTGGGGAAATAAAAATTATAAATAAAATTATGTACCACTGTACCCTCCCCAACTAGAATGGCTAAAATTTAAGAGACTGTCGTTACAAGCTGGGTGAGAATGTGATGCAAGTGCAATACTCATATATTGTTAATAGTGGAAATTGCTACAATCACTTTGGAAGTCTGTCAGTTTCTCCTAAAACTATGCATGTAGTATGCACATACTGTACCATTCCATTAATACAAAGTACACAAATGGACAAAACTAATATAGTATGGTACATGTCAGAATGACAGTTAACTTTGTAGAGGATGGCAACTGAGGGAAGGGTAGATGGAGACTTTCTTGTTTCTTGAGAAAGGCTTGTATTGCTATATACTTTCCTCTTAGGACTGCCTTTGCTGTATCCCAAAGATTTTGAATAGTTGTGTTTTCATTTTCATTGGTTTCCATGAATTTTTTTAATTCTTCTTTAATTTCCTGGTTGACCCATTCATTCTTCAGTAGGATGCTCTTTAGCCTCCATGTATTTGAGTTCTTTCTGACTTTCCTCTTGTGATTGAGTTCTAGTTTCAAAGCATTGTGGTCTGAAAATAGGCAGGGGATGATCCCAATCTTCTGGTACCGGTTGAGACCTGATTTATGACCTAGGATGTGATCTATTCTGGAGAATGTTCCATGGGCACTAGAGAAGAATGTGTATTCCGTTGCTTTGGGATGGAATGTTCTGAATATGTCTGTGAAGTCCATTTGGTCCAGTGTGTCATTTAAAGTCTTTATTTCCTTGTTGATCTTTTGCTTAGACGATCTGTCCATTTCAGTGAGGGGGGTGTTAAAGTCCCCCACTATTATTGTATTGTTGTCGATGTGTTTCTTTGCTTTTGTTATTAATTGCCTTATATAATTGGCTGCTCCCATGTTAGGGGCATAGATATTTACAATTGTTAGATCTTCTTGTTGGATAGACCCTTTAAGTATGATATAGTGTCCTTCCTCATCTCTTATTACAGTCTTTGGTTTAAAATCTAATTTGTCTGATATAAGAATTGCCACCCCAGCTTTCTTTTGGTGTCCATTAGCATGGTAAATGGTTTTCCACCCCCTCACTTTCAATCTGGGGGTGTCTTTGGGTCTAAAATGAGTCTCTTGCAGACAGCATATCGATGGGTCTTGTTTTTTAATCCAATCTGATAGCCTGTGTCTTTTGATTGGGGCATTTAGCCCATTTACATTCAGGGTAACTATTGAAAGATAGGAGTTCAGTACCATTGTATTGCCTGTAAAGTGACTGTTACTGTATATTGTTTGTGTTCCTTTCTGGTCTATGTTGCTTTTAGGCTCTCTCTTTGCTTAGAGGACCCCTTTCAATATTTGTTGTAGGGCTGGTTTCGTGTTTGCAAATTCCTTTAGTTTTTGTTTGTCCTGGAAGCTTTTTATCTCTCCTTCAATTTTCAATGACAGCCTAGCTGGATATAGTATTCTTGGCTGCATATTTTTCTCATTTAGTGCTCTGAATATGTCCTGCCAGTCCTTTCTGGCCTGCCAGGTCTCTGTGGATAAGTCTGTTGCCAATCTAATGTTTCTACCATTGTAGGTTACATATCTCTTCTCCCGAGCTGCTTTCAGGATTTTCTCTTTGTCTCTGAGACTCGTAAGTTTTACTATTAGATGTCGGGGTGTTGACCTATTTTTATTGATTTTGAGAGGGGTTCTCTGTGCTTCCTGGATTTTGATGCCTGTTTCCTTCCCCAAATTAGGGAAGTTCTCTGCTATAATTTGCTCCATTATACCTTCTGCACCTCTCTCTCTTTCTTCTTCTTCTGGGATCCCAATTATTCTAATGTTGTTTCGTCTTATGGTATCGTTTATCTCTCGAATTCTGCCCTCATGATCCAGTAGTTGTTTATCTCTCTTTTTCTCAGCTTCTTTATTTTCCATCATTTGGTCTTCTATCTCACTGATTCTTTCTTCTGCCTCATTTATCCTAGCAGTTAGTGCCCCCATATTTGATTGCACCTCATTAATAGCCTTTTTGATTTCTACTTGGTTCGATTTTAGTTCTTTTACTTCTCCAGAAAGGGTTTCTCTAATAACTTCCATGTTTTTTTCAAGCCCAGCTAGTATCTTTAAAGTGATGATTCTGAACTCTAGATCTGACATCGTACTAATGTCCGTATTGAGTAGGTCCCTGGCAGTCGGTACTACCTCTTGTTCTTTTTGTTGAGGTGATTTTTTCCGTCTTGTCATTTTGTGCAGAGGAGAATAGATTAATGAGAGAACAAAATGCTAGCAGGGTAACAACGTCCCCAGAAAATATACTCTAAACAAATCAGAAAAGACCTGAAGCAGTGGGAAAAGAAAGGGAAAGAGAAAAAAGAAAAGGAAAGAAAAAAAGAAAAAAGAAAAAGATAAAGATAAAAACAAACAAAAGCAGAACAAAACAAAACAAAACAAAAACAGAATGTGATCAGATATGATCAGGCTGGATTATAGATCAGTGCCACACACTAGATTTTGGGTGTATTTTGGTCTGTTAAAAGAAAGTCCCTCCCAAAATTTTAAAGAAAGAAAAACTTATATATGTACAAAAATAAGGGTTGATATGATGAAGGGATGGAATATGACTGTAAAGATGGAAATTATAAAAAATTTTTAAAAAGGATTTGATAAGTTGTTTGAAAAAAGAAAGAAGAGGATAAAAAAAAAAAAAAAAGAAAGAAAAAAGGGAGAGAATGTGATCAGGCAGGGGAGTAGAAAAAAACCATACACTAGAGATTTAGAGTATATTTTGATCTGTTAGAAGAAACTATCTCAAGATTTTAAAGAGAGAACAACTTATATATATATGCCAAAAATACGGGTAACTACTATGAAGGGATAGAATATGACTTTAAAAATGAAAAATAAAAATGTTTTTTTTTTTAAAAAAGGGATTGATAAGATGTTGGTTGAAAAAGGGAAAAAGAAAAATTCAAAAAAAAAAGAAAAAAGGAAAAAAGAAAAAAAGACAGTTAAAAAAAATAATTAACTTTGAAAGACTAAAGAATCATGGTAAAAAAGCCATGAATTCTATGTGCAGTGTTCCCCTAGCGCTGGAGTTCTGCCGTTCTCATTGATCGGTAAACTTGGTCTTGGCTGGCTGTTCTCGCTGATCTTCTGGGGGAGGGGCCTGTTGCCGTGGTTCCCAAATGTCTTTGCCGGAGGCAAAATTGCCCCGCCCTTTCCGGTCCGGGCTAAGTAATCTGCTCGGGTTTGCTCTCCGGAGCTTTTGTTCCCTGCAAGCTCTCCGTACAGCTTTGGAGGCGGAGAGTGAAAATGGCGGCCTCCCAGTCTCCGCCCCGGTGGAGCCGAGAACTCGGGGTCCCGCTCCTCAGCGAGCCCCCAGAGAAAAGCCGTCAGTCACTCCCTTCTCCCCGGTCTCCGGCCACACTCCGCGCTCACCCGGCCTGTGACCGAGCGTTTCTATCTGGCACCCGACCCCGGGTGGAGTCTCCAAACCCAGCAGATCCCCGCGGTGCGCTCCCGCACCTCTCCTCCCGGGGGAAGAAGGTGAGTCTCCCCGGATCTGCCGCTTGTTGGGTCCCTGCTGGAGGAGCAGTGGCCCGACTGTGCCGCGGATCACGGTTTATAGCAACCCCGAGCTGAGAGCCCGCGCCTGGGCTCCGTCTCTGCAGCCGGCTTCCCCGCTCCGATACCTGGGAGCTCTGCCGCACTCAGGCACCCCCGGTCTTTCTGTGACCCCGAGGGTCCTGAGACCACACTGTCCCGCGAGGGTTCCACCCCCCACTTCGCCACCAGAGTGACGTCCCTCAGCGGAGCAGACTTCTAAAAGTTCCGACTTTGTGCTCCGCGGCTCTATCACTTGCCAGAAGCGGCCGTGGGAGGCCCCTCCCCCGCCGTCTATCCTCCTGAATATCACCTCGGATTCACTTCTCCGCACGTCCTACCTTCCAGAAAGTGGTCACTTTTCTGTTCAGAGAGTTGTTGCTATTCTTTTCTTCGATCTCCTGTTGAGTTTGTAGGTGTTCAGAATGGTTTGATCCCTATCCAGCTGAATTCCTGAGAGGAGACGAAATCCAGGTCTCCTACTCCTCCGCCATCTTGCTCCGCCCCAGATGGAGACTTTCGGTTATTCTGTTCTACTGTGCTATTAATGTTCTGTTTCATCATCTGGATAATAGTTCTGTTCATCAAGTAATAGACTTGAGACGAGAAAACTTTTGTATATATGTTATCCTTAAAAAAAGATAATTATTTAAAAACACATTCAGAATTATTTTTCTGTGTAATTCTATTAATATTTTTCAGAGTATCAATATTTTTTCTCCTAATTTAATGTTTCTGCAGACACATTTAAATAGTGTATAGTAAAAAAAAAATTAAAAAGCTTTTGGGGAGCAAGGATTCTAATATTATTCTTTAACTCAACAGAGATATCTGTTTACTCCATCTGTAAGTTACATTTTACCACTCTCTTTTTTTTAAGAAACCACATTATTTTAGAAAGTTTATTCTTATAACAGAAGAACCAAAAAATGAATTACATCAACACTGAGAGCAATATAAAACATACATTGAAAAGAATAATCAGTTTCTCTGTTGCAAATTCTGCTCTGGCAAGGTAAGACAAAACCACCTTAAATATTTAAGAAAAATGAAAACAATAAATATTCAAATTGCATGGTAAGGGCACTCAGCAGGTTCACCTTAAGATGTATTCGCCATAATTTGATATTTTTGTTTTGCTCCCTCAGGCTTTAAAATGCTTAAAGCCTTCAGTTAAAAACCAAAGGGAAATGTATATTTATATTTATGTTTATGTTTATATATATTTCCCTTAGTTATGTCTCACAAGAAAACCAAATTTTAATGAGAAATTGTATGGTGAGGGTGGCATCGGAGCAATGGGATTTAGAGACCACAAAAACCATACAGCAGGACGGCCTGGCTGGAGTCTGGGCACCTCTGCTAATACGTAGCTTTTTGCATTTCTCTAATCTACGCCCTAGGATGATATTTCTTAATATGTGGGTACACAGATATCCCTTCTGAAAGTGATAGAAACTGTGGAAACTCTGCCTAGAAAATACATACATACATGCATTAGTTTGACATACAGATTTATGAATTATATGAATTCCTTATGACAAAGATGTATGTGGTCATATGTTGTTATAAATATTGCAAAAGTAAGATACCTTTTTTAAATTAAGAGGACCACCAAAAATTTCATAGCTTCAAACCCACAAAATTAGGACTGGCCCCTGTAGACAGATTATTGTGATTCACAGAGAAGATGAAGAGCAGGAAGGACCTGGAAATGGGGAAATTCAGCTCAGAATTTTTTTTTAAATGGTACAGTTTTAAAAGAGAGTTAGAGCCTAGTGAGGCATTGTAAGAGGGGAGAAAATAGTAAATTTGACAGATGTGTCTAAGGATGATTTAGCTGTATTGGGTAACTGATCAGAAGTGTGGAGTGAGTTCATCTCTTGTAAATGCAAACAGATTTTAGTAGGGAAATTTTTTAAAGAAATAATTTCAAGAAACTTTGTCAAAGGAGTTTTTACTTTGTCACTCTGTATTTGGGAACCTTTAAGAAACTACTGGCGTTACCTCTAAGAGAGGTATCTCTCAGAAGAACCCATTTTTCTGGGAACATTTGTGAGATTTTATTCAGACAACCTATGACTTTCAGAAAACATTACCCTTTCAAGTACATTGACATTTATCAATGATAAGTACCCGGTGCTGTTTTACCTGTCAGTATTTCTGTGTAGTGGAATTATAGGTGATTTATCTTAGGATTTCTGATTTTCATTGCCTCAATTCCCCAGGCATATAAAATGATAACATTAACTTGCTATAATTAGTTGAACTTGTTGTTTGTTTAAGTCTTAACCTATGCTTAAGGCAAAGTGATAGATCCCTAAGGTAGCCTTTAAGGTGTGTCAGTTGCTCTTAGGGATGTAATGACATCACCGCAGTCCCTTGATTGATTTGACGAATTCACTTCCGAGAACACCCCAAATTTTCAGCCTGCCTTCTCGGTCAACGACAGTCATACTCAAATAGAGGCTTTGAAATGGATCTCATAATTATAAAAATAAATTCAAAATCAATTTTAAGTCATCACCTGACTCTTTTTCTCTGTATTTATGGATATAATTGATCACCCTCATATCCCCGTTTTTGAAATGTTCTGATTTTGCAAGACACCATTTTCTCCTTATTTCAAACTATCTATTCTGCAATCCTTCATTATATATTTATTATTATTAACTTCTTCTCTTCTATCTCTTGATTAAAAGAGATTATTGCTTCTCAGGCTTTTGAATTTAGATTTTTTTTTTCCTTCTCATGCTAACCTGCCTCCATGGTCACAGCTTCTACTGGAGTCTTATCTATACGAGTTGAGTCAGTGTCTCTTTTGGTGTAAGGGCTGATATTAAGTGTTGCCTTGGCATCCGGTGAAGCCAGGAAGGGGTCAAATGACCTAACAAGTTCCCCTTTCTGTGATGCCACCACAGAAATGGTTCCCTAGCTAAACAACGTTCCTTATCAGAAGGACCAGGAACAGTTCCTACTATTTCTGAATAGTAGGTTCAGTTCCCTGCTAGCCCATGGAATTATTCAAACCAACCAACCATATCCTGCCATTGTTACTGGGGGCATCACAACCTGGTAATATTACAAAGCCTGCCTCCCAGAGCCCCTGATTGTTCATTGTCCCCAGATGTTAATACTTATGTGACCATGCATTGCAAAGTGTGTCCTCCTCCCCTGGGCTGTGAGCATATGTGGCTCATAAACTACTGTGATTCCATCTATCCATTGTTGGGTGTTGTGTGATTGGCCATCCTCATAAACCTCCAGTGGGATCCTCCAATGTGGTGAAAGGTGATTAAAACATCTCTGTAAGTCTTTTCCCATTGGAATAGAAAATCAGTCTCCTCAATTTTATGCTTTGAGGGGATTGTTAGTAAGAACAATAGCTTCTAATTTTGACTGTATAACTAATGTATTGTGTGATCTTATACTCATTATATACCTTCTCTTTCCCTTAGCTGGCCCATCTGTTGCGACTATAACCATAAAAACAAAGAAAAATTAACATTCTTGTGAAATTTTAGTTTTCAAAGTGTTGGCACATATGTAATTTCACATGATTTGTATAAGAACTCTTTATAATAATTTTAGTTATCTTCCTTTTTTCACCCAGCAGGTATATGGTGATGCCAGGACTTAAGCGTCTATCTCCTGACTCCTAACCGTATAATCTTTCCAACCCTATCCCAGCTCCTGCTGTAGGAAAGCCTGCCAAGGAACAGGCTATGGATAAATGTTGTCTTCTTTAAAATTTTATCTGGATTGGCCCAGTTATATTGTGTCCCTAAACTCGAATGTGTTGCCTCATTTTTACTGTAATTGCAAAATAAAATTTGGCTTGTCAGATGCCAATCAGAATAACTGAGCAGAGGTATAGATAAAATTCTTCTGAATGACACACTAGCTGTTATGATCTCTTGCCAGAGAAGAGAAAGACAATTCAGAAATAAATGAGGTGTAGGTCAAAGAGATGTAGAGACAAACCAGGATCCTGATTTTCACCCTTCTTCTAGGAAGAGGCTTCTTGTCTTAGAACAATTCTAAATGTTGATGAGGTGAATACAAGTGTGATTGCAGCAGGTTCCATTTTTCAATGCACAGTCAGGACTGAGAGGCTGGAAAAGACAAAGTATTTAGACATCCACGTAGCAGTCTCTGGCATTATATGAAGACTGATTTGATGGTCTGATAGAAGGTTAAAGCTATCAGAGGCAAATTCCATTCGTGGGGAAAGAATTAATTATGAACTAGGTAAAAGTTGTAAGAGTCTCAATTAATGTGCTAGAGTTTTAGACTGGCATTCCAGGGAAAAAAAAAAACTCCAAGCAGGGGAAAGCAGATAAGGTAATAGCAGGAGTCACATGCACAAGCTTTCTACCTGCATTCAGGGCAGAACCCAGCTTTTAGCCTCTGAAGGTAGGAACTAGATAAGAATGTTCTTAAGAACATTCACTGAAAGCCTGGTCACAAAGTCAGTAAACCAACATTTTTTTACGATGTAAATTGCATTATTCTTGGTGTTGCCTACATGAAGCATATTGGCTCTGAGTGTTAGGGTTAAATAGCAAACCGACAAGGTCACATTCTGTCTCTCTCTCAGGACCCACATATTTGAGGATTCCAACAATGTTGAAGGACTTTAGCCTTGCCTGTAATGTCCTACATTCATCACGAAAAATCGTGAAAGATAATATTTCTCCATAGTCTTAATGAGATTTGCCTGCATCATTCCAAGGGCATGTCTACAATTCTTTTAAGAACTATGGCATCAAGAGGGTCATTCCCTTTGTTTCAGGAGGAAGAAAAGTTAATTTTATATTTTTAACCACATTTATATCTCACAGAAGGGCATATGTGAAAAACAGATTCATTTTCTTCATACAGGGAGAGAGAGAGAGAGAACACAGACCAGAGGGAGAAAGCAATGCAGTTTCTCAATCCAATAATTTATCAAATTAGTTATTAGTTTGCCCTCTGTGGCAAAGATGTCCTTCAGTCTGTGCTTTGCTGGATAACATTTTAATTTTATTGAAATTCTCCCCAGAATACTTCTGATCAGTTTTCTTAGAAATGAATTGATTTTTACAACTAGCCTCTCCATTCTTTGCTTATAGACAGATATTTTTTTTTCTGACCATATTCTCCCCAAGTGTGTGAGCTATAATCTTGATATCCCACATCAGCATTTGCCACAAAATGCTATAGCAAGTTTTCACTGCAGCTATCAATGTTACTTCCCCTTAATTTGGCTGACTGGAAAATGCATTACTTTCCCTATTCCAAAATGTACTTCCTTGGTATGTAAAACACTTTCTCTTCCGTAATATACTTTCTTTTCCACAAGGTGAAGTCAAGGAATAGAAACAGAATTTAAAAAATAGTAATAAGAAATTTTTTAAAAAAGCCCTTCTATCCACAACAGTAAAATAATCATGGCTTAAGGTAGACTTTGCATACATGATATTTGGCAGTAAGTGTATCTGAGTCATAGGTCATTCATAGAAGGGAAGGGACAGGGAATTCTTGGAAAAAGTATCATTCCATAGTATTACTACTTTCAACTCTGAAAACTGTTGCAGCATGACTTCCTGATATTCATTTTAATAATAAAGACACTTATTCACTTAACAAATACATATTAAATTATTTCCAAATGACAAACCATGCTCTCGATACCAGAGCACATAGCAGTAACATAACACACAAAAATCCCTGCCTTCATGGAAATTAAAAACAAATAATTTAAATATAAATAAGGGTAAGAAAAGATAGCAGGCCAGATTAAGTTTAAACGTCTTCACCAAGAAGATAACGCTCACACTAGAAACTGACATTTCAAAATTCTGAGTAAATTCCCCTGCAGGCAATCATGACTAAAGCCATCTTAAGCCCACCTATATTCATAGAGAGTAGAAAATTCATTTAAAATCAATTTGAACAAAAGGCATTTTATAATATTCAAGCCAAAGCTCTGCCCTTAAAGGGTATTTGTTAATTAAGATATGAGTACTATTGTCAGTTCTCTCTGCCCACTGATTTCTCTCAGAAAATATCCAACAACAATTGAGAATAAATTGTTTCTATTCCTTATTACAAGCCAGGAATGTAGATTTATTTTATGGAGAGGTAATCTGAGAAATGTAAATTTTCATTATTTTGTAACCAGCATTGAGAGCCGAAGGTTGGGCCAGTCCTAGTCTTGACGCGAAAGGATGAGAAGCCACACTGGATCACTAAGATGGAATGAAAGGGCAGGCTGTAGAAGACGAGACGTGGTAGGAGGCCATATCCTGGTAATCTTGTCACCAAAATGTGGCATGAAGGTGAGAGAACAGAAGTTGATTTGAACTGGTGCGCATGAAGATATTTTGAATGAGAAAAAATTGAGTAGGCACGAAGCCAAAGCCAAACTCATAACTAATCCAAAATAAATGAGATGATAAACCTGAAGAATAAGCAACATTAACACTTTTCCCAATGAATCAGCTCTAACCCAACATATAACAAGAGTTTACATTTTCTATGTTACTAATTCCTCAAATATACTTAAAAGTTAAATTTTGAAAGGCAACTGATATGATAAATAATCTTCCAGGAAAAAAAAATTGTATTTCTCATAAGCAGTGGCTTCCTGATGTACAAGTAGGAATCTCTGGGCCCCGCCTCCTGATCTTCTTTCCCTTACTCCACTATGGAAAACTCCCTGTACCTGACCACCATGAACAAGTTGATATATAAGAGCTTTGAGGATTTTTCCTTCTATAATTGATGGTTCTGACTTGTAACTTAAGAAGCATGAGCTAAGTGGACTGTGCTATTCATACCCCACCCTATTCCTGATTACACCTCCACTTCTAACCCAACACCTGCCCTCACATATCTGGTGAATAGTACTCCTCAGTGGATTGCTTATCCCCACTCCCGGTCTTCCCATTATCTGCCATCTGGTCTTCCTGTGGCAGATGGAAGGTTCTTGGGTGTTTGAAGATGGAGCGGGATGTGTAAAGGAGAGTGAGAGAGATTAGAATGCTGAATCACCTGACAACAAGGCAGCATCACCTGGTCCTTTTTTGCTTTGGCAAGGAACTCTCTAGAGACTTCTTTGCTTTGTGATGATCAAGAAACAATTGCAGTTCACTGAGCCAGCTTGGCCACAAAGACTAACCATAAATTTTCCTGTTTCAGTCTAAAGCCTTTCCCTTGTAGTCCAAGTTGATAGGCTCTCTTGCCATACATTATTAACTTAAAATAAGAAAAGAGCCTCACTGACATTTGTTACCCTTCTTTGACCAGATTCCCTTCTTTGGGGGAACTGCTTTCTGTCCTGAACACCATGTGATTCCAGTGGGATTGCCAGTAACAAATTCTTGCCAGACTAGTAACAACATGGCATAAGCCAAGCTAGTCACCATCCTTCCCTGTTATCTCATAAACAGATGCTTTTTGACAGAATCCTGTTGTTTCTTCTGTGATCATATAAGCCTAGAACTATCTGTGGTTGTCCCTATGAAATGAGTGAAAATTCATCAGGAATTTGAGAAAATGAGGTCAATACAGAAGAATAAGGTGGAAAAATTAAAGTGTGCTGAGTCTCTGGAAACAGTGAGATCAGGTTGATAAGACTACTATTATTTTTTTTTTAAAGATTTTATTTATTTATTTGACAGAGAGAGACAGCGAGAGAGGGAACGCAAGCAAGGGGAGTGTGAGAGGGAGAAGCAGGCTTCCCGCTGAGTAGGGAGCCCGATGCGGAGCTCCATCCCAGGACCCTGGGATCATGACCTGAGCCAAAGGCAGATGCTTAACAACTGAGCCACCAAGGCACCCCAAGACTACTATTATTTTGATCATTTTTTTCTTTCTCTAAAATAGTTCAAGTTGGGTTAATTCTTTCACTATCTACATTAAAATACCTTGGCTAATGTATTCAGTTTATTTCTAGAAGACTTAATTCAAGATGTGAAAGTCCATTTAAGAGTGACGATGATTTATGATGTGCAAAGATTGCAAATAAGAGGGAAGTTACAAAGCTGTGGTTGAGGGCTCAATAACAAGTATGTTCTCTATTATAAGATATACAAATCTTTAAGTGTGGTCTACCTTGAATCTATAGAAACTGTTAAGTGGAAGTACCCTTTTTAAGTAGGAGTGGTGTATTTTGATGGTAGATCAGGAACAAACCAGGATCATCCACCAAAACTTTCCAAGTCCACCTGTGTTGCTGTGATCCAAGTCACTGGACCTTAGCATGCTGATTCTGATCATTGCAACTGTTTCTAATCTGCCCATATTGAAAATGACCAGCTGTATGAAAACTTTATATAAAGCTCAAGAGGCACATCAATGGCAAAATTCGAACTGGTTGATTGCATGCAGACAAGGATTAATCTCTAAAGGCCAGGCACAATGTTTTAGATATACAAAAGAGAAAAATCTATTCAGGAGGAAATATCCCTCTTGCCAACAAATTTAACATTAATTTTAAGTCTAATATTATAGGTTTACCAAACAAGATTTGCAATTGGCTTTCTATTTGATTGCTTGGTGTTATATATGAAAAATTGTAGGTATGTTGTATTTCTTGACTTTCAGTTTAGCTTCTGATTTTTTTAAGGTAATTTCCCGAGTTTATTTAGGAATCTCAATTTATGGAGAGAATTAGAAGAATATTAATATCAAAAACAGTATTTCTTTGTGTTTTCTTCAACCATTATATTGTTATTACATGTTGGGTTAGAGCAAGTTTCAGATTCATATCATGTTCCATTTTATAGAAGTATTTATTGAAACATTTTGAGAAAGTTTAATTTCTTTTTTTCATTGTTATCCTTATGATGGATTTAACGATTTGTATATGACATTATTCTTTCACCAATTTTTCTGTCACAATTCTTGTTTAGGTGTAAATGATGTTTACATTTTTTTCAGATTAGCAACCTTTTCTCTTAGTAAGGAACAGAAAATGCAGATAGAGGCATAGACAGCATCATTTGTTGGTTCAGATACTCTCTGTGTTTTGAAAATTCACTAAAGACCTTAACATTGTGTCTCAGACAGAGATTTTGTAATATGGATAATGTCTGCATTTATTCAAGAGGGAAAAAATGATAGGCAGTGTATATCTGCTGAATTAAATTTTTTTTTTCAAATAGATCACAAAGTTTAAGTCCCTAAAGACCTAAAAGAGTTCATATTCTTTAAGATACCTAAACCTCATGAGCCCTACAGAACCTACTAAAACTTTTTCTTTGTTGCATCCAGGAGAGGGGATATTTAATTCAAACTTAGTAGCGACAGAAATAAAGATAAAGTGTTATGTTCAAATTTGATATTTTGCCAAATGTGTTTCAAAAGACACCTTACATTCATTCATTCATTTATTCATATAATTGATTTTTTAAACTTTTTATTGAAGTCTAGTATACACAGAGAAAACTGCAAGAGAATGTACAGCTTTCTGAATTTTTCAAAGCTGAGCACATCTCTGTAGCCATTACCCAGATTTAAAAAGTAGAATGTAACCAGAACCCAAAAAGTACCCCTTGTCTTCCCTTCTAGTCAATGCCCATTCATTCAAGGGTACCCTGATTTCAAACACTACATATTATTGTCACTTGTTTTTGTATTGTCTGTGCATGGAATTATACAGCATGTACTCTTTTATATCTGGCTTCTTCCATTTACACAATTGATAAAATTCATCCATTTTGTCAATTTTCAGTAATTTATTCTTATTGCTGTATAATAGTGATCCCCAACCCAGGTGATTTGGCTCCCAGGGGACATTTAGCAATGCCCTTCAAGGTGGTCAAGAGTGAGGTGTGAGGTGTAATCTCATTATGGTTTTGATTTGCTTTTCCCTGGCGATTAGTGATGTTGAGCAACTTTTCATATTTCTATTGTCCATATGTATGTCTTCTTTTAAGAAATGTCTATTCAGGTCATTTAAAAAATCAGATTGTTTTCTTGCTATTGTTTTGTTTGAGTTGCTTATATATTTTGGATATTTACCCCTTATCAGATATATGGTTTGCAAATATTTTCTTCTCATTCAGTAAGTTGCCTTTTAATTCTATTGATTGTTTCTTTTGCTGTGCAGAAGCATTTCCATTCAACACAACCCGCTTGTCTATTTGTGCTTCTGGTGTCATATCCAAAAAAAAAAAAAAATCATTGCCAACCAATGTTAGAAGCTTTTTCCTTATGTTTTCTTCTAGTTGTCTTATGGTTTCAGGTCTTACATTTATTTTTTTTTCCTTTTTGTTTCATTTTTACATATTGTGTGGGATAAGATCCAATTTTACTCTTCTGCATGTGGATATCTAGTTTTCCCAGCACAATTTATTGAAGAGACTATTCTTTCCCCATTGTGTGTACTTAACACCCATACTGAAGATCAGCTGACCATTTCTGGGCTTATTTCTGGGCTCTATATTCTGTTCCTTTCATATATGTGTATGATTTTATGCCAATATTATACGGTTCTTTTGTAATATATTTTGAAATCCAGGAAGTATGAGCCCTCTACCTTTGTTATTCTTCCTCAAGATTGTTCAGATTTTTTGTGGTTTCATATGAATTTTAGGTTTCCGTTTTTCTATTTCTATAAAGAATGGGATTTTCATAGGGATTGCACTGAATCTGTACATCCTTTTGGGTAGTTATAGACATTTTAACTATATTAATTCTTTGAATTTACAAACATGGATGTCTTTCCTTCTGTATCTTCTTTAATTTCTTTCATCAATGTTTTATAATTCTCAAGTATAATTGTATAAGTCCTTTACCTATTTTATTAAGTTTATTGCTAAGTGTTTTCTTATTTTTGTTGTTCTTATGAATTGGAATGTTTTCTTAATTTCCTTTTTGAATAATTCACTTTTTGTGTCTAGAAATGTAACTGATTTTATACATTGATTTTGTGTCCTATAACTTTATTGAATTTACTTATTATTTCTAACAGGTGTTTCATTGAGTTTGTAGGTTTTCTACATATACAATCATGTCTTCTGCAAACAGAGATAATTTTACTCGGTTTACAGCTCAGATGTCTTTTATTTCTTTTCCTTTTATGTAATTGCTCTTACTGGGGCTTTTGGTACTATGTTGAATAGAAGTGGTGAAAGTGAGTATCCTTGATAGAAGTGGTGAAAGTAAGATCCCTTGTGCAGGATCTTAGTGGGGAAGCGTTCAGTTTTTCCCCATTGATTATGATATTAGCTGTGGGCTTTTCATCATAAATGGGTGTTGAACATTGTCCAATGTTTTTATGCAGCTATTGAGGTCATTATAGTTTTTTTTCTTTCATTTCGTTAACAAAGTTTATCACATTGGTTTATTTCCTTATATTGGACTATCCTTGCAAACCAAGGATAAATTCTACTTGATCATCGTGTATAATCCTTTTAATGGACTGTTGAATTCAGTTTGCTAATATTTTATCGAGGTTTTTTGCATCTATAGTTTTCTTTTCTGGTAGTGTCTTTGTCTGGCTTTTGTATCATGACATTAGCCTCATAAAATCAGTTTAGAAGTGTCCCCATGTCTTCTGTTTCTTTGGAGAATGAATAAATTTCTAGAAACATACAATCTACCAAAACTGAATGAAGAAGAAACAGAAAGCCTGAACAGATGAATAACAAGTAAGGAGATTGAAAACCATAATCAAAGAGCTCCCAACAAATAAAATCCCAGGACCACATGTCTTCACTAGTGAATTCTACCAAATATTGGAAAAAAAACCTCACTATCAGTCCTTCTTCAATCCTTCTTTACCCCTTTTAATGATATGATATGTTCATGACCTCCAAGGTGGATGACTTAAACATAGTGAATGATATTATCAGGAACATATTTTAGAGAGAAGAGTAACTGGAGGAAGGTTGGGTTATATGACCATTGTGACCTTTCCCAGTCCTTTGATTGAGCATCCTGCCTAATTCCACTTCACTATTATGGAGGTCAGCTAGCGTGGATTGCATTGGTGTGGTTCCTGAAAGAGGAAAAGAATAAAGGAGGCACATTTTAAAATATAGCAGGTAGAAATCCAGAGCAAAAGTGCAAATCATCTTTCAAAGAGAGTGTCAGGTGCAGTCCTGATTTACTTGACCACAGAGTGAAAGGAGCAGGATTGGAGATGAGCATGAATGAAGAGAAGGGGGAAAAAAAACACATCAGAAAATCAAATATAACTTAGAAAGAAATACCAAGTTAGAAAAGGCAAGCAGATGGTGGTCAGAATAAATCTCAGGCCTAGGCTAGTACTCTTCCTGAGGAGAGTACTTGTTTGGGCTACATAATTTGTTAAAGTACTCTCTTTGAAAGATGATAATTTGGTAAAGCATGATCTACCTTGTAAGTTTGTAACTCCCTTATGAGTGCTAATATCTAACAGAATGTTGTGTAGGTAACCATGGCATAGAAAAATTATTTATTTGGGTAGAGTTAGTATGCCAGGTCCTGTTCAACACTAAGAGTCTATCTATTGTTTTATTGAATATTCACAATGTGAGGAGCACAAAAGGGTATGTCTGTATGTGTGTGGAAGTGATGGAGGGTTTGGGGATAATAGAGAAAAAGGTAGAAAATTACTAAAGTGGCAGAATAAAGGTTACAATGCAGTTGATACATACTGAGTAATTTCTATGGATCAAATTCTTTCTAGGCAGGTTTCTATATCATTTGTAAAAATCATATTTTAATAAACTTTATTTTTAGGATAGTTTTGTAATTGCAAAGTTGGTTCAGAGAGTTCCCATATACAGCACACTGAGCATCCCCTCTTATTATATCTTTCAGTAGTAAAATACACTTGTTGCAATCCTTGAACGAACATTGATACATTTTTTTTTTTAAGATTTTACTTATTTATTTGAGAGAAAGAGAGAGAGAGCATGAGCGGGAAGGGCAGAGGGAGAGGGAGCGGGAGAGAGAATCTCAAGCAGACTCTGCACTGAGCCCAAAGCCTGAGGCGGGGCTTAATCTCACAACCCTGAGATCATGACCTGAGCTCAAACCAAGAGCCTGACGCTCAATCGACTGTGCCACCCAGATGCCCCTTGATACATTATTATTAACTAAAGTCTATATGTTATTCAAATTTACTTAATTTATAACCTAATGTTCTTTCTCTGTTGAAGGATTCTACCATGATTTCCCATTGCACTTACTTGTCGTATTATCTTAGGCTCCTTATGGCTGAGACATTTTCTCAGATTATCCTTGTTTATAAGGACCTTGACAATTTTGAGGAGTACTGGTCAGGTATTTTGTAAAATTCCCCTCAGCTGAGATTTGCCATATGTTTTTCTCATGATTCAATCAAGCTTTGGGTTTTGTGAGCAAGACCACAGAGTTTGAGTGCTATTTTCATCACATCTCAAGGGTGCATACTATCAACATGACTTATCTTTGTTGTTGATCTTGATCACCTGGCTCAGGTTTTCTTTCAGGTTACTCCACTAAATTTGAGACCCCTTCCTACCTTCTTTTCCATTCTGTACTCTTCACAATGCCCAGCCATTATGTCCCCACTCCTTGAAGGTGGAGTGTCCACGCAAATTATTTGGAGATATTCTGCATGGGAGATTTGTCTATTCTCCAAATTTATTTAAATTATTTATTCATTGATGTCAGTATGGGCCTAAGGATATTTATATTATGCTTTAAGCAATATTCCAGTGCAACTTTATTTATATTGTTGCTCAAAATGAATAAAGCTTTGGCCATTGGAATATCTTTCAGTTTGTTTGACACATTCCATTAGTGTGTTTGTTGTTGTTTAGCATTCTCTTATTTCTGGTATGACAAGATGTTCCAGGCCCACTGTGTATATTTCCTAGACCAGTTACAAAATCATCCATTTCTCCATGAGGCCCTGCTTCCTTTGTGTGTGTGAATGTTATTGAAACCAGGATCTGGGTGCTAGTAGTGTTTATTTCTACTGGGATATCATTGCTTCCAGGCCCTATCAGTTGGCAAAAGGAATGTGTATATACTAACCCATGCATGTACACATATCTATAAATATTTCTGCATGCATCACTTTTATTTATGTTAAGATAAACATGACTTCATACTGATTTCCTCAACTCTAATATGATAACACGTGGATCATTCTGAATTTGTCCCCTTTTTAATTGTAACTCATACTTCAGTAGTGAGAAACCTGGCTCTCATCATCTGCTAATCATTTTCTTAATTGTTCAGTTCCAATGTACATGAATTACAGTATCAGAATTACTAACCTGTTCCCCTGTGGGATACAACATTCTCAACAAGAGTACAGTGCTGATGCAGAGCTTTTTTTTTTTTTTAATGTTATGTTAATCACCATACAAAACATCATTAGTTTTTGATGTAGTGTTCCATGATTCATTGTTTGCGTATAACACCCAATGCTCCATGCAGTACGTGCCCTCTTTAATACCCATCACCAGGCTAACCCATCCCCACACCCTCCTCCCCTCTAGAACCCTCAATTTGTTTCTCAGAGTCCATAGTCTCTCATGGTTCATCTCCCACTCCGATTTCCCCCCCTTCATTCTTCCTTTCCATGCAGAGCTTCTTTTATCTTTAGTCTGATAGACCCACTCATTTTGTAAGTTGTCAGCAATTTTTGCTTCCCCCCATCTTCCAGTAAGGTTGTTTCATGCATTCTTGAAACAGATGCTTTTGTCACTGTCTTCTTTCTATCATGGGATTCCTCAGACATCCTAAATGATTTTTTTTTATTTGCATGCATTAATATTTGCATTGTGTATGTAAAATATTTTAAAGGTCAACTTTAGGGGTGCCTGGGTGGCTCAGTTGTTAAGCGTCTGCCTTCGGCTCAGGTCATGATCCCAGGGTCCTGGGATCGAGCCCACATCAGGCTCCCAGCTCTGCGGGAAGCCTGCTTCTCCCTCTCCCTCTCCCACTCCCCCTGCTTGTGTTCCCTCTCTTGCTATGTCTCTATCTGTCAAATAAATAAATAAATAAATAAAAATAAAAAATAAAGGTCAACTTTAAGATATAGATAGAGGTGTCGATAATAATAATAATAATAATAAACTTGTAGTGTAGAGAGATTAACTTACACCTGATTAAAATACTAGAAAATGATGAATAGAGATTTAAATCTACTCTATCACTGCTTCAGTTACATATATAAAGCAGTCTGCATACCATCAGATGTCAGGTCTAACTTCCTAAGTGGTCTCTTAGGGTCTAAATTCTGTAAGTCAGAAATATGAGAATGTTGCTCTTAATGGGCTGATTTTTTTACTAGCAAGAAATAAGAGAGAACCTGGCAGCAGATTTTTCCCTTTGCCATCTCTCTTATGGACAATGGCAGGTTAAATTCTGTCCTTCTGATACTTTTGGAGAAATGGAGTGTGCAAAGTAAACGGAACTGCTGAGCAATCTGTTCTGTCTCATTATGCTTCTTTGTGAATCAGTTTGCCAGCAAAGTTTGCATTGCATCACATTTCAATTACATCTTTGCTTAGTTTTCCTTTTTCCTTCATCTTCCTGGCCTTGGTCTTTTACAAGGAGGTAAAATGCTAAACCCAAAATGTGTTAGCAACTAGTCCTTGTCTCAGGCTCTACTTTCTAGAGAACCCAAAATCAGACAATGTCTAAACCCTTAATCACTAGGACTTCAACCTAACTAATGAAACAGTGATATTTCTTAGGATATTGTCATCATCGTTTTTGAATTACAAAGAAATGTTATTTTTATGATTTGATTTGTGTATGTGTGTGTGCGTGTGTGTGTGTGTAGAGAAAGAGAGAATTTTAATTCATACTAACTACAAATATAGTAAATCCAGTTACACAAGGTTTCAAAGACAATAAAATTAGTATCACTATTTTTATTTCTAATGTGTGAAAATAGAAATTATAGTGGTTTCACCTTCTGAAAACAGAATATTGCATCTTCTGTAATTTATGTATAAAGTTTACATCCTTCCACTATAGCATTTCTAATTATGTAGGGGAGACTGCATTTTCAGTGAATTATGACTTACTTCAGTTCTGCATCTAAGTAAAAGAACTGAAGCCACCTATGAAAAAAACCATGTCCCATGCACATTATACATTCTGTAGACCTGATAAACCAATGATACTCAGAGTTTAACTGCTATCTTAATGTCTTTTCTTTGGGGTTATTTTTTACCAATAATATTACAACTGAATATTATATATAATGCATGATTTCTTCATGTGCATGAAAATGGGAAAAAATAAATAAATTTTAAAAATTAGATATTAAGAGCAATCTTTACACAAATGTACATACATACCTACACAGATTTCTTGAACTTGCATTGATGTTTCTAATTTTTGTATTTTATTTTCTCTGAATGTATACTTCAGCTCTCCCATACTATTAGATGTGAAGAAAACAGGCTTTGAATTTCCATGTTCAGGTTAATTAATTAATCATACCAATCAAATTAATTATTAATCAAATCAATTGATTTATAGATTTATTTCATTGTATACTATTGAGTATTATATATTATATCATTATATTTTTTTTATTTATTTACTTATTTATTTAATTGCATGCCAATTCAGTCCCAGGCACGCAGCACTCTAAATTCCAGGAATCCCACAATGAACATTTTTTTTTTTTTAAGATTTTATTTATTTATTTGACAGAGAAAGAGACAGTGAGAGAGGGAACACAAGCAGGGGGAGCAGGAGAGGGAGAAGCAGGCTTCCTGCCCAGCAGGGAGCCCGATGCGGGGCTCGATCCCAGGACCCTGGGATAATGACCTGAGCCGAAGGCAGATGCTTAACCGACTGAGCCATCCAGGCGCCCCCCACAATGAACATTTAGAAAAGGGTCTCCTTTTATGGAGATTACAGTCAAACAGGGGAAAATAGATAATCCATAAGCAAAGAAACAAATGGTTCAATAAATAAACAAGATAGTATAGCTATGATTTTAGAGTCATGGGGGTTGAGAAAGATGCTATATCATAATAGCTAGTTAGGTTGTTGGAGGAACGACAAGAGGAAGGGAGACAAACAAAAATCAAAGGCAAATCAAGTATAAGGCCTCTGTACAAAAAGGAGCCTAGAGAATTTTAGGAATTCTTTGAACAAGAAGGGCAGCTGGAAATTATTTTTAATAGGAAGGTCTGATACGAGGGATGTTTCAATCAAGTTCACTGTCTTTCCTCCTGTCAGAGGCTTTTCATATTCAAATCCCCTCCCATTATAGCCTACTCTAAAATATGACGCTGGGCAATAAAACTTCAAGAATGGCTTTATCACACTTTAGTTTCAGGCACAAACCATAGACCTGAAAAATACTCACTAATAAGGAAAATGAAACAAAAGAGAAAACATCTGACCTCTCAGGAGGTCTTGAAGATAATGTGTAGCAGTCAGAATATAATGTTAATCCCCTAACTCTCTTCTACACCCCTTTCTTCTGCCATGGACCCTTATCTCTATAGCTTATCCTTTATGCTTCTATTTAATCCTGGGGGTATATCTGAGTATAATGAGAAACCACAGGGAGAATGTGTGGTTAATAGAGAATCTTGACAACCCATTCACTCATTCTGTAAAATAGCAACTAAGAAAATAATTTGTATAACTTAGAGTAAAATTCAATTCCCATCTCTGAGTTGTTTCTCCGAGACCTATTGGGTACCACAGAGAGCCCCAGGCATTTTGTTTTGTTATTTGGATTGTTACTTACTATGCAAAGGCACTTGAGAGAACCTCTATGATAATCATGATGATAACCTCCATTACTCTGCTTCCCATCATGTCACTTTTTTTTTTTAAGATTTTATTTATTTGACAGAGAGAGACACAGCAAGAGAGGGAACACAAGCAGGGGGAGTGGGAGAGGGAGAAGCAGGCTTCCTGCGAAGCAGCCACCCAGGTGCCCCCCATCATGTCACTCTTACTTAGCATTGCAAAATTCTAACAGTAGCTCATTTATTCTTTCTATGACGCTCCAACTGACTAATCCAACTGAATAGGTGCATGCCACAGTAGGGAGAAGTGCGAGGGAGGAGGGAAAAAGCCTTGTTTGATGTTATCCTTGATCATCTGCTGTCTTCCCAACAATGCTGAGATCACCAAGTATGATGAGAAATACATAGGAGACAAAATCCCTTTCTTATAACTTAGATGCACAACAGCCTGTTATAGGATAAACAGTGCAACAGAGGGTGAAATCAGAGAGGTTGCCTTCACTACAGTTTCAGTTGTTTCACTCATACATTTCCTTATCCTGTTTAAAAATTTGAAAACCTTTCTCTAACCTTCTGAATACTTAAGATTAAAAATTCTTTGAGAGCGAAGACTAAATTTTATGCACCAATATAGTCCTGTTGTTTAACAACCTATCTGGGATACTGAATGCACTCAAGTATTTGTTGAATTAATGAATTAATTTCCATCAAAAGCTGTTGTGCCTCTAAAAGAACAAAAATTGTGTAGAGGGAATGTATTTTTATCGGTTCATCTTTTTGAGGTAGATCACTGGTCAGCCTATTTCTTTCTTGGGTGTAAGTGGTCAATTTTGATTCCATCCTGGCTTAGGGAAGAGGGAGGGAGAGTGACAGTAATAAGAAGGACACATTTCCACCTAATGACTTACACTTGAAAATGGGCTGTGACTATAATAACATCCCCATGAACAAGAAACCTTAGTCTTATCCTACGCGTTGAATTTTAATACAAGGAATATGGAGAAGTCCAATCTCGGAGTTTTTCAGAGCTACTATTGGTACCCAAAGTTGAAGGTCATTATGAGAGTTTGGGAAATGTCTGAATCTTTATGTAATTGTTAATTGGCCCCACTTAGGGAAGGAGAGATGTGGACATAGAAACCATATATAATTTGCCATAAACTCGTGTTAATCCTTTACAACATAAACATTTCTGGTCTTTGCTTAAACACTTGCAATGACAAAGGAAAAATAAAGGGAGGTAGTAAGAAAGGCCACCATTACAAATAATATGTTCTGTAATAGCTCTTTTAGGATCTTCTTCTTTTCAGAATCTTCAAAGTAGCAACCTTTGTTGATTCTAATTCTATTATCTATTTAACATGAAATATTTCTGTCTCACAGTATAATGCAGCAACTCTCAGAATTTTCTTCCTACCAGACACAGACTTATATGCTTCCAGTATTCTGCACATATTTTCAAATTATGTCACCATCTTACTTTATCAATATGTCATTTAAATATGATGTCTTTAACAGTTTGAATAAGATAATTTGATTTTCCTCATCCCATAATGTAGTTGTCTTTTGCTTAATCTATTATACTCAGTACTGTTAAATGATCCAACTGTTATGTACTTGCTGTGCTTGAGGTCCAGTTTATCCTTATATCAGTCCTGACTTACATTGAAATGGTAGAATTAAAGTAGATGATTTGTGAAATTCTAGTTTTAGGCATGTTCAGAAAAATGTATCACCTTTTCAAATAAAAGTTCATCTTCATTGGTGTGATGTATACAATTCTGATTCCAGTGGAAAATGGGTGTCCCACATATCTTTTTTGTATTTACATTTTATAGAGGACTAATTTTAATTGCAATGAGAGTAAAACTCAGTGGCGAGATTGCCTTTCAGAAAATGTTTTGGCCTTTTTCTGAGGTTTAGAGAGGAGGATTTGCTTACAGTAAGAAACCACTGACTCTTTAATGACATGGCTCTCATTTTCAATCACTTCTACAGGAACATAGGTTGGTTGGTGTTAATTTTGTTCCGTTTCTTTTTTTTTTCCTTGTGGACATTGGCACTCAATTTCCATTTTCCCTTCCCAAGATTTTTAGTCCCCATTTTACCATATCCCTGGCAATTCCTATCCTTACTGAATCTCATTGAGAGTAGCTTAAATAATGATATAAGTACCAGCTCCCTCACTAGCATAGCCCTTTCTTTCATACGTCCCTTTTTTGACATATCAGCACACAAGATATTGCCCATTGGGTAAAAAATGGAGGGCTTTAAAATTCAACTTAAGATATTTTGAAATTATACTGCATGTGGACAATATTTGATAGCCTCACAATCACATGGAATCCTCAACTGGTCACTCATTTTTCAGTTCAGATGCCAGTGATTGAAATGCCCCACAGATTCACACTGTTTTTTCTCTCCCAATGTCACTTTTTACGTTTTTTACCAAATTCCTTCAATCATATATATTTTTTAAGATTTTAATTATTTATTTGAGAGAGAGGGAGAGTGCAGGAAGAGGAGCAGAGAGAGAGGGAGAGACAAGCAGACTCCGTGCTGAGCGCAGAACCCCACACAGGGTTCCATCCCACGACCCTGAGATCATAACCTGAGCAGAAATCAAGAGTTGGTGCTTAACTGACTGAGCCAGCCAGGTGCCCCCTTCAATCATATTTAGAGACCACTTATTATCAATCAAAAGTAGTTTGTTCTGGCCTCCACAATACTTCCTTGGGGAGCTAATTCATTTATTCGACAGCTACTTCCTACATCAGGAATTTTTTTTTTATAGTAATGGGGTATATAGAAATAAATTAAGCAGGCAATACCCTCCCCCTGCCTTCCATAGCTCCTATTTTCTCTAGAGGGGGAATAAAGGACGAAACAAATATAATAACTGTTTCGGTAAAAATAAATGTTAAGAAGACACTTAAAACAGGTAAGCATCTTTGTTACCAGGATCCAGGGCATGGGGAGGAGACCAGAACTGAGGAAGGGCAGTTAATAAAGGCTTCCAAGGGAGAGTGCCGTATAAGTGGAGATGTGAGTTACAGGAAAGAACTAGTCACGTAAAAGCTAGCGGCGCAGCACTGAGAGCCTCAGGTATCAAGGCTGTAAAGGTGGACAGGTTCCCTGTGGCTGCTGTTTTAGGGCGTGCCTTACTCTTTCAGTGATTTGGGAGAGACTGTTTATATTTCCTGTCACTTTATTAGGGTGGGGTAGTCTGAGAGTAAGCCCTTTAAAATGGGCCATTGTCTGGGCTGAGCCCTTTGTGTCACAAACCTTCATAGGGCATCATCCGTCTTCAGTGCAAGCTCATACTGGGATGGGGGCTCATCTTTGGTAGTAATCTCCTTCCTACTGCAAAGCCCTCAAACAGATGCCAAGTTGTATGCCCTCCACAGAAAATGAGAAGAGCTTCCATACATCTATCTCATGTCATGATCCTTTACCCTCTTTGAGCAGTTGCCCTAATCAAAAGGACTGGAATATTACCCGATGAATCAAATTTCCCTGGCCAACTATTTTCAATAATATAATATAATGTAATAAATAATATAATATAATATAAATAATATGTATACATACTATATGTATTTAATTCTTAAAGATATGTATTTAGTTGTTTGTGTTTTTTTTAAGATTTTATTTATTTATTTATTTGACAGAGAGAGACAGCAAGAGCAGGAACACAAGCAGGGGGAGTGGGAGAGGGAGAAGCAGGCTTCCCATGGAGCAGGGAGCCTGATGCGGGGCTCCATCCCAGGACCCTGGGATCATGACCTGAGCCCAAGTCAGTTGCTTAACGACTGAGCTACCCAGGCGCCCGATATGTATTTAGTTCTTAAAGACCAATATGTTTAGTTCCATTCATGCCTTTTTGAGGCACTGTGAAGTGATTAGTACTCTCAGGCACACCTTGTAAGTTGTTGCCGGCACTAATATCCAAAGCAGAGATGTAATTTTGCAGTTGTTTTTTATTTCCCTGCAGATAATTCCCTTTATACAATTATTTTACCCAATTATATAATTCAGAGGTCGGACAGGGTGATGTATCCACAGTTATAATCTCAAGATCACTTTAATATCCTCAAAGTGAATACCAGTGAATACTCGATATCTTTATCTCTCTCTAGCACATATTGTCAGATCCACCTTTTAAAGCCATCAAGAGATACTCATCCACTCTTGTAGACCTCTTCCAGGGACCAGCAAACGTATTTCATCTCTTTGGATACAGATTAGCAAAATTATGTCTCCGTTTGCAATCACGACCCACCCTCCATATGAAGCATGAGAGGAAACTCTCTACAAACCCTGCTGACTTTCATATCCCTGTTCTGCTAGTCCTCCAGCACATCTGATTTCTATGGAAATCCTCAAGGCACCTGCTAAAACAAAACAAACAAACAATAAAAGGGATGCCTGGGGAAGGGCATTAGCACAGGTAGAGAGGAAGACCTGTGGTTGCAGTTAATAAGATTTCCCCAGGTAGTGAAGATTATAGCCGTTGTTGGTTGGATATTTTGAGTTTTGTTAATGTTATAGCTTCTGCTACATTTCTACAATATAGGGGATAGCTACTGAAAAATGTCATATTATACAGACCCAAAACTGTTTGCTATCCTTTTTGGGGTGACAAAACTCCCTCTCTTTTCTCTCTATAGATAACACTAATGTGTGCCACAGCATATTTCTGGGCTACAATAATCCATAACACAGATTTTTTTTTTCCTGATGAGATGTATTTTCCTCCAGAGAAACTGAATATGCATTTCCCTCTCATAATTGCCTATAGAATGTACACTTTCATTTTGGACTCACATTGGTGTTCACAATTCTCATCTGCCTAATTCCAGAAATTCACCCAAGTTCCACATATCCTTCAAGATTCTGTCATAAGCAATGGCTATTTTCAATAAATATACAGAAACATGGAACAGTTCTTTTTTTTTTTTTTTCATTTCATGGAACAGTTTTAATGTATCTTCTGCCTTGCACTGATTCTTGTCAGATCTGATTGCATCCCACCAGGATATTTTTAGATCCAGGCTCTTTTCCTTTATCAGATGTTACATCCTTGGAAACCTGAGAAAACATGGAAAGCTACAAAACAACATCAGTTCATACAACTTGTGATATCTTAACATACCTTCAAAGTAAGGTGACACCATAAGAAAAAATAAAGTGCCATTCTAAGTCTGTCTCAAAAGTATACATATTGGCCCAATTTTATATAAATTGCAGAAACATTTTTCTCCTGGTTATAGTAGGAAGGGAAGTCTCCAGTGTCTCCCTTTTCTGGTCCACATGGTCTATTTGATGCCCACAACACACAACACTCCAGGACATTTTCTGTGCATTTAAAATTTCTGTTGCCAAGGCTGGCATCTCACTTTTGAAGACTCAAATTGTCTTCCTCAGTGCAAGTTGCCTGGTCTCCCTCAAGCACACAGAACCTAAATACAGACAGATATCTGGGCATTTAAGGTTTTCCAAAATTAAGTAACTATCCAAAGGGGAAGAAAGAAGAATAATAGAGTTTCTTCATGTCTATACAATTTAGTCCACTTTGTTTTAGTACTAATGCATGTTAACTTGGTATTAAAAATCTAAAACTCACATTTATATCTGACTACCAATATCTAAACAGATTTAGTATGTACTTTCCACTACCTATTCCTCAACTTAAAATTACTGCAGAAGTTGATCATCATGATTGTTATAAATGCCCTAAGTGCAATATTGATAAGAATGCTGAATAGGGCCTAAGAATAAAATCAAGTAGAATACCTCCAGGAGTTGGCCCATGTCGAAGTTTCTCTACTTAGAAAAAGGACTTGTGTGCTTTTAAAAGATGGCTTATATACATATTTTTTTTTTGCATTTTGCTTGATATAGAATTTCAGCTACAAAGAGCAAAACTAAGGAGTTAGTATTAGATTCAGACATGCAAAAGGACCTATTATTATAGAGAAGAAAGTCATTTACTCTATCCTATCTTTGCAAAGCAGAGGCAGTGTTCTACAAAAAACAAGAACTTTCATCGTTAGTACAAAATGTTCCAGAATTGTATTATAGATGCTTTATCACTCCAACTAGTTTATAAACAACTGGAGGCAAAAAGATATGATTGTTTTCTAAGCCCTTCTTGCCTCCCACTGTTAGTGCCAGATATCTAACAAAATAGACACACGAAAACATGCTATTTCAGTTGAAGTGGGGAGAAAAGAGGGCTGTATTTATTTTAAAATATAAAATCCCATTATACCTATATTTGTCTGTTTTTTTCATAAGATCCAGGCTTCCCAATCTTGCTATCTGCAAAATAGGAAAACAGGTTACTCAGGCCTTAACTAAATAGAACTTTATTGATTAGTGTTTCCTCCCCTGTAAAGTGCATTGCGATGATAATTCTTGTTCTGAATAGTAAGCACCATGTCTGCTCTAGATTCCCAAGTCCCTCAGGTATCATTAAAAGCCTGTCAAGTTTCTGCCTCTGTTTGAGACATATGGTAACTTCCCATTAAATAGACAGTTGATTCATCTAAACAACCAATTTCCTGACAATTTCAAGAAAAATGAGTGGATAGTTATTTTCTATGTGATCTTTCTATAATCAGCCTCTCGTAGGGGATTATAAAGCAGGGGGCTTCTAACTCACCCCACCTGTCTCTCGCGTATACCATTCACACCACTTCAGGTTTATATTATACAACAGTGACCCAATTATACACTTTTCCCTTCTGAAATTTTGTCCTCACTCCTTAGAACTATAGAATGAAGTCTGTAATGTTGATGGTTTAATTAAGAAACCTAAATAATATTAGGCTTTGAACAATAAAACCCCCTTAAGCACTAAGTTTTATCCTCTGATTGTTACCCAGGTTATATTTTTAGAGATTTTAACAGCCATATTTTCTTACTGATATATGTACAGGGCCACCAATCAGTAATTTAGATTTCCTTTTCCTTGAATTATGGTGTAGTTATCATTGCCTTACTCGATACATAAAGTGCATTTAATTGTTTTATTCCATTTATAAAGGGCATGCTGGTAGGAGTGACAATGGAGAACAAGGAAAATGAACTTAAGAGTGAATATTTTCCAAGATGTTGAGAATATTCAGATCCTTCTATAAGCAGACTTAGTTATCCTAAGTGGTTGTTACATGTCACTAGATGCATCATAAATGTGCTGATTAAACAATGCCTGCTCTATGTCATAGTTTATCATTTAAAGCAAAAGAAGTTGAAGGCAGAAGGTTTAACTTCATTTGAAATTTACAAAGAAGAAGAAGAATGCTGTGAATATGGGCTCTACAAACTTCCAATAAAACAACCCCAGGCCTGCAATTAATAGGAGTCATTTGGGTTGCACTATATAGGAAAACGGCATAAAAAATGAAAAGCAGTTCTAGGGAGCATTCAGACCTTTCTGATAGACTCTAAATCCCACTCATCATGAAGCCTTAATTCACCACCAGTGAATTAGCACTCCTCTGGATGGTTGATTATTTCCAGATATATTTGAAATGGAGCCTTGCCTCCTAGTTAACTAGGAAAGCAACAAATTACATGGTATTTTATTAAAGCAGAGAGAAAGGGAATCTTTAGCCTAAAGGCAGATATAGATATATAGATATATAGATATATAGATATCAATATATAGATATATATAGATATAAAATAGAAAGAGAAGAATATATATATATATTCCTCAACCATATATATATATACATATATATATATATATGGAAGATATGAAACATCTTTTTAAAAATCAGCACTATTTGAAGTGTTACACATCGTATCCCTATACCCAAACTCTAGCTTAAATAATGTACCTCTGTATGGGATGGAGATGAAAGTCTAAAGGATATGAAGAGGAATGAGACATAGTTTTCCTCCCAAGAGACTCATGAGGGAGACAGATCCATGTCATAGAGGTAAAAGAGAAAGCTTGTTGAACCAGGAGGAGAAGGACCTAACTCAATTTGGGACTGTCGGGAGAAGTGTCCCAGAGGATAACATTGAGCATACTAGATAAATGACTGGTAATTCAGATTTATTAAAAATTATAGCTAACAATATACTGAGGACTTGCTATGTGCTTGTTGTTGTTCTAGTGCCTTAATATCAGTTATCTAAATTAGTCCTAATACCATTTTGAAATAGACATTATAATTATCCTTATTTCATAAACAGGCAAACAGATTGAACAACTTGTCTAAGAGCACAGCTAATAATGTATGGGGTTTCTTCAAATCCATGCTATTATATGATAGGTAGTCTTCTAGGGACTCTGTACAAAACCTCTTCTTTAATAAAGTGGTGATTAATGTGGGTATATGTCCTTCCTCTTTCTCTTATACATCTGAAGAGTCACGGTCATCCAGTAGAACAGTGGTGGAGGCAGAGTTGAAGTCCATCTTTGCTTACATCTAGACTTCACACTTTTCCATTATAACACAGACTGTCTGCACTTGATTTAATCTATGTTTATTTGTTTTCTTAGAAAAAGTATATAGTCAGGTGGTATTTCTTTAACATGATAAAGTATTTCTCTTCATTTCACATCATCTACAAATTTCTTACATCATTTTGATGAAATGTCTATCATAAATTTGCAGTGTATAATCTCTACATCCTCTTACTATTTTATTTTATTGTAAACAAACAGCATTCAGAGTTTCCAAGTTGTTTCTAGAAAATAAATAGAGCATTGCCCAATCTAGTTTATCTTTACTAAGAATATCATTAGAGGTACTAAAACTGCTCTTATAATGTTTTTCTTCAAATTTTGGGTTAAATGCAACACCTTCATTTTCAGCAAAAACAAAGCAACAAAATTTTCTTTTTTAATTTTTTGTCACCATGGAATTGAGAGATTTAATTCAAGTCAGTAACTGTAACTCAGTGAAACAACTATTAACTTTGGCCTAAATTTTACATAATCCCACAATCTGATAATACACTAGTCATTAGGAACAAAAATTTAGTTTAGTGCTAAATGAAAAAAAAAGTATATTGAGAAACAATTGTGAAGTGTGCAGCTGGTTTGTAAAAAAACACATCTAACATACCTCAAAACATTTAAATTTAAAAAAAAACAAAACTTAAATTTCTAGTTTTCGTCAATTATCACTGTGGTCTGAGAGATATGCATTTGGAATAAATGTTTTGCCAAGCCTAACTTTCTAAAGTATGAAGTCCTTTCTTAATTTTAAGCTGTACTGACGTATCTTGTATTTTTTAAGCTCACTATTTTTGAACCTAGATCACAGATGCTTTTGTTTTCTTGGTCCTACTCCAGAATTCCTCTATAAGAATGATACAGTTCTTTACACCCGTGGAGTTAAGGCCACTTTACCATTTTAAGCATAACCATGACTCCCCTCTCTCCATCCCCACTGCACATCCAGAACAGAAAGACATTCCCCATGACTAATCGATCACCAGGGTCAGTGGGAGACAAAATTAATGATCTACTCATTCTCTTGGTGACAAAGTCAGATACTGCACATGTACTCCCTAACAACCTGGCTTGTTGTTTCCAGCTCCACTCAATCTGCCTAAATTCCTTAACTTGCCAACATTGCAAACAAAATCTTATTGACTCTAAAAGGTTCAATTACCCAACCTAGAATTAATTTCCCCCTCCTGTAAATCCCACTTTATCTTCTATTAAACAGTTTCCCCTTAGGATACACATTGTGAAGTACATGGTTATAAAATACACAGGATCCTGCATACTCAAATATACTGTAGGCTCTTTGAGGAAAACAACTGTATCTTTTATTTCTATTAATCTTCCAACATCCAGTTGTCATTTCCCGGGGCTACTATGAATTATATACTTTTTAATAAATTATGTGCACCCATCCCCCATGGACTTGGCTCAAGGCTTCACCTTGTAGGGAAAAGATTTAGTTGTTTGGTATTTAATGTAGCAGCATTTTTTTAACTTTCAGTTCAGCTAGAAGCAGCCATGTATATTTCTGGGATTATTTGTTTGCTACCATAAATATTTAAGAATATACTAGCAAAAGGAGATCGCAATATTCTACACCGCATGTACATTTCCAGGTATCTCAGACTTCCAGCTGGGACTATAATATGTCACAGCATGTCAATCTCTAATTGCTCCTGGGAAGTGTTAAAAAAAAAAAGTTGACCTTAGTTTGCTCAGACACAATTTTCAGTGCTAGATTATGTGCACATTTTCTAAGCACGATACATCAGATCTTAGTTTTTAAATAACTATGTTTTTTTTCTAAAATTTGTAACTGCTTGCTATCCAAGGCGTATTTTAAGTTCTTTAGCTATATTAATTATTTCAATTCTCACAAATCTATTTACTTGATATTATTGTTGTTATTGGTTTATACCTGATTAGACTTTATCTCAGTGGGAGTTAATGATTTATTTATGATCGTACAGCTAGTCAGAGTTGGGGGCAGATTTTTAACACAGAGAGTCTGATTTTAGATCCTGTATCTCAACCATTATTCATAATATTTGGTCTTTATCACAGTAATGTCAGTTGGTTAATACTTTCAAGCAGACTCTTTTAAAGATGGTCTCTTTTGTTACTCTTTTAAAATGCTAGAAAGTTTATGTTTGATTTTCCTGAGAAGAGTAATTTATCTGAGTAAAAGTTTGCCCCAAATTTATGTTTATTCCATCAAAAAATTATTTAACTCTATAGGTAATATGTGTTCCTCTAGCTAATTGGACCATTTGAAAGAGGACAAAGTGAGTTTAAATGTGTAAACTCAGAAATCTTTAGCAAATATTTCTTTGATGGAGCAGAGAGCCTCATAAGTAACAAAACACTGCTGAGAGTAGAACTCATATTAGACACAATTGCTGAAGTTAGGGAAACAGATGAAATTATTATTCCTGACTGTCAACCACACCAGAATTTAAAAAAAAAAAAAAAAAAAAGTATCCACAGTGGAAGAAAAACAAAACCTGTAACTTAATATTTCAAAATATATTTAAAATTTAGGAAAGTGAGCAAAACTTTCAAAAAGCAACATAAGATAGAAAATAAAGACAGTAAGGGCACCTGGGTGGCTCAGTCAGTTAAACAGCCAACTTTTGATTTCAATTCACGTCATGATCTCAAGGTCCTGGGATCCCAGATCTCATATCTGGGCTCTGGGCTCAGCGGGGGTGCCTGCTCAAGGATTCTCTCTCCCTCTCCCTCTGCCCCTCCCTCTGCTCATGCTCTCTCTCTCTCTCTAAAATAAATAAATCTTTGGGGGTGGGGGGGGCGGGAAGGCATCAAAGACAGGAAGTGAAAGCCAGATAATAGAAGGATGTGCAGTGAGACCTAACAAAATTTAGAAAAGAATAAGGAAAAGAAATTCCAAATTGAAGAATAAATTACGAGGAATACGAGAAAAAGAGAAAACTTTAGAAAGTTCAAAAGACATTGCGGAGAAAAAAGGAGTATGGAGAAAAACAAACAATTTAAAAATGGGAAAAATTATTTTAAAATTAAAAAAGAAAATGATAAAAAGAGAAAATAAGCAAAAGATTAAAATTTAAAACCTTTGATTTTTTTCTACATTAACATTTGATGCAAGGGCTGGAGGAAACTTCTGGAGGTAATGGATATGTTCATGGCGTAGATCGTGGTGATGTTCATGGCGTAGATCGTGGTGATGGTTTCACTGAAGTATATTTACCTCCAAACCCATCAAGTTGTATACATTAAATATGTATAGCTTTTTGTATGTCAATCATACATCAATTAGGTGGTTTAAAATTAAGCTAAATTTTGCCAACAATCATAAAACCATTTTTTCACTCTACTTATAGGAATGGATATAAATCTCTGAAAGACCATATATAAGTTTGTAGTTTTGGGTGGTGATAGCAAAGAAAATATTTCTGGCCTTCTATTATTAAAGTCACATACAAAACACATATATACCCAGGCACACTCGCACACACACATGCACACATAATTGAAGCCCAAATCTATGAAGAAAAAAATAATTCTTTCAATTCCAAAGTTTTTCTTTCCTAAGCCATTTTTATTTCAGGGTAGCACTACGCTTTGTTTTCAAATTCCATTTACCTCTTCTTTATCTGGACTCTTCTGTTTCCCCAGAATGCCCCTCCCCCGCTACCTCCTTTTGCATTAACAAGAATGCTAGCTAGGTGAACTTGAGCACTTAATGCATTACTCTGAACTTTATAGTTTTTTTCATAAAAAGATTTTCAGAATCTTTTTTCATAAAAGATTCTAACTTGCCACCTTCTCTGAAACTTACTTTGTTTCATGAAAGTTGCTAACTTGACTCTGGCATTATCTTTCTCCTCTCTGAGTGCTTCTATAATCTTTCTGCACTCCCTGATAACACAACCCTTACTCTTATTTATTCTGTGTTTTACAGTTGCTCGTGTACATACTGGTCTTCCTCTACTAGATTCCTTGGATGTAGATTCCTTGGTCTTTTATATCATTACATTCTTAGAGTAACATCTTATGCTTAGCAAGTATTCAGTAAAAAAAATTTTCATTGACATGGAATAAGGAACACTGAACACTAAGAAAATTCTGCAGTTTTGGTAAAATAAGTGTGGAATTGAGCAGAGTTGTAACTACTTCCAACTTGATTCTTGTTTTAATTAACATCTTTGGAATTCTTTTAGGATATATACCTACCACATTATACCTTTGGCTAATTTTTACCTCTACTTATATTAAACCCAGAAAAATATAGGTATATAGTTTGTTATGAGATAACAGGTTAATGTTATTTTTTTTATTGGTTTCAGGAGTAAAATTTAGTGATTCACCACTTACATACAACACCAGATGCTCATCACAAATGTCCTCCTTAATACCCATCACCCATTTAGTCCATCCTCCATCCACTTCCCCTCCAGCAACACTCAGTTTGTTGTCTATAGTTAAGTCTCTTATGGTTTGCCTCCCTCTCTGTTTTTATCTTGTTTTTCATTCCCTCCCCCTTTGTTCATCTGTTTTGCTTCTTGAATTCCACATATGAGTGAAATCATATGGTATTTGTCTTATTCTGACTGACTTACTTGTCTTAGCATAATACATTCTAGTTCCATCCATGTCATTGCAAATGGCAAGATTTCATTCTTTTTGATGGCTGAGTAATATTCCATTGTATCTATATACACCATTTCTTCTTTATCCACTCATCAGTCTATTGACATCTGGGCTCTTTGCATAATTTGGCTATTCCTGATAGTGCTGCTATAAACATTGGGGTGCATGTGCCCCTTCAAATCAGTATTTTTGTATCCTTTTATTAAATACTTAGTAGTGCAATTACTGGGTTGTAGGGTAGTTTTATTTTTAACTTTTTGAGAAACCTCCATACTGTTTTCCAGAGTAACTGCATCAATTTGCATTCCCACGAACAGTGAAAGAGGGTTCCCCTTTCTCCATATCCTTACCAACACCTGTTGTTTCCTGAGTTGTTAATTTTAGCCGTTCTGACAAGTGTGAGGTGGTATCTCATTGTGGCTTTGATTTGTATTTCCCTCATGCCAAGTGATATTGAGCAGTTTCTCATGTGTCTGTTGATCATTTATATGTCTTCTTTGGAGAAATGTCTGTTCATGTACTCTGCCCATTTCTTAACTGGATTATTTATTTTTTGGGTGTTGAGATTGATAAATTCTTTATAGAGTTTAGATACTAACCCTTTACCTGATATGTCATTTGTAAATATCTTCTCCCATTCTGTGGGTTGACTTTTATTTTTGTTGATTGTTTCCTTCACTGTGCAGAAGCTTTTTATCTTGATGAAGTCCCAATAGTTCATCTTTGCTTTTGTTTCCCTTGCCTCCAGAGATGTGTCTAGTTAAGAAGTTGCTGCAGCTGAGGTCAAAGGGGTTTCTGCCTGTGTTCTCTAGAATTTTGATGGATTCCTGTCTCACATTTAGGTCTTTCATCCATTTTGAATTTATTTTTGTGTATGGTGTATGAAAGTGGTCCAGTTTCATTCTTCTGCATGTCACTGTCCAGTTTTCTCCACACCATTTGTTGAAGAGACTTTTTTTCCATTGGACATTCTTTCCTGCTTTGTCAAAGATTAGTTGACCATATAGTTGTGGGTCCATTTCTGGGTTCTCTATTCTGTTCCATTGATCTATGTGTCTGTTTTTGTGCCAGTACTATACTGTCTTGATGATTAATTACACCTTTGTAATACAGTTTGAAGTCCAGAATTGTGATGCCACCAGCTTTGGTTTTATTTTTCAACATTACTTTGACTATTTGGGGTCGTTTCTGGATCCATACATATTTTAGAATTGTTTGTTCTAGCTCTGTGAAAATTGCTGGTGTTATTTTGATAAGGATTGCATTGAATATGTAGATTGCTTTGGGTACAGTTTAATATTATTAAGTGATTATATATATGTATGTATATATATATATGTAAACATGGCTATACACACACACATACACACTGTCCCTCAACTATCTTAGTGGCTAAAAAAAAATATATTAGAAGTTTTAATGAGTATTATGGGAAAGTAGTAAGTAAAATATGTCAAGTATTAAATCTGTGGGCTTTGTAATCCTATCTAACCTGGATTAAATTCTTACTTATTTTTCCCAGCTGTTCATATAGCCTACCTTATTAACTTTGGGGAAAAAAGTGACAAATAATATAAATACATATAATAGAAAGAACACAAAATTATATGTATGAGTCAGTTATATGATCTTATGGATAAAAAATTAGAAAAATTGCATGAAATCTATTAGAAATAAAGTATTTCAGAATGTTGGCCAATCCAAATTTAGTAACAGAAATTTTCCATTTTACCAGCAACATTCAAATAGTTAATAAACAAAAATACATATCTTAACAGAAAATAATCACCCCATAACAATAAAATATCATGAAATGTAATTATATCAACTATTTTATGCATTATAGAGAGATAAAAGAAAACGTGAAAAAGAAGAAAAATAGAGTAGCTTCCTGAGTAAGTCCTTATGTTTTGATGTACACAAATGGGTGAGAAACTGTCAATATCATTAGTAATAAACTAAAATTATATTTTTTTGCTGTTATAATAGAGATTTCTGAAAAACAAACAATAGTTTAACCAAAGTAATTATATAAAGTAATTAATGACACTTTTTTTTTTTTTTCCTGTTAAAGTCTTTGCCTTGATAGATTTCTATGAATTTGGTTTGGTAACAAATACATAATAAATATTTAATTACTAAAATTAAATCCCATCTGTATGACTAATATGTTAGAACATTTGTAAAACAAAACAAAATGAAAAAACTACTTATTCACATGAACTGAAAATATAAAATATTTAAGAATGATCTTGGAAAGAAAATTTCTATAAGAAAAAAATAAAAGCTGTAAAATGTTCCTGAAAGATAGAAGTATTTAATGAGTGGAGATCACACTGTGATTAATAATTCTTTCAGGGAAAACTGAATATTGACATGATGTCAGTTCTTCCAGTAGTTTATTTTTTTTTTTAATTTTATTTATTTACTTGACAGAGAGAGACACAGCGAGAGAGGGAACACAAGCAGGGGGAGTGGGAGAGGGAGAAGCGGGCTTCCCACTGAGCAGGGAGCCCGATGCGGGGCTCGATCCCAGGACCTTGAGATCATGACCTGAGCCGAAGGCAGACGCTTAACGACTGAGCCACCCAGGCATCCCCAGTTCTTCTAGTAGTTTAAAGTAATGTTCAAATAAAAATCTTTCTCCTGCCATTTCAGCTGAAGACTCAAAGGTCAAAAACATATTTGTTTTTCTAACTTTATTGAGATATAATTGACATATAACCTTGTGTAAGTTTAAGGTGTACAAGATGATGAATCCTTACCAATAACATAGTCAAGTAACACATATTTTGTATGCTATATGTATTAGTATACATATTATTTACATACATATTATATGATGTATTCTTACCACAAAGCAAGCTAGAGAAAAGAAAAAGTGTTATTAAGAAAATCATAAGGAAGAGAAAATACATTTACAGTACTGCACTGGATTTATTGAGAAAAATCTGCGTATAAGTAGACTCATGCTGTTCAAACCTGTGTTTTACAAGAGTCAACTATATTAATTTCCAATAAACTGGTTTTAAGGATCAAGAATGCCCTTTGTTGGGGCGCCTGGGTGGCTCAGTAGTTTCATGTCTGCCTTCGGCTCAGGTCATTATCCCAGGGTCCTGGGATCGAGCCCCGCATCGGGCTCCCTGCTCCGCAGGAAGCCTGCTTCTCCCTCTCCCACTCCCCCTGCTTGTGTTCCCTCTCTCGCTGTCTCTTTTTCTGTCAAATAAATTTTAAAAATCTTAAAAAAAAAAAAAAGAAAGCCCTTTGTTTGTTCATTCATTCATTCATTCATTCAGAAGTTATTTGAGTATAACTGTATGCTCAGCCCTTCATGATACTCTCCTTTTATGCCTTAAATCATTCTATTTCCTCTGCCTAAAATGTCCTTCCTATCCCTGTTGCTCATCATATGTCTATTCATCTTTCAAGGCAAGTTCTACTACCTTTACTTCTAAGCCCTAGTTAACTACCCATAGCTTGATATACTCTCATTCCTCAAGATACACCATGATACATACAGATGCCTGAGTGGTTAATTCCATGTGTTGATTTGACTGAGCCACGCTGTGTCCAGCTATTTGGTCAAACATTATTCTGGGTGTGTCTATTAGAGTATTTTTGGATGAGATTAACATTTGAATGAGTAGACCGAGTAAAGCAGACTGCCCTGCCCTCCTGTGGTCAGGCCTTATCTTCCTTTTTATCTCCCTTTGAACTCAAACTGAAAAGTAAGCTTCTCCTGGGTCTCCAGGCTGCTGACTTTTGGACTGGAACTACAGAAATAGCTTACCTGGGTCTTCAGCTGTCCAGCTTGCCACCTGTAGATATCAGAAGCTGTTGGCCTCCATTATTGTGGAGGCCAGTTTCTTTCTGGAGAACCTTGACAAATATAATGCCTATCTCATCTATTTTATTCTGTATTGGCTTTTAGTTATTTATTTTCCCCCTGGCATTTTTGGGATCATGCAATCCATTTATTAATATCCATGTAAGTCTGGAAATAGCAAAGACTTTTTTTTTTAAAGATTTTATTTTATTTTATTTATTTGTCAGAGAGAGAGCGAGAGAGAGACAGAGAGAGTGAGCACAAGCAGGAGGAGTGGCAGGCAGAGGGAGAAGCAGGCTCCCCGCCGAGGAAGGAGCCCAATGTGGGACTTGATCCCAGGACTCTGGGATCACGACCTGAGCCAAAGGCAGACGCTTAATCCACTGAGCCACCCAGGTGTCCCATGGACTTTTGTTTGAATTGTATAGGACAGCATTCACGTTTCAATTCTACCTCTTAGTAAGTGGATTGTTTGGATAAATCATTTAACTTTGGTTTATTTGATCCTAAAATGCCAATAATTATGATTTCTAAAAGGACTCTGACATGCTAATTTATACAGTAATAGGCACTCACTCCCTTTCTAGACTCTGTAATATATAGTGACTCAAATGCATGGTGAGCCAGCTATATTAAAAATAGGATGTAGGTGTCTGTTAATGGCTTTTTGGCATACTATTTCAAAATAATACAAATTGCTGTATTAAGAGGGCTTTCAAAACCTTTGCTGAAATGCATTATTTGGATGATGGTAGGGTAGGTACTGTGGCCTGTCATATGTAAAATTTTGAAGAATTCATTGTCTCTTTCCAACATCACTCCACTTTTTTGGATCTTCTGCTTCTTTGCTGACTCTCAGAATTCCAAAGAACTTATATTATCACCAGCACAGCCTGTCTGAAACCCTCCAGTCAGGTGCCCAGTTAATGATTGATTTCTAAGCCTCTCTAAGATAAAGAAATTTCTTTTCCTCCTTTCCTACTCCCCACCCCAAACAAACAAACCTGTCCTTTGTGTTTTCCCCTCAGGTATGGGACTCTTAGTGAGATAACTTAAAGAAAATAAAAAGTACTTAGAGATGGTGTTTGTAAATAGATTAATGATTAGGAATCCTCAATTATTTGCTGTCTTTCTTATTTTCTCTAGCCCAAATGTAAGTTCCCTTCAAATTTCAAGTTAAACACAAATTCCTTGGGGAAATCTTTCCCTAGACCTCAGGCCAATTTTGGTCTCATGATTATACACTTCCTCAGATCCCTTAACAATTCTCTGAAAATGTTTATCATTATATAATAAATGTCCTTCTTTATATAATTATCGCCTGTGTCTATAGCACTGCTAAATTGTAAACCTAAGAAATGTCGGTAACAAATATTTCTTATCAGTTGATCTAATCCAAATGCTGGCGCTAGTCAGGCTCTCAATTATATAAGATAAAAGAAAAAAAATTAGAATGACTATTTGTATCATTTCAAGAAATAACGTTGCAATCTATTTTGCAACATATCCTATAACAAAAAGCTGTAACTCATATTACTGAAGACTTTGATTTGCTCTAAAGAACTTCCTTACTGAGGAAGAACCAGCATTTCTGACTTTTTTAGTTGATCTTAATTCCATCCATTGGAGCTTCATGGACTAAGATTTATTTTGGTATCAACACTGAATATTTAAACATTTAAAGGAAGATATCATTTATCCTCTATTTACTTTTATCCAAGATAAGATTCTTCACAACTTCACCATTTCGCTTCTGTGCTGCTCATTTCAGGAGGGCAAATAGAACTGAGTGCTGAAAAAAAAAAAAAATAATAATTTACAATTTAATTTAAATAATACTACATGTCTACATGTATCTTTTGTATTTTGTAGTAGTTATTATTTTGTAGTATTTTTGTCAATCTCTCTTTTAAAGTCATTGACTATTTTTGTCACATTTCTCCTCCTGATTTCTTTTGGGTCTCATATGAGAGTAACACTTTTCACAGCAAACAAATTAGGAGGAAAAAAAGGAAGAGGAGACAGCATAAGCGTATTTTCTGTTTATTAGTTTATGCTGCTGCCTGGCTAAATCACAGTTCTGCTGTGCTGCCATCAGCCTAGCCCCCGGGCAGTCTGAGACTGAGGGAGAATTAGGGAGGAAGAGATGGATGGATGTATTCAGATATGGTAGGTTTAGGACGTTTGTAGGGGTTCTGATTCCCCTGACTCACTTTATTCATGCATATGACCACATTAAAGTTATTTTAATTCTTTCTTGAATAAAGCTCCAAGTGGTTGTATTATTATAAAATTGTACTTAAATGAGTATATTCCTCTAGCAAAAATGAAAGAGGAAATGTTTGATGGAATTTGTTCTTTATATATCATTTTTGGCCTGCTTAATTATATACATATATATAAAATCTCAGTATAATCTGATATAGTACTGGTCTCTTATTATTGGTCTCAGTTTATTTAGTTAACATTTTAGAAATATGGTAATCAGAAATTTGTACCCAGCACCAAGCCTGGAAAGAAATGTTACATAATATCCTTTTCCCTGTATGTTCTATCTGTAAAAGTAAAACTTGTAGTCTCAAATGCTAATATTTTATTTTACTCATGATTCAAAAGAAGTGGGTTTTTGTTTGTTTGTTTTCAAATGAAATTTATACTTTCTTAGCAGTTGTATCTTATCTCATGTAAGAAATCTTTCCATATTGGAAACAAAGAAGTAAAACTATCTCTACTTGCACATGGCATTATAGAACCAACTAAAAGAGCAAACAAACAAAAAACTAAAGAATCAACTAAGAAATAAAAACTATTAGAGCTGATAAATTCAGCAAGGTTGAAAGATACAAGATGCCACTTCAAACCTATGAGGATAGCTATAATCATAATTTTTAAAAAGTGAAAATAACAAGTGTCAGCACGGATGTATGAAGAATCTTTATACATGGCTGGTAGGAATATAAAATGGTGCAGCTTCTGTAGAAACTTGTCGTTCCTTAAAGAGTTAAACACAGACCCAGGAATTCTACTCTTAGGTATATACTTCAAAAATCAGAAAAAAGTGTTCATACAAGAACTCTTACATGAATATGTATAGCAGCATTATCCATAAAAGTCAAAAAGTGGAAAGGACACAAATGCCATCAACTGATGAAGAGATAAAATGTGTCTATGGATGGAAGGTTATTCAGCCATAAAAAGGAATGGAGTATTGATAGGAGCTACAACATGGATAAATTTGAAAACATCATGTTTAAATGAAAGATGACAAACATTAAAGGTCATATATTGTATGTTTCCATTTATATGAAATGTCAGATTAGATAAATCCATACAGATGGAAAGTAAATTAGTGATTGCCAGAGGTTGCAGGAAGGCTGGAATGGGGAGTAAGTGCTAATGGATATAGGTTTCTTTTTGATGTGATGAAAATTTTCTGGAATTAGATAGTGGGGATGATTTTACAACCTTGTGAATATACAAAACCACTTACTTGTACACTTTAGTTTGGTTAATTGGATCATATGCATCTTATTTCTTCCTAAAAATTAAATGCAGGTATTACCAGTCAATTCTATGAGATATCTCTTTTAAATGTTACTGTATTTCTAGAAGCCACATGGTATAGAAGAAAGGTCATATGATTTGTGGCTGGCCAGAATGGTTTTGAATAAGAGTTCCATGATTTGGGAGCTGTGTGTGTGAGGACAAATTCCCTAATCTTTGTGATATTGGATTTTTTCATCTGTAAAATAGTAATACAGTTGACCCTTGAACAGCATGGTTTTGAACAGTACAAGTCTACTTAAAATGCAAGATTATTTTCCATAAATACAGTACAGTGCTATAAATGTTTTATTTTTCCTTCCTTATGATTTTCTTAATAACATTTTCTTCTCTCTAGGTAACTTTATTGTAAGAATATGGTATATAATACATATAACATGTAAAAATATGTGTTAATCGTTTATGTTATCAGTAAGGATTTTGGTCAACAGTACACTATTAGTAGTTAAGTTTTGGTAGAGTCAAAAGTTATACACAGATTTCCAACTGTGTGGGGGGGGCTTGGCACCCCAAGCCCCCATGTTGTTCAAGGGTCAACTGTAGTTACATTTACCTTTCAGGTTTTGGTGAGGATTAAATGAGATAATACATGCAAAGGGCCAGAGTTAGAAGGGCAATAAGCAAAACTCCATTTGTTCTCTATGTCCATATGTCTGCTTCTTTCTCTCCTTCCCTTCACGTTTTATAGCATTAAATTATATTCTGCTCCTTGGATATATTACTCAGAATGGGAATATTTTAATTAATTCATTTTTCTTTTTCATATTACCTATAATTATATTCTCCTGTCCTTCTTTATCCCTACTCCAGTTCCCCTTTGGAAGAACAGACTACCAAGTGCTGTTCAGTGGGCTTGCCCCATAGTGACACAGTAGTTTTTGGTCCTAGTTTAAAAGGAGACATCCAAAGTTTAGATAAAAAAAGTGCTCATTATATCACATGTCCTCCTTAATATCCATCACCCAGTTACCCCACCCCCCCAGCTTACTCCCCTCCAGCAACCCTCATTTAAAGAAAAGAAATTGGCTCTAAAAACTTCCTAAAAGTTCTGGGTATAGAATATTTAGCAACTAGATTGAACTTCTGTTACAAATAAATAACACTTTGGGAACAATGACCCACAATGAAGTGAAGATGAAGTTAAGATGACTTTGAGGATATCATGCTAAGGGAAATAAGTCAGATAAGTCAGAGAAAAACAAATATTGTATGACCTCACTTATATGTGGAATCTTAAAACAAACTCAGAAGCACAGAATAGATTTGTAGTTGTCAGAGAGAGGCAGGGGGTGGTTGGGGGGTGTGGCATGTTGGGGGTAAATGTGTGAAGGTGGTCAAAAGGTGAAAACTTCCAGTTATAAGAGAAATAAGTTCTGGAGATATAATGTACAGCATGGTTACTATAGTTAACCATACTGTATTGTACGTTTAAAAGTTGTTAAATCTTAAAAGTTATCACAAGACAAAAAATGTAACTGTGAGGTTATGAATGTTAATTAAACTTAATGTGCTAGATATATATAATTATTTGTTATATATAATAATCATCATCATTATTATATTATATATTTTATTTATTTTATTTATACTTATTTTGATATATATATATAATTATTTGCTAATCATTATTATGTTGTATACTTGGACCAATACAATGTTATATGTCAATTATATTTTAGTAGAACTAGAAAAGGTTAATGTTTTTTTTAAAAGGGAAAAAAAGAAGAAATGACAGAAGTACTAGTGACTTTGCTGACAGCATTGAAACAACCATCTGAGGCGCCAAATATATACAGAGATACATAATTTTACCATTTCAAAACTGGTGTTTATTCAGAAAACATTAATGAAAACATTAAACATATCTGAGGGAAAAAAAAGACAAAGTTCATAATTTGTATGACATTTTTATTCCCATAAAAATTGCAGGTTTCAATAGCAGAAAAAGACAGAGGCAGGGAGGTGGTACTTTTGGATCGGGATTTTCAATGTGGGGGACAATTGTACAAGCATCATTTTTGAAAGTTAAAGTATATTTGTACCAAAAATAATGTTTTTAGAATTTTTAGAACTACCATAAACAAAACAAAAAGAGGAGAACAACTCTGGGTTATAAGGATATAAACCCCCAAATTCCCCATCAGACAGCTCTCACATCCATTGGTGACCTCCAAAGGGTCTTCATAAGATATATTTTGCAAACAACTGTTCTAATGTAACTTCTTCATTTAAAAATAAGGAAAGGATGGGGCACCTGGGTGGCTCAGTTGGTTGAGCATCCAACTCTTGATTTGGGTTCAGGTCATGATCTCAAGGTTGTGGGATCGAGTCCTGCATCAGGCTCTGCTCTCAGCAAGGAGTCTGCTTGAGAATCTCTCTTACCCTCTCCCTCTGCCCTTACCCCTGCTCATGCTCTCTTTCTCAAATAAATAATCTTTTTTTTAAGATTTTATTTATTTGAGAGAGAAAGCACAGGTAGGCAGAGTGGCAGGCAGAGGGAGATGGAAAAGCAGACTCCCCGCTGAGCAGAGAGCCTGACACAGGGCTCCATCCCAGGACCCCGGGATCATGACTTGAGCTGAAAGCAGATGCTTAACCAACTGAGCCACCCAGCAGCCCCAAATAAATAAATCTTTTTTTAAAATAAGGAAAGGACATCTAAGAAGATTCAGTTACTTATTTAAGACTCCCAAATATTGTCAGAACTGATCGTAGCATTTATATTTCTGGATATCCAGTAATGTGTATTATTTCCACTAAACAATGTTGATTGTAGAATGGGGGAAATTAAAAAAAAAAGAAACAATTACCTAATTTAACAATAAATTAGTAGGACTCAGAGCCATTTTATTATTTAATTCTTACTAAATTTTTTATACATATCTTTATGTATCTCAGGGTCAAAGATAATCAAATGTACATAGGTTGCATTAGTCTTTTTCTAGTGACCCCTGTAAATTTCTGAATAGACATTCAGACCAGTTAACTAAAAAATTCACTGTAACAGTTTGTCTATAATTCAAGATAAGATGTGCTGGTCACTATGAAACAGCTGGGAAAACTAGCACCTTCAAACAAGGTCTCCTAGTAATCTATAATATAATCTTTCTTTGTAGATTTCAAAATAACTATATTCAAGCTTATGTTTTATTTTCTTTCTTTTTTTCCCCAACAAAATTTATCTCTACTACATTTATTAATAAAAGACTTAAAGTTAATTTGTACATGTATCTATATTTTGTATATTGAGGATATAGATTTCTAATTCACATATATAGTATATGGTATTTTATATATAATGTATGCTATATTATATAAAATACATACAGTACTTATAAATATAATTTTATTATATATGTATACATGTATAATTATCTAATATTTCATTTTCTATATGTACAAAATACAAAATTTTTTAAATTTGTACTGTATTTTTTAATTTAAATTCAATTAATTAACATATATTGTATTATTGGTTTCACAGGTACAGGTCTGTGATTCATCAGTCTTATATAATGCCCAGTGCTCATTATATCACATGTCCTCCTTAATATCCATCACCCAGTTACCCCATCCCCCCAGCTTACTCCCCTCCAGCAACCCTCAGTTTGTTTCCTATGATTAAGAGTCTCTCATGGTTTGCCTCCCTCTCTAATTTCCTCTTGTTTTATTTTTTCCTCTCTTCTCCTATGATCCTCTGTTTTGTTTCTTAAATTCCACATATCAATGAGATTATATGATAATTGTCTTTCTCTGATTGACTTATTTCACTTAGCATAATACCCTCTAGTTCCATCCATGTTGTTTACTTTAAGGGAAAATGACCAAAAATCCCTGAAGAAACATTAAGGATATATATACAAATATTTGCAACTTAAATTTAATCAGTATGAAATTAGAAGGAACAAGAAACTTTATGGAATTTAATTTGGGGACCAATGGGGTTATGCAAAAACCCCTTCAATTATACACATTGCAGTGAAAAAAATAATTCAAAAAAATGAGTTAATGCATGCTTGGCCTTCATTATCAGTCTTCTGAACATAGTGAATCTCTTATTTGTAACTTGGGATTGAAGAGGGTCTTAAGGATGACATACTAAGAATTGTTACTCTTTTCCAGACTTCAATAATGAGGAAAGACTAGCGTACAAATGTGAACAAATCTTATAAGATATTCTGTGCACTGAAGAGCACTCCGCTGACATCTTCAGGAGTATAAAAAGAGCTTAAGTCTACTCTTCAAACTTAGAAAACTAAGGAGAGAAAGATTCTCCAACACAGAAAGGAAACACTCCTTTGGAACTTCTTTTTTCAAAGCAGAAATAGATTCAGTCTCAAGAAAAAAAAAGAAAATAGTCTATAGGACTATGTAGTCCTAAAATGGTGGATGGAAATATTGCAAGTCTTTGTTCTAGTGTCCAGGTCTATGGACATGAACCAGACCAACAAGTCTTCTGCCCTTCTAGAACTTACATTCTATGGCAACATCATATATTCAACAATACTGGATTCCTTTAATGCTTCAACATACAATGTCCATATACATTTGTCTTTCTCTACACCTAATTTCCTCCCTCAGAAATTAATATTCCTCACTCTGAAAACTCCTATCTGGCTTCAAAGCACACAATGAATATTGCTCCCTAAATGAACTGTTTCCACCTATTGTCTAGCATCTCACATTATTAGGTTGAAAGTGACCTTAAGATGACATAAAGTGACAGAACTTGTAGAAGCAGATTTACCTAGGTATCCCATGACATTCTGTGCTAATTCTAAATACTTGGTGTTTTTGTTAAATTAAACTGAAATTTGCCTTTCTTAGAACATGTTTCTAATTCTGGTCTAAGAGGCAACACGGAGAAATTTTCATTTCTCTCCCACATATAGCACCTGCAGCTCCTACACTTCATGTTCTCTTTACCGAGATAGACACCCCAGTTCTTTTACCTCTCCTTTAATATTACATGACGTTAAGCTACTTCTGTAGTCCATTCACTATCCTCTGGAAAATCCGTTAATAAAAACTTCCTTAAAGTTTAACATCAAGAACTAAAACCGCTGTCATGTCCACTGCCTATGGATAACCTATGACCACTCTATCTTCATGTATCTCTTTTAGTATAATCCAGGATTTCAGTGGTTTTTCAAATTAGGAATTTATGGGTTATTTTAAAAAAAATCTATATTACCTATTGTCATGATCACCCTATGAAGGCGCACACGCGAGTTGTGTCTTTCCAGTGTTAGCTTTATTCAATCACAAAGCGGAGTTAAATCACGATTAGAAAGCAGGTTCAGGATTCCAAACTCAAATGACATTTCACCATGTGATTAAACTTGGCTTCTTACACAGCACACAGAGCAGAACATAAGACAAGCCACACAACAAACAAGCTAACAGAAGGAAGTGAAGGAACCAAATGCGAAGTCAGTCTGTGGGCAAGCAGTTGAGATAAGGTCTGGGTCCCATCTGGGTCAGCTCTCGGCACTTCTGATAGTTCAAGCAGGAAGGCTCTTGGTTCTGCTTCCTTCCCTGGCAGTTGCCTTTTTCAAGTGGTCAGACGTAGAGGGGTCAGGTCTGAGGAGTCTAACAGTTTGCTGACCAAATCCTTCCCCTTTTAAAGGGATTTAATTGGTCTTGGGCCCCCACAGACCTCCTCTGGTTCTGCTCATCTATCAGTTCTGGGAAGTCAGCTGACGCTGGTCCTGCGATCTCTCCTAGCTGAGTACCTTACCTGCTTGCGTCATTGCTTGACTCAGGCCCTGCTTGACGTGAGAGACTCCATTTCGCTCTCTACACCTATATAATCATGATGTCGCACAGGAACAAGTCATGAAGCAAAATGAAATGTTTTTGCTCTAAGCTACCATCTCTCAAGCTGTATTTAGTGGGAGAAATTTTATCTGCCTCTAGATAAAAATCAGGCTCCTCTTGACTTTTCTACTCTCAATAAGTAATAACATACTCTGGAACTCAACTCAAGAGTAAGAACGTTCTGTTTCATGAAATGATCAAAACTTCAAACTTGGCAAATCCCTCTCGCCTTCTCAGCGTGAGCCTGCTTCAGACCCGAAGCCTATAGGGAAAGGGAATTGGCACCTTCTATAACAGACATATCCTCTGCCGTTGGATGTACTTTAGCAAAAGTGCATGTGGTTGAGCATTGTGCAGTATCAAAGCTCCCTTGATGGTGGCAGTATCCTAATAATCTATGACATTCTGAAATAAAGTGATAGACTGAACAGGCTTTTTTTTTTTTAGTTATTGAATATTCAAAAGTAACACGTAACCCCATCAAAAAAAATCATTGGAAATTAGAGCTGGCAAGTGTTTTCTTCACCATCTTCTCTTATTTCAGAGATGAAGAACCTTTGAGGTTAAATATATGTAATCATATAGTCAATGTTACATAGCTATCAATTAGTTGTCTGATTTCTTTCCCAGGAAAGCAGAAGTCTAGTGGCTTTATTTCTCCAGCAAAAGCCATGTCATCAAGGCAGAACCATCTTTGGTAAAAGGGGTTACTAAGAATATCAGTGTTCCAGGATTGCCACTACCATCTACGGACAGCAACAGCAGAGCAGTGGTGTAGCTGGCAGATTCAACCAACATCTCATACATGATATGCAGTCAGAAAATGTTCTTAGGCCACTGAGAGTTGATAGGAACTGGAATCTGAAATTCCCCCAGTCATAGTTCTCTCCCAGCCCAGTTATTTCACAATTGATAACAGCAACAGGATTTTAGAGACTCAACAGGCCTGCTGTATTGGATCAGGGTCACTATTTTCAGCTATGAATTTAGGAAGTGAGGCTCCCAGAGTAAAATCTGATCTCCATTTCCACATAGACTGCATGGATGAATGTAAGAAATAATGGTATATAAGCATGGGATGTAACGTTTTAGGGAAATACCTTCCTAATTAGCTTCCTCAACTTACAATACTTATCTACTAATTGCTGCCTTTAAAAATCCGCCATTAGAGTTGCAGTCCTTTAAGACAGGAATGCCTTTAAACAGCATTCATGCTGTTCTGAGTTATTTATACCTCACTCTCAACCTCTTCATTACTCATGGAAAGCAGATAAAGTAAAAATTGTGAGAACAATATACAAATAAGTGCTGTTGAGAGAAACAAACCTAAGGTACTGAAAACAGTCCATTGCCAGAGTGAAGAAAAATTTCACATCCATCATTACTTTAGGAAAAGGAGTGATTTCAAAACAAATTTTGAAGAAAGGCATTTATTTTCTAGAAGTCACTACATAGTCTGTTGTTGGTTTGCTTAAGAAAGAAAATTATTTGTTCTTCGTCCAAGTGTCCATGGCTTGGACAGTAGGAGATGTCATCCATGTGACACATTACAATAAACTTAAAGAAAATGGACTCACCCATACATGTATTTGCATATTGTTATTAATTGAATAAAATTCACATTTGAGCTAGTTTAGGAACACTCAAGTGGGTTCTAGGCCATTGATAACATTTGTCAGTTATATGTCACTTGTAATGAGAGGCCATGCAGCTTGGCCCAGGGAATGAGGGTAAAGGAAGCAGGACAGAATGTCATGGTGGTAAGTGACTGGCCACAGAACACTGTGAGGACTTGTTGCAGTCTGAGTGAAATGCGGGACCCTCAGAAACTCATATTTTTAACTTTTACTGAAATATAACTCATGGAGAACTACCTAATTTATAAGTACACAATTCAATGAAATATCCAAAATTAACACTCTTAAGTCACCAATACTCAGAAAGGAATCAATGTTTCTAGCACCCCAGTAGCCTCCCCAGTGCCACCTCCCAATCACTACTCCCACTCTGTGTCATTTTTTTATACATGCATTTAAAGACATGAATAAGTTCCATTCTACTCCTACAGAACTAAAAATTTTTGTCACAAATTTATGCTGAATTTTAGCAAATATTTTTATGGCATCAACTGAGATAATATAATTTTTTTCTCCTATATTTTATTAATCTAGTGAAATACATTAATTTATTTTGATACTGAAACTAAACTTGTGTTGCTGGAATAAACCCAGCATAGTTGCTATGCATTTCCCTCTTTTTAAAATATATTAACTCAAATTGGTTTGCCAACAATTGATTAGGGTTTTCTACATCACTGATCAAAAAAATAGCTTATTATTTTATTTTTTTAATATTCCTGTTAGATTTTGATACCCAATTTTTGTCTGCCTCATAATGTACACAGTAGCATTACATCTGACAAATATTTGGTAGAAATAGCTAAGGAGGCCAACTAGATTTGAAATTTCCTATTGAAAAAAATTCAAACTTTGGATTCTACTTAATAGTTATAGGACTTTTCAGCTTTAATATTTCTTCATTTTAGGTTTCTTTTTGTGTGTTGGGTTTTCTAAAAAAAATATATTTTCTTTTTGGTATTAGGTATTATTTTGTGTTACCTCTTCCCTCTACTCCTTTTTAAAGCCAGTTGCACTTTATGTTTATGCATTTTATTAGTTTTTTCTTCAAAGAATCAATTTTGGCTTTATTTATTCATATATATATGATTATATACATATTTGTCATATATATAGAAATATATACATATGTGTGTGTATAGATTATTGCCATTGTTGTTCTGATCTCTATTACTGCCATTCTTCTAGTTTCTTTGGATTTAATTTGCTATTCTGTTTCTAGCATTTTTTTTTTTTTTAAGATTTTATTTACTTATTTGACAGAGAGAGAGACCGTGAGAGAGGGAACACAAGCAGGGGAAGGGGCAGAGGGAGAAGAAGGCTTCCCACTGAGCAGGGAGCCCGTTGCGGGGCTCAATCCCAGGACCCTGGGATCATGACCTGAGCCGAAGGCAGACGCTTAGCAACTGAGCCACCCAGGCGCCCCAATGTTTCTAGCACTTTAAAATTAACATTTAGACCTAGCCTCTATCTTTAAGGCAATGCAATTTTCCCTCTAAATAGATTTGGCTTGTGATTTCTTCTTTGACCCATAGTTTATTTAGAAATACAGTTTTTTAATAATTTTCAGTTTCATAAGATATCCTGCTTAATTGTTTTAAGTGCCTAACTACCTTAATTCTACTTTGTCCAACAACATGGATGGTATAATTCAAGACGTGTTTATAATCTGAACTGGGTTTTCATGAATGATTTGTGCATGCTTTAAAGAAAGTGTATTGATGAGTGTTGTGTTCTGTCAATTTTTGTTGTTCTATCAATTACTGGGAAAATTAGTATTTTCTACTCTATGTGTTCATCTGTATTTGTTTTAGTTCTTTTTATTCTTTATATATTAGAGGCTGCATTATTTATAAACAAGTTTATATAAATTGGAACGTTTTTATCTTCCTGGTGGATTAAACCTTTATTATTATGAAATGTCTATTTCTAGGTAAAATTTTCCCTAAAAATCTAAACTTTGAAGAAAAAAAAAGGTTTATTAATTACAGGACTGGAAATTACACATCACATCTAGGGCCACACAGCTAGGTTTCAGGTAGAGAGAGAGCATACTTGGGCCTTGGGTTCTGCTTTTATTGGGGTTGAGAGTGGGGATCTATGGTTTTGTGGACTCACTCTTTATTGGTGAATTTAAAACATAAGAATAGTAATTTAAAGCATAGGAAGAGGAAAAGAAAGTGGCCCGATGATTAGTTATCCAAATCAACCCAGATCTCTAAAACAAAAGAGCCTATGTGTAGGGAGGCAGCCCAGCTCCTTATCTAGCCCTGTAGCTGGCAATGTGTTTATTTAAAACAGGTATCTTTGAAGTGGATGCCTCTTTGAAATGTATGTCTTGGCAATCAAAGCTTAAGTCATACACCTGCATTACAAAAAGACAACACAAAACAGCAATTGTCAGGCTAACACTACACAAAGCCACAGTAGTTTTTTTTTTTTTATTCAATCACTTTTAACACTTCTTCATTGTCAATCAGTTATGACAAACTCTATCTTTTTATAGATCATTAAGTACATTTACATTTAACTTAATTATCACTAATAAAAACTGGTTTAAGGCTACATCACTCTGCGTTATTTATCTTACATGGCTCATTAGTCTCTTCTTTCTTACTGTTTTGCATTGCAATTTTATCTTCCCATTCCTCTATTGTTTTGTTAGTTATACCTTGCTTTAATTTAATTTTATTGGTTAAGATTACAAATTGAATCTTCAAATTTTCAACAACTATTAGAAATGATCAATGTTAATTCCTGATGGAAATGCAAGGACCTTAGAGGTTTTTAACTTCACTTACCACTTAATCTCTGATTTACATGTTATGCTACTTATGGGTTTCAATTAGGAATATATTTTAAACTAATATGTTAATATTATTATTTTATATTCAATATTCATTTGGATTTGCCCACATATTTATTCTTTTTAAAGTTTCCTTTCTTTAAACAAGATGCTTCACTGTGGGCCTCCTGATACATACATACTCTGTTTTGTCTATAAAACTCCATCAGCTTACATTTATTTTGAAAAGTATCTTCTCTGGCTTTAGAATTTTGAACTGCTAGTTATTTTCTTTAAAGTACATGAATATGCCACTCCATTGATTTCTGGCTTCCTTTGTTTCTCCTTCTGCCTATCAAGTTCTGTTTCTTATTATTCTTTCTCTGTTTCTTTTTATGAATTTCCCTTTGTTTTGCGGCTTTGCAGAAGTTTACTGTGATGTGACTAGGTGTGGTTTGTATTGTTTGTGCTTGAGATTTGTAATCCTGCTTGAATATGTGGCTTTGATCTTTCGTCTATAAACTTCTCAGCTTTATGTAATTTGCAGATGTACTTGGACCTTTCTGCAAAAAAAACAAAACAAAACAAAAACAAGTTACTTGTTTCTTATAAACTTTAAATACACAGTTAGCAAATGATTCAGCAAATGAAAATATATGGGTCACACAAAAGGTTACACTACCTGGTGATAGCAGTTTTATTCATAATATCCAGAAAGCTTGAAACAACCAAAATATCCATCATCTTGTGACAGGATAATGCATTTAGGTACATCTGTACAATGGAATGCTACTCAGCAATAAAAAAAGGGAACAAACTGCTGATATACTAGTAACATGAAAAAAATTTTTCAAAAGAATTATGACAAATGAAAGAAGCCTGAAACAAAACAATATATGCTGTGTAAGCTCATTTATATAAAATTTTTGAAAGGGCCCGACTGTAGTGACTGAAAACAAATCAGAGGTTGCAAGGGGCTTAGGTTGAGGGATAGTCTGTATTGCAAAGGCACAGGAGAAAAATTTGATGGAATACCCTTTAACACAATTGTGGTGGTGGTTACACACTATAGATTTCCACAAATTCATCAAACTTTAAATTGACGAATTTTATTGTATGTAAATTATACCCGATAACAGATTTTTAAATGTTTAAAATAAACAAATTAGATAACTAATTAGAAATGTGTACATATTCTCATTTTGTTTAAGCACTTGACCACATAAGTGGATGTCCTTTAAATATTTTTATTAAGCAAACAAATCAGTACATCAATTGATATGCTAAATAACTTGGACAAAATCATGCGATAGTGATTTTAACTCAGTCTTATTATATTCAAGACTTGTTTTACTTTATTTTGTTTAGGAAGGTTGTGTTAATTATATTCTCTAAGAGCTTAATATTTTTCCATCTCTGTGGACTTGCTTAACTAATTTATTTTTGATGGAATCATGCCATTTTCCCTGACAGTAATGAAACCACCAAACACATTTCCATTTTTAATCTCACCCTAGCTTTAAGTCCTGTATCAAATGCACCATCCTCTACAAGGTAATGCGGAAGTCCTCACCACTAGAAGCAATCACTCCAAATTCTAAACAAAGTATATTATTACTTATTTTTCATATTTTATAAAACCTTTGAAGTCAGGGATTATATTTCTTGTAGAGACCAGCATGATGTCTTACAAATATGCATCAATTTTAATATTTTATGAATATGTTTATGTGATCTATTTTCATGTTGACTTTTTTTTCAGACATATGGTATTGAAAAGAACTACTTTGAAACTTGATCTTATATATATATATTAAAAAAAGATACATACTGACTCAAAACAAGAGGCCAGAAATGATGACTGACTTAAATTAAGGTGTATTTGATCACATGGATATCTCAAAAGTGAGGTTGCTTGAGATACAGGCAAGTTTTTAAAGACATCACCAAAATAAACTCTTGCTAGTAAGTAGGTTAAATGTACAGCCTGAGGAAATTTTACAGAAAGTTCTTTTTCTGTGGTTATTTTTAAGAGATGTTTTATCTGTGTCATAACTAGCCTGTCAGAGGGAGCCAATTTTGATTAAAGTGAACACTAACAAAGGAGAAAAGCAATTTCCGATCCTATTTTCTGTTGATATTATGAAGATCCCCACATCTGAAAAGGGAGTATCTTTAAGTGCAATACCCCTTAAAAAGAAGAAAAATTATGGATTAGACTGTGTCATAGGGAAAAATGAACTAGGTAGAACCAGAGGAAAAGTACATAAAAACTAACTAGTGATGATAGAAGAATGCTCTGTGAGACAATGTGGGGACAGTCTCTAGCAACTATTCAGTCAGTCCTATTATTACGTTTAATAGCCATGGGTGATAGGATTGGTAAACATAATATGTTGCTGCATTTTGCAAGTCCTCAACAACTACCATGGCAATTTTCTAATATATGTTCAGATATAGGAGTATTAAACTTAGAAAAATGTTATTATTTCTGGATGATGGCATGCTCATGATACTGAAACTTAGTGTGACATATTTAAGTAACCAAAATATGGGAGGACACCACATCAAATGGAAGACTGGAAGAGTAGAAGAGTATCCAAGGGAAGAATGTAGAGTCAGGATAAAACGTAGATATCAAGCAGATATGTTCAGGAAAGAATTTTCATTGTTATACCACGAACATTCTTTACTAAGCAAAAATATTATTTATAATGGTGAAATACTCTAAAATTTTACCAGCGGTGAAATGTTAAAAAAAAGTTATTATTTATGCAATGGTCTAGTATTCAGTGATTCAGAAATATTTATGTATCTCTTGTCTTCTCATTAAACTTTATTTCAGAGATTTGGAAAATAGTAATAACAACAAAGACACAAGTTTATGCTTAGAAAAACAAAAAGACACTTAAAAACCCTTATATTTTAATATAATTTTCCTATGGATGGTAGGTTTCATCATGATTAATATTTTTTGTTTCGTTTTGTTTTTATAGTTGTCTCTGCTTTTTTTAAGTTTTGTTTTGTTTTGTTTTTTTATAATTACCATGGGTTACTTTTAAAAACTTTTTAAAAATGGATTCAGCTTCAGCATTGTCAAATAGTTAATACATAAATAAGAGTGGACCCATGAGCCACCTAATCAGGCAGGGGCTCCATGTATGCTAGACAATGTCCGGACTGCTGTTGGACACCCCCTATTTGGGCAGTATCAGGTGACTCTACCATGCAAATTTGCCAAGGATGATAAGATGCATTCTGGATTTTCTTTAGTCTTTAGGGAACAGAGTTAGAACAGGAGAACAAATGGTCAGAAACCAGGGAGCAGCTCAATGTAGTGCAGATTTGTGGGGTCTCAAGGCAGAAAGGTATTAAAGAGGGCACGTATTGAATGTAGCACTGGGTGTTATACACAAACAATGAATCATGGAACACTACATCAAAAACTAATGATGTAATGTATGGTGATTAACATAACATAATAAAATAAAATTAAAAAAAAAAAAAGAAGAAGTTCTTTAGACCCAACTTCAGACCACAGTAAAGTGAAGTGAGCAACTGGTTGTGTGGAATGGAAACTAGGAATCCAGAAAACAGCAGGGAGGGTGTCCTGGGGAGGGTTGTAACTTAAGTGATAATTCAATTATATCAGAACTTTTTTAAGATTCAAGAGAGTAATTAATGATGGAGGCAGTTTTTTGTTTTTGTTTTTGTTTTTGTTTTTTTTATCTCTAGTTGGCTAAAATCATCCCCAACTGAGAACAAACTCTCAATAAAACTCAGTTTGGATTCCCAGTACAGTAACTTCCTGTGTTCTGGGTCTGGTAGGGAATTTGCTTCTATAATAGGAAACTACTGCATCTCCTGCTTACTTATATTGACTCACATTATCATTTAAAATTATTTCATCCTTAGATGAACCCAAAGAAGCACTACTTTTCTGGCAGGAATTCTGTACACTTCTTGTTTCAGTTCTTCCTATACTTGCATCTTTTCCAACTCATGTTATCAACTCGAAGCCCCATCTTCACTGCCCATGCAAACCATCATGCACAACACAGGTCCTGCCCCTTACAGCTGAAAGGGATTTCTAGGGTTATAAAACACTTATACTGAAGTCAAGAAATCAACCTCTCAGATATGGCCTGTATGTTGTAGCTTTGTATCAAAAATATGGCTTTTTGAACTCATGCATGCCTGAATTCAAATCATAACTCCGTTACTAATTAATCTTTGGGGAAACCATTCTATAATCTTAAATTGTAGAAAACTGCAGGTGCTACTATGTATCATGAGGACAGACTCATCCACCAGAATGATAACATATTCTCCTCCTTTACCTGAATATTTATTAAAGCTATATCATCAGATAAATTCTCTGGTAACTAGCATCAACTAAAATAAATTGATGTAACTATCAGAATTTAACTCACTATACCTCAGGCTGGGTATCACGTTCAGTGGGAGATTCCCCTTTCCATAGCTAGAAGCCTCCCATTTCCATAACTCTGAAGCCTCTGTCTCAAACCTGGAGCCATATAGCAACTGGAGAAATATAAATATCTTTACTTGGGATGAAAAATGCCCACACTATAAGACCCAGTTGTAACTCCAATTCACCTAGACAAAATATCACTTAAGAAAGAGATCTAATAAATGTTCTTGGGAAAATTCCCTAGTTCATAAGGAGAGCAATCTCATCCTTACCTACTGGGCCAGGATCTGTGGATACTCTACAAAATTGAGATGATGTTTATAAACTCAGATGCAATAGGAAATTTCATCTACCAAGCTGTAGTGATCAAAAGTAGCTAACCAGTATCAATATAGTGATTCTTTACGTTCATTTTTTTAAATGATTCTTTATGTTTAGATTCTACTAGGATACATTCTTCCTGTCTGTGATAGAGCCAGTTTCAGGCATGTGACCTCTGTACTAATACAGACCCAATGTTTGATTTAATGCTTTACTCTTGCGGTCTTGAAATTCTTAATAACTTTTGAACAAGGGATCCCACTTTTAACATTTTTCAATGGTCCCCACAAATTATGTAGCAGCCTTGGTTGGAATTTATGATTTTATCATATCCATAACACCATTTTTATTTGACCAAATTGCCCCCCTCTACTTGGAAATATTCTCTAATTGACACAGCATGGACTGGTGCTGTTTGTCAATAAATTTGCTTAAATGGACTCATGGGAAAGGGCTTTGTTGACCAATAACTCTTTATTTTGCCTTCCCTAGATGAGGTACCCTTCTTATTACCTCCCAACAGTTTATTCACTTACATTCTATCACAATATTGACTATACATTTTTTTCCTAATTTTTTAGACTCTCTTGGTATGCTGGTAAAATCGTTTTGTCTTTTCTGTCTGCAACACCTTGCAATGTGCCCAAGACACACACAAACACTCAAATGCCTATAAAACTAGTAAAGAGCTTGTAGAAGATTATCATATGAGTGTCTTAATCCATCCAAGTTACTATGAGAAATGCCATAGACTGGGTGGTTTATAAATAAGAGAAATTTTTTTTTTTAAAGATTTTATTTATTTGAGAGAGAGAGAATGAGAGAGAGCACATGAGAGGGGGGAGGGTCAGAGGGAGAAGCAGACTCCCTGCCGAGCAGGGAGCCCGATGCGGGACTCGATCCAGGGACTCCAGGATCATGACCTGAGCCGAAGGCAGTCGCTTAACCAACTGAGCCACCCAGGCGCCCCTATAAATAAGAGAAATTTATTCCTCACATTTCTAGAGCTTGGGAGGTCCAAGATCAAGGCACTGGCAGATTTGGTATCTAGTGAGGACCTGCTTCCTGGTTCATGGGCAGTCCTCACATGGTGGAAGGGGTAGGGGAGCTCTCTCAGGCCTCTTTTATAAGGGCATTAATCCCATTAATGAGGGCTCTACTCTCATGACTTAATCACTCTGCAAATTTCCTATCTCCAAAAACCATCACATTAGCGATTGGGTTTCAACATGGGAATTTTTAGGTCATACAAACATTTAGTCCACAGCAATGAGCAACTCCTCATTGCCTGATTTTATCTTAAGGAAAAATACCTGGTTCTAGAAGGTACTATAATGTCCAACACATCCTCATCACCCATGTGATGCATTTCAATTCAGCAATGTAACTGAATATAAAACCTGATGCCCTTAAAGTCAACAATGTAACTGAATATAAAACCTGATGTAATATCAGGTACATCCAAGAGTTTTCTATATTAACTGAATACTATGGACATTTTCTTCTTCATTTGCATCTTTGGCATATTTCCTTGCATTGTTTTCCAGCCATCAACTTTCATTTCAAAACATCTGGTAGAGGCCATGAACCCAAAATGCTTCTGTAACCATGGGACCATATCTAGTTCCACTTCCAGATTATTTATTTCCTCATAGATTGGGTTATAGTTTTTAATCTTGTGACCTTTTCTTTTTTGCTATTTCTATGCGAATCCCCAAAAGATAGGCATTCAGTTTCTCTATGAGTGTCATCCATCAATGTAGATATAGAGATAACATTGAAAACAGAAAACACAATGTGCACTGGATTATGGCATGAGATGGACTATATGTAGTTTAACAGTGTGGCAGAGGTACAAAGGAGTATCTGATGAGATTGACAAACACTAATAATTAGCACAAATGAAAGTGCCTCTGAAGGGCTAAAGGCATTAGGAATGGGATTATGGCCAAATGCAGTGAAATCTAACAATGTGCATTTATTGGACTCAAATAACGAGCTTTTTGTCACCAAGCCCATTAGCACACAAAGCAATTGAGAAAAAGAATTCAGTCCCATAGAAACATAATCCAAGTTAAACAACAGTCTCTTACCAAAACTAAATACAGTTAGCAGATTAAATATCAGATGCACAGATTTAGTTGCCTACCTTTTAATCCATTGATGGAATCTACATTCTGTTATAAAGAGTATTTGTGATGATCTAGTTCAACTAGATTTTACATATGAATAATTCTTATAGAGTTGTAGCTGGTCACCTAAAGTCACATGTTGATTTACTGACAAAGCCAAGGAAAAGTCATAGCTTCTAAAAAATGCTTCAGTAGTTATTTAAATATTTATATACTATTTCGAGCTATATTAGAAAATGGTGCCCTACCAGGTAGTGTGTTGTCACCCAGACACCATTATCACACTTTTATGTATTGCTCTCTTCATTGTATAGTGGAAACCGGGAAGAACGTTTCCCAGAATCTCCTTCTCCACAAGGTATTAGGTTTCAATTTGCAAAGCAGGAGAGCTTTGGAAGATGGAGAGGAAGAGAGTCTTTGTTCTCCAGAAATGGCTGCATTCAGACACATTGGCAGTCATAAGAGGGATATACAAGATTCACAAAGGCTTAGTGAGGACTTTAGAATTTTTGCTAAACTTCGGTGGTTTGAGACAAATGGTGAGAGGTTTTCCAGATATCCTTGAAAATCATGAAAGCTTCTTGTTGATCTTTTGACAACCAGCTGCTTAGATGCTTTAGCCCAATGTCCTAAATTGTTTCTTATTCAGGCTAAAGGTACAGCTTCTACCTGAGGCATGATTTGATTGTGATAAAGGACAGAATTCAAAATACCCAGGGCAGTCCTTTGCTGGGAACTGGCACCTTCACTTCTATTCCCATTCTGTTGTCAAAGCCAGTCACATGGCCCTACATAAACAGGAAATACATTCTTCTCAGGCATGGGGGGGAGAGGAAAGTGACTATTTGTTAATGGTTAATATAGTCTACCACACATTACTAATATGACAGCATTGAAACAAAATACTAAGGTATATAAACCAATGGTATAACAAAATCTTTATATTAATAAACAGATAATCAACCTCAGGTTATAAATGATTTGAACCTGGAATTTGATTCAAGCTCCACATGTGGGGATTGTCTGTTATTAAACCCTTCTCAGTAAAATTGGGAAAACACCATGTAGTAAGTATAGGAAGACACTTAGTACAATAGTATAATCTGTGTACTTTATAAATGCCCATTTCTGTCCTACTCTAAGATAGTTAGAACCTGGACAATTGATTTTATTTATTGTTTTTCTGAAATATGTTAAAACATATTTATTAACTAAAATTCAGAAAACATATAAATGTAAAGAAAAAACCTCACACAATTGTAACTGCACCATCATGAGATAACTATGCCATTTTTTCTTTAAGAACCTCTCTCTTTCTCTTGATAGATATCAAATGATGGTTTTATAAATAGAAGTGATATCACACTATTAAACTGATTTGTAGTGGCTTATTTACCTCAACATATATTAAAGAAATATTTCATATTAATAGAAATAGAAGAACAGTCATGTTAATTTACTATGTAACACAATATTGCATACGTGTACACTATTTTAATTAACCAATGTAGTATTGATGGCATTTAATTTGTTTTGATTTTTTATTATAGTACCATGGTATGATGAAGAGTCTTCATGAATCCGATAAACAGTCTTTTCTATCCATCTTCATGGACTTTGTCAGTTATTTTCTAAGGATAAATTGCTGGAGGGAAGAATTGATGGGTCAAAGAATATACAATTTTAACTTTTATCAGCATTGTTAATCTTCAAAGCTGTTATACCGATCTTCCATATAATAGTAAGTTGTATGTGAAAATGTATTTCTTAACATGTTCTTCTAACTTGAAATTGACCACACTCAATTTTTTCTTGGTTAAGCAATGAAATTTCATATCTTTGATTTCTGGTGAGGTGGCATTTTTTTCCAAACATTTATATGTGACTCATATTTATTCTATTGAAATTTTCCTCCTTGACTTATTCTTGATTTGTAAAAACACCTTATGTAATAATAATATCCAAATTTAATCCATTATATTTGTTGCCGATACTATCTTAGTTTGGCATTTGTCATTCAGACTCTGCCAATTATTTTTTATTCATTTATTTAATATCGATTGAGGGTCTTATAGATGGCAAATCACATTCCACATCAACACAGTGAATGAAATACTCCAATGCATTGCCCTCATGGAGCCTACATTTCTACATAGCTAAGATAGATTTTATAAGACTTTATAGAAAGAAAGAAAGAAAAAACAGTGCAAGAACCAGAGTTCTGGGGAAGGCAAGGAATTCTATATTATCTAGAAAAATCAAAGAAGGTACTCTACCATAATTAGGTAACATTTGAGGCAATGCTTGAAGGTAGTGAGGGAATAAGTCACTTGGACATAAGGGAAAGATTGATCCATGAAGAGGGAAGAGCAAGTTCAAAAGCCCTATGTCTGGAATATGCTTGGCTAGTTCCAGGAACAGCAATACCATAAGTTTGGCCAGAGTCAAGTATAGGAGGGAGAAACCAGAACAAGAGTACGGAGCCAGATTATATAGGACTTTTTAAGGAATTTGGCTTTTCCTGTGAGAGAAGTGGAGGCCATCTGATGATTCTAAAGAATTGGGGGCGAGGGGAGGCTCATCTGACTTATGCTTCAGAGAGGCACCATAAATAGCAGCTATGTGAAATGTATCATCAGAGCACCAGAGTGGAAGCAGGGAGGCAAGAGAAGAGGTTATTAGAAACATTCAAGTGACCGATAATTGTGAAGCAGAAGCAGTTAAAGTGGAGGGGGCAAAACGTGGTCAAATTCTGGAGGTATTTTCAGCTCACAGTATTTGCTAAAGTATTGAACATGGGTATAAAGGAAATAAGTAGAGGATGATTCCAGAGATTTGGGTCTGAGCAACCAAAGGAAAAAAAAATGTACTTCACAGATTATTTTAGTTAATCATTCTAATTCAAATCTATCAATGTTATATTCTTACATAAGTGTATGTAAATCGAGATATATCACTATATCTCTATTTGGAGTCAATATGCAGGTAGTTTATTCCTGTTAATGGAAACAATATATACTGATTTATATACTTTTTTAATGTAAAATATTTATTTCAATGTTTATCTTCCTTGCAAGCAAATATCTGAACACTAATTAGCTCTAATAGAACTGCAAATAATTTGGGGGGTATGTTCATGGAAGATAATCATGCTTTTTAAAATAATATTTTCCTGGGCGCCTGGGTGGCTCAGTTGGTTAAGCGACTGCCTTCGGCTCAGGTCATGATCCTGGAGTCCCAGGATCGAGTCCTGCATCGGGCTCCCTCCTCAGCGGGGAGTCTGCTTCTCCCTCTGACCCTCCCCCCTCTCATGTGCTCTCTCTCTCTCTCTCATTCTCTCTCTCAAATAAATAAATAAAATCTTTAAAAATAATAATAATAATAATAATATTTTCCTTCAGTCTTTATCAGGTTTTTATGCCTCATTTATTTTTTTCTTGTCCCAATGAATTTATTTGTACTTCTAAAATGGGGATAAGGATTTTTCTATCCTAATAAATCAATATAGAAAAAATTCTATCGGGGTAATAATATAAAATGACAAATCCTCATGCTACATTTAAAAAAAATCATTATAAGCAGCAAAAGGATAAAACCTACATTATCAATTAACTTACTATTTGTTTATACTATGCAATGGGCTATGTAATACACAAAGACAAAGAGATAAATTTTAATATTACAAAACTTTAAACTAGTTAAGGTTATCTTAAAGAAAATAATAGAAATTAGTATATGATGGATTTCTAATATGTACTGATATTGTGCTACATATCCTAAACATTTTATCCATTTAGCATTCATTTTATTCATATGAGATTTCTATTATTACCTCCATTTCACAAAAAAAGAATTTGGATGTTAGATTAGGAGTCTGAGTATGATAACATAAATCAATAGAGGATTATGTAAAATGGCATATGACCCAGTTCTCTGTGATTCAGAATGTAATTGACATAGATAACCACAGGAGAGGCAGATTGAGCATGGATTACTTAGGCAGTCACAAAGGGAGCAATTGTGATATTGTTCAGAAGGAATTTAGATGGGGGGCGCCTGAGTGGCTCAGTCAGTTAGGCGTCTGCCTTCAGCTGAGGTCATGATCCTGGGATCGAGTCCCACGTCTGGCTCCCTGCTCAGCAGGGAGCCTGCTTCTCCCTCTCCCGCTTGTGCTCCCTCTCTCTCTCTCTCTATCTGTCGAATAAATAAGTAAAATCTTTATATGAAAAAAGAAGGAATTTAGATGGGGTTATAGCATAATGTAGTGAAAGTAATTATTAGTTATGGCATTGGTTCTGGTTTCTTCTCCTGGTTCTGCTAATTTTTGAGTATTAGACTTTTGGGCAGTCATCAGTTCTGAGTCTCATTTAGTATTACAATGATAGCAGATGAAACACTCCCCTCACAATGATGTCATGAAAATTAAAAGAGTTTTTTGTTTTTGTTTTTAATATTGTAAAGTGGAAAGGAAGCCGTGTTGAGAAAGGAAAACATAGTAAGGCTCAGAAGAGCTGAGGGTAATAAGGGAGGATCACATGATGGGGGCGGTATGGGGACCATGGCCATAATGAAGAACAAAATGTATGCTCATCTGTTTTCTAATTTGGACACGGAGCATTTACTGCACCAGCCATTTAGAGGAATGGATCTGTCTCAGTAATTCAGATCATGCACAGACAATACAGTTCAGGATGATGAAAGCTGTAACTGATATGGTGGGGACTGAAACCACATGAGTGAAATAATCAGGCCAGCTAGTCCCAAAGGGGGAAGTAACTGCACCCTGTGTTAATAGATGTGTAGACATTTTCTTTATGATCACAGTGAGAAAATATATTTCAGCCTAATGAAAAGCAGAACTCTGAGATCCCTTGGCCATTTGAGGGACTGAATGAAGTTTAGTTCCTCAGAGAAAGGTTTCTGGTAGTATGGCAGAAGGGGATCCAGGAAAGACCCCTGATTTTGAAGGGCATTACCTGCCACATTTGGGGCATATACAATGGGTTTGTACTAAGAGATGTGAGTTCCATTTTTGTAAGATAGGATGGACTAAAATACATCAGATGAAGTTTTAACTTTGAGGAGATGCCTTCAAATGACCTGGATGGTAAGATCCTGAAATAATCCAAGAGAATGGGAATAAGATGGTCTTGAGAGATATTTAGAAACTCAAATATCCATTACTTGGTGGATTAATTAGCTCTGAGAATGAAGAAGTAGGATTTGAGGAAAACATTCAGGTTTCTGTTTTTGGATGCCTAGATATTTGCTAATGCTCTTAAGTAAGTTTGGGAAAGTAAGAGCTTAGGGTAGTTTGAGGCAAGGATAAATGAGCTGAGTTTACAAAATACTAATTTTGAGGTTCCTGTTGGACATGTGGCTCTGCTCCTCAAGAGGCGATAGCATGCATGGGAAGTACAAGTTTAAATGCTTTGGAAGCCAGGTAGTGAGTTTTTATTTGATATAATAGGAATGAAAGGGTCAGATAGATGTCATTAGGAACACCATATGATGATGGAGTGTTTTGGGGAGGGTGAAATTGGCAACTCTGTATTATGTTTCTGCAAGGAGAAACTGATGGTAGGCGAGATGATGTTTCACTAATGTGCTAGAAATAGTTTTTTAATTGGTGTGTTTGCAATCTTGAGAGACTGAACTAGAATAGAAATTGTGGAAATGCGTAGGATGGAAATGAAAGGAAATAAAATGATGTTAATTTTGAGTGCAGATTGCAACAAAAGAACTAGTAATAAAAGGTGTAACCAGATAATTGGCAAAAGAATGGAGCAAATGATCAATTCTCTACGTGTATAAGGCAGAAAGACATAACTTTGAAAACTGTTTTATTATTTATTATTTAATAGTTCCTGCCATGCTCTAGCTCTAGGACACCCTTGTTGTTTCTGCTTTTCCCTTGACTTTCAGAAGGTGTACATGATTTGCCAAGTCCTCTCAGACAATAAATAGGAGAGCTGGAATTTCAAACTCAAATTTCTCTGGCCCCAAAGCCCATTCTCCTTATTCTGCATGTGGTGAGAAGTGTACTAAATGTAAGAGATAAAGCAGAATAAACAAAAGGAAATGTGAAACAAGAAACAAAGAGAATGAATTGAAGACAATGGTGGAATAGGGAAAAGTTTTAATGCCAAATTTTCTTTTTCAATCACCAAATAAATATTAATAGCAATAGGAAGACTCACTTCCTTTGATAAAAATATATGCATTCAGGCATATATATATAACACACATAAATATATAATAAGTGACACACATACAGATACACATACATACTTAGATACACACACACACTCTTCCCTGCTCTGTTTTATTTAATAGTGATTGATCTTAAGAGTGATTCTGGGACTTGCCAGTCTCTAAAGTATTTCTATCTCGTTAGTGGATGTTTCAAAATAATTTTGAAGGGTAAAAAGAGACAGAAGGATAAATTAGCCTCGGAGACAATTATAATTTGAAAATAAGTTCCTCTGTTTGTCTGGATATAATTATTGGCCAGAAATAGGGGTTTTTGTTTTTGGTTTTTTTTGCTATGTTTTATCTAAAAATTTCAGAGGATTTGTTAATATTGTTGCTACCAGGATCTTCCTAAACCTATCACTTTCCACTGCTACACTTCTAATCTTCGGCAGCCAGTTTGTGAATTTGGCACGGATTTCTAATTCTACCTGCTGGAGATAGAGGTGTATAGTATGTGACTGAAGATAATAAGAAACTGAAATGTATATATTTAACACAGTTACATTTAGCACTTACCATGTGCCAGGTTCTAAGAGAATACCTGGGTATGCAAATTTGTATATGATACACAGTTATTGCCATGTAAAATTTTATTGTTAAGCAGAGTAGAAAGCGAGTAAACCAATAATCATAGAACAGGATAATTTTATAAAAATATAAAAATGGTGCTATATGATTAAAGACCAGAAAGTCACCAACCCTGTTGATGAAGAATGGAGAAGGCTTCCTAGAGAAAATCAAATTTGACCTGAGTATTGAAGTCCCTGGATAGGTTATTGGTTAACAAGTATATTAGTAATGTTAACTGCTATAATTAGTGAAAGGAACAATGAAAAATTATTCATGTCCTACTAAAATAAAACCTACTGAAAAGGAATTATTTGAATTTAAAAAAAAAAAAGAGCAGAGAACAAGAAGAGATATGAGTAATGGGTCTCCCAACATTAGTTAGAAATAAAAAATCTCCCCCACTTTTGAAATTAAAAAAAGCCCAGGATTGAATTGAAAAAGCCCAGAGGGTATGTTCTTTCTTGTGCTGCTCCTACAGTCTCAGTAAAAGAACCTTGGACTGAGTTTGGACCCCAACTTGGTCTCCTCTATGTGGAAAATAACTCATTGGCCACTTCTCAGTCTGCATGGTGGTCCATGGTTTTCCAGTTTGCTTTCTGTTATAAATCAATCTGTGTCTAAATTAAGGGAATATCAGCCAAGTTTTCTCCAATCCTGCTTCCTAATGGATGCCCTTGTCACTAAGGGTCCAAAACTGAAGAAACTCAGGACCAGAGGAGTTGGTCCAAAAAATACATGAGTATGATTTCTAACATTTCCTGATTTTTAATTTCATAGATACACACAGCTTTAAACATATCCAAGGTTTAAATATCACAGCTAAATTTTCAGTTGTTTATCCATAACTTGTGACAGTCTCTGTGAGTACCCACTGTGAGAATGACTCCACTTAACCCTCACAAAGATTATGTCAATTCAGTTAACAGGCTAATATGGAAAGGAATGAATATATCCCCACAACACACAAAGAGGAAATCTACTAAACTGATAGTTTTAAAGCAAAAGATATAGTTGAGGAAACAAAGAGGACTATCAACTGTTGATCAGCCTGGGCTTTTGTGTGTTAGTGGCCATTATAGCCCTTAAATACACACATAACACATTCCTCCCTTACACAGAATTCGTGATTCTGAGTGTCACATCATGAAACGAAAATGTGTCTTTATTATGTATTAGCCTTGAAGGAATTAATATAAAACATCCAAAGCAATTCCCATCACTTCCCACAACTCATAATTGACTGTGTTCTGAGGCTCAGGATTGGATAACTTGGATTTCTATAGTCCCGTAGGCATGGTTTATTCTGACTTGAATGTCTACCTCTTCCTGGACAAGGTTCATTCTGTCCCTGAAGTTCAGAGAGCAGTTATTTCAACCATTTCAGATTTTTGGACAAAATCACACAACTACTATAATGAGACCAAGATCCAAAATCAAATTTCAAGAATAACAAGACCTAATGGCAAATTAATTGTTCAATGAGATATTTATAGGGAAAACCAGAAGTTACTCTTATTAAATTATTACTACATGTTTGGCACTGGGCTGAATGTTTTATATCCCAATAATTGTGTCTCAGTTGCCAAGTTCTTTCCTGCCTCATTGCCTTTGCAATTGATCTTGATCCTATGGTTGACCACGTCTTATATTTTTAGATCTCTAAATTCCACTCCACTTCCTAGATACTCAAAATTAAAATATGCTACGCCTTATTACATTTTTATCTATTACAGCATCTCTTTACATTTTATTCTCAGTGTTATTAAATTTTTAATTTAAATATGTATCTGTTTGCCTACTTATACATGGTCTCTTTTCCTATTTGCCTGTAAACTACATGAGGACTGGAGCATGCTGTCATAGCTGGCATGCCTAGGTTCTCAGGGTACCTAGCTGGCTCAGTTGGAAGAGCATGTGACTCCTGATCTCAGGGTTGTGAGTTTGAGCCCCATGTTGGGTAGAGAGATTACTAAAAAAAATAATAAATGAATAAATAAATAAACAAACTTAAAAATATTTTTAAAAACAACAAAGTAGGTCTTCAATAAATACTTAATTTAACAATTATAACAATCTTATGGATAAATGTTATCCTAGTTAACAGATGAGATTACTGAGTGGCAGAGTGTAAATTATTTCTCTAATTCCATCCAGTATTTGAAAGTAGTATGAGTTCACTTTTAATATGGGTCTGTCTGGATTGCAACTCAATGCTTCCCAATATGTTAAGGTCCATAGATATCATAGTACATCCAGCTCTGTCCATAAAATGTCCCTGATCTTTGTCAAGTTACTCGAGGAAGAATGAGGACATTCACAGAGGTAGAGGAAGAACATCTTAATCACCTTGGACACTGTACTAGGGGAAAAGCTCCTAAGTTTGCACTAACTCCAAACAAAAGAAGGTACTTCTTTCAGTCCAGTCAGTTGTTAAATAAGCCTAAAGTTATCCGGTGGCATTATTCCTCCTTTTTTCTCTACAGAATTGAATTATGGCAAATGTCAGGAGAATTCTGTTTTAACCAAGACAAGGTACAAGCCATTCATTGTTAATCAAATGAATACAGAAGTCAGTACAATTGGGAAAAAATCACATTTTATGTCATGGAAAATTAGTATCTGATAATGTCAGCCTATATTTGTGTCAGATAAGGGAGTAAATGTATTATTTTTTTTCAATTTGGAGGCATTGTTGTCCTTTATTCTCCAAATAAGAGATAGAAAAATTATGTTCCACAAACTTAATCCTCCCCAAATTAGATACACCCCAAATTAAACCTAATCTCTTAAAGATCTTTAAAAAAATGGATCTAGACAAAAACACATGTGAATAGAAAGAAAGACACAAAAACACAAAAATAGCATGAGTGTATTTCTCTTTTCTCTCTCTTTTTTTTTTTCAGAGAGAGAGAGAGAGTGTGTGTGTGGGGTGGGGGTTGGGTGGTCGGGGGAGCAAAGAGAGAGGGAGAGAGAATCTCAAGCAGATTCCACACCCAGTGTGGAGCCTGATACAGGGCTTGATCTCACGACCCTGAGATCATGACCAGAGCCGAAATCAAGAGTCAGACATCCAACCAACTGAGCATGAGTGAGAGCATGGCTATTTCCTCCCACTTCCCTTTTGCATGCAATAGTTCTATGCCTGTCTTATATTTGGGAGTGGGAGACAGGAAAAGATGAGTCCTCCTTGTGTTGCCTGATGTTGCTTTTCTGGCAAATACCAATGGACCACTGATGCCCGGTATGTGACTGGTTTCTAAATGCAGGCTCTTTTATGGGGTGCATGCACAAGATATTTGAATTTTCTTTAGGAGCTCTCCCAAGTGCACAGTTTACTGAAGTAGAAAAATTCACTCCAGCAAGACCTCTCAAATACAATACTAGTAAGAGATTTAGGATGACTATTTCCCATGAGGTTTAGTTGACCCACTAGAAAGCATTTGGCATAGCTCTGGCAACTGGCAAGAAGGCAGGCTGCTTGGCTATCACTGCTTTGCCATTGTCTACATCTGGTACCTGTAGGAGCAAGACTGATCGATAAGACTGCTTGCTTAATTGTATATGTCTGATAGGAAAGTGAGATACCAATCTTTACATTGCAGGTACTCCCAGTGTGACCAAACTGATGTGAGTTCACTCCTTGGTGAGTCAGGAACTGTACCAGGTGAGTCGTTGCACAAAGTTTTCTTTGCAGCAAATAAGGAGATCATGGGGAATAGCTTCCAAAGCCATGACTCCATGAGAGAGGGTGAATGGGTTCCTTTTGTTTAGGGTTAAGTTGAATATTTAGATAAGGAAAGCCTTCTCATGGTATGTAAGGGCTGGCATGGGGCGCCTGGGTGGCTCAGTTGGTTAAGCGACTGCCTTCAGCTCAGGTCATGATCCTGGAGTCCCGGGATCGAGTCCCACATCGGGCTCCCTGCTCAGCAGGGAGTCTGCTTCTCCCTCTGACCCTCTTCTCTACTCATGCTCTCTCTCTATCATTCTCTCTCTCTCTCAATAAATAAATAAAAATCTTTTAAAAAAAAAAAGGCTGGCATAAGGTCACCCATGTGCCTTAGGGAAACATACCTATATGTATGTTGTATGTTGTGTAAATGAGGCTTCTTCTTGGGTGGAGATATTAGTATTATAATGAGTTAAGGGTAGTTGTCAGTCATTCCAGGGGTCACTCCACAGTTCATCTGGGCAGGCTGGAGTCAGGAGCTTAGCTCAAATTGTCTGGGTGGTCTGGGCTAGTGGGGGGTCTTGTCAGGGCAGTCACCATGACCTAAGGGGTGGTTTCAGGTTTCATTGCTTTAGTTAAGAGGTAAACTAGAAAGAAGAGCTTAAGGAAAAATGTAAGACAAAGGTTAGTGAGTACAAGCAGGTGGGAAGTAAAGGTCAGTTCTTGGGGTCTAGCTGGTGACACCAGGTACTGTAAGTGATTCCCTCAGGACACCTCTCATTTAGTATTTTAGAACAAATTGCTTTATCCCCATGTGGGAGGATTCTTTTAGTTAACATGTTTTATCTTGATCTACAAAATCATCAATATCACATATTTAATGAGTCCTATCACAGGGAAGGCATATTAGTGCACATACATATGTGTATTCATGTGTATAAAAGAAAACACAGTATGCCAGTATATAATTAGTAATAAAAAAATAATCACAAAGTTAGGAAGGAAGATATTTAGAGGAAAAGGAACTGGTTTCATCTTTAAAAAAAAAAAAGAAATTTTAGAGTGTTTTGAAGGTATAAACTTCCCCCTTCAACTACCCCCCCAAAAAAAAGACAATTCACTAAAAGCAGGGATTAGCAAACTTTTTCTTTAAATAGCCAGATAGCAAATACTTCAGACTTTGTGCGCCGCACATGGTCTCTGTTGCAGTGTGTGTGTGTGTGTGTACTTTTTACAATCCTTTCAAAATGTAAAAAAATTCTCAACTTGAAGACTACAAAAATAGGTCACAGACTGGATTTGGCTTGTGAACTGGACATAGTTTGCAACTCCTGCACTTGAAAAAAAAGTATAAAGCTATCGGCGGTTGTTGAACATGTTTAAAATAAGAGAAAAATGTTTTGTTTTATTCTTTATAAAAATAGATTTTACATTCAATTACAATGGCATCTTAGAAACCATAGGAACAAACTTGTTCTTCAAAGAGACACAGTGCTCATTGTCTAGACCACACCATCTACATTGGCTGATTCTATAGGAACCATGACAAATATTGTAAATTGTGGACATCTACATAAAGTCTGTGTGGTGAAAGGACACTTTGTCTATCCCTTCCTCTCCACTTGGAAAAAAAACAAACAAACAAACTACAAAAAGAACCGATTTTGGTCTCCATTACAGTATTTTTGCTTCATGAAAGTGACTATTTTTTGGCTTCTCCTTTGAGTCATATAACATTCTTGTTTGATTCTCTGAAGTCTTTAGGTATAAATTCACTATCTGAGTTTGTTTTATGAATTAAAAAAAGGACAATTCCAATAATAAAACCTGAATATGTCAACTGCTACCATATCTAGCTTCTTGATTTCTAGGCCTGGGATCGACCTGAAACAAAATTCTGAAAATTAAAAAAAAAAAAGTGTTGGATAATGCTCAAGTTAGAACCTAACTTATTAATTTTATTTACTTACTTTAAAATATTTTTTAATGTTCGTCTTCAGTGAAAGAAATGCCAGGTGGGCAGAGTGGTGGACAACAACAGGAAAGGTGTAATGCTTTGGATTGGAATGGATTGCCTGCCCCTCATCAATCAAGTGATCTTCTTGGCTAATAGGTACGAATTAATTTTTTTTAATATTAACTAAGTTCATTTATTAAAGGAAAGATTGACTAGCCTTTTAGTTTTTGAAAATTTTTGGATTTCCTATCGTGTTGAATGATATACATTTTAAAATTAGATTTTTTATAGGTTTGTACCATCTCTTTAAATATGTTAAATAGTAAATTTCTGATGCATGTTTAGGGTATTTCTTTATTACATCATTTCCTAGTCCATCTTAATTGAGTTGTTCTTAGAGCTAAATAGTTTTTTTTCTTTTGTGTATGTTTTTCTTTCTCTCTCTCTCTTTTTTTTTTTTTCTGCTTCATAGGCTCTTTTTGTGTATGTTTTTCTTTAAATTTCCTTCCATTGTTTCAGTAGTTAAAATCTGAGTCATAAACGGACAAATACAAGTTACAAATAAGAGGCTTACTTCTTCCTTTTGAAAATAAAGGGAGAGATTTCCCTCCCCTCCTTTTTCTGAGAGCATTTATCTTATAAAACTTGCAACTATAAGTGCTTTCTCCTTGCTTTGAAATGTATATAAATCCTTTTGAAGACTAGATAAGCCTTTTGTCAGCTTTTTGACCTGGGAATGTCTGGGAGCCATGTCTTTGAAATGTAAACCTGGAGAGGGGTGGCACCCCTACTGAGAATCTTAACTTCAGTGGGTTCCTTGCTCCGATTTGTAAAACTACCTCCTGTCATAAAGATATGAGAAGTGTGCTTTTCCTCTGGATAAAGCCTACTGGCTAACACAGACGGTCACCTCGATTACCAGGTAAAGTTAAGATAAACTATATATCACAAATGGTGCTGTCAAGTCGTCTTACAAGAGGACTAGTTGTTTATCTTGAGAACATGTATATAATATGTTGTATCAGCTATTTCTATGCAAATCTGCTTGACCATATCACGTTTTGGTTTAATGCTTCTTCAATAGTAAGGGTGTTTCTTCTAGTACCTTTGTGGAGATTTCTGGGTTGGAAGATTATTTTGTTTTAATTATAGTTCCCCCACAGGCAGTAATGAACAATTTATTATAAACTGTGTTACCAAAACCCAAGTTCAGCTGCCGGTCGCTTGAAAAGCCAAGACTCAAGAGATGAGTTTGGATTGGAAAAGAATTTGAGCTTTATTCAGGAGGCCGGCCACCTGGGAAGAAGGCAGACTCTTGTCAAAAGGCCAGCTCGGAGGTTTCTGCCTGGCCCAGAGATTTTTCAAGGAGTTTGATCAGTTAAGGGAGTGCAGTAATATGTGACATTTCTTGATTCTGTGCAGACTCCATGATGCCAGCTACACAGTTATCTAGGTGCTCTGAGGTTATGCAAGAAGTTCTGGTTCCATGGTACCCTGAGTGGAGGCTGTGCAAGAGAGCCTAGTGACATGCAGAAGAGCTCTGTTCTTTCTAGGAAAGAATGCATGATCTATAGATATACAAAGAAGGTTTAGTTAATCATGCAGGCTAAGAGTGCTTGCTAAATCTTAAAGACTACTAGGTTGGCACAAGGGGCTGAAGCCGTTTCAATTACACAAGTTTTCAGTGATTGTGAATAAGATCTTTTCTTAATTATGTTTTTGGGTTAGTAATTATTAATTATTACTAACATATAACAATGTTACTCACTTATGGACACCTATCTAGTATCAACCAATAATGGTGAGCTACCTCATTACCTTTTCCACCAATATTGTTATATTGTTCTTTTAGTAATATTAATTTTATTTATGATTATTAGTGCGTTCTTACTGTGACTGAAGAAAACCATTAATGTCTATATAAACTTGTATTTTATTAAAAATACATCTAAGAAAAATTTAAAATAACAAAGTTGGGCAGCATATCCTTTCAAATCATATGGGAGCCCATACACCTTAGTTATTACTCATTTATTTATTTGTTATTTGGTTTGCTTATTTTTGATACATTTGTGAGTTTTTCCTTTTTACTTCGTAAGTGAAGATAAATCGGACAAGGTATAGACTTTTTGTTTTATAACTTGTTTCCTCTAAACTGTGTAGGGATTTCTTTATTGAGATGAAATATCCTGATAGCAGATTCTATATTTCATTCATAATAATGACCCCAAGGTTTGACTCGGGGGGTTGTTGGCTCAGAGCAAACTCTCCGCAAATATTTGGAAGATGGTTTTCCTGATGATCTCAGGATTATATTTTACTCTAAAATATACGAGCTATAAGAGAAAGCAGATAATATGAATTGACATCTTCTAATAAAGCTGCTCAATAAGGTAATTATAGCTTTGGACTATAGTGAAATGTATTTTAATATATTTGAATATTTGAAATATAAGTGTGTAGTGAAAGTATTGCCACTGGAGCTTTTAAAAAGTACACAGAAAAAAACAGAAAAAATGCTGGACAAAATGTTAGCATGGTTTGGCAGGGATATTATAGATGAAATTTAAGTATAAAAGCATGGTACTTTATTCACATATGCTTCAAAATTCTGACCAAACCTATAATTTGATGTTTGTCATCACTGAATATGCGTCCATTTATTCTTGCTAAAGGATTTCTTTTATTCTGGTAATAAATTCTATTCACATATGTTCGGTCAGTAGTTTTTTGCCTCTGACATATGGCAACCTACCTAAAGTAGCAGTTTTTTATACATTTGGCTTTGCATTTTTATGAGGCTAATAACCTGATTTTGAAGGTAGTGCATAACCTTTGGGTTTTACCCTAAAATCAAGGTTAATCATATTAGAATAATGATCTGGATGTTGAATATAAAGTATTTCCAAGGTGTGTAGTTTTTTGAGGTAAATAAAATTAATTTGGATATTCAAATTCTACTAGATTCCTCTAAGCAACCTAATATTATACATTCCGAGTCACCCAAAACATGGCATAAGATATGATTTAGAATCAATTCAATATATGGCTGTATGTTCTGCTTAAAGTGTACTTTTGTAGTGTATTTTTCAGGGTTTGGAAGAAGACTGTAATTTCTAAAAACAAAATAAAACATGCAAACAAACAAAAATACCCAGTCATAGATTCATAATATGTAGGTCAAGTCCATATCTTGTCACTGCAAGTTGTGAGACCTGTGGCAATATATTTAGCCTCTCTGAACTTATTTCCCTTTTATATATGGTATTGATAATAACGTTCACCAAATAACATTTTAGTGGGCTGCGAGAATCAAATGCGATAATTAGTCTACATATATAAAAGTTTTATTAAGATGGTGTTTTAAGTGTACTTCACTTTTTATGTAATTGTATCAATTTCTTATAGAATCTAAAGAATCAATTATTTAATAACTACTTATTTCATTTCTCTGATCCATTTCACAAAAGATAAAAATGCTAAGTTAAATCTCTAACCTCCTAAACATCTAATCCTGTGTGGCTGAGAAATCACTCATTTTTCTCAATGGGCACATTCCAATGATCTCTGTTCACAACTCCCTAAACTTCACTGAATCCATGGATTTGGAAAGGACTTTGTGGTTGAAATTTGAGTTCATCTATTTAGCATCATCACCCAGTTTAAGGACCAGATTTTATTTGACATTATTATATTAAGCAACATCAGAGAAAATTCCCACCAAATTAAATCCACATTTTTGCCAGAATTTGAAGTTTAATCCTGAGACCATTTTTTTCTGTACCCCTAAGAGCTTCTTGAGTATCTGTCCCTCTCCTACCAATCCCCAGATGAAAGCACAGAGGCATCGTCATTGCATTTGAGCAGATGTTATTAAAATCCTACTCATCATGTAAGTGGATAGTAATGACATCCATATAGTGAGGGTGCTCTGAGTTCATTCTTTTGTTGATTATTAAAAAATAAAAGTTTTGGGGCACCTGGGTGACTCAGTTGGTTAAGTGTCTGCCTTCTGCTCAGGTCATGATCCCAGTGTCCTGGGCTGGAGCCCTGTGTTGGGCTCCCTGCTTGGTGGGGAGCCTGCTTCTCCCTCTCCCTCTGCTGCTCCCCCTGCTTGTGTGTTCTCTCTCTCTCTGTCAAATAAATAAATAAAATCTTTAAAAATATAAATAAATAAATAAATAAATAAATAAATAAATAAATAAATAGATTTTTTAAATTACTTTTGGTTTACATAATAAATTAAATCTATATTCAGTTTTTTTTAAGATTTTATTTATTTATTTGACAGAGAGATAGAGCCAGAGAGCACAGGTGGAGAGAATGGCAGAGGGAGAGGGAGAAGCAGGCTCCCCACTTGAGCAGGGAGCCCTATGCGGGGCTCGATCCCAGGACCCCGGGATCATGACCTGAGCCGAAGGCAGATGCTTAACCATCTGAGCCACCCAGGCGCCCCTCTATATTCAGTTTAGAAAAAAAGTCTAATCATTGATAAATAAGAATAATGAAAAATTGCTTCAAAAATCAGGTACTCATCATGAAACTTGATTAATATTCTTTCAGATGCTTTTTTTTTTCTGTTTGTGGATGTAGATAAATGTATCCTCTTCATTCTTTTAAATGCTATATTTTTAGAAGAGTTTTATATTTACAGAAGAATTGAGAAGATAATAGAGAATTCCTAGTTTCTCCTATCACTAACATCTGATAGTAAGCTCTGTATTAGTAAGATAATTCTAATATCTAATTCTAGATATCTAATCATCTAATATTCTAAATATCTAATTCTAAGATAAGAATCATCTTACTAATATTGTCACAATTAATGAACTAATATTGATATGTGATTATTAAATAAAACTCGGTTTACTCAGATTTTACCTTATATCTTTGTCTGTTCCTGGATCCTATCCTGTCATGTCCCCTTAGGTTCCTTTTGGCTGTCACAGTTTCTCCAAGTTTCCTTGTTTTTGAGGAACTTGCCATTTTTGAGGAGTATTTTTTGAGTATTTTATAAGATATCCCTCTATTGGAATTTGCCTGATGTTATTTCCTTATGATGAAGTTCAGGGTATATGCTTTGGGGAGGAAGACCACAGAGATGAAGTAGCATTTTATCACATCATATTTAGGATACATACTACCAACATGATTTGTCACTGTAGAGGTTTACTTTGATCATGTGGCTGTGGTAGTGTTTTTCAGGTTTCTCCACTGTAAAGTTACTCTTTCCCCCTTCTTCCAAGTACTCTTTGGACATAAGTTACTATGAGCAGCCCACACTTGAAGAGTAAGAATTTATTGGGCGCCTGGGTGGCTCAGTTGGTTAAGCGACTGCCTTCGGCTCAGGTCATGATCCTGGAGTCCTGGGATCGAGTCCCGCATTGGGCTCCCTGCTCAGCGGGGAGTCTGCTTCTCCCTCTGACCCTCCTCCCTCTCATGCTCTCTGTCTCTCATTCTCTCTCTCTCAAATAAATAAATAAAATCTAAAAAAAAAAAAAAAAGAGTAAGAATTTATGCTATCACCTCCTGGGGGGTGGGTGGAATACGTACAAAAATTATTTGGAATTCCTCTGCATAAGATATTTGTCTCTTTTCCTTCCTTTATTTATTCAATCATTTATTTGTATCAGTATGACTCCAGAATATTCATTTATCCTACAGTTTATAATCCAATAGTTTTACTTATTTTGATGCTCAAATTGTTCTAGTTTTGCCCATTTAGAGCTCTTTCAGTCACCTCCTGTGACACTTTGTCATAATTCCATCATCATCATCATCATCATCATCATCATCATTATTATTAGCACTTCCTTGCTTTCTGGTACTTCAAGACACTTCAGGCTCATCCTGTCTTATTTTCTGTCCAGGTCCTATACGCAGTCATTTCTCCAAGAAGCCCTGGTTCCTTTTATTGGAGAATGGTAGTAGAATTCATGATCTGGGTACGAGATTTTTTTATTGCTATGGCTATGTTGTTTCTTGTTGGACTTTACAGCAAACAGAGCAAAAAAATATATATGTGTGTAAACTAACTCACATACGTATACATAAACATATATTTTTATACGTAACTATCTGTATCAATATTAAGATAAACATGAGTTTACATTATCTCCAAATCTAATTTTTTTACCACCTAGATTATTCTAGCTTCCCCTTCTTGCTTATCTGTAAAAACTCCCTTTCTTACCATCTGTGATTCATCATAAATTGTTCAGTAGCAAAATTGTTTCAGCATCCAATAGGAAACTTTATTAACTAGAGTACAGGGCTTATGTGTAGTTCCTTTCATCTTCAATCTTATAAACTCCATCTGTGCACAAACTTACTTAAGTTCGTAGCTTCCCCCCCACCCTCTTCAGTTAGGTAGTTTCACACATTTTGTAATTCAGTTAGATTCTTTTGTGACAGTCTGCATTCCTTCTTGGGAACCCCCATCAAAAATAATTTGTTTTTAATGTATATACATTGTTTCACTCTTTGTACTGTAGTTTTAAGGGTTTTGATAAATGCATAATTTCTTGGGTCTACCCTTGCAGTATCATACAGAATATTTTCACCACTCCACATCCTCTGTGCTTCACCTGTTTAGCCCCCGCCTTCCACCTGAATCCTTGCGAACCACTAACTCTTCACTGTCTCTAGAGATTTTCCTTTCCAGAATGTTGTATAATTGGAATTATACAGTATGTAGCTATAACGACCTGTCTTTTTTTTAAAGATTTTATTTATTTATTTGACAGAAAGATTCACAGCAAGAGAAGGAACACAAGCAGGGGGAGTGGGAGAGGGAGAAACAGGCTTCCCGCTGAGCAGGGAGCCCGATGTGGGGCTCAATCCCAGGACCCCGGGACCATGACCTGAGCCGAAGGCAGACACTTAATGCCTGAGCCACCCAGGCGCCCCTATAACAACCTGTCTTTTGCTCAGCGATATGCATTAAGTTTCAATGATGCCTTTTCATAGCCTGACAGCTTATTTCTTTTTATTGTCGAATACATTACATTGTATAGCTGTACCACAGTTTGTTTATCCAATCACCCTTTGAAGGGCATCTTGGTTGCTTCCAGCTGCTATAAAGATTCACATGCAAAGTTTATGTTAACAAAATTTTCGAATTAGGGGGATAAATACCTATGATGGGATTGCTGGATCCTAAGGTAAAAATTATGTTTAGCTTTGTAAGAAACTCTCAAGCAGTCTTCAAAGTGGCATTGCCATTTGTGTGCCCATCGGCATTAACTGAAAGGTGCTTTTGTTCTGCATCTGCACCAGCATTTGGCATTTAAAAAAATAATAGTTCTAGCCATTGTAATTGGTGTGTAGTGGTATTATATTATTTCAATTGGCAATCCCCTAATAACAAATGATTTAGAATTATATTTTTAGTTATAAAAAAGACATATTTGTCACAAGAAATTATAGATACTATATCTCTATCTCTATTTCTATCTCTAACTATCTGTATTACCACCACCCAGAAAGTCAATGTTATAATTTTGGTATATATACTTTTGCACATTTTTAATGCCTTTATAACATAAATATAGTGAATTTGTGGCCTGAGCTTTGATTTGGTCGTTTAATCTTGCACCATTTTCATCAAGTCTAGCAGAACTTACTTAGTGGCTTTATTGTGTGATTGTCATTGTTCTTTGTTTATGTTCCTACCAAAGGTCTTTACCACTCTTCTTGTCAGTGTTTTCATCTATTTTTATTGATTGGAAAAGACTAATGGAAAGCCTTATTTAATGTTACTGCTTTCTTCTAGCATAATCAAAGAAGAAAAACATTTCTGACATGTCAAAAATTTAATGCTAAAATACACAGAGAGCTACACCAAGTTTATACACTAAAGAATAAGAGGCCGAGAGAACAAACCATCAAGTTCTTCCTGGGACTAATCACAGCCCTTCATACCATTTACAGCTTATAAATTTGAGGCTGGAAAAGATGTGGTATTGAGATAGTCTGCCACCTTATAAAACTTTCCAAAGAGAAGAAGGAAGTGAAAACTGATCATAATTGCTGTAATTTTCTTTTAGCTAGCTGTGAGAGGTTTTGTTTTGTTCAGTTATTTTCCCCAGGATAATAAGGCAAACAATTATAAGGGGAGGAGAAAGAATTAATTTATTTCATAACTACAGAAAAGCCCTACTAAATATTTTATTATTCAAATCACTTATATATAAAGTTTTTCCCCCTAAAATAAATGTATCTTTACTATTATAATTTTTACAGCTTAGGAAAAAATACCTATCTCTACATTTTTATATTGCAAAGTGTACTTAATAAATAATTCCAGGATGATTAAGAGATGATCAAATTAAAGAAAAAGTTCTAAACAAATTACAGTAAATCATAAAGTTATCATCCATCAATTAAATGTAGATTCAATATTTTTAAAAGTTATTTTTTATATTTGATTTTAATTTTTCAAAATCACAAATGAAGTGGTATTAAAGTCCATATCAAAGCTAGCAAGAAAAAATAAATAAACAATTTCCCCATTTCCATTAGGTTCCTTTACGTTTTAAACAGTGAACAGATAGTGTTCACAGGTACTTCCTCATGGTGAGGATATTCAAAGAAATGTTAGCATTTATCTGTCAAAAATGTTTATGAATTCTTGGTAAAAGCAATTCCTGATGCTATGTTATCAATTCTATTTTGGAATACCTGGTCAAAGACTTAACAAAATTATAATAGAGATCTTAAAAACTGTCCTCTTTGTTATAATGAATATACTTTTTTGGTATATATCACAATCTCTGAAATATAACATACATAATTAAAGGGTCTCACTAATTGTAATGGTTCCATTTTAAGTATTACTGTAGATATCCCCAAATGTATTCAACTATTCTCTTATTATTGATTATTACCAGTATTTCACTATTGAAACAGTGATGTAGCACACATGCACAATATCTTTGTGCATACATTCGAGTATATTAAATTACAGTGAATAACTATACTTGAATTATTGGGACAAAGAATATCATATTTTGATAAATATGGTCAAATTGCTTTCCATAAGTTCTTTATGAGCCTACATTTGCATCAGCCTTGTATTTGAATACTATTTCCACATGACCAATCAACATAGGATATTATTGCTAGTTTAAATGTTTTCAAATTCAGTGGAAAAATTATATCTAGTTCTTCTTTTAAAAAAATACACATTTCCTTAACATTATAAAAAATAAGCATATTTTTCAAAAGTCTACTAGTCTTTTACATTTCTTCTCTGAGTTGCTGAGTTATATCATATATATATATCTAGTTTTCTTGTCTTTTTGTAATTTATGGAACTTATTTTATGTTATGAATATTTATTATTTTCAAAATACATATTACAAGTTCTCCTAGATCATTTTTTGTTTAAAAATTATGTTGATGTCAGCTGTAAAGAATGTTTGTTTTGCCTTTTATTGCTGAAATCTGTTGATCTTTCCATTTTGTTTTACATGCCCTATACCTTTATACATGATGTGGTTTGAAATTGGAGTTCAGAGCCAATGGCCAAGAAAGAATTCTTGAGACACCTTCAGTGCAAAAAGGTCATTCTTTTAAAGCACAGGGACATGACCTGTGGGCAGAAAGAGCTGCATTGGGGTTACAAGGAGTGGCTGATTATATACTTTCAAGTTGGGAGGGGATTAGAAATAGTGTAAGTCTATAAGGAATTTTGGAAGCAATGTTTCCAGGACCTTGAGGGAGCTAGCTACTGTTGGGAAAAGGTCATTTATTACTGTCTAATAAAACCTCAGTCATGAGACCCTTCAGATGTATATTGGTGGGTCATGTGCTTGGGGGATGATTGCCAACATGCATCTTGGGGGGATAGATATAAAGGAAGTTTCCAAAGGAATTTTTATATGTTAAAGTAGACTTACAGGATCCTGGGGGCTCGGAATAATATTAAGCTAAAATTGCCTTTTGCTCTTAGCAAAATATGAACATGGAGGTAGCTGGAGTTCCTAGAGGAATGTCACTCTGCCTGATTTGTGAATGGGCTCTAAGTAGTAAGGAAATTTATTTTTTTTTCTTTTCCTTTGTTTCCCATATCAACACATAATGTCTAATTTTTATATCTTTAATATATCTATCAAAGATTTTAACATATATTAGATTTTTATTTGTAATACATGTTATGTGAAATATTATTTAAGGAACTTTTTTCATATAGAGAGCCAGTCATCCCAGCAATTTTAAATGCAGTTTTTTTTTTTTTAAGTGATTATATATGAATTCACGTACAAGGCAATAGTCCCATTTATGCATACTTGTTTCTGGGCCCTGTTCTGTAACAACATACTATTTATTTCCTGTATTACTAAAAAAGTTTAAAAAATCATGTTGGAATTTTTTCTTTTTTAAAGATTTTATTTATTTATTTGAGAGAGAGAGCAAGTGGGCAGGAGTAGGAGGAGGAGCAGAGGGAGAGGGAGAAGATGACTCCCCATTGAGGGTGGAACCCTACATGGCTGGATCCCAGGACCCTGAGATTGGGACATGAGCCTAAATCAGAGGCTTAACTGACTGAGCCACCCAGGCACCTCTTTTTTTTTTTTTTTTTTTTGTAAATAAGGGAAAATATACTAGCCTTATAAATACAACAGATTGGCAATCAGCAAAAAAGTGGAGACAATCACATCTTAATTCTTCCTACATTATATTTTCTTTTCTTATAATTGAGTATAATCCAAGATTCACCACCTCAACCTTTTCTGGGACTTGCTTTGTGTTCCTAGGAAGAGAGATTTGCTCTCATATACATTAGAAAAAAGGGGAGTCACAGAATTAATTCAAAGTAAAAGAAGACTGATTTTTGAATGCCTATTTACTAGGGTCCTGATAATTTTTCAAGGACGTACAAAATTTAGGATGTGTCTTTCTCTGTCTTCTCTTTGTTTTGCCTCTGCCTGTCTCTTGGTCTTTGTGAGATGACTTGTTTTATATTTTACTTTTTAATATAAGTCATAAACTTTGTTGATAATGGAAAATGGAGGGCATGATTTTTTTCGTATTTGCTAGCCAATTGTCTTTAAATTATCCTAACTATATGGTACATTGATGTTTTGATTTCTTGTAGGGAAAATTTATGCTCACCCCATCTCATTTATCTTTATTAAATTAGTGTTTATTATTTTTGGACAATTACTCTTTTAGATTACATTTAGAATAGTTTTTTTTAATCTATTTTAAGTGTTTGGGTGGGATATAGCTTATTCATAGAAAAGACTTTGACAATTTGAGTCATGATATCCCAGACCATGATATAGATATATATTTATTTAGGTGTCAGTTTAAGACCTTTGAAAAATTTGATAGTTTCTGTATATGATTTTCATCCATTTCTTATTGAATTACTCAGAGTTTCTTTAGAATTGTTATTTGTATTATTAGTGATCCTTTTTGGCTATTATACATTTGTAGTCATTCTGGCATTTAGGAGACTATATCAATTTTTTATATGTTAATCTTATATGGAAGCATTATGTTTTACTGTCTGTATTTTTTGTGTTTAAATGTCTCCCATGAATGTTTTTGGTAGCAAATCACGTTGTTTGCGACTATTTATTCTATTATTCTTATTATTTTTCTTATTAAATCAGTTAGAACCCCCATAGTACTTTTGCTTAGTGCAGATGATAGTGAACATTGTGGTCTTGTCTGTGTGTGTGTGTGTGTGTGTGTACTCTAATTCAATATATTTTATTTTTATTTTCATTTTTATTTTTTTTTATTTGAGTATAGTTGACTCACAATGTGGCATTAGTTTCAGGTGTAGAACATAGTAATTCAACATCTCTATACATTATGGTATCTATATTCACCACAAGTGTAGCCACCATCTGTCACCATGCAACACTATTACAGTGTCATTGACTAATATTCCCTATGCTGTGCCTTTTATTCCACAACTTATTCATTCCGTAACCTGCAACCAATATCTCCCAGTTCCCTTCACCTATATTTCCCCTCCCCCAATCCTCTCCTTTCTGGCAATTATCAGTTTATTCTCTGCATTTACAGGTCTGATTAACATTTTATGTTTGTTTGCTTATTAATTTGTTTTGGTTTTTTAGATTCTACATATGAGTGCAATTTTATGGTATTTGTCTTTCTCAGTCTGACTTATCTCACTTAATGTAATATACTCTTGATCCATCATTCTGGTCTTATTTTTAACTGTAAAAGAAATACTTCAGTAGTTTCCCTATATTAATTATTTTTTAAGGTTTTATAGGTTTTTTATAGGTTTTTTTTTTTTTAATTTTATGTATTTGTCAGAGAGCGTGCACAAGCAGGGGGAGCAGCAGGCAGAGGGAGAGGGAGAAGCAGACTCCCCACTGAGCAGGGAGCCTGACACAGAACTTGGTCCCAGGACCCCGGGATCATGACCTGAGCCGAAGGCAGACGCTTAACTGACTGAGCCACCCAGGAGCCCATTTTTTCTAGGTTTTTATACTTAACTTGTGCTTTTTTTTTTTTATCACAACTTAATGTATAGCTGAAAATTATTTTCCATCGAGTAATAAAATCAAAGGGTTATCATTTGATTCAATTAATTATGATAATATATCAGTTGATCTATTAATTATTATATTCCTACGACAAATTCTACTTGGTCATGATACTTTATGATAATTATAACTAGGCTTTATATGCTAAGGCTTTAATTAAATTTATAATTTACTTTAAAGTAATGATACTTTATAGTATCATGATGTACAGATTAATTTTATATCACCTTGTCCAACTGTGGGTATTAGGGTTACCGTACCATCAAGGACTAATTTGAAAAGTTATCTATCTTTTACTGTGATCTTGGAATGTTTACATATCATAGGAAATATTTTCTTGAAAGTTTGGTAAAATTCATCATAGTAGATTTACCTTATTTGGAGGCAGATTGTTGATAGCCTTTAAAAGTTTTTTAAGTCTATGAAATCATCCCTTCAGGTTCTGTAACTGTTCTTGAGTAATTTTATGCTGTATGATCCCTCCCCCCCTAAAAATTAGTCAAGATTTCCAAATTTATAATTTTGTAAGTTTTCTATGTTTCTGTGTTATGCTACTCTCTCATTCTTTATCTTTTATATATTGTTGTTATTTTTAGTGATTTGTATTACTCTTTCTGAAGACAGATATATATATATATATATATATTTCTCCAACCCAGCATAAACTTTATTATTATCTGTCTGGTTCATCATTTTCTTTATCTTTATTAATTCATTTTTTTCATAATATTTATTGTGATGTTCTTTTCTTGCTGCTTAAGCTTGCTTATTAATTTATTTTCAGTCTCTTTTATATTCTAGTAACTTTTTAAAGATATGGCTCATCTTCAAACTTATTTCTTAGCCCAATTCTCTGTTTTTATTGTGTAGTGCTCTCACTGTAATTCATTTTCAGAAAGTCCATAAATCATTTCTTTTCTCATTAACCTAAGAAATGCATTTAAAAAGAGGTTTGTGTGTGTACATGTGTGGTGTCAGTGATCTTAGACTGAAAGCAACATCATGTATTTTTAAATTGCTATGGCTTTAGAAAACTACCTCTAAAATTTCAGAGTTTTAATCAGAAAATAATAATAAAAACAAGTACATTGCAATTTTTCATTTTGTCTGTTTCGTGGCCTACATTAATAGCTATTCTAAAGAGTGGAATGGTCTTAGCAAAGAATAATTCTTAACTCTATTGTCTGAAAATAATAGAGAGCCAAAAGTTACCGAGATAGTTGTCCCTCAGAAGTAATGTGTGGATAAACACTTGCTACTCCAATTAAGACATGTACTGGCATGCTTTCTAAGTATGGTTTGCTACTCCATGGAGCTGAATTAGCTCAGTTTGAGGACTGTTGTCAACCAATAGGGTTCTGCTCTCTGACACTAGTCCTGACATCCAGTTAAGAACAGGAAGAGAATTTTCTGGTAAAAATAAAAAATCTTCTATATTCTGCTAACAGTTTTTTTTCTGTTTAGATTTGTTGGTATAAGAGGCTTACAGTAGTAAGCCTCTGATATTACTCTAACTATAATTTAAGTGTACATAAAATAACTTTATAAGCTTCTCCTACAAATTATTCATATGGCATTATCTTTTATCAAGAGTATCAAAAAGTTGACATGATTTTTGTTTTTGTATATATTTCTTTGGGTATATATACTAAGTCACACCATTTCTGGGTATCACTGAGCCACCTCCTAATTCTCTGATTATTATTTTCACTTTTCTTCTCTAGTGTGTACACAAAAATCTGCTTCTTAAAATGTTCATAATGACAGGCATACTATACTACTTTTTATCAATTTTTCCACATTGAAAAATTTTTTTTCAGAGAAGTGGTCTTATGGTTTCTTAGTATTTGTAGTAAAGGATGTTAGGTTTTAAAGTGTTGATTGAATGACTGATTTTTATTGAGATATAATCACAAATAATTGACATGTAATTAAAGTGCATTTTTAAGGTGTATTCTACAGCCTCCCTTGATTGAGCCAAAGTGTTGTTAATAGAATAACAATATAACACCCCTCCCCAATTACTCACTCTTTGCTGTAACTAACTGTTGTTACAGCTGGTAAAGCAAATTGACCATAGTAATTGCTGCAGGCTAGTGGATCTCATACTTGATTGTGTACACTGGAATTACCAGAGAAGGTTTTTAAATACCCTGATACTCAGGAAAAACCTCAGGCCAATGAAATGAGAATCTTTGGGGATAGGACCCAGCCATCAGTAGTTTTTAATGATCTCTAGGTGATTTAACATACTGGCAAATTTGAGAATCACTGTGCTATTTCCTAAATCTCAAATCTCATCCAGGGATAAATATGTCTTTAGAAAAGTAGGTATGTGTGTGTACGTGCCTAATCATTTGATCCCACATAATATCCCTAACATTGCAACTCACATAGTGTAAATTTTAAAATTTTGTTTATTTAAGTGTCCCTATGTATTGTGTATTACAGTTTGGGAAGAGGGCAGATAGGTAAGAAACTGTGGATATTGTGAGTGCATTATTTTCCAAATCACAATGGATAAGTAACATCTGTGAGCTTTAGAAAATTATAAAGAGGTAGAGAAGGGGGGAAAGGAGAATAAGTTCTTATAGTAGAGAAACATGACAGACACTACCACAACCAAGTGATCAAGGTTAGTATCAACAATCAAATAATATTGATATGATGAGATGAAAATGAAATTTACCTTTGTGGTCTTTCTCCTCAAAACATATAACCCAAGTCTAACCATGATAAAAACATCAGAAAAATCTCAGTAAATGGACATTTTACAAGATATATAACCAGAACTCCTCAAAACTGCCAAGGTCATAAAAAACTAGGAAAGTGTGAGAAGCTGTCACAACCAAGAGGGATCTAAAGAGACATGATGACTAAATGTAATGTGATATCCTAAAAGGGATCCTAGGCAAGAAAATGAATATTAGGTAAAAACTAAGAAATCTAAATAAAATATGGGCATTAGTTAACAACACTGCATCATTATTGGTTCATTAATTGTGACAAATGTACTATGCTTTCAATTTTTCAGTAAATCTTAAACCCTTATAAAATAAAAAGTTTATTGGGGTGCCTGGGTGGCTCAGTCATTAAGCGTCTGCCTTCGGCTCAGGTCATGATCTCAGGGTCCTGGGATTGAGCCCTGCATCGGGCTCCCTGCTCCGTGGGAAGCCAGCTTCTCCCTCTCCCACTCGCCCTGCTTGTGTTCCCTTTCTCGCTATGTCTCTCTCTGTCAAATAAATAAAATCTTTAAAAAATATATGTTTGTTAAAACAATAAAAATAAAAAAATAAAAAGTTTATTTAAAGAAAAGAGCTACAGAATGTGTTGGGGAAGGATTATTTCCTCCACCCTTCAAGGTCCTTCTAGCTGGACTAAGAATCAAATTGACATGAGACTGATTAACATGAGAAAATCAAATTTAATAGCATATGTATGGGGGAATCCACAGAGACATGGAAATTCCAAAAACAGTGAGGTGACATGATGCTTATATGAGCTAAGGAGAAGGGTAGAAGTCTGAGGATACAAAGGGGAGAAATACCCTCAGCAGGAAGGTGAAAGGAGATGTTTAGAAACCAAAATTTGTCCTATTATGTAGGTAAGTTTTGTAGGTAAAGAGGAATCTCTATTAACAGCTTTCTTCCCGCTATAAGCAGGCAGTTGGGGAGGGGGCATAAAGAGCTTTTCCTGAATCTGCTGGGTTTTGATTGCTTTTAACTCAAAATAATGTTCATAACAAAGTGGCCCATTGTGGGGTAGCCTACCCGTGGTCCCTACAAATGCTAAAAAGTTTTTTCACCTCCATCATGAAGGCGGTATAAAGATCAGTTTTACTTGTAAGATTAATATGAAATTATGAAATTGCTTATTTTCTATATATCACTGGATAAAGTGATGGCCCTGGAAACTTCTACTAATTAAAAATATCCACCAGGTCTGCTATGCCAAAGACTTCCTCTGGGTTTTATCATTCTTTGGCTTAACTAGTACTTCTAATTATTGTCATGTGGATGATTTCCTAATATATGTCTCTCCAGCCCTGCCTTCCCGTGTAAGGGGATATTTGTAATATTGGGATATTTGTAATATCCCAAATCATATTTCTTTCTCCTGCAAACTTCTTTATAGATTTATTTATCAGATATTTGCACAGCAGTAATGTACTAGGAATTGTGTAAATCACTATGCCCCACTATCTTATCTAAAATGAATTTGTTGTTCTTCTTTCCCTCCCCCCCCCATTCTGTACCTCTCAAAATGTCCTCAATTTCTCAACTTCGGAGTTTAAATTAAATATATATTATTATTCAAGTCCTGTAAGCTAGAAAAATAACAAATCTTATTCACTTGCCCATAAAAATATTTCTGTAACTTTTCATTCTCATGGACATCATCCTCAAATTTTATGTGTGTTTTACTGACACTTTCTTTAATGCCATCAATCAACCCAGTAATCTCTACCTTTAGTACAGTCTTAAACTTCATAATCACATTCTTTCCATAAACAACCTGCAATGATTCCCTGTTTCCTGGCAAAACAAGGAAGAATTTTGGAATGTGGTATGCAAGGTCTTTCATATTCTAGCTCAAACTATCAATATGATTTCTTATTTTCCATAACATAAATGTCTTGCTCTGAAAGTTAGCACTTTATTGTCAAATAAACTTATTGTTTGCATTTCTGCTATTGTGGCTTTTTGTCTTTCTTTTAATTTCACAGCTAAATCTTCCACAAAATAATGATTCTTTTTCTACCCCGATGGTTTCTTCACTTGCCATTTTTCATCAAAACTCTAAATATTTTCTAGCATAAAGAAGATAATTTAGCCTAATTATGTTATACCTTATTCTAGATGTTACTCAAATTTGAATATAATCTTTTTGAAAACAGATGTTGTTTTAAATGGTTTTCAAATATCTATCCCCCTCCAAGGAATTCTCTATGAAAATTTAAATACCTCAGGGAGACATAAATAATTGTGAATAAATTAACATGCATTTATACTCCTAACAGGGACAGTTTTTGTTTTTAGAGTAGTTAATAGATCCCAGAGGGAATGGGAAGTTAAATTGACAAGAAAAAGTCCAAAGATGTGGGAACTCTGTGGACAAGAATGGAAGACCAGAGTGGGAGACTCTGACAACCAAGTCACTCAGTTGACAACTCAAGTCATTCATGAAAGTAGGAAAACTAGTTGAGGAGTTATTGAGCATCATTCTAGTGTGGTCTCTTGTGAAAATATGAAATGTTAGTCTTAAGAACCTGTTAAACCATTAAAGGATAAAATACATTGACTCCAACCCTTGTGGGACTCCTGACCAGATGTGTTCCCTTTGTCATCAAATGTTCAGGTTTCCTAACTATCAAAGAGAGAAGAAAGCACAGGTCTCTCATATCTGAAGGATCCAATGGAGATTGCTAAATTTAATTATCCTGATCTAGGAAGTACTGCCTACATGGAAGCAAATAACCTACTCTTACCTGGGGACCTTACCTACTACATTGATGCTTATATATATATTATATATATATATATATTTTTTTTTTTTCCTTACGTACAAATGACACATCTATACCTGGAGTTGTCTAAAAGACCACATAGATTCCCATTACAATACCATATTTACTCCCATTAGAGAGAATAAATAAAATGAAAAAAAAAAAGTGGTATAGATTTTGAAGAAGAAAAAATCTGCTGTTATCTTGCATTTGCATTTGATGCCCAAATGCATTTGGTGCCCAAAACTTATTGACCTGAAGACATTTTTTTAATATAAAAATGCTGGTTTAGATTTAGTGAATTTTTCTATAAATCTAGCTTCATTTAACAAGCCATTAAAAAGACCTAATATGCATGAGGGATAAGGATGTCACCAAGAAAACAGGCAAGGATCTCAACAAAATATGAGCCCCAAATTACTGACACTAGGTACTTTTTATCAATAAGAAGAGTAGGTTCTGATATTATTATTAAAAGCTTGTAAATAAGTCTGGTCCCAGGAATTCAGCTAGATAGCCATCAGACCATTCTGAACACCTACAAACTCAACAGGAGATTGAAGAAAAGAACAGCAGCAACTCTCTGAACAGAAAAGCGACCACTTTCTGGAAGAGTCATATTCTATCCCTTCATTGTAGTTAACCTGATTTTTTGTACATATATAAATTGTTCTCTCTTTAAAATTTTGGGACACAGTTTCTTCTAATAGACCAAAATATACCCTAAATCTCTAGTGTATGGCTTTGTTCTACTCTCCTGCCTGATCACATTCTCTCCCTTTTTTTTTTTTTTAATTTCTCTTCTTTCTTTTTTCAACCAGCTTATTATCTTATCAATTCCTTTTATAAAATCTTTAATAATTTTCATCTTTACAGTCATATTCCATCCCTTCATCATATTTACCCATATTTTTGTACATATATAAGTTTTTCTTTCTTTAAAATTTTTGGAGGCAGTTTCTTCTAACAGACCAAAATACATCCAAAACCTAGTGTGTGGCACTGATCTATGCACCAGCCTGATCATATCTGATCATATTCTGGTTTTTTTTGTTTTGTTTTTGTTTGTTTTTATCTTTATCTTTTTCTTTTTTTTCTTTTTATTTTTCTTTCTTTCCCTTTCTTTTCCCCTGGTTTCAGGTCTTTTCTGATTTATTTAGTGTATATTTTCTGGGGACGTTGTTACCCTGTTAGCATTTTGTTCTCTCATTCATCTACTCTCCTCTGGGAAAAAATGACAAGATGGAAAAAATCACCTCAACAAAAAGAACAAGAGGCAGTACTGACTGCCAGGGACCTAATCAATACAGACATTAGTAACATGTTGGAACTAGAGATCAGAATGATGATTTTAAAGATACTAGCTGGGCTTGAAAAAAGCATGGAAGATACTAGAGTAACCCTTTCTGGAGAAATAAAGGAACTAAAATCTAACCAAATCAAAATCAGAAAGGCTATTAATGAGGTGCAATCAAAAATGGAGGCTCTAACTGCTAGGATAAATGAGGCAGAAGAGAGAATTAGTGATACAGAAGACCAAATGATGGAAAATAAAGAAGCTGAGAAAAAGAGAAATAAACAATTACTGGATCATGAGGGCAGAATTCGAGAGATAAGCAATACCATAAGACGAAACAACATTAGAATAATTGGGATCCCAGAAGAAGAAGAAAGAGAGAGAGGGGCAGAAGGTATATTGGAGGAAATTGTAGCAGAGAACTTCCCTAATTTGGGGAAGGAAACAGGCATCAAAATCCAGGAGGCACAGAGAACCCCTCTCAAAATCAATAAAAATAGGTCAACACCCCGACATCTAATAGTAAAACTTACAAATCTCAGAGACAAAGAGAAAATCCTGAAAGCAGCTCAGGAGAAGAGATCTGTAAACTACAATGGTAGAAACATTAGATTGGCAACAGACCTATCCACAGAGACCTGGCAGGCCAGAAAGGACTGGCATGATATATTCAGAGCATTAAGGAGAAAAATATGCAGCCAAGAATACTATATCCAGCTAGGCTGTCATTGAAAATAGAAGGAGAGATAAAAAGCTTCCAGGACAAACAAAAACTAAAGGAATTTGCAAACGCAAAACCAGCCCTACAAGAAATATTAAAAGGGGTCCTCTAAGCAAAGAGAGAGCCTAAAAGCAACACAGACCAGAAAGGAACAGAGACAATATACAGTAACAGTCACCTTACAGGCAATACAATGGCACTAAATTCATATCTTTCAGTAGTTACCCTGAATATAAATAAGCTAAAAGCCCCAATCAAAAGACACAAGGTATCAGATTGGATAAAAAAACAAGACCCATCGATATGCTGCCTGCAAGAGACTCATTTTAGACAGAAGGACACCCCCAGATTGAAAGGGAGGGGGTGGAAAACCATTTACCATGTTAATGGACACCAAAAGAAAGCTGGGGTGGCAATCCTTATATCAGACAAATTAGATTTTATTTTATTTTTTTTTTTTAAAGATTTTTATTTATTTATTTGAGACAGAGAGAATGAGAGAGAGAGAGTACATGAGAGGGGGGAGGGTCAGAGGGAGAAGCAGGCTCCCCGCCGAGCAGGGAGCCCAATGCGGGACTCGATCCAGGGACTCCAGGATCATGACCTGAGCCGAAGGCAGTCGCCTAACCAACTGAGCCACCCAGGTGCCCACAGACAAATTAGATTTTAAACCAAAGACTATAATAAGAGATGAGGAAGGACACTATATCATACTTAAAGGGTCTATCCAACAAGAAGATCTAACAATTGTAAATATCTATGCCCCTAACAGGGGAGCAGCCAATTATATAAGCCAATTAATAACAAAATCAAACAAACACATTGACAACAATACAGTAATAGTAGGGGACTTTAACACCCCCCTCCCTGAAATGGACAGATCATCTAAGCAAAAGATCAACAAGGAATTAAAGGCTTTAAATGACACACTGGGCCAAAATGGACTTCACAGATATATTCAGAACATTCCATCCCAAAGGAACAGAACACACATTCTTCTCTAGTACCCATGGAACATTCTCCAGAATAGATCACATCCTAGGTCACAAATCAGGTCTCAACCGGTACCAAAAATTGGGATCATTCCCTGCATATTTTTGGACCACAATGCTTTGAAACTAGAACTCAATCACAAGGGGAAAGTCGGAAAGAACTCAAATACATGGAGGCTAAAGAGCATCATATTAAAGAATGAATGGGTCAACCAGGAAATTAAAGAATTAAAAAAATTCATGGAAACAAATGAAAATGAAAACACAACTGTTCAAAATCTTTGGGATGCAGCAAAGACGGTCCTAAGAGGAAAGTATATAGCAATACAAGCCTTTCTCAAGAAACAAGAAAGGTCTCAAATACACAACCTTACCCTACTCCTAAAGGAGCTGGAGAAAGAACAGCAAATAAAGCCTAAGCCCAGCAGGAGAAGAGAAATAATAAAGATCAGAGCAGAAATCAATGAAATAGAAACCAAAAGAACTGTAGAACAGATCAACAAAACTAGGAGCTGGTTCTTTGAAAGAATTAATAAGATTGATAAACCCCTGGCCAGATTTATCAAAAAGAAAAGTAAAGGACCCAAATAAATAAAATCATGAATGAAAATGGAGAGATCACAACCAACACCAAAGAAATACAAACAGTTATAAGAACATAATATGAGCAACTATATGCCAGCAAATTAGACAATCTGGAAGAAATGGATGCATTCTTAGGGATGTATAAACTACCAAACCTGAACCAGGAAGGAATAGAGAACCTGAACAGACCCATAACCAGTAAGGAAATTGAAACAGTAATTAAAAATCTCCCAAAAAACAAGAGCCCAGGGCCAGATGGCTTCCCAAGGGAATTCTACCAAACATTTAAAGAAGAATTAATGCCTATTCTTCTGAAACTATTCCAAAAAATAGAAATGGAAGGAAAACTTCCAAACTAATTTTATGAGGCCAGCATTACCTTGATCCCCAAACCAGACAAAGACCCCATCAAAACAGAGAATTACAGACCAATATCCCTGATGAACATGGATGCAAAAATTCTCACCAAAATACTAGCCAATAGGATCCAACAGTACCTTAAAAGGATTATTCACCACGACCAAGTGGGATTTATTCCTGACCTGCAAGGTTGGTTCAACATCCACAAATCAATCAATGTGATATAATACATTTATAAAAGAAAGAACAAGAACCATATGATCCTCTCAATAGATGCAGAATAAACATTTGACAAAGTACAACATCCTTTCTTGATTAAAACTCTTCACAGTGTAGGGATAGAGGGTACAAACCTCAATATCATAAAAGCCATCTATGAAAAACCCACAGCGAATATCATTCTCAATGGGGAAAAACTGAGAGCTTTCCCCCTAAGGTCAGGAACACGGCAGGGATGTCCACTGTCACCACTGCTATTTAACATAGGACTAGAAGTCCTAGCCACAGCAATCAGACAACAAAAAGAAATAAAAAGCATCCAAATCGGCAAAGAAAAAGTCAAACTCTCACTCTTTGCAGATGATATGATACTTTATGTGGAAAACCCAAAAGACTCCACCCAAAACTGCTAGAACTCATACAGGAATTCAGTAAAGTGGCAGGATATAAAATCAATGCACAGAAGTCAGTGGCATTCCTATACACCAACAACAAGACAGAAGAAAGAGAAATTAAGGAGTCGATCCCATTTACAATTGCACCCAAAACCATGAGATACCTAGGAATAAATCTAACCAAAGAGGCAAAGGATCTGTACTCAGAAAACTATAAAATACTCATGAAAGAAATTGAGGAAGACACAAAGAAATGGAAAAACATTCCATGCTCGGATTGGAAGAACAAATATTGTGAAGATGTCAGTGCTACCTAGAGCAATCTACACATTTAATGCCATCCCTATCAAAATACCATCAACTTTATTCAAAGAAATGGAACAAATAATCCTAAAATTTGTATGGAACCGGAAAAGACCCCAAATAGCCAGAGGAATGTTGAAAAAGAAAAGCAAAACTGGTGGCATCACAATTCCGGACTTCAAGCTCTATTACAAAGCTGTCATCATCAAGACAGTATGGTACTGGCACAAAACAGACACATAGGTCAATGGAACAGAATAGAGAGCCCAGAAATGGACCCTCAACTATATGGTCAACTAATCTTCAACAAAGCAGGAAAGAATGTCCAATGGATAAAAGACAGTCTCTTCAACAAATGATGTTGGGAAAATTGGACAGCCACATGCAGAAGAATGAAACTGGACCATTTCCCTACACCACACACAAAAATAGACTCCAAATGGTTGAAAGACCTCAATGTGAGACAGGAGTCCATCAAAATCCTAAAGGAGAACACAGGCAGCAACCTCTTCGACCTCAGCCGCATCAACTTCTTCCTAGAAACATCGCCAAAGGCAAGGGAAGCAAGGGAAAAATGAACTATTGGGACTTCATCAAGATAAAAAGCTTTTGCACAGTAAAAGAAACAGTCAACAAAACCAAAAAACAACCGACAGAATGGGAGAAGATATTTGCAAATGACATTTCAGATAAAGGGCTAGTATCCAAAATATAGAAAGAACTTATCAAACTCAACACCCAAAGAACAAAGAATCCAATCAAGAAATGGGCAGAAGATATGAAAAGACATTTTTCCAAAGAAGACATCCAAACAGCCAACAGACACATGAAAAAGTGCTCAACATCACTCGGCATCAGGGAAATACAAACCAAAACCTAAATGAGACACCACCTCAAACCAGTCAGGATGGCTAAAATTAACAATTCAGGAAACGACAGATGTTGGCGAGGATGTGGAGAAAGGGGAACCCTCCTACGCTATTGGTGGGAATGCAAGCTGGTGCAGCCACTCTGGAAAACAGTATGGAGGTTCCTCAAAAAGTGAAAATAAAGCTACCCTATGACCCAGCAATTGCACTACTGGGTATTTACCCCAAAGATACAAACGTAGTGATCCGAAGGGTATGGGCACCCTGATGTTTATAGCATCAATGTCCACAATAGCCAAACTCTGGAAAAAGCCAAGATGTCCATCAACAGATGAATGGATAAAGAAGATGTGGTATATATACACAATGGAATATTATGCAGCCATCAAAAGGAATGAAATCTTGCCATTTGCAATGACGTGGATGGAACTAGAGGGTATTATGCTAAGCAAAATAAGTCAATCAGAGAAAGACAAGTATCATATGACCTCACTGATATGAGGAATTCTTAATCTCAGGAAACAAACTGAGGGTTGCTGGAGTGGTGGGGGTGTGGGAGGGTTGGGGTGGCTGGATGATAGACATTGGGGAGGGTATGTGCTATGGTAAGCGCTGTGAATTGTGTAAGACTGAGGAATCACAGACCTGTACCTCTGAAATAAATAATACATTATATGTTAAAAAAAAAAAAAAAAAAGAAGAAGAAGAAGAAGATAGCAGGAGGGGAAGAATGAAGGAGGAGGAATCGGAGGGGGAGACAAACCATGAGAGACTATGGACTCTGAGAAACAAACTGAAGGTTTTAGAGGGGAGGGTGGTGGGGGGATGGGTTAGCCCGGTGATGGGTATTAAGGAGGGCACGTATTGCATGGAGCACTGGGTGTTTTCACAAACAATGAATCATGGAACACTACATCAAAAAACAAACAAACATACAAAAAAAAAAACTTGTAAATAAAGAGATAGTTATACAGAGTAATATACTCCAATTTTAAAACTTTTCCCATTTAAACCTAGTTGAGCATTTTTGTACTGATCCTGTCGTGAAAGTTTTATTGTCCCCTGGAAAGTGTATTTTGGAAGTATTTAAGACCAAGTATGATGAGTGAGCCCATGGTGGGACAATCAGTCAATAATTCTAGGTATTCAGAAGGTAAATGAGGACACCAGGTATCTAGGAAGAATTAAGAACATGCTTCAAGGAAACAGAGTAACAGATAAAGTATGGGGAAGAAAGATATGGTTGACTTATTTAGATCTTGGCAAGTTGGTGATAAATAACTCTACAGATACAGCTAATTAGAACAGCAAGAGTTTAAGTTGAGGATCGTGAGGATCAATCTGGTAAACTATTATGAAAGAAGGAACAATAAAGGAAAATTTTTGTTCATTGATATTAAAATCCAAAGTCAAATATCTATAGTATTCTCATTTGGAAATCTCCTATTTAATTGGAAATGGATAATAAGATTCACAAGTAAAGAACATTTTAATGGAGATTAATGCATTTATTTCCTTGAGTGCAATTCAGCATCAAATTTAGCCATTCAGAAGCTATATTAACCATAATGATCCTAAGTATACATATCAATATACCATCCATTCAAGGCATGATTTTTTTTCAGGAATTTCAAACAAACAAAAATCAAGAGGGGAAAAATCTTTATTATGCTGAGTATTTTCTGTTTCCTCCTTATGTTTGTTGAGAGGACACTACATATAGGCTACATCAACAGTCTCTTTATCTATCCTTCTGTTCTACAAAGAATGGGGAACAGTGTTTGCAGAGTTTGAATGATTGGGAAGAGAGGTGAGGGGGATCATGATTTCAAGTTTCCTGAGAGATACAGACTGGGAAGCTGCACTCACATTGTGGAAACTATCAGTATCTATTGGCAGGGAGTATAAAATTGTGTTAGCTAAAAATATTATTTATTACAAATAAGTGCTATATGATGATGTGTCAATTAAAGGATAGTTGTGCCCCATTCCTATAAATTGATATCAGTGACTGAGTGTCTGTGGTTATAGTATTATAGAATATACGTTTGACTGCAATCATATACATGACTTAGAGATGATGAGTAAGTTTGATATCAATATAAACACATACTTAAAATGGAAATGCAGTGTTTTATTTAAGCCAAGCCAAAAACACAAGTCTCACACAATCAATTTAATTGAATGCTATCCCAGGCTTCTTGTGGTCTAATCTGTCTTCCATTCAACATAGAATTCCCTTCTATAATATCTTTGGTAAATTACTTTTCTTATTCATTTAAGATATTTAATTTATAAATAAATGGTTATTTTGTAAACTGTGGAAATCTACTATCAGCAGATTTCATTGATAAAAATCTTCCTCTTAAGGAAATGAAATTTGGTACTATGAAATGCCCACATAATGATCCTAAAATTTGGCTGTCTGTAGCCACATGGTACAAATGTACATGACAACAGGCCACTATACATAAGTAGGTACTATTTGAACACCCATGTTTTAGTTAGCTCAAGCTGCTATCACAAGTCCATGTACCATGGACTGCATGGTTTAAACAATACTTATTTTAGTTCCGGAGACTGGAAGTCCAAGATCAGGGTACTATCTATAGTTTCTGGTGAGACCCTCCCTGGCTGGTAGACTGCCCCTTTCTAGCTGTGTGCTAACATGGCTCTTACTCTTTTTAAAAGGGCACTAATCCCATTATGAGAGCCCCACCTTCTGACCTTATCTAACCGTAATCACCTCCAAAGTTCCCATCTCCAAATGCCATCAAATTAGAGGTTAGGGCTTCAACATGTGAATTTGAAGGAGACATGAACATTCAATCCATAGCAATCTAAAGTGAGTTGAATTCATACTATTTTTGTTCAAATGTTATGGTTTTAAACAGCATTGTCATTGTATTTATGAACTCAGAAACCCATTGGTTTGTCAGCATGACTCTAAAAATGCCATGCTTACAATTTAACTAGGTTTTCAGTGCTTAAACCTTTTTTTTTACACTAATTAAATTATTGCTTCTGAAAATCTGAGCATCATATTGCATTGCTTTTATGATGTTTACATATTTCTTTTTTGGTTTACTTTAACTTGTGGCCAAAATGAAATTCCCCAGATGTTGTTGAACTGCTGCCAAATTAGTTTAGTTTAGTTTTTCTAAGTCAAGTAATTTATTGAGAAGAACAGCAAAGACTAAAAGAGCTACTTATTTCTATTTATTCTTTAAATGATCCTGGCTTGTCCATGTAATTTTGCATTGAGAATTCAATTAAAGCCATAGCAGATGTCTTCCAGTGCCTCTGGAATATATCTCTGCCACCTCCTGCTTACCTGCTCTGTCCCATTTCTTTTTTTTTTTTTTTTCCATTTTTTTTCACTGACTTAAGTATAACACCCACCCCCAACTTATCTTAAATTCTTAAAGAGTCAGAATACTCCTGTGACTAATCCATGTATGCTTGATTTTCAGTCTTCTTGGTAGACTAGTTTACTTAGATAACAGATTTTCTCCCCCACAGCCAGCAGAACCATGTAATTTCATTCCACTTGATTTTGATCATTTCAAAACACTTGAGAATGAAAGACAGTACTATGGATGATTACTCCAGGGCAACAGGCCTGAACTGGAACTGTCACTCATAAACTGGTTGGTGTGGTTACACACCACAAGCCCAATCCTCACTTTATGATTTAAACAAATGAAAGGTTTGTTTCTAGATTTTCTGCTTAGACACATTTTTGTTATCAAGAAAATAATATTTTTAATAATAATACTCATTCTTGAGATGAGAGTAAAATATGCTTACTCCTAATAGGAACCTACTGACTTATGTGAAACAATATTTGATCCTTACTAATATTTACTTTTGTGTTTTGCCTATGAGAACATCCACCTTCTAGACTAGTCTAATTCTGCCTGTAATTTTTTTAATCAAATCAGATAAAAAGTGTTTAGAGGAACATTTAAAGCTAAATAGAATTTATACTCAATTCTTAGTCTGATTACAGGATTAATTTTTCACATTAATTGGCATTTGCTAATATATGTGTTTAATATAAGCTTTGGTTTATCAAGATTTCTTTACTTCTCAGGTTTATTCCTGTAAGATGTTCCTCTTCCCCATTTTTCATTTTCTTAATGGTTTATATAAGTATTCTTCTATGGTGAAAAAAATTAAGAAACACAGTATTTTAGGGCAAGTATAATGGCATTCCTATATTACCAGAGGTAATAGAACCAACAAAATTACATGATAGGTAAGACAGGGGACATGAAATTTATTTTTTAGATGACCCTAACTACTTAACACCCTTTTCCATTAATATCTATTTCTCATTCCAGCAGTTTGGAGTCAATGCTACTATAAACAATAGATAATAGTATATAAGCTCCTTTAATATAGGTATATTGTATATAATGTATGCATTCACAGCAGTTATATGAAATGAAGTACTAGTAGCACTACCTAGACAGAACAGCCAAGTCCCTTGCTCTCAGACCCCAGGAGAGTACTTGGTTCCCAATGATAATACCTGATAGAAATGGGGCTTCTTTCAAAAAGCTTAATTTCCCCATCTTTAGGGGTAGTATTTTCATATCTTCCTCACAACTTAAGCATACGATACAGCAACAGCAAAGTTAGGAGGTAAATATATTTTTATTTTTAATTAATTTATTTTTTAAAGTTTTTTGTTTTGTTTTGTTTTCAGTAATCTCTACACCCAATGTGAGGCTCAAACTCACAAGCCAGAAATCAAAAGTTGCATGCTCTTCCAGCTAAGCCTGCCAGGCACCCCATGGAGGTAAATATATTTTCAGAAATGGTTGACAGAATTAGACTGAATTCTAATGACTACAAACTTAATGATACTGCTTAATTCTGAATACTGAAATATTAAATAAGCTCCATTTTATTATTTAAGAAAGTGACTTAAATCATTTTCATTTAACCAAAAGAAGTAGGACTTTGAAGATATTAGGATTATTTGCCCTATTATTAAATAAGACATACTTTAATTCCTCTGTATACTCTTCCATTTCAAATAATTCAAAAACATAAAAATAAAACACATACACAAAGCAAAAACTTTAATTAAGCTCTCATTATACCTGCCAAAAATAAAAAGGCACAGTTTAGAAGAATCAGAAGGGAAAAATAAACTCTGAGTGTATATAACTAATTACTTCCCTCACGGACCAGGTGCTTGTCTTAGAATACAATTTCTACTAGTATTTCACTTGCAATTCAAAATCTGCTAAGCCATTTGATGATAATCAAGGGTTCTTTGTTGTTTTTACTTATCATTCTTTTTTTTTTTTTAAGTAGGTTCCAACATGGGGCTTGGACTCATGCCCCTGAAATCAAGACTCAGATGCTTAACTGACTGAGCCACTCAGCCATCTACTCTTTATAAAGTAGATAAATGCTAAAGATCTATAGTGCTCTCTATTCTCCTGCTTCTAACATCAGCATTATGGTGTTATAATCATTGAGGAGCCAGTGAACACTCTTCTCAAGTAACAGCCTCCTTTTACTGAAGATACATGACAGAGGTATGCAGGAGATGTGTAAAAATTTAAGCTAAGCACTGTTAAATTTTAGGTGGTCTTGGTTTCAAATATGGGAGGGTAAAGGAGATAAATTTGAGATGGACATATGGATCACCCATTTTTTTCTAAGGTAGTTGAGCATTAATAATTGTGGTCCAACTAAGCCTGGATGCCAACAGACATGGACTCTGAGAGACAGCATATTAGACCAGACATCTTCAATACAATAGCTTTAGATCAGTGCTTTATAAATGAAATATAAAATGAGTTACACAAGTGAACCACATATTTATTTTTAAATTTTGTAGTAGCCACATTAAAAAGTAAAAAGAGGGGCACCTGGGTGGCACAGTCGGTTAAGTGTCTGACTCTTGGTTTCCTCTTGGGTCTTGATCTCCAGGTTATGAGATCAAGCCCCGACTCAGGTTCCATGCTCAGCGTGGAGTCTGATGGAGATTCTCCCCCCTCTCCCTTTGCCCCTCCCACTCATGCTCTTTCTCTCTCTCTCAAATAAAGAAATAAATCTAAAAGAAAAAGAAAAAGAAAAAGAAATGTGGTTAATTTTGAGAACATATTTTATTTAAACTAATATATGCCAAATGATATAATTTCAATACAAAATTAATGTAAAGTTTATTAATGGAATATGTTACATTTTTTTCTATGTAAGTTTTTGAAATTCAGTGTGTATTTCAAAGAGCACATTTCAATAGATGCATTTCAGGTGTTCATAGCCACATGTGACTTGTGACTACAGTGCTCGATGACTCAAGTCTGGAACTAGCTTAAGGCCTGACAGTATATCTAAGCCCAGCTGCTGCTACATGAGAGATTAAAGAGTAATGGGTGAGTGAAAGAAGTGTTTTTCATCCTATACAGGTGCATAGCCCCTATCACTTCAATAAATGGAAGGGTGATAATGGAAAAGAATTATAAGAAAAAATAATTGACTGCTTTATCACTAATTCCAATGAGTTTGAGAAAAGGAAAAAGGTGGTGGTGGTGATACTGGTAGCAGGGAGAGATGGTTAGGTATCTACTCATGAGAAGGTAGAACCTGGCTATTTCACTTTTGCAATAAGGTGAAAGAAAGCTATACTCCTGAGTGATTTTTGTTTTTAACTGTTATTTCCTTCAGCAACCTATATTGAATTCCAGCTCCTTTTCTCTTTTGGGCTAGTACTATTTTAGGACACTCATATTTCTGCACATCTTGCAACCAGGGACAATGACCACCTTTTTTTTTTAGGACTCTATTTTTAGGAATGCTTACAGAGCAAACCACCTTAGAAGATAGGAAAAAATGTTTCCTTCTGGGGCGCCTGGGTGGCTTAGTCAGTTAAGCAGCCCCAACTCTTGATTTTGGCTCAGGTCATGATCTGAGTCCTGGGTCCAGCCCCGAGTCTGGCTCTGTGCCCAGCACAACCTTTGCATCCACAAGCATCACTTGCCATTCTTTGTGTTCCTGTGTGATTTGGGACAAGGAGAATAAATGCAATCATGAAAATTATCCTTCTGTTTTTGCTGTATTAAAGTCTTTTGTTTTCCACCACTATTCATGAAACTAACCATGTAACTTGCTAACTTACAAGTATGGTACAATTTCAGACCCTTGGTATTTCTTGACACCATTGACTATTTTCTTTACCAATGTTTTCCATTCTGAAAATGGCAGGAAAGTTGAGTAATGAGTTTTCTATGTAGAGACTGCTAAAGTGCTTAATTCAACTAATGGGCAATTAGTCAACAAAATATTCATTTAGGTTCCACTGCATTCTTAGCCTTTTTTAAGGACTATGGACAAATGAAAATATATGTCTATGTAAAATATGATATAATATATGATATAATATGGCATAGTATACGATATAATATTGTAGGCCTAGTCTCCTTTCAAGAAGATAATCTAATTACAAAATTAATATGCATATTTATGAAGAACACTTAGCAGATAAATAATGGATACTAGGGCAAATTAGAAAGGCAAAGTACCTCCTCAAATTCAGTAAATGTAGAAGGAAATCTTCCACTGAAACTTAAGATTTGACAAGATCCCTAAAGGAAAAAAATAGGAAAGTGTAAAGGAGAGGTTAGAGCTACATACACAAGAGAAAGTATGGAAAAAATCATGAAAGTGAAAATTATAATATATAGGTAAGGAAAACAATCCATATTGAGGAGCAAGAGCAGATGAAGATAGAACAAATGAGAACAGATAGCAGGAGGCCTTTAATCTCAGTCTGAGTATTTTTTTTGCCCTATAGTTAATAAAGGAGTCATTGGAACCTTTACAAAATTGTAAGTAAATATAGTTTTAGGAAACTGAACCTGAGATATCCCATAATAAAGCAGTGTGACTTTTTAATATCCCAGAATGCCTGGTAATCTTAAGGCTAACATATATGATATTTTTGTAATATCGGTTAATGGATATGTTGATAGTTACTGAATTATTTTCACACAATAAAAGCCACTATTGTGCTCTATTAATTTGTGGTTGACAATGTATTTCTAAAACCCATTGATAGACTCCTTAAAATAACCAAAAAAGAAGGCAAAGTTAGAGGTTACAAAGGAAAGAGAGAGCTTTTAGCTCAATGCAGTGCATGGTCAAATCCTTGCCTAGTAAATTTATGTATGAATGGTGCGATGTTTTTATAGTCTCATAAGATTCAATGTGTCAATTCAGAAGATGAAAGAATAGAGAGTAAAAATAGTAAAAAAAAAAAAGAAAAAGAAAGAAAGAAGAAAAGAAAATTAATGAAAATGTGGATTAACTGTGGCTCTGTTTGCTTTTGCAAGTAACTTGTGCATTTTTAACAGCCTCTTCTAGAACAATGTTGTTTCTTTGTCTTTAATTCTCAAAATGGAGTCTAAAGATTATGATTGAATTTCAGTTATGGAAGAGGAAATAGAGGGTTTTCAGGCCCAAAGTCACTTCCTAAGTGGAGCATTTGATGATACTTAAAGGGTAGACCTAAAGGTAATGCCCTTTTCCATTTTTCCATTTCACTAAGTCTGAACATCTAAGGGGTTATATTTATCACTTTATAGGCTTATATGAAATGAGTATGAGTATTTTATCTCATGCTATCTTTGTCAATACGATTTCATTTTTAAATAAAAACAGAGAGAGTGTACCATTTTTGACTGTCTTCAATATGACATAAATTGGATGGCATAGGTACACAAGAAACAGATGAGAAAGATGAGTGTAGATTCATATGGAAAGAAATTACATTTGTAAATGATTCAACCAGGAGCAAGAAATAAACTATGCTATATTGTGATCTCTGTAACACAGTAGCTAATTATTATTGGACTAAAAACAACAATTAGGATATTTTGCATTTTTTGCATACCACCTACCTCTGTGATAATTGCCAGTGAAGGGATTAAATGGTTCGCTAAGTACCGAATTCAGCATCTCAATACCACAGAGAACAATTCTTGCTAATTGAAATGTGATTCATTGACTGCTTGGCAATACAAAGATATTCTTTCTTTTCCTATAACAAATGTGTACTGGTGAATGTGCCTAAATGTTACACTTCTTTCACTAAAGAATTATCAAAGAATTAAGATTGAACTATTTTAAATTCTTTCTACACCTGTAGGTGAATTAAGTATATATTATAGGTGTGCGTGTGTGTGATACATGCATATGTACATGTATAATGTGTATGTCAATGTCTACTCATACCTATATATAAATATTTGAATACATACATATTTACATAATTGTGTGCATGTATGTGCCCACATATATATTTATTAACTTATGGATAATGGATGAAATCAAAGGAGTAAGAATATATAGGAAATAAGACAAACTTGATCTCATTTCCACTATGGTGGCCACCCTACTGGCCATAAACAGCAAGCTGACACCTGCCCTGGGTCTTACACCTCAGGGGGCCCCATCCTGTGGAGTGCCTTTTATGAAATATGCTAAGTACCCCCTGGTACCTGGACCTGTCTGGTTTGTAGAGATATCCTCTGCATAACAAGGTGTAGATCCTGGTCTCCAGGAGCACCTTTTTCAAAATTTTCTAGACCCTTCTCAGGTGGCTGGGACCAGTACAGAACAGTGATGCCATTTGGGCAGGGCAATCTGAGCCTAGATCTGGACCTATGTGATGTTATGTCGCTGTTTCCCCATTTCAGACCACTCTACAACCCTCTATTCCATGTCTGTAGTAAACCATATGCCTCAAGGAGCATTGGGTTTATGCCTATGTGGTCTTCCTAGGAGGGTGACTTGGTGAGCTGATCACATCCACTGGCTGGAATGATATCATTCCTGGGATCATAGGGCTGCCAGGATAGTGCAATGATGCCAACTTTCATTGACTCTCTGATAGGAAGCTGGGCAGGGATTTAATCCAACCATGTGTCGAGGGACGCTTGAGTGGCTCAGTCGGTTAGGTGTCTGACTCTTGATTTCAGCTCAGGTTATGATCTCAGAGTTGTGAGATCAAGCCCCAAGTCAGGCTCTACACTGGACATAGAGCCTGTTTAAGAGTCTCTCTCCCTCTCCACCCCCCCACCCCCATGCTCACGTTTTTTCTCTCTTTCTCCCTCTAAAAAAAAAAAATTCCATCCATGTGTCCATGGGCCATTTTCTGGTCACCTATGTTCTCCCTGAAGCAAAAGTTGGGTTTCTTCATTGGTCAGCTATACATAGTAGAGTAGTAATTTCACAGTGGCCATATTCAGCAGATACAGCAAAGTGATAGCAAAATAGTTTTGTTTGTTTGTTTGTTTTTGTTTGTTTGTTTGTTTTTTAGGACTTTCTTAGAATTGTATGTGAAAATGTATTGGTTTAGGGCCAGAGAGGGGAAAGAGAGACCAATTTCTGAAAAGAAGCCCAGTTCTATAAGGACATAGAAATTAAATATAAGTATCAACTTAGTTTGTAGTCCTAGATTAATGTGGTCAGAGATATATGAATTATATAATTTAGAGCAAGGGGCAAGACAAAGATCTAAGAAACAAAGGAAGGTGGCTGGCTGATCATGGGGTGATCTTGTTTAATATATAACAACCCACAGGATGGTAAAATAAGAAAGTAGAAGAAACTAACATTTAAAAGTAACATTTTTTTAAAGATTTTATTTATTTATTTATTTATTTATTTGAGAGACTGAGAGATAGAGAACATGAGCAGGGCAGAGGAGGAGGGACAAGCAGACTCCTTGCTGATCAGGGAACCCAATGTGGGACTCCATCCCAGGACCCTGGGATCATGACCTGGGCCGAAGGCAGACACTTAACCAACTGAGCCACCCAAGAACCCCTAAAGGTAACATTTAAAAGAGGAACTCGGGGCACCTGGGTGGCTCAGTCGTTAAGCATCTGCCTTTGGCTTGGGTCATGATCCCAGGGTCCTGGGATCGAGCCCTGCATCGGGCTCCCTGCTCTGCATGAAGCCTGCTTCTCCCTCTTCTACTCCCCCTGCTTGTGTTCCCTCTCTCGCTGTGTCTCTCTCTGTCAAATAAATAAATAAAATCTTAAAAAAAAAAAAAAGAGGAACTCAGTTTAATACCACTGCTTCTAGTTATTTTCCTGTTAGACTCTGTCAACACCTTAAGGATATAGTGAAGATTTGTTTCCCCTTATATGTGTTTGGGGGGGAATATTTGAAATGGCAGCCAGGACCTGTACTTTTTGATCTGCACCCAAATCTAATTTTATGAGAAACCCAATCTAAAGGCATCCCTTATCCCATCTCCATGTGCTTCTTATAAAGCTTAACCAGTGGATCTCGGTGAAATGAAAAAGAGCAGCATTCTTCCAATTTCCCTAACACTCTTTACTCAGGTTATTATTTTTTCTTTTACCAAAACAAAAGGTTTCTTTGAAAGATATGTATGAATCATTAAAATCTTGAAATGGTAAGGCAGATAATGGACAGACAGAAAAGCAACTGTCTTTCTGCAGACTCTTACTGAGTCTTTCAAGAACTTATCATCTGATTTCCCTCTGTAGGGTATCTTCTGCAGTGATGATTATTCCCCCACCAGCCCACATGTGCTTTATGAAAAAATCTCTCCATGCTCCTCCACACAGGCCTTTATTTTCAGCCCTGCACCTGGGGAGCAGGAGGCAAACGGAACACTTACATAATTAAATTCCCAAGATGTGCAGTTAGTGTTAGTCGATTACACTGCCTCTTACTGGGGCTAATCCACTGGCATTTGAACAAGCAGTTACAGAATTGCACTTGTGCATAGAGATGGGTAAGAGTGACTTCAATGACCTGACTCGTTTTCCAGTGAGAAGCTTAAGAAAATACCCAACATTTCTACTCTGGCTTCCAACCCCATAGCTGGTTGATATAATAGGGTCACTGCCTTGTTTAGATTTCTTTTCTGGAATGAACTTATTTGCTAACAATTCAATAGGCCACAATCTGTCTCCTCTGATTTTATTCAGCCAAAAAGAAGAAAATGAAGAAAGTGTTTTTAAACAGATGGCAAAATAAGAGACGTTGATCTTAGAGACTGAATATAGATTCTGTGACCTCATAGAGCTCGGTAGCAAACATGATATAATGTAGCATAAAGGACATTTTTAAAAAGAAGTAAAATTTCCCACAAATGTGTAAATGTAGGTTTATCAACATATATCTTTACAGAGTTATAGAGAAATTTATTTTGTTGTTCTCATTTTACATTAGAGCTACCCCAAAGGGAGGTCTCTCTCTCTCTCTCTCTCTCTCACGCCACACACACACACACACTCACATACATACAAATCTCCAAATATGGAAATTGCTCACAAATGAGTAGTGCAGAGGGAGGATACTATCCTCTTCTACAACTTTTCTAAACTTAAAACCTGCATTTTTAATCTTATTTCTATAAACCAGGTAATTCAAACTCAAGTGCATTTGCCTCATTATTTTCTCACTTCAAACAAGCACAACCTGCATTTACTATTTCCATTCATGAAATGTGCTTATCACAGTCTCTGTGTCTGTCTCCTTCCCCACCTTTCTCCCTTCCTCCATATCTCCCCTTTTATCTAGTGTTGAAGTCTAACAAATACTGAATTTTATTCAACTCTGTCATTTCTTTAGCCCCTGGCTTAAATCAGACTTTTGTTTCCTACCTACCCTTCCTACTAAGTGACTTTCTGAGTAGCCTCCTTTTGCTGCTAATTCATTAATTTATCCTAAATATTCTTATTTGAAAACACTCAGAAGAACAAAAACAAACATCTTCCAGCCTAGCCCATAGAAATGATCTTAGTCAGTCTTACAACAGAGTTACTGTTAGAGATTTAGGTCCAGAACAGCAATTTTGGGATAAAATTTTGTTACAGTGATATAGGAATGGTATATTCTATATCTACGCTCTGTCTTGTTCTCTTGAGATCCTTGCTCATGTAATTCAGTCTCCATGCTGTGAGAATGCCCAAGAGAAGCCATAGGCAGATATTCCATTTGGCCTCCTTAGGCAGTATCAACCATCAGACCAGTGAGTGAGGAGATGACTCCAGCCTTGGCCAGTCTCTGACAACAACCATATTAGAGACCCCAGGAAGCCCCCAGAATGATGAGAAATAATAATAGTGAGAATAACAAAAATCATAATAACTGATATTATTTTACACTTGTAAGTTAATTTACTTAAGCGTCTATATATAATGTCTATACATTGCATCAAACTTGTTAATTACATTCAGATTTTCTGTTTCCTTCCTTACTTCCCCCTTCCTTCCCAAACATCTCTTGTTGTACCATACATTCTGTAACACTGTCAAAGTTTAGCCTTCCTAATTGTGAGTGAGTTCCTGAGGACATTTCCAAGGAGGAAGTGGAAACTAGCAAAGCCTCTTCTACATAGAAGAGGACACGTACTAGTCCTCTGTGTGAATTGGAGGGTTACCATGTAATAAATACATATACCTATACAGCTGTCTCACAACTGCATGAGTTCAGAGAAGTTTTTCAACAGATTATCTTAATCATCTTTTCTTTCAATAATGAAGCATCAATTGAGGCAGATGTTTCTGACAGGCTTTTCAAAGGAAGTAGAGAATGACTCAGACAATTTCCACAGGGTGGAAGAAAACTAAGGTTAAGACAGGCCAATATGTTAATCTCCAACAAATCTTATTCTCGATCTCTTTCTCTCTGTGTCTCTGTCTCTGTCTCTCTTTCTCAGTTGAAAAGCCAGTCTAAACTATTAATACCAGTAAATACATCAGTTAGGATGGAAATTTATCAGGGCCAACATGCTGGTTAAATATCCTTTTTTTTTTTAATGTTTTATTTATTTATTCATGAGAGTCACAGAGAGAGAGAGAGAGGCAGAGGCAGAGGGAGAAGCAGGCTCCCCGCTGAGCAGGGAGCCCAATGCAGGACTCGATCCCAGGACCCTGGGATCATGACCTGAGCCGAAGGCAGACGCTTAACCATCTGAGCCACCCAGGCGCCCCTGGTTAAATATCCTTTTAAGTTAATATAATGTATTTTATAGGAATGAATCGGTTGATAATCTGTTTCTAGTTCTACAATATTTACTCAAGAAATACTAAAGAAATAATATATCATTCAGATTTGGAAGAATCAAATGCACTGTCTATTGATGTTAAGCAATAGTGTTGAGTGTTGGAAACACCAAGATCATCTTAAAAGATTTATAAACAAGGGTTTAAGTAAGAGGTTTTAAATCTAGTCCCAGCAATGTCATGTGTTAATTGTTTTCCTCATTGCTCTGGCATATACTTGTCATGCTACAGGGTTGGGTCTATTTTCATTTAAATACAGATGTGAAATGATATAAGAGTATATTTATGTGCCTAGTTTGCTGTCATACATTAGAACAGAATTAAAAATGGTCACAAAGAATTTAGGGTAAAATTGATTATGGCTAATTTCAAGGTGATTCAGGTTTTCCAACTTGTATATAGGTTTTATTTGTGGCACTCAAGGTCCTCTATAATCTAGCTCCACTCCAGCTTCCAAAATATACCCACCATTATTTAAGACCTACCTCCCATACCTGTGCACGCGAACAAACCACCTCCCCACCCCACCACCCTTTTGTTCAGTCCTTCTTGTGGCCTCCTTTGCTCATGCCATTCTTCCTTTCAGGAAGTGTTTTTGTTTTTGATGGTTTTTGCTTCTTTGCTTTTTTTTTTTTTTCCCTTACTCCGTTAGATTACAATCTACCCAGATTTAAAGGCACAAGTTCAGTGATCTTACTAGAGTTGATTTATGATAATATTTCCCATGAGAATCCCACTCTGCTCATCACTTGTTTCTGTGAACACTTGCTCTAATATGTGCCAATCTTTAAGCAGGCATGTGAATTGTACTGTATTTTCACTGCTCTACTGGGGTTTTGTGTTCTATACTGACACTTATATGTTCCTTAATTTTATTAGTCTCGCCACTCTATGCATATTATGTAAGCTTTGATTAAAGAGCACTGTTAAAATATCTCCTCTACTACTTAGAAGAGTATGAGGTGTACAAGAGTGAAAGTAACTGTTTATTCTTGATTGCCATCTAAATATCTTTCTAATAAAACTTAATTCTTCATACTGTCTAAGGAAAATACCTGTCATCTGATTTGGGACGTTATCCCTAATGCAGAATAAGGAGAAGCAAGTGGAAGCAAAGAAAGTAGAATCAGAGGAGTCTGGTGATGACATGGGCTTTGGTCTTTTTGACTAAACCTTTTCTGTAACTGTTCAATAAAAAGCTGAACTCTTAAAAAAAGACTAATTTTAAAGAAGTTTGAGGGTATTCTGAACATTTTGGGATGTTTTCTGTAGGGGGGAAAGAAAATGCAATTATTTTCTCTAGGAATAAATCAGTGGTAATTTCCAGGGCCCCAAACTTACACACACACGTGTGTGTGTGTGTATCTATCTATTTATATATATATATATATATATATATATATACACATTTTTTAAAAAATAAACTTTAAAAAATTTTAGAGTAGTTTTAGATTTATGTAAAAGTTACAAATATTATACAAAGAGTTCCGTGTATACCTCACACCTAGATCTCCTTATTATTAACATCTTACTTCACTATGGTACATTTGTCATAATTAATGAACCTATATTGACACATTATTATTAGCTAGAGTTTATACTATAATAGATTTCCTTAGATTTCACATGTCTTCTTTCTGTTTCAGAATCTAACTCCAATATAATGCATTACATTTAGTTGTTCATGTTCCTTAGGCTTCTCTGGGCTGTTACATTTTCTCAGACTTCCTTGTTTTTGATAACATTGACAGTTTTGAAGAATATTGGCCAGGTGTTTTGTAGGCTGCTCCTCTCATGGCATTTGTCTAATGTTTTTCTCATGGTTAGACAGGGTTTATAGGTTTTTGGAAGGAATGGCATAGGCGTAAAATGTCATTTTCATCAGAACATTTCAAGAGTACATGCTATCATTATAACTTATCACTGTTGATATTGACTTTGGTCACCTGGCTGAAGTAATGTCTGTAAGTTTTTACCACTGCAAAGTTATTCTTCCTCCCCCCCCTTTTTTCATACTGTGCCCTTTGGAAGGAAGCCACTATGTGCAGTCCATACTTGCAGGGTATCGACATAAATTATTTGAAATTCTTGGGACGCCTGGGTGGCTCAGTTGGTTAAGCGACTGCCTTCGGCTCAGGTCATGATCCTCGAGTCCCGCGATCGAGTCCCGCATCGGGCTCCCTGCTCGGCAGGGAGTCTGCTTCTCCCTCTGACCCTCCCCCCTCTCATGCTCTCTCTCTATCTCATTCTCTCGCAAATAAATAAATAAAATAAAATCTTAAAAAAAAAAAAAAAAATTATTTGAAATTCTTCTGCACAGGGAATTTGTCCCTTGTCCCCTATTTATTTATTGATCCTATCATGTAAAATTTATATATATCAGTAATGGCTTGTGGATATTTATGTTATATTTTGGGCTGTAATCCAATATTAAGGGTTTTTTTCCTGGGTTCTTTGTTCTTTTTCTAATTTTCACTTTGGTCATTGGGAGATCTTCCTGTTTTCCCCTGTATCTTTCTGCCATACTTCATCATTTGGTTTTTTTGGGTACTTCTTTACTTTCCAGCACTACAAGAAGGTTCAGACTCATCCTGCATATTCTCTTACGTAGCCCTAGAATCAGCCATTTCTCCAAGAAGTGTCCAATTTTAAGCTCTTCAAAATTTTATAATGACTGAGTATATGTACCAATTTATCCCACTTCTGAAAGGAATTAATTATTTTTTTGAGAGTCTAGACCCTCTAAATCCCCCAATCCTCCATTAACTATTACTCTTGTTGCAATTTAGAATAATAAAAAACTCTGTGAATGTACATGCATTTACTTTATTCCCTGCCTTTTCATTCTTAACAATATAATTTTCTATCTTCAGTTATTTTTTTTCTTTTATTCATGGTGTCTCCTTTTTCTTACGAAATAAAAATGTAAGGAAAGTGCTTTAAAGTCTTTGTATGAATGGTATCACTAGCACTAGCTCTACTTTGCTCAAGCGTTCTGTCAGAGGTATTGGCATCGTGCTGCAATTTGTATACCCTAGAAATGCAAATGGTTTGGTTTCAGGCATATTACATTTGCTTTTCAAATAGGTGTCTTCTATTCAAATAGAATTGAGCTAGAGTATATTAGAAATCTAAGAATTACAGACAACCCTCTATCTACCATTTTAATATTAAACACAATCATGGCAAGCAGTGTACCTAGAATGTCATCTAAATTTTTTTCCCAACATGAAAAAATATTTTTAACAGTACATTGTAATTTCCTACAATGTTATGTCAACAGCAACCTAATTTCCTTTCCATGCTCACCAAGATTCTATTCAAATGAATCAACCTCATTTCACCTTATGATAGGATACAAGGAGAACATTAGTTGTTTAAAATTCAAAGATAAATGTAAAGTCACAATTTATGCAAATTTACAAATCTCCCTCATGTGAACAATTTGTATTTTATCAAAGTATTTGGCAGACCTGTCAACTACTAGGAGAAATGTGTTAGAGGTGAATGACTCCTTTCTCCCCACCACCAGAAAGTAAAAGCAAGGAAAAGCAAGGGCGCTAAAGGTCTAGGATTGAACTAGAATTCCTGAAGTATTTCAGACTTGGCCATCTTCTCTTCTGGAAGGAAATATTAAAAGGAAGGAGTCATCCTAACCCTATTATACCTTTCAGAAATTGAAACCTAGTGCTCTAAATAATCTAACTGAAAGGTGACTTGATAATACCTTCTATTCTTAACATAATAATTGCAAATGGAGTGGCTTCACTTCATTTCTCTGAAGTATGCCAAAACTGAGACTAAAGGAAAGAAAACTTCATTCCTGAGTAAAGCTTTGAGAGAGGTAGAGTCACAAAGACTGCAGGATAAAGCACATAACGAGTCAACTCACATGGAGTTCAGTACCAACCAGGTCTATATTCTCCCCGCTCTATATTGATAACAAATTTCTCATTTTTAAAAATATAATTTCCTTTGCTAGACTGTAAACTTCTCAAATATATTTAAAGACTCATGTTAACATAGTAAAATTAATATATTGAATGTTTGATACAGGTTTTTATGAACTGATAAATTATTTTGAGATTTTCCATATGTATTATCCATTTAAATACACATATTGACCTACAAAAATTCCCTACAGGAATAGCCTTTATCAGAAATGTAACCTTTCATGACCTTTTCTAATAGTCATTTTCTATGGAGATAATACAAGAAAAACTAGTTGTTCCTTCTCTGGCTCTTGTTATAACATATATTTTGAACTTACCATGTGGATTTCCCTTTCAGGGTACCCATGCCTCAGATATCACTTCACTCTGCTTATTTCCTTCATAGAGCTCATCATTCTCTGAAATTATCTTATTTGTTTACTTACTTATATTTTTATCTGCCACACTTCATTAAGTCTTTAATTACATGGGAATTAAATTGGTCCTTTGATCATAAATGTTGCTCCAATATCTAGAACAATGTATTACATATTTGGCATCCAATAAAAAAAAAAAAGTGAATGAATTTGTGAGTTAAGAAAAGAACCTAGAGAGAAAACAAACACTGCCAGAGACTGTGCCTCTGCTAAAGTAAGATGCATTTGCTGAGAAAAGAGACTACAGTCATTGAATTGGATGCACTCCCACTGCACAATTTAAGAGCTACAGGACCCAAGAGGGAGTCAATTAATTCAAAAAGCAAATATTAACTAAATGCTTCTTTGGTGACCTAAATTTAGCCAGACATTTAAAATTTAAAAATAGAAACCAGTGTCTTACCTTCACTGAATTCAAAATCTAAGCAGAAGAAAGAAAAGTCAATAGGTTTATTATGAAAAAGTATAATAAGCCCTGTGTTAACCATAGAGAATTGCGAGAGCACTAATTTCTGAAAATGGGATGAAGGTTGGATAAAAGTGTTCTCAAAAGGAATCATTTAGGTATTAATTCCAGCTTGATATCATTCATTAATACTTGCAAGCCCTCAGTTGTTGTCTCCTCAAATTTGTCTTAGCCCTGTATTCTTTCTCTATTTTCATTTCCAGAACTCATTTCAAACATATACTGGATCTTTCTTCTATAATCCCCATGCCTTGTATTTTCTTTCCTATATTGTCAATCACCCCCCCCCCACCCCAGTTGCATTCTGAATAACTTGATATAATCTTCTAGTTCACTAGTTCTTTCTACTCTGTGTGAAATTTGCTATCCCAATCCACTTCCAAATATGACCTTTATGGTTTTTAATTTTGGTTATTGAATGTTAAATTCTAATTTGTTTTGTTCTTTTCAAATCAGCTTTCCCACTTTTTATAATTTCCTCTTTCCTAACAATAAACCCAGCTTGGGGGCGCCTGGGTGGCTCAGTCATTAAGTATCTGCCTTTGGCTCAAGTCATGGTCCCAGGGTCCTGGGATCGAGCCCCACATTGGGCTCCCTGCTCCGCGGTAAGCCTGCTTCTCCCTCTTCCACTCCCCCTGCTTGTGTTCCCTCTCTCGCTGTGTCTTTCTCTGTCAAATAAATAATAAAATCTTAAAAAAAAAAAAAAATCCCAGCTTGTCATTAGTGCTTTATGCATGGTAAGCACAGTTGCTTTAAAATTTCTGTTAATTCTAACACGTGCTATCTATATCAGTCTGTTTATACAGATTCTCATTCATAAGCTTCATAAGCCTTCATGCCATTTACCATAAGCCTGATAAACATTGATACTTGGTGGTCACTGAACTAGCTAAAAAATTCCAGAGGTAATCATTTGAGTCTACCTCAAAACACATTTCAGAGCTTGCACATCCACTGCCAATACAAGCTGTGTATATACAAGGTCACATTTGTGGGACAGGCTCATTTGATACCCCAGTTTCTCAGGGACAGCTCCCTCCCCCATTTCATTTTCTCTTTCCTTTTTATTTTCCTTCCTGGCTTAACATGTCCTCCAAAGCATTTTTGGGTTGAAGTAAAAAGGTATATTTATTGCTGATTTGCTCTTTTCCTGAGGATTTGGCTTTTTTTTTTTTTTTTTTTCCTGTAAGGGGAGGGGAGAGGGGAGAAGAGAACAGAGACCCTTAGTGGTGAATGTAAAAGACCCTCATACAGAGGTGGTGAAAAATGTGGTTTACGCTAGTTTGAGTAAACTATCTAAAAAACCAATTGAGAAAAATAGCAAATATAAAAAAAAATTAGAAACAAGAACCTGATATTCAGTAAATCATTATCTACCATCACTTCCTAAATATTGTATTTATTACAAACAGATTGTATCTTCCCTCTACAAAAAGATGGTCATCATTACAGGTTCAGGCTTATCCTCTAAAAAAATCATAAGTAATTATATTAGGAAAATAAATGCATCTCTTTTGTTCTATACTTTTTTTTTAATTTTCTGGGAAGTTTTCCAATGTAAAACCAATAATTTTCTGGGAAGTTTTCCAATGTAAAACCAATAACCAAACTTATAAAATATAAGAAGATAAATTTTTATGCCATCTCTATTGAAGAGAAATAAAAAATAGATATTGTCAAAGTAGAAAATGCTTCAGAGCTAATTAATCCCATCCCTTATTTTTACCCATTTACTTCTAAGAAGTCACATCTAATCTTGCATAAAGAACACTGTACTATATTCCAACAAGTTTGTTTCACTTTGTTAACAAATTTAAAAAGGTTTTATGTAGATGTCCCTGATTCTGTAGATCTGAAAGAGAAGGATGGTTAAAATACTACGGAGAAAAAAGATTGCCCTAATTTGGAACCAAAGTGGAATTGCAAATAGATATAGACTTCCTTTAAACATTCAATTGCTTATCTGTGACTATCTGGAAAGATGTGTAGAAGACTGTGAGTCCATATCAGAAATCAAGACAGAAAGAGTGAAGGGTCAATTTGCAAGTTAGACCATGAGAATACTCTGGTGAGTGGCAGTATGAGTAAAAACTTTGACATCGTGAACCACGAGCTCTTTAAAGCTAGACTCATGCCTAATTAATATTCTACTCATCCCTAGCAGAGTGCCAGACACGTGGTAAACAAACAAAACAAAAATAAAAACAAAAAACTCAGTGGATGTTTACTGATCCACTGGATGATTCAAAGAAGGGATTAATGCACATTTAATTAGCACATTGTAAGCTACAATAGGCAACCCACATAACTTTTCTCATTTGTACCTTACTGTAATATTATTATGTATATATTTTATCTGTTTTGTCTTTGTTGTTTTAACAGTTACAGGAAGGGACAGATTAGAATGTTCTAAGGTGCTCTTTCATTGGGAAAAGCTGTAGACTTTGCATGTGAGATTTCATGACTTTCATCTGGGGAGGGTTGAAATGCCATAACACCACCCTTGTGAGAAGTCTCTTATACTTGGGAAGAGTGGAGAATCCAGTCCAGCAGCAAGAGACAATGCCCCACTTATTCCAAGGCTGGTGCTCTACTAGTAGAGAAGATAGACATATCGGGGGAATTTTGGAGCCAACCTAGTTTCTTAGAGGTAGAGGGAAAATAAATTTGAAATGGAATGAAATGCCAATGACTATACTAGAAGTTGATGAAAAGGAGTTGCCTCAATTTTTAATTCTAAGGCTATTGAAGAGGAGTGAGAGAGCAAAATTTTTAAATAAAAGTGTATGTAATCACAGGAAGCAGCCTCAATGACTAATAATCGAAGTTAAGTCTCAGATGTAGTTTTCTCTTCCCCACACCAATTTCATAACTTCGTCAGATAAATCATAGTTTATTGTAAAGTTGGCAAATAACAGAGCACCCTGGGAGATTAAGAGGAGATTAACTTTGCCTTTTTATTAAGTAGCTAGAGGCAAACGGAAGTCATAAAAATGTTTCAATAAATGACTGGCTTAACAGATCCTATTGCAGCAGCATCAAATATGTCCTCCCTCCGCCACACACACACATACGCTAATAGTGTACAATAGAATCTCATTTCTGTTCACCTTTTAATACAAAGCCAAGAATAGAAAACCTTGCCTGTGAGAAGCTTCTCTTTACAGGTGGGAAAATTTTCTATAAAATGGATCTGAAAATACATATTTGTATATTTTCAAAGATAATGCTTTCGGCATTGTATCTAAGAAAACTTCACTTAACCCAACATCACAAAGATTTTTTTCTCATGATTTCTTCTGTAATTTTTATAGTTTTTAGTTTTACATTTAGGTCTGTGATCCAGTGTAAGTTAATTTTCGTATATGGTACAAGGTATGGACTGAGGTTCATTTTATTACAGATGGATATCCATTTTATTAAAAAGACTACTCTTTTTCTACTGAATTATTATGGCACTCATGTTGGAATCAGTCAGTTGTACTTGTGGGACCCATTTTCTGGACTCTTGAATCATTAATCTATTTGTCTATCTCAGCAATGCCATACTATCTTGATTATTTTATAGCTTTACAACAAGTCCTGAAATCAGACAGTGTTAATCATCCAACTCTTTTCTTTTCCAAAGCTGCTTTGGCAATCATATGTTTTTTCCAATTACGTATAAATTTTAGAGTCAATTTTTAAAATTCTATATTGTGTGTGTGTATATACATATTATATGCATATATATAATATACATATACAAAAAGTTCGAGTTCTACTAAATATATATAATATATATTATGTAATTTTATATATTTGTTTTATGTATTTTTATATATTTTTGTAAATATTTATATATAACATAATATAAATATATTCACATATATAATGTGTAATATAAACATATGTAGTTCTATAAATATATATAACATACATATTGTATGTTACATATAATAAATATGTACTATATTATACATATTATATAGCTTGCTGGACTATGGTAGATTCCAAAAATTGTGGTTGTTGTATCAAAGGATAAACACATAAAGAATTTTCTTCCATATTTTCCAAGTTTCCCTTTTATAGGGGTTGAATGATTTTACATTCTACTTGCATAGGATGTATTTTATTATATAATTTCGCTATTGGTTAACAAAGTGCAGCATTTCAAAATTTATATATATATATATATATATATACACATACATATGTACACATATACATACATATATTTACACTTTTATGGTCTAATATGAAATAGATATTTTTCCTATCCTATTTGAAACAGTTTAACACATTTTTCTGCCTATTGTACTCTCTACTTTAGCAATGGTATCTGGATTTTTTTAAAGTTTTTATTTAAATTCCAGTTAGTTAACATACAGTATAATATTAGTTTCAGGTGTACAATATAGTGATTCAACACTTCCTTACAACACCCAGTGCTCATCACAACAAGTGCCCTCCTTAATCCACATCACCTATTTCACACATCCCCCCCCCCAACCTCCGCTCTGGTAACCATCAGATTGGTCTCTATAATTGAGTCTGTTTCTTGGTTTGCCTCTCTCTCTCCCCTTTGCTCCTTTGTTTTGTTTCTTAAATTCCACATATGAGTGAAATCCATCATATGGTATTTGTCTTTCTCTGGCTTATTTCACTTAGCATCATACTCTATTTAAATACAAATCATATTATTATTTTATCATGGTCTGTATTTTCTTTCTAGAATAATTTTTTACATTGCCACTATTTTTCTATAAATTTTATTTTATTATGTTATGTTAGTCACCATACAATGCATCATTAGTTTTTGATGTGGTGATCCATGATTCATTGTTTTCATATAACGCCCAGTGCTCCATGCAGTACGTGCCCTCCTTAATACCCATCACCGGGATAACCCATCCCCCCACCACCCTCTCCTCTAAAACCCTGTTTGTTTCTCAGAGTCCATAGTCTCTCATGGTTCATCTCTCCCTCCAATTTCCCCCCCTTCATTTTTCCCTTCCTTCTCCTAATGTCCTCCATGCTATTCCTTATGTTCTACAAATAAGTGAAACCATATGATAATTGACTTTCTCTGCTTGACTAGTTTCACTTAGCATAATCTCCTCCAGTCCCATCCATGTTGATGTAAAAGTTGGGTATTCATCCTTTCTGATGGCTGAGTAATATTCCATTGTATATATGGACTACATCTTCTTTATCCATTCATCTGTTGAAGGGCGTCTCGGCTCTTTCCACAGTTTGGCTATTGCGGACATTGCTGCTATGAACATTGGGGTGCTTATGGCCCTTCTTTTCACTACATCTGTGTCTTTGGGGTAAATACCCAGGAGTGCAATTGCTGGGTCATAGGGTTGCTCTATTTTTAATTTTTTGAGGCACCTCCACACTGTTTTCCAAAGTGGCTGTACTGACTTCCATTCCCACCAACAGTGAAAGAGGGTTTCCCTTTCTCCACAACTTCTCCAACATTGTTGTTTCTTGCCCTGTCAATTTTTGCCATCCTAACTGGTGTAAGGTGGTATCTCAATGTGGTTTTGATTTGGATTTCCCTGATGGCTAATGATGATGAACACTTTTTCATGTATCTGTTAGCCATTTGTATGTCATCTTCAGAGAAGTGTCTCTTCATGTCTTCTGCCCATTTTTTGACTCAATTATTTGTTTTTTGGGTGTTGAGTTTGAGAATTTCTTTATAGATCTTGGATACCAGCCCTTTATCTGTAGTGTAATTTGCAAATATCTTCTCCCATTCTGTGGGTTGCCTCTTTGTTTTGTTGACTGTTTCCTTTGCTGTGCAGAAGCTTTTTATCTTGATGAAGTCCCAAAAGTTCATTTTTGCTTTTGTTTCACTAGCTTTTGGAGATGTATCTTGAAAGAAGTTGCTGTGGCCGATGTCAAAGAGGTTATTGCCTATGTTCTCCTCTAGGATTTTGATGGATTCCTGTCTCACATTGAGGTCTTTCATCCATTTTGAGTTTATCTTTGTGTATGGTGTTAGAGAATGGTTGAGTTTCATTCTTCTGCATGTGGCTGTCCAATTTTCCCAGCACCATTTATTGAAGAGACTGTCTTTTTTCCATTGCATATTTTTTCCTGCTTTGTCGAAGATTATTTGACCATAGAGTTGAAGGTCCATATCTGGGCTCTCTGTTCTATTCCATTGGTCTATATGTCTGTTTTTGTGCCAGTACCATGCTGTCTTGGTGATCACTGCTTTCTAATATAGCTTGAAATCCGGCAACATGATGCCCCCAACTTTGTTTTTCTTTTTCAACATTTCCTTGGCGATTTGGGGTCTTTTCTGATTCCATACAAATTTTAGGATTGTTTGTTCCAGCACTTTGAAAAATATCATTGGAATTTTGATCGGGATAGCACTGAAGGTATAGATTGCTCTGGGTAGCATAGACATTTTAACAATGTTTATTCTTCTGATCCATAAGCATGGAATTTTTTTTCCATCTTTATGTGTCTTCTTCAATTTCTTTTATGAGTGTTCTGTAGTTCCTAGAGTATAGATCCTTTACCTCTTTGGTTAGGTTTATTCTGACGTATCTTATGGTTTTTGGTGCTATTGTAAATGGAATCGTTTCTCTAATTTCCCTTTCTACAGTTGCATTGTTAGCGTATAAGAAAGCAACTGATTTCTGTGCATTGATTTTGTATCCTGCCACATTACTGAATTGCTGTATGAGTTCTAGTAATTTGGGGGTGGAGTCTTTTGGGTTTTCCACATAAAGTATCATGTCGTCTGCGAAAAGAGAGAGTTTGACTTCTTCTTTGCCAATTTGAATACCTTTTATTTCCTTTTGTTGTCTGATTGCTGTTGCTAGGACTTCTAGTACTATGTTGAACAATAGTGGCGAGAGTGGGCATCCTTGACGTGTTCCTGATCTTAAGGGAAGGGCTCTCAGCTTTTCGCCATTGAGGATGATATTCGCTAAGTGTTTTTCATGGGTGGATTTTATGAATTTGAGGAATGTTCCCTCTATCCCTATACTCTGAAGAGTTTTAATCAGGAAAGGATGCTATATTTTGTCAAATGCTTTTTCTGCATCAATTGAGAGGACCATATGGTTCTTCTCTCTCCTCTTATTAATGTGTTCTATCACACTGATTGATTTGCAAATGTTGAACCACCCTTGCATCCCGGGGGTAAATCCCACTTGGTTGTGGTGGATGATTCTTTTAGTGTATTGTTGGATCCTACTAGCTAGGATTTTGTTGAGGATTTTGGAATCCATATTCATCAGAGATATCGGTCTGAAATTCTCCTTTTTGATGGGGTCTTTGCCTGGTTTGGGGATTAAGGTAATGCTGGCCTCAAAGAATGATTCTGAAAGCTTTCCTTCTGTTTCTATTTTTTGAAACAGCTTCAGGAGAATAGGTATTATTTCTTCTTTGAATGTTTTGTAGAATTCCCCAGGGAATCCACCAGGCCCTGGACTCTTGTTTTTTGGGAGGTTTTTGATCACTGCTTCAATCTCGTTACTGGTTATTGGCCTATTCAGTTTGTCAATTTCTTCCTGTTTCAGTCTTGGCAGTTTATAGGTTTCCAGGAAGGCCTCCATTTCATCCAGATTGCTCAGTTTATTGGCATATAGTTGTTGATAATAATTTCTAATAATTGTTTCTCTTTCCTTGGTGTTAGTCATGATCTTTCCCCTTTCATTCATAATTTTATTAATTTGGGTCCTTTCTCTTTTCTTTTGGATAAGTCTGGCCAGTGGTTTATCGATTTTATTAATTCTTTCAAAGAACCAGCTTCTAGTTTCGTTGATCTGATCTACTGTGTTTCTGGTTTCTAATTCATTGATCTCTGCTCTAATCTTAATTATTTATCTTCTAATGCGTGGCTTAGGCATCGTTTGTTGCTTTTTCTCTAGTTCTTTAAGCTGTAGAGTTAGTTGGTGAATTCGGGATTTTTCTATTTTTTTGAGTGAGGCTTGGATGGCTATGTATTTCCCCTTTAGAACCACCTTTGCAGTATCCCATAGGTTTTGGACCAATGTGTTTTCATTCTCATTGGTTTCCATGAATTGTTCAAGTTCTTCTTTGATTTCCTGGTTGACCCAAACATTCTTGAGCAGAGTGGTCTTTAGCTTCCAAGTGTTTGAATTTCTGCCAAATTTTTTCTTGTGATTGAGCTCCAGTTTTAAAGCATTATGGTCTGAGAATATGCAAGGAATAATTTCAATCTTTTGGTATCAGTTGAGACGTGATTTGTGACCCAGTATGTGGTCTATTCTGGAGAAAGTTCCATGTGCACTCGAGAAGAATGAGTATTCTGTTGTTTTAGGGTGGAATGTTCTGTATATATCTATGAGGTCCATCTGGTCCAGTGTGTCATTCAAAGCTCTTGTTTCTTTGTTGATTTTCTGCTTAGATGATCTCTTGCTGAGCGTGGAATATTGAGGTTTCCTACAATTAATGTATTGTTATCAATATGACTCTTCATTTTGGTTAACAGTTGGCTTATGTAGATGGCTGCTCCCATGTTGGGGGCATAGATATTTACAATTGTTAGATCTTCTTGTTGGATAGACCCTTTAAGAATGATATAGTGTCCTTCTGTGTCTCTAAATACAATTTTTAGTTTAAAATCTAATTTGTCTGATATAAAAATTGCTACCTTGGCTTTCTTTTGAGGTCCACTGGCATGGAAGATGGATCTCTATCCCTTCACTTTGTCTGTATGTATCCTTAGGTTCAAAATGAGTCTCTTGTAGACAGCATATGGATAGGTCCTGTCTTTTTATCCAGTCTGCAACCCTGTGCCATTTTATGGGAGCATTTAGGCTGTTCATGTTGAGAGTGATTATTGAAAGATAGGAATTTATTGTCATCATGTTGCCTGTGAAGACCTTGTTTTTAATAGATTGTCTTGTAAATATCTATTGTATATCACTCTTGAGGTCTTTCTCCTTTTAAAGAACCCCCCTTAATATTTTTTGCAGGGCGGGCTTAGTGGTCACATATTCTTTCAGTTTCTGCCGGTCGTGGAAGCTCTGCATCTCTCCATCCATTCTAAATGACAGCTTTGCTGGATAAAGTATTCTTGGCTGCATGTTCCTCTTGTTTAGTACCCTGAATATGTCTTGCTAGCCCTTTCTGGCTGGCCAGGTCTATGTGGATAGGTGTGACATTATTCTGATGTTCCTCCCCCTACGTAAGGAATCTCTACCCCCTAACTGCCCTTAAGATGGTTTCCTTGGTTCTAAGATTTGTGAGTTTTACTATCACATGCCGAGGTGTTGGCTTGTTTTCCTTGATCTTGGGCGGGGTCCTCTCTGCCTCTAGGACGCGAATGTTAGTTTCATTCCCCAGATTAGGGAAGTTCTCAGCTACGATTTGCTCAAATATATCTTCTAGTCCTCTCTCTCTCTCCAACCCCTCCAGGATTCCAATAATTCTGACATTGGAACGTTTCATGGTGTCACTTATTTCTCGGATTCTATTTTCATGGATTCTGAGTTGTTTTTCCCGGGCCTCCTCTTTTCCCTTTTTATCTATTAAATTGTCTTCTAGGTCACTAATTCGTTCTTCTGCCTCACTTACCCTAGCTGTTAGATTATGTAGATTAGATTGGATCTCATTGATAGCATTTTTAATTTCTGCCAGTTCAACTTTCATTTCTGCCCTCGGAGACTCTATGTTGCCATTAATTGATTTCTACATTCTAGCTATTGTCTTCACAGTTGCTAGCCTGAATTCCATCTCCGACACCTTGGTTATATCTGAATCCATTTGTAAATCTGTGGCATAAGTCATAATCTCTGAGTCTTTCCTATTTGGGGAGTTCCTCCTCCTAGTCATTCTGCTGAGGGGTGGTTGAGGGAATGTATAGAGTCCAAATTATTGACCACAACCCAAGCAAGATGCACCTGTTTTATAGGGACCTTATGGTTCCTGGCCTCTTTTTCTCCCAGGCTGTCTTCCTGGGGAGGGGCCTGCTGCACTGTTACTCAGGCAACCCTGTTTGGGCAGAGTTGCCCTGCCCCCTGTGGCGGGGGATGGGCTCAATGAAAACCGGTTTTTTGGAGTTTTTGTTCTCTGGCAGCTTTCCCAGGTGGCTTTCTGCATCTCTTCTGAGAGTCAGAGCAGAAGAGACCATTTCCAACCCTCTGCCTCAGAGCAGAGAGATCGCAGTCTGTTCTTCAGTGAGCTCTCCAGGCCACACTATCTCCATTTTTGTCTGTGCTGCTATAAACTGCAGCGTCCTGGATTGTGCACCCCTCAGCAGTATTCCCAGTCCTGCCGCCAGGTCGGGCCACATCTCTGCGCTTTGTGCTCTAAAACCACCAGCTGCCCCCCAGTCCCACACACAGCCCCGCTGCTTTGATTTCTGTCTAAAGTCCTTTCCCCGCCACTACTGGTCTGCGAGTCTGTGCCCCATCCCCAGCGCAGGAGGCTATCGATCACCACGGTGTGTGATCCCCATGGCTGGGGTCCCTCCCACTGCCATTTATCCTCCAATATCTGCCTGCGGAATCACGGCTCCCCACTTCATACCTCAAAACCAACCGCCGGCGGTATGCTGTTTGTAGAGATCCAGATCTATCTTATTACATCTCAGGCTGATTTCATGGGTGTTCAGTGTCGTCTGGTAGATAGCCAGCTCAATTCTGGGGACCGGTTGGAATAGGGTCCCCTACTCCTCCACCATCTTTTCCCCCTCCCATTTCCACTATTTTTCAACCAGATTTATAATACTTATTTAGATGTCCATATTAGCTGATCTTACTTAGCCTTATATTTGCACTTTAAATTTTATTTTCTTAGTATAAGTATACTTAAAATCATACTTTCAAATATAGCTCCTAGGACGTTATTAATTTGCAATAATAATTTTCGGAATCAGCATTCTTTGGTTCTGTAGCCTGCCTATGTTTCCATTATCAAACCCCATTTACTTTAGTGGTTTCTCCTCCAGTTTCTTCAAGTTGATTTAATGATATATATATATATATATATATATATATATATATATTTTTTTTTTTTTTTTAGAAAATTGTGTGTGTGTGTTATTAGAGTCATTCTTTTATTTTTGCCCCAAACGGAGAAGATTTTTTTCAAAGAATCCATCATGCCAAATGTACCATTTCTTTACTTTCAGGATCAACTTAAATTCTACCTGATTTTTATATTAATTTGATAATTTCAGTAGAATTTGCTTGTTGTTTGACTAAATTTGTATGGACCACTCTTCTCTAGAAATCCTCTATATTAAGCACTAATAAATACTCTTTTAGCAACAAACATTTGCTTGCTTTAGGACCCCAGAACTTGTATATACATCACTTTTTTTCTTTTTTTAGATTTTATTTATTTATTTGAGAGAGAGAGAACATGAGCAAGGGGGAAGCAGAGGGAAGGGGAAGCAGAGGGAAGGAGAAGCAGACTCCCCGCTGTACAAAGAACTCAATGATGACATGGGGCTTTATCCCAGGACCCTGGGATCATGACCTGAGCCGAAGGCAGACGGTTAACTGACTGAGCCACCCAGGCGCCCTACCTCACATTTAATATATCATTGTAAAGCATTCCTAATTGAACTTGCCCTGCTGGAGTTCAGAGATTTGCTGTATTCATTAGCATTTTATCTCCAGAAAAAATCTTAGATAACAGATATATGACATTGGACAACTCACTTAAGAAATACTCTCATCTCAGGTAAAATTGGAGTATTTGGCATCAGATAGTATGTGTGTTTATGAGTCCCTATTATATGATTGATATACATAATGTGCTTAATACATTGATTTGAAGTATTTGTTTATTTCTTAAGATTTTATTTATTTAAGAGAGAGTGAGCGAGAGAGAGAGAGAGCATGAGCGGGGCGGAGGGCGAGGGAGAAGCAGACTGTGCACCAAGCAGGGAGCCTGATGTGGGCTCAGTCCTAGGACCCAGAGATCATGACCCGAGCTGAAGACAGACACTTAACCGACGGAACCACCCAGGCACCCCAATTCAAAGATTTTAAATGTTTAATTTATTATTACTCTTGTAATGAAATTTGCTGTTTTTATTTTTAGTTACTCTAAAACTTACCTTTAATAATTGACTGCATTCTAATGGCTATATTTCCTCAATAACTGTAATTTTACCCCTCCACCTAACACCTACAGAAGCCCTATGTGACTCAAAAAGAATTTCAAGATCTCCTCAGTATGTTAAGATAGGATATATGAAGTACAATGACTACTTTTGGACTTTGAAAAATGACTTTCAACTGAGAAATGCAGATCTCTGTAGTCTTGGACTAAGACCCCTGTCTGTGTCAAAAACTGTAGAATTCTTCCCTGTGACATTTGGACATAATGGATATCATCATCATCCCAATGTTTTTGAGCCCAGACCCGTCCCTCTTTCTCTCCTTTTTGACATGAAGAGTTTAAAGGCTTCAATTTGTATGGATTCTCATAAAATATGTGGATTCTTAATAATACAAAAATAGGATTTGTTAAATCTGAGCAGAGATTCCCAGCAACACTGTGCTTAACATCAGTACTTCACTCACTAAGGGAATATAAATTAGAAAATTGGTAAATCTTTTGCCTCAAAAAATATGCTGGAGGAAGTTAAGAATTGCTTAGTCATATAAAAGAGAAACTGTATTATTCTTTTTTTCCCTGAAATACATGATTTTATTGATTCAATTTGATTTGATTGATGTATGTCTGCTCTATAGAATTGTAGTAGTTTCAGGTATACAAAAGAGCAATTCAGTATATTATATTTTGCTAAATGACCATCACAATAATTCTAGTTAACAACCATAACTATACATAGTTACAAAGTTTAATTTGTATTTTTCTAGATGTTTTATTTAAATTCAATTTAGTTAACATATACTGTATTATTAGTTTCAGGGGTAGAATTTAGTGATTCATCAATTGCATATTACACCCAGTGCTCATTACAAGTGCCCTCTTTAATGCCCACACCCAATTACCCCATCCCCTCACCCACCTCCCCTCCAGCAACCCTGAGGTTGTTTCCTAGAGTAAAAGTCTTTTATGGTGTGCCTCCCTCTCTGTTTTCATTTTATTTTATTTTTCCTTTCCTTCCTCTATGTCTTATTCTTAATCATGAAATTTGGCAGGTCTGTCTGCTAAAGCTTGGAGGGGAGGTTCCCCTGATATATATTCTCTCTGTGTGTGTGTGTGCATATACGTGTGTGTGTGTGTGTGTGTGTGTGTGTGTGTTAGTGTCAACTCCTTTTGTCCATTGAATTTTTGCTACTCAGTAGGGATGGGATAGGTCAGCTCACCTTAACCACTCACATCATGACTTACTATTGTTATCACCCGACAGTGTTTTTGGCCTCAAGGTCAGTGATCCATACATGTAAAGGAAATATAACCCCATACTTGAGGGAGGCATTTTATTTTTGTGTCAGAGAAGAGGCATGTCTATAGCTATATCAAAATCGATATCGAAATCTGTATCTAGCTATCTATATACATATAAAACAATTTAAAGTGTAGAAAGAGGGAATTAGGCTACATTTAATGTCCAGAATTAATTTTCCCTTTATCTCCTCTTAGAAATGTGTGCTTCATTCTTATTTTATGCTGATTATTTCCTATTGGGGAATTTGGCTCTATTTATCTCACTTAGTTCTCTATAGTCAGCTTCTCTGTATATTTTGTAATTTGGCTATCTTTTTCCTTTTCGGCACTGATGGTTCTATAAAGCATTGGATTTAGCACAAACCCAATTAAAACCAGTGTAATTAGCTATGATTCTTTATGTTCTGTACAAATTGCACTTGTCTTTGTATGAAAAAGGCACTGCATAAATTCTCTTAAGCCTTCATCATTTCAGAACATGCACTTTCTGTGTCTGCTGGAACGTTTGGTACTAATATTTTCCGTCTTTCTCAGATTCCTTTTATTTGTAAAAAGTCCATGACTCAAAGCCATGCTTCTGGGCCACAGAAAGCAAAGAATCTGCTTTGTAATGAAAACACAGCCCTTTGTGAAAGGGTTCAAGAAAATGTTTTTTACAGCAAATGAATAAATAACCTGTGAAAGTCTTCACAATTGAACATTATTAAGTTAAACAGGCTTATTAAGATTCATAAAGCAATTAGAAGCATTAGGCTGAATTCTCTTGTCATTTTCTTCTGCCTGTCCTCATATTAAAGTCAATGGGAACTGTATGCTTTTGGCCGTAGGCAAATGTGGCCCATTTTGAATAAGAATAGCATCTGCAATTATACTAGCTGAGATAAAAATTAAAAGGTCCATCAATTCTTACGCTTCAGAGCATAAGATTATAACCAGATGGTGCCAGAAAGTTTCTGCTGGGCATGAGGACTCACTAATGGACAGGTGCATTATGACAATTTTCTTTTGGCCTCCCTTCTCATAATGTCTCACACACACACAGACGTGCCAAATATAGGACATCAAAACAAATGGGACATTTACATTTTAACAGGACAAAAATCCCTCCATGGCCTAACAATATTGAGACTTAGAGATCCTAACAGGTGTGGGAAATTTCAATGAAAACATTTTAGAATTGCATCCAACTAATGGCAATGCAACTTATCTTAAACCTGGCTGTTTTTGTTTTTACATGCACCCTGGTAATTTACCTTAATCTACATTCACCTCTGGACATAACAGTATGATAAGATCCTTGCGAGGGGAAAGGAAGAACAACTCATTGGAATTTAAAAACCTCTGCACCTAGATGTGAAGAATCAATTAATTGATACATATTCATTAAACGTCCAGTAGTTTTAGAACACTGGGTTTGTGAAAAATGTAGAAGAAAAATAAGATACCATATTTTACTTCAGGGAGCTGAAAATTCTTCTTTTGGCCTATGTGAGATTTGATGGTCTATAAATTTAATAAGGAATCCAGAAAATAAAATGTGGACTGAAGCAATCAGGAAATGCCATGATTGTGTACCTGAAATTGGGGAGAACTGCTAAAATGCCAAGAGATTCTTATTTGCTCTTATAAGTTATAGAGAACCTAAAACTAAAGTTATTTATTTTTATTTTTTAAAAATTCAATAAAAATTCCCAGGATATTATTTTGTTAATATCTGTTGTATTGTTATATATTTGCATAATTTCATATCATAAAATTAATGAAAAATGTTGTTCATGTTAATTTTTCTTTATACTTCAGACACCCTGAGGAGTATAGTTGACCCTTGAACAATAGGGATTTGAACCCTGCAGGCCCACTAATACATGGATTTCTTTTTCAATAAATACAGTGCAATACTGTACATGTATTTTCTCTTCCTTATGATTTTCTTAATACCATTTTATTTTCTCTAGCTTACTTTCTTATAAGAGTGCAACATATAATACATATAGCATACAAAATATGCATTAATCAACTGCTTATGTAATCAGTAAGGCTTCTGTTCAACAGTAGGCTATTACTGCTTAAGTTTTTGGGGATTAAAAAACTATGTGTGATTTTTTTTGACTACAAGGGGCAGCAGTGATCAGCATTCCCAACCCCTATGTTGTTCAAAGGTTATCTGTAGGGACGCCAGAGTGGCTCAGTTGGTTAAGCATCTGCCTTCAGCTCAGGTCATGATCCACAAGGTTCTGGGATTAAGTCCCATATCTTCTGCACGATCCTCAAGATCCTGAGATTGAGTCCCACATCAAGCCTGCTTCTCCTTCTGCCTGCCACTCCCTCTGCTTGTGCTCTCTCTCTCTCTGGCAAATAAATAAAATCTTAAAAAAAAAAAAAAAGATCGTCTGTAATATACTGTACTTATATTGGGGGAGTTTAATCAAACTTCCTTGTATGGATGAGATTAGTATAGTGCTGATTTTGTTTTAATAAATTATTTTCTAGAAAAAGCTAGTCATATATTCTTTTCTTTTACCCTCATAAAACCTTGCATTAGAGCATATATTCCCAACACTTAGTGCAAAGTTTTATAATTTATTTCTTTAATGCAATGACCTATTTTGCCACATCGGTAATCAAGGAATCTGCTCTAAGAATGTTGGTCTCTGGACAGATCATAGAAATTTAACACACATTGATTGTGTAATAAAAAAAAAAGGGTATTATTTTTAGTCTGCAGATACAATAGTTCAGGCTGAATGAAATAGACCTAGCATTGGGAGATGACTAATGGACCCTGCCTTCTTGGGATGTATATGACCAAGAAGTCATGCACATTCGACCTTGGCTGCATGAGATGTGTACTTATCACTCATATAAGCAATGCTCTTGTGCCTGTGATTTGATAATCCAAAAATAAAATCAACAACAACCACAAAAGAAATTTATATTTTGATTTGTCTATTTTGAAGTAACTGAAAAACAACAGTGATGACAAAATATCTTTCTTGAAGTGATGCATTTCTATCAAGGATAGCTGTAATTACTTGATTGTTCCCCCTTGTAATGGAATATGATTACTAGTAGATTTCAATTTCTAATGCTGCTCTGCTTCTTGGAGAAATACTATGAAAAATTGTCTTCTTGCATATAATAGTAGTTCCTCAAGTAGGTATAAACATATTTGAATATCTCAGATTCCTTTAAACATTTCTACATCATTTTAGCATGCTGGCCAACTTTATCTGGACAAATACCCTTTTTGTCCTTGTTAGGTAAGGATTATTTAATTTAGAAAAAAGAACTTCAGTTATTTTTTGACAATCTTAAAACAAAATGACGAGAACAAAATAATTTGAAAATTATATTCTATCATAAAAGCAATGTAATTTTTATTAATGCAGCTTCTATTTGGGTTTGCATATTAAGAAGTCATTTCATTCATTGTATTAGACTTCCAATGTCACAACACCCACAGATGTTTTTCACCTGAGCCATCCTAGGCCTTTTCACCCAATGCTACCATAATCAAAGTTGATTTTTAATTCAGATCTTTACATTTTATTTCTGTAAAACTTGCCTTTTCCATTCCATGCTGGTATTACAGATTGCCGGGTTCATTTAAAATCTTTATTTAGCCATCTATCATGTAAGCTGTCCCTCTCAGCTTCATTTAACTTCAGGCTTTAAAAAGCTGGTTTCAACGTATTCTTTTGTGATAAATTTATTTAAGAAAATAGAATGAAGTAGCTTCATAGCTCTTTACTGCATACCTCTCTTCTAGATTTCCATAGTTTAATGTCACACTTTAATAATGATTTTCAATTAGAGACAATTACATTTTCTTCAACTCACATTGTTTCATCACTTAAAAAAAAATGAAGGCTAGAGGTGCCTGGCTGGCTCAGTCGGAGGAGCATGCAACTCTTGATCTCCGGGGTCCTGAGTTGGAGCCCCACATTGGGTGTAGAGATTACTTAAACAAACAAAAATTAAAGAAAAAAATGAAGGCTTATACTTAACTCTTCCACTCATATTTTATGAAAACCAAGTTTTCATGTGTTAGCTAGATAAGAGAGATCAAATATAGTGAAATCTAAACAAAATTTGAGAAATGAAATTCAATCATAATCAGAAAAATTTAAATATAAGGGAGGCTAGAATAAACTGGAGTTATTGACATTTATTGACTCTGTATCTTTTTTTATTTTTGCCAATTTGCTGAGCTCAAGTATTATATTTATTAGTAGTATTTTGAGTAGAGTGCAGAGATGTTATCTGATAACTGGATGTACAGTATAGGTATTATGTATGTAGTAACAATAAGGTGATGAAAAATACTGGTGAAAGGCTTGGCAGCATCCATGTTTAACCCCAACAAAAAGCCTATTTTCTTGAATTCTTGAAGAACATTTTATAGACAGGGAATAAAATGGGCAAACGATGACACAAAATATCAGTTACATATGAATCTAAATTATTAATCTCCATTATTCTGAATAATTAAAATATCGAATATTTAGTAAAAAAAAAAATCTTCCATGTCTTTAGAGCTTCTCAGATACCTGTCACATTTAAAACAAACTAATAATCTCTATTTTATTGAAATTAAATCTCAAAGCCTAGTATCATATAAATATGATCTTAAAACAAATTTTGGTATCATTTTTTTACATGTTTTCACTAAATCCATATTGGTCTTCTTGGCATAAATTTGGGGAAATTGTCTGAAAATGTATTATTACTGGGGAGAAGGTATCTGGAGTTTGTGGGTGGGAAATAGTTATTAATAGGCCTGGAATCTATTCTCTTCCTTAATCAGTCAGTAAGGGGAGTGTCTCAGGTTGTTGGGGGGAGATAAGGTGGCTTGATCAAATCTCATTGTAAACACGTTAATGATAGACTTCCTAGAAGAAAAGCTAATGTTTTAATCTAATAGGAGAGCTTATATCTAGGGAACACTGTCAGCCAGGTATACCTGGGCTGTCTGGGATTATTTATAGTAAACAAACTAGGAATCTATGATTAATGGGCATATTCCCCAGAAAACATTAGGCTCTATAACAATCTGAATACAAAATTAATATATTCTGTGATTAAAAGCTGCTCTCTTTTGCATAAGTCATGTAGCTACATTAAAGACCTCATATGTTAAACTGCACTTCCCGATGCCAGGAGAAAGGACATGCGTGGGGAGCTGCATTAGCAGTACTGGACTTCTCCCTGATTCATCGGTGCCTCAATATTACCTCTATCTTTTAAAATGCTGGTAAATTACTGGCAAGATCTCTGATTCAGGTGAACATGACTTGACAACACAATAATTTGTAACATTTCAGGTTTTTGAAAAGAGAGTATGGAACATAAAACTATAGAGGGTAGGTGTAATGGTGAGTCAAGTAATCATTTGGGGAACTTAAATCATGAACCTCAAATTAGCTAAATCCCACTTGTTTTGATTGAGCAGGTTCTATAGAGTAAGCATGACATTAAGTATTGTCAGGGCAATGATTATGGATACAAGCATAGTCTCTGCTTTCCAGCACAAGCTAATGAGAGATGGCCTCAAAAAACAACTCAAACTCATGGTAAAAGTGGACTCTATAATGAAGATGCTGTTGAAGATCAAGAAAGGAGGAGATGCATTATCACTGGAAAAGTCTCATGGAAGAATTATGACTTAGGTTGGGCCTTTATAAATGTTTTTAGTTAGTGTAGGGTCAAAAACTGTTCCCTTCTTCCCTTCTAGGCATTTTAGCTGGTCTAATAATTAAATGATATAAGACAGATTAATAGGAAAAAAGCAAATTTCATATGTATGAGAACCCCAAAGAAATGAGTGCCAAAGACAGGCAATTGAGGTTTATATGCCATCCAGAGCTAAGGAGAAGCAGGGAGGGGTTCTGGGGCCTCATAGGGGAGGAAGACAGTTCACAGGAAGATGAGAACACATGTTTGGTAAATGAATGTTTGCCATATCATGCAGATAAATCTTCTCCACAAAAAGTTATCTTTAGTATTAGCTCTCTCTCTCTTGGTACAGGGCTCTATCTAAATTATTTTAGGCAGTGAAAGGGAAGGCAAACAGCTCTTTCTAAGTCTGTTGAGCCTTGATTGTCTTCAGCTCAAAATAATCCACATGCCAAAGTGGCATATTTTGGGTCAAACATACTTTCCCCCCTCCCCCCATTTAACAAGTAGAGATGCAGAATAAAAGTGTCCCAGCTGGGAAGGGCTGTTAAGGTGAAGAGGAATGTATAAGACTGTAATCAGGAATTTAAATCACCTTTTAGCTCTGTTAAAATTTGCTTCTATGTATGATTTCTTTTTGAATGTTTACACCTAAAACTAAATAATATTGAGTGCATTTTTATTATATACATTTGAATTGCCTATGGGAATAGATCAAATAGGATGTGGTATAAAATATTGACATTTAGCCAGTTATACCCCATATTTAAATCATTCAGGCTTTTCATTCAGTTAAATGCATTATTGAGTTTATCAACTAAACAGCTCAGGATAACTTAGCAAATTACATCAATCACAAAGATATATCACAGAGAAACAATTTAATTTGTCATTTTGTTATCAATTAGGATATTCCTGTAATGAAAACCTAATCCAAAAAATAGATCGAATATAAAGGGGATTTAGTGATGCACATACCTGAGTGGTCCAGAAGGAGGGATACATTTTGGGTTAGTATGATTCACTCTCTCCTATATAGCATCAAGTTCTCACTGTCCTTTGATCTCTTTGCACAGCCTTCTACAACATCAGGTTTATGATACAACTGTCTTCTTTCAAGTTGATAAAACATTTGCATGAATGTGCTACTGTGTCTTCTAGAAGGTTATGGGTATTGACCTTGGGCAGTTAGAGAACAAGTAACAATTTTCCTAGCATATTATTAGTCTGAGTTAGTTCACTACATTGGTTTACCAGACCTGGATGACACCAGTAGATCACTGTGATATGTTTAGAACCATTAGGTTAACCCTTGGACCTGGGAGGAGGATCAATTGTCCCCCCACTCCCAGGACCATTCTGCAACTGTATCGCTAATACCTAGTAGGGAATAGATGCCCTAAGTTTTGTAAAATAATCACAGTGACTGCTACTTGCATACTCCTTAAGCAAAATTTATCTTTTTAAGTGTAGTAGGCTTTGTAATAAAAATAAGAAGTGGGGAATAATTAAGTGAGCATCTAAATCTATCCATTTGTTTATTATCGATTGATCAATAAAAATATCAATTATTGATTTATTTGTCTAGATTGGCAGTAATATGTCCAACTAACTTTAATTCAATTTTAAAAATCTCTGTTTAGATTTTAAAATCCCTTTTCTTCCTCTTTAAGAATTTCATTCACTTTAGCATTGGGATACCCTTTAATAATCTATATATTATTGGTTGAAATGTGGTCACCCATAGGCTTCTTCTGACTAGAAGGCATGTTACTATACCCTGGCCCATATTTTGGATATTGGGATTGGCCACGTTAAAAAAAAATGCATTTTTAACTTCTTTTGAAAAAGCAAAAGTAAAAATTGGAGTATATGAAAATAGTAGGCTCAGTATTCCACATGAAAATAATCATTTGGTGCTCAGTAGATATGCCCTTTAGAAAGATTCTGAGTCCTCCAGTTTACTTCAGTTCCCAGAGTTTTGTCTTTTTAGTATTACTACTTTTTACTGTTTTCCCATTTCTCATTTAACACATTTGTCAGATTTCTGTAAAAAATCTGAGTATCTCTAATCTAATAACACTTCCCACTTAATAAAAACAGTATCTTCCTTAAAATTGATTGATTGATTGATTCATTAATTTTTGTTTCCCTGGGAAAAATATTTATTAGATAACTTCTTACCAGGGATTCTATACAGATTCTGAAAGAAGATTCCATTCTAGTGCTCTTGGTATTTAATGAGAGAATATGGAAAGGCATAAGGCTTGAGAAAAAGGCACAAGTCTGAATTTAGTAAACATCACCTTTTAATATATAAGCAGATGGAGGGATAGAGCTCAAGAGAGAAAACAATGCAGAGGTTAAGTTAAGAGTTTCAAGAATGAGGTCAATAGACTAGAAGTGAAAAGCAATAAAAACAATAAGAAATCCAAGTATGATTGAGTTTTGCACTTTTAGAGTCTTTGATGACTTTTCTTGAGAAAAACATTTTCAATGTATAATGGAGGTAGCAGCCAGATTGCTGTGAATCATGAAGTAACCATGAGGGAGAATATATTCTCCTAATTCAAGAAGAATGGCTAGGACGGAAACATGAAATGTTGAAGTAATGATTGCTAGAACAAAGAGGAGAAATAGAAGCCCCTTTATTTCCTAATAGGGAAGAACCAAGAAATTTACCCTTTGAAAGTACAAGGGGAGAATATAATTGATGGATGAAGGTCCATAAAAGGGGGGAAATATGGACATTTAGAGTACAAGTGGAGGAACAACTTTTTTTCACAAGACAATTAACCCTCCTCACCACTGAGGCTGGAGGGAAGGTGGTAAGACTAAGTACGGATTGGATTGCTAACATAAGGAGACTGCAAGGAGTTGCAGAATTTTCAAGAAGATTATATTATCTCTGCATATTTAGAAACATCAATTCACCAAAAATGATCAAGATAACAGAGACTGAAGCAGATCTTTTAGAATATGAGATTGAAGTCTAAGAACTTTCAGATAAAAAGAGTGAGACAGTAATAAAATGGAGGTGTCATATCAATGCTGAACTGTGTATCTTGGAGTATTACGGACAAGAAATATAGTCTAGTTTTGTGTAGGACACTGTTGTTTGGACTTTTGTGTTAGAAGTTGAAGCTGTATTGGTTGTAACAAATATTCTATGGAAGGACAATGGTATAGCCTGTGGACTAGAAAAGCAGGTACTGTGATTGGCATTGCCTTTTATCATTGCATGAAAAGAAGTACTATTACCAAAAGAAGATAGCAGTACTAGATGCAACAACAAAATATTCAATTTACAGATTTTTAATTTACAGTTTAAATGGTTAAAAATTTAAAAAGTTAACAAAGAGAACTTACTGTGTGCCAAAATTTTTCTAAACATTTTTATATTAGTGCACTTTCATTCCCCTGAAGTAGGTACTATTAATTCCTCATTTTCCAGGTGAGGAACCAAGGCATACAGAGATAAATCATTTGCTCGGCAAAGATTTTTTTTTAAAGATTTTATTTATTTATTTGAGAGAGGGAGAGAGAGAATGTGTGTGTATGTGTGTGTGAGTGTGAGAGAGAGAGAGCACAAGACGGGGAGAGAGGCAGAGAGAGAGAGATAGAAGGAGAAGCAGACTCCCCACTAAGCAGGGAGTCTGACACAGGGCTTGATCCCAGGACCCTGGGATCATGACCTGAGCCAAAGGCAGATGCTTAACTGACTGAGCCACCCAGGTGCCTCCAGAGCAAAGATTTAAAACCAGGAAGTCTAGAGTCAGTGTTTTTCAACTACTACCTTATTTTCTCTTTCCCTCTGTCTCTCTGTCTCTCTCTCCCTCTCTCTTCTCTTTCATAATATTTTAGGGAATGAAACAATTATTGGAGATGTAAAATTATTGCCAGACATTTTTTAATGATTGAAATTGAATCATTCTGTATAGTCAAATGCTTTTTTTCCAGTGGTGTTCAGGAACTGATTCTTATATTACGTAGGATAAATGGCTTCTGTGACGGAGGGATTCAGGTTCTGTTGGGAATATAAAGCAGAAAAACAAGGAGAAATGCACTGGGGAGGGCTAGCAACAGAATCATTGGATTGTTGGCTGATACTCTACAGATTGCATAGGAAAGGAAATGCACACAAGGGAACAGGGATAGTTTTGAAGAAAATTGTGGGTCAAAGTATAGGAAGACTAAAAGGAATAGGAACCAAGTGAACTGTAAAAATAAGAGGGAAGGAGATCAGAGATTTTTCTTTTAAGCATGGAAAATTATGATAAAATTCATGTTGTAGCTATGGATGTAGAAGCTATGGTCATTGAAGTAGAAGAAGTAAAGACACTATAGAGGGAGATTATTGAATTAACGCTGGATTTTTATTTGGGGTTGTTTGAAAAATACAGTTATGTGGAACTTGGTGGCAACTAAAGCAGTTTGTTTCACTGAAAGAAAATTCTGTATATCCATAGGATGACTTAAAATCCGATTCCGTATATCTATAACTTTTATTCATTGGTACATCTTCTAATGATTATAGTAACAATTAAAAAAGTCTGTTTTCTTTGTTGTATGAAAGCTTTAAAGGTAGATAGAAAGTATTTCTTTAACTTTGCTTTGTACAAGCTAAGCACACATATTTGCTCTTGCCTAGGTTTGATGTTATGATTAACACAGTGGAGGGTAAAATGGTGATGTGGGAAGACAAAACTTTGGATATAGATAAACCTGATTTTAAAAACTTATTCTATGATTGGTCTTAATCTCTCTCAGACTCAGTTTACTCGTTGTTTTATGAAGATTATGGCAGACAGTGTTGATTGTCTATCCAATAACAACTTTTTACTCCCTTCTAGTAACAGAACCAATATCCCACAATAAAGGTCAAATATACTACAAACTCACTTTGTTAGGCTCCTGGTATCTGTAGTTTGGCTCTCAGACTCAATCGTGGCCAGTTATCTTGAGAGGGCTGTGTGGTGGAAGTCTTTTAGAAAAGATGGTTCATGATAAACCAGAGAAATTAAGAAAAAAAGAACTGTCTTTGTTCCCTGTGTGCTTTGGACAGTGTCTCGGGTGGGTTTGATGCTGGGTATTTCTGCAGCATTATGTGAACAAGGGGAGATATTACTGATATGCTGAGGATGGGAAGTTGAAAATAACCCGAAATACCTACCTCAAATATATTGCTAAGTGAACTAATTGTACATTTTATTGTAATCCACTTTTAATAAGATACTTTATTACTTGCAGGCAAATATCCTGATAAAATAATTTACATGAAAAAGGGAATGTTAATTACACAGGTAGCACAGTTGATATTGATTATTTAAAAAGGATTTTTAGGGTGTCTAGATGACTCAGTCGGTTAGGCGTCTGCCTTCGGCTCAGGTCCTGATCCCGGGGTCCTGTGATCGAGTCCCATGTCGGGCTCCCTACTCAGTGTTCCCTGCTCAGTGTTCCCTGCAGCGGATCCCCTGCCCTGCTTCTCCCTCTCCCTCTGCTGCTCCCCCTGCTTGTGCTCTCTCTCTCTCTGTCAAATAAATAAATAAAATCTTTAAAAAAATGATTTTTATCTCTTTTATGTAATACAGGTCTAAATACAAATTACAAAAGTAGCCTGTACAACTCATCATGTCATCATGACCTACATGCTATCTAAAATTAAATGATTAATTTGAATTGTGAAGCAATATAATGTAATATTGGCTGATAATAAGCCATTCAGGGAAAAAAAAATCAAAAAGGTTCTGAATTAAACAAGAAAAGTGTAGTGGTTGAGTGGTTGTATTTACATGAATTTAAAGAGAAGGACATATTCTCAAACAATAAGAGTTTTGATTAAAAAAATAAGGAGATTAAATAGATAACTAGATAGATCAATCTATCAATCTTATGGTAAGTGTTTTTATCACACAAAAACAGAAAAAGAGAACAGGAGAAAATTTTGACAGAAAAAAAAAAAGAAAAGCAAGGATATAGCTAGATAAATCTACCTTTAAAAATTACTGCAAGGTGCTTTTTCTGTTCTTTTTTTAATTAACAACATCTAACTCTTCCTAAATAATGGCTATATATTTTCATATACTGTTAATTTACAAATAAAGGTAAGAAAATGCATCATTTATCATTTATCATCATTTAATATATGATTGAAAATTATGTTATTTGTATTGAAAACTAAATATTTTTCTCTCTTTTTAAAAATATCTCATCCTACCTTTTAAACACAAACTTATGACACAATTAACAGTGACACTTTTACTCCATACCTTTGAAGTGGAAAATTAGAATATGGTTAGAGGCTCTGTGTTACACAACAACCTTTTTAATGCAGAGTAAATGTGCTATTTGGGGGCCTCCAGCCCACTTGTAGGAAGATGATGGGCTAATCATTTCAGGGAAAATGTCAGAGTGTTTTCCCAGCAGATATTGATAATAACACAGCACAGCTGCAAATATAAATTCCTCCATTCTTTCAGCTATGAGTTGAGCCCTGAGTCAGTTTTACTTCCTTCCTCAAGCCCTTTGAAATTTGGGGTTTGACACATAAAAATTGGTCCATACCCCTATTAAACTGGCAGATATTATACAATAGGATTGATAAAGGCAAGATTACTACCTCCCCTAAACATTAAGCTCCAACCTATATTGAATGTTTGTAATTGTAAACTTTAATTGTAAACTTATTGATATTGGTAACTAAAATGCCTCCTTCTAGGATAGATAATTCACATATTCCTCATATCAGTGTCTAGCAAAATCAAGTAAGAAAAAGTATGCTCCCATGGAAACTTCAGAAGACTAAGTTCCCTATTTTTGCATAAACACCTTTAAGGGATTTATTTATGAGCCCAGGAAAACCTTGAACTCAACTTTAAATTGGTTACTTAACCTGAATGTTTGAAAGTATCTAATATATATATTTTTTTTTTTTCAGGGTAAGAAATGACACTCGCTAATTCTTTACGTCCTAGAGTCATATACATATAATAGTTTCTTTCAATATATATGAGTTAATTGTGTTTGCATTGGAGAAAAGCTTAAAGTCATTGAATTGTTTTATTTTTTTATTTTTTTGAGTAATTTCTATACCCAATGTGGAGATCAAACTCACAATCCCTAAATCAAGAGTCCCGTGTCCGACTGAGCCAGCCAGGCACCCCTGAATTGTTTTATTTTAGAATTAAATATTTTAATGTTGAATGTAACTTTGTGTCTAAGAATGAATTATATAGATTTTTATTAAGGCAAAATTTGTTGACTAATATTCAAGATATGTATTAGAAAATATTTTTATATAACCTTCCATGTCCTACCTTTCCAACCAGACATGGTTCACGGTGAAATGAGCCTTTGCTTCTTATTTTTGTTGACACATGATTTTGAAATTTACTTATTGACTGCTAGATGGAATAAATGAGTTAAGAGAGGTGCAAGTTGCAGAGGTTATTCCTTCAAACCGTTAAATGCAAACCATGTATGGAGCTCTAAAATCCTCTTTGATTACCCATAAAAAATATTGTTTATACTCATATTTTTTCACTTAAACTATATTTTACTTCTTTCTCTTTCTAGCTGATTTAAATCCAATCTTCTTTCATATCACTTTTTATAGTAATTACATGGTATTGAGCACTTTAAAAGTGCTTAATATATTTGTGTTGAATTGAATGAAGAATGCAGTAAAATGGAATGGAGAATTGATCCAAGAGGCAAGGGCTATTTTCTGTTCCTGATTCTGCCTCTAATAAACAGTATATTCTCTACTTTTGTCTTATTTTTTGCTATTACTATTGTTTTGACTGGCTTTGCCTTAAAAAAAATCTTATATGTAGGCTGGGTCTGTAATCTAAGGACTTATGTTGGCTGCTATTTTGTTAAATATTACCTCTGTTATGTCTGTTCTAATAAAAACTAGTGAAAATCCTGAGAGGAATTTTAAGAGTCTTGATATGTTCTCTAGGTCATTTAATTTATTTTTTAAAGATTTATTTATTTATTTTGAGAGAGAGAGAAAACGGGGAGTGGGGGGGTGGCGTAGAGGGAGAGGGAGAGGATCTCAAGCAGACTCCCCGCTGAGTGCAGAGCCCAGCATGGGGCTCCATCTCAGGACCCTGAGATCACAACCTGAGCCAAAATCAAGAGTTGGAAGCCCAACTGACTGAGCCACCAAGGCACACCATTTAATTTACTTTTTTATTTGAAAATTACCATTTATTTTTGGGCTGCATTCTCAGATAATGGTGGATCTTCATCTTCCACGTTACTATTTTGTTTGTTTGTTTGTTTCTAATATATTCATCCTAAATTGTTGAGTAGAAGTGGGGTGGGGTTGAATGTGATCTATCTTGATCATAGAATTCTTACAATTCCATTTGTTATTCTGTTTATTCTCTGCCATTATTCAAATGTTACTTTTCTCTTTTGGCAATTCTGTCATTTGCATTTGTAACTAAAACCGTGAACATTGAAATCAGCCATCCTCATTTTATTTTCTTGAACTATTCCTCACACTCAGCCTGATGAGACAATAAATGGGTCAGTCTGGGCCCATTCAAAACATCTATTTAGTCAAAAATTTCATTCCAAAATCAGTCTTCTGAAGAGAGTAATTCTACCCAGAAGTTATGGTATCAGTTCACCATCTAACTATTGTGATCTTACTTAGCCACCCTTCAGTTGTTGGTGGGTTCATTGATTTTTTTTCTTAGATCCCTAATTCCATACATTTCTGACACCTGCTCTTTCATAACATATTTAGTAATTGTTTCTCATCTACAATAATTGTCACTTCAAAATTCACTTAAAAATCTTCCTTTTCTTTCTATCTATTAAATCTTTTGTAGCTACTCCATTCATTCAGGGAAACTTTCTTACTATCTTTTTATGATTACCTCTCTATCTGTAAACTCTCAAGAATTTTCTGGGTCAGACTTTCTCTACAGAAGTCACCCCATTTATTTAAAAAAACAAAACAAGGGGCACCTGGGTGGCACAGTCAGTTAAGCTTCTGACTCTTGGTTTCGGCTCAGGTCATGATCTCGGGGTTCTGAAATCAAGCCCTGCACTGGGCTCCATGCTTAGTGTGGAGTCTGCTTGAGATTCTCTCTTCCTTTTGTTCTGCCCCTCCCACTCATGCTCTCTCTCTCTCTCTCTCTTTCTAAAATAAATAAATAAAACCTTTAAAAATAAAAAAAATAATAAAAATAAAAAACAAAACAAGTTAAACAACAACACAAAATTAATCTCTTAATTTTTGAGACCTGTCTGAACCTCATTCATTCTTCTGGATCCTATAATTGTTTATAGTGCATAAGATATCTTGTTTTTCATCAATCTTTAAAAATATATAATTATATATTTAACATAAGATATCTGTTGGCATTACTCCTGTGATTCTTTTCATGTATGTTTAGTTGGACTCTAATAGACTCTTCCTGAGTATGTCCCTATCTTTTTAAATATACTCACCAGATTCCTTCTTTGTTCTTTCCAATGCTAACACCATCTCCCGAGCCATATATTTCTTATGTTCATTTGAAACATGTTTCAGTTTCTTCTGTTTGTTGCTTAACATTCTGTACTGTTCCCATGCCAACCTGAATCCCATTACCAAGGCATTTCAAATACAGAAGTACAGGCCTTCTCTACTGAGTATAGGCTTTGCTTTACTAATATATTGCTCATCAGATTGTGAAAATGTCATTCAAATTTTCCTTTACCTTGGTCAGTTTGCATGCTGAAATTCTTATTAAAAGTGCTTGTTGTACATCTTACTCAGTGATTTATAAAATTCACCATAATCCAAGTTATCAATATGTAGGACCATGATTATACTACGGTGATAGCAGTTAGAATTTAGATTAGATGTGCAGAGATCAAAGCCTAGACACAATTACTGGGATAATATGTCCCTAACAATGTTTAAAAAATGAAGGAGAATTGATTTTCATGTTATGATTTTAATGACAAAATAACATTTATTGTTATATGGCACCAAATATTAAAAGATGAAAAATACCTGCACTATTAATCCAACTCTTGTAGCACATAAATCTACCTTTAAAAAATCCTCACCCTTGGGGCACCTGAGTGGCTCAGTCAGTTAAGCATCTAACTCCTGATTTTGGCTCAGGTCATGATCTCCGGGTCATGGAACTGAGCCCCGCATCAAGCTCCATCCTGGGTGTGGAGCCTGCTTGAGATTCTCTCTCTCCCTCTGCCCTCTGCCCCTCCCTCCATCTTCACTCTCTCTCTCTCTCTCTTAAAAAAAAAAAAATCCTCAGCCATCTCTGTTCAATGTTAATGGAAGTCCTAAAGGGAAATGAAAACCTTTATTTTTTTTTCAGTATAAGCCCCATTTAATATGCTGCAATATATATATATATATGTGTGTGTGTATATATGTGTGTGTATATATATATGTGTGTGTGTGTATATATATATATATATATATATTCAACCAATATAACAAACAGCCTTAACCTTTCCACCTGCTGCTTCAATCCCAAATATCCATCCCTATGTTTAATCTTATAGCAAATTTTGTTGGGAGCTTAACATAATAACTTTCTACCAATTTCTACCCAATGGAGAAACGGTAGTAGAGACTAAAGGGTACCAAAGGCAGTATTGGACCTGTACTGGGGAACATGGTTTCAGACTCCTGTTGAAAATGAGTCATATTGAAAATGATTTCTGCTCATCACTCTCCCTAAAATCATTAGACTAGAACTTAGCGCCCACCTGTTCACAGATATTCCGACTACTATAGCAAGCCCATTAACACAAAGCAGTGAGGGAACTCTCTCCTTTCCTCCTTCCCCTCTACCTGGGTCTGAGACTCCCCTCCCCTACATGAAGACACCAGGCAGCCAGGCATCATCAGCAGTGGGATCACACAACAGCAGACAGCCCAGGGGGTGCTCTCCTTTCCCCAAAGGCAGGGAGTGTCACACCATAACATGTGGCAGGCTAGGAAATCTTTTTCCTCTGGGCCCCAAGTTCCTCTCTCCAACATCAACAGACGGGTGACAACAAGCGGGATCCTGCAACAAGCACCAGCCGGGCCTCGGTAGCTTCTTTTTCCTGTAGGCTGGAGATTCTTTTCCTGTTTCTTGGGGTACCAGGTGGCCCAGTCTGGAGAAATTCCATCTGCTGCCTCAGGCAGGAAGATCAGGGACGAGTGAGAGCCCTAGCACCACCAGATAAATCAAGCACAAAAACATAGCACTTCAATGACCCTGAAAATTAAATTGCTGTTGGAACCATAGCCCACAAATGTAGGCCAGAACCTGTGTGTTAAAGATACAGTTAAAGATTTAAGTAAGACCCAGAATTCCTTAACAATAGACAGCAAAATCCATATATGAGAAAATAACTCTTTACACAAAAAAACAGGAAAATCATAACTTGAATGAGAAAAAGCAATTAACTGATGCCAACACTTAAATGAATCAGATACTGGAGTTATCTGACAAGGTGGAATTAAAGTGGCCTTAGTTTGCACTTAGTTTGTTCTGAAGTCCACATGCTACTGGGGCTACTAGGGCTACTGGGCATGAATACATTCCTTAAAGTGGTAGTGGGATTTTCCCTGCATGGATTTGCTTTTCTTGGGTCTTAATTACTATCATTCTGGAAAGGATGATGAACAAGTAAGGAGGACTGGTGAGATAGGGCTTAAATTAAAGGCAGGGTGAAACTTGCCTCCAGGACTTCATTCTCAAAATGTAGTCTGAGAAATAGGCAGGCACTAAACATTGTGGGGGTTTGGGGGGGCGTGGTTTGGGGAGGTTGTTTGTTTTTTTGATGCGGATAGGGGGTCTCTGCAACATGTGGAAGCACGGTAGCAGAATAAAGAGCCCCAGATTAAGTTAAATCTGGACTTTTGAGAAATAAAATAACCACCTATTTACTTTCTATGTTGTACTTACATGCTTCTTAAAAGTAGCAATATGTTCTCTGTGATCATGGTAGTGATTTAAAGGAAAGATCTCGGACTGTATTTGGAAAAAGAGATAAGATGCATTTAGGGGCGCCTGGCTGGCACAGTTGGTAAAGCCGCTGACTCCTGGTTTCCGCTCAGGTCATGATCTCAGGGTCCTGAGATCAAGCCCCGCCTCGGGCTCTGTGCTCAGTGTGGAGTCTGCTTGAGATTCTCTCTCTCCCTCTGCCCCTCCCCCTGCAAGCTCTCTCTCTAAAAAATAAATAATCTTTTTAAAAAGGCATTTAATCAGATGTTTAAATGCACCGATGAGGATCTACACAAGAGTCTCAAAAATTCTAGGAAAAAGAGAATAAAACTTAACTTCCTATTCAAAGCAGCAGGGAGTTCTGCAGCTACTGCAATTTAATTTATTGACAGACATGTAATTTCGCAGCTTGTTGAAATTGGGACACGTATAAAATTATGAGAGAATTAAATAATCCTATAGAATGGATTTTTTTAATAAAAAAGTACATTCAACCACAAGTGAAAATGCATTTAAAGTCAAAAGGACGGCAGAAAAATTGAAAAAACAGAGATATTTTAGGTAAGGGAGTAGCAAATTTATTTTTCATTATTCCACATCTACAAAATGGGAAAGGTGCTTTAGATTTAGCTCAAGGCCCATTTTTACTAATAAACCATGGTCCAGACTTATAATTCTGTATTATCCTCTTTCATTGGAATGGTTCCTACACTTTTTTTATCTTGTGCTTGACTATCCTCAGGCATCCACATTTCCTTGTGCTATTTGGCTTGCAGGGGGTTATTTCTGGGACAGGAACTCTTCTCACAACCTGATATTTTTTAGTCCCTTATAATCCTTCAGCGTTGTTCAATCTATGCCCTGCTAACCGCTAATGCTTGTGACATTTTGATTGATTGATGCCAGTTTAAAAAATACAAGGAAGACAGAACCTTTCTTCTGAAGATGATTCGGTCATTCCTTTCAGTTTAATATTTGCCCTCATCCCCATCCCATTTACAAGCTTTCCACTTCTGGAACATTAACACTGAACTTCCCAGGAAATAAAAAGTGGCCACTCATTTGAAGTTCTTAAAAGCATTCCATTGGGATTATTTACCAGGCCATTTTAAGCACTCATTTAGAAAACAGGCATAGAATAATTCATTTGGAATCATTCTAATCATTGTAGAGCAGTCCACAGTCCAAATATTCTCAAACTCTCAAATACTCGGCATCATTAGGTATACCTCCTTCAGCATCTAAACATCAGTGAAATCATCTGCTGAGTCACTAAAATCGAGTATTAACAACAACAAAAAAAGATAAAATGTTGATGTACTTTCAAGGTTTCCTGTAATGAAAGCTGAATTTTAAACTTTGTGTCTAATTTGTTCCGGTTGATATATATGAGCTCCTGGCCTCTAAATGGCCTTTAGAGTTTGCTCAGTAGCAAACTTCAGAATTTACTACCAACTTGATAGCATTTTTAATTTAGTGAAGCAAAACTGTAATGCAATAGTGTCCCTAAAGAAAAAGTAGTATCGTTATTTTGCGGGTGTTAAGTTCCTCTAATGAAATCAATTCCAATTTATGCCTCTTTTGTTATAAATTATAACTTTCTTTAAAGCCTAAATGTTTAGCCGCCTGTAATAATGGTATCTCACACTTCCACTCAGTGTCCTGGCTAAAGGGATTGATAACTGAGAAGTGATGCTCAGATTCGGGGCCTGCGAAGGGGGGGTCACAATGTTTGCCTTGAGTATACAAAATACTAACAAATAGACCTTTCCTTTTTGCTTTTGAGAAATGCAAGAAAACCTTTTCTTCCAATAAATACTAATAACAAAGCCAAGAGTCAGGGGAACTGCTGGTATTACTGAAAACCAGGGTAATGACAAAGCTGTGCTCATGTGTCCTACCATTCACTTTTTTAAAAATGCTGCCGCTGTTCTGTGATGGGTGTTTAACCTGAAAAGAACATACAGTTTAATGTTTTCAAAGGCTAAAATACCATAAACTGTATTGAACGTGAATAAAAGTTAAAAATTCTGTCATTTGCAGTATGTTTGGGCACTTGGTATAGGGATATAATGATGATGCTGGTGCCATTGGAGCAAGTAATTTATTAATCTTGTGGAGATTTCTACTTACCTAGCCAATAATGGAATGTCACAATTACACTGCTAGGTAAATTATTTCTCCAAAAGTACCCAAGAGGCAAAGTAGAAGATGGAAGATTCTGGCTTTTCAACTTCTATCACACAAAATGTGGTTAAAATGGTTTTATTTCCCTCATAACTTGTTGCCTATAAAAATTGGTGGATAGGAGCAAGATTACTCTCTTCTAATTGAGATTTCTCTCTTGTAAAGGGTGATAATCCCCTCGTTCTTCCTTAAATAGTGGTGATAGCCTTCTGTCATGTGCTCAATGGCCTTAATTAAGCTTTTCTTCCTGCTGAAGATCATTTCAGGTGGCAATGCACAAGCTCCTTCACTTCTTTCAAGTAAAAATGAGTAAAAATTAATTTAGTACATCTCACCATTTTAAAAGAAGGTGCATACACAAGCTCTAAACTCTACCATCCTATATATATATATATATATATATATATATATATATTATATATATATATAATAAGTAGGCTCCATGCCCAGCATGGAGCCCAATGCCAGGCTTGAACTCATGACCCTGAAATCAAGACCTGAGCTGAAATCAAGAGTCAGAGGCTTAACTGACTGAACTGCCCAGGTGCCCCACATCCAAGATTTTCTGATGGAGAAGATAAGTCCACAGGTCTCAGCACCCCTCACCCCAGTCCACTCTCCTCTCTAATGCCTTTCTGAATGTGATTGTTGAGAGAGTATATGTTGCTTCTTTCTCCATAAACATGACCACCTAAGTGCCCTTGCAAAGGAGTCCCACGTGCTGGGGAATGCAGTCCTCAGGATCTTAGCTTCTTGAAATCAACCCCAGCAGGAGTTTACAATCAATCTACCACAAAAGGTTAACTTTCAAAATATTAAATGTGTGTCATCTTTCCCCTAAATTATCACAGTATGTTTTATATACCTATATCATGTCATTTGAAACATTCCTTAGTGGCAATATAGAATAAAATAATCTCCAATCATTAGTTAATCCTATAGTAGTGCACAGCTTCTCCCAGCAAAGATCTATACTGATCGCTTCAAACACATAGGACCTCACAATATAACAGAGAAGCAAGTCAGGAAACCAACAGGTACACATTGTGATAAAGGCTGTGAAAGGAGGACATGATAAAAGTTGTTATGAGCGCTCTGAAAGAAACGACATGGTAACATGACAGAAATTAGGAAGAATAGGTAGCTTTGATTTGAGAGTCAGGGAATGACTCTGAGGAAGGAAATTTAATCTAAGACCTAAACCGTGGCAGTAGGCAAAGAGGGTAAAGAGAGTTCTAAGTAGATGTCATAACCTGACTGGGAAAAATTACACTGGCCACTATGTGGAAGATGAGTCAGTGTGGGTGGGTGTGTATTAGGAGAGGGGAAGGGACAGAAAGGTTTATGAACTATTCAATTAGGAATGTGGTGTAATCTTTGAAGCAAGGATGATGGAAGCTTGAATTGAAGTGTGGCATCAGACAAGTCGAAGGATGGTAGGCTGGAGTTACGGTTTGGATGTAGAACCATTGGTACTTCCTGAGGGATTAGAGATATGGAAGAGGGAGACGTCAAGTTGATTTCAAACTCTGGCTTAAATAACTGTAACTTTGCAGATACTCTCGGCCTCAATGTAGAGTCACAGGCAGAGATTCTGTGAGGTAAGGAATTCCCAGAGTTAAATCTTAAGCCTGAGATGTTTTGAGCAAAGATGGAAGAGGAGAGGAGAGATGAAAAAGGAATATGGGAAAGGACCCATGACTAAATCCTCTTAATACTGAACGGGTATGGTGGCGCCTGAGTGGCTCAGTCGTTAAGCGTCTGCCTTCGGCTCAGGTCATGGTCCCGGGGTCCTGGGATCGAGCCCCGCATCGGGCTCCCTGGTCTGCGAGAAGGCTGCTTCTCCCTCTCCCACTCCCCCTGCTTGTGTTCTCTCTCTTGCTGTGTATCTCTCTCTGTCAAATAAATAAAATCTTTAAAAAAAAAAAAAAAATACTGAACAGGTATGATCTGTAGGAAGAGTCCTAAAATAGACCGAAAAAAGAAAAGTGTAAATCCATTACTACTTGAAGAAAAATGCCTCTAGCTATTTCCAAATCCCTTCAGTAATTATTGTTATGATTATTGCTTGGTAATGTTGTGAATATTTTTAAGTAATTTTTCAGCAAAGGTAATTGCATGTTATATTTTCTATCTTCTCATTTTGGAAAATTATCTTTCCACTGTCTTTTCATATAAATTACAGGTTACTAGGAATATAAAATCCGGAGTCCATATAGTTTCTCCCAATGATTTTCTGTATATTGTCCTAGCAATTGATTGTATTGGTACAAAATGGAAATTTATAGATTAAATTGAATTTAGTGCTTTTACAGACAATTTGGCCTCCTTACGACTTTTGAAGAAATGTTCTGAACAGTTTAAATAACACTTAACTCACAGTATCTTGGCATTTATGTCTGATCATTATCTTTGTTTGGAATTTTATGAATCTTATAACATGAGATCTCTAATCTAATTTTATATCTAGGAAAATTTATCCAATTATTGTTTCAGGACCATATCTTCTTCATTCTTGGACAGATTTAATTCATGTTTTAAACACTTGAAACTTATTTTCCATCATATTTTCTCTCTTATCCCCTATAAAAAAAAATATGTTCCTATAGTCTCAAAATATTCTCAAATTAATTGTCTATATTGCTGATAAAGGTTTCTATTTTAAGATCTTTCAGTTTTTAAATTAAGGTTTTATTTTACTAGTATGGATTTTACTTCATTGGTTTTTTATTCAAAATATTTTTAATAGAGTATATTTTATATAGGTATTTTTGAAAAATTTGCTTCTGTTTTATGAAGGAAATGTTTTCAGAATTACTTCTGAGCCCTGCAAATTTGAAATGTCTTCTAATGTAATGGCTACTTTTTCACTGATCTGAAATTTATTTTTCTATTTAGACTCCTATGCACAATGGTATCATTATGTGCATTTAGATGCTGACTTTGCATCCCCTACCCAGCTTCTCCTTTCTTCCAGAAGAGAAGCTAGCAGCTTCCTAATCTGGGACATAAGCACTACTCCTTAGCTTTACTGTGTGCCATGCGTTGATATATGGACAGAGGCAGGGATGTAAACTGGGTTCTAGAATAAGTTCTGATTAAGACTTAGCTCCTCACATTTTAGAGATCAGGAAACACTGGAGCACAAACGTCTGCAATTAAGGAGAGTTTAATGTGATCTATCTCATTTAAAGAGCCAAGATAGAAAAGAGCGAGAAACACAGAACCCATCTGTTAAAAGCAAAAGGAAAAGTGGGTTTCTGGTCAGTATCTTGTGTTTCTTTCTAGGTCAGTTTATTTTCTGTTGGAATAGACCCATGTCTCAACCTCTCTGCATCTGCCTATTTCAACTTTGTTTAACCTTCAGTGAAATAGTGACTAAGAACACGTACCAATATGTGTTAGGCTCCTACTTCATCCTTTAATCTATGATCTTGAGAAAAACTTTTAGCATCTCTTAATCTCATTTTTCTCATCAGCAATAGAGAATAGTAATTCTATTTTCACCCTAGATGTAAGGAGAGGTTTAAATGGAATATTTATATAAGTTATTTATCTGATTAAATTCAGTAAGTTACTAATATGATTGCTATTAACTGTAAAAAACAATAATGTTGATAATATTCTAAAATATATTTTAAAATAAGCATCATTGTAATCAAAGTATCAAAATGTCAGATGTTAGTAGTCCAGTTAAAGTTGATTAAATTCATTCTTATGGTTCCAAAGAGTGGTATTAATCCATATGTTAAATGAAAATCTGGTTATAAAATAATATATATTATATAATAATAATTATGGAAATAAAAAAGTAAACCTCTGCATAGAAACAGAGTCTAAAAGAAAATACACTGTGAGATAATGAGAATAAAATTATTTACATTTTATTTGATTTTTAATACTTCTTCAATTTTCTTTCATGATATTATTAAGCATTATTAATTGAGGTAATCATAAAAGAGAAGGTCCTGGGAGATTTACTCCCTTTTCTATGTTTTCATATATTTCAGAATCTCAATAGGACAGTGAGTAGTTTTATACAAGCTGATTCTTAGACAGGAATATAGTTAATACTGTTCAGATTTAGGCAGCTACTGGATGAAATACCCATTCTTTATTTCAGGGAGGATTTAAACTTTGGCTGAAAGTAGATTTTAGAAATTTATTAGAACAAAACTCAATTAATGACAAAGTGTAGCAGATAGTTGGAGTGATCACAGTTTAGACTCCAGGTTGAAAATAGACTGCACCAGAACCCATAGACAAAACAGGGCTACAAAAAACATGGGTAGATGAAATAGTGTTCTGCATTTGTTCAGACCATTTGGCCAATTCAGAAACTCTTTGAAAAACTACTCAATTCTTCAAAAGTGATTTGCATAGAGACAATCGCATATAATATCTCATTATTCAAATTGATTATGCAACATGCTCAGCACTCTCATATTGGTGAATGTCTATTTGTACCTTATCAACACAGTTACTTACTATAGTGTCAGACATTTTTCTGTTTCACTGGCATGGCAGGATAGATGGCTGTAAATAATGGAGTATGTTTAGAAGAGTGAGTGAGAAATGTTAGGATTATTTGTAACTGAATTCTGTAGTTTGGAGAGTCAGTCTTCCCTAACCATATTGATCATTTATCAAGAGTATGAGCAGGACTTTTTGCAGATCTGGGGGAAAACCTGAAAACTTATTTCTCCAAGGCCAAATAATATATGGTAATGACATGTGCTTCATCCTGTATTAGTGCTAGGAAGAATCAGACTAGCAAAGTAAGCATGCTCTGAGAGTAGTGGAAAAGCTCGGAGTTTCTCATCTGCTAAGGAATGTCTCCACACTTCCCATCCACTAGAAGGTACACATTAGCAACACAACCAAGAATTCACGTATCTTTTGCTGTTGTTTTGTTTCTTGTTTTTGTTTTTGATTTCAGAAAACATGGCACAAATAATCAAATATGTAAGTTGGGAGGGAGTTGAAAGATAATTTTGGCTACCAATCTCATTCTGTTTATGAAAAAGTGGGCCCAAGAGGAAATTATTGCTAAGTCAGTGTATAATTAACTTCTTGATGGTAAGATTACTCAGGACTTCTGTCTGCCAGTTAATGAGCATTCTATCCTTCCTTATACACAAGCTAATTGTCAGATGTCTGTGTGTATGTCTAGATGTGTGTTCTTTGGTATGCATAGAGCAGTTTTTTTTCTCCTTTTCTTTTTTTTTAAATATAACTTGACATTCTCATTGACATCAGTAGTTTAAAGTCTCATTCCGGTCTGTGTCAGGAACTTAAATTTTATTACTAACAAATAAAAGCTAACAATTCTCTTACCTAATAGCATCTCCTTATTTCCACAACTACAATATAGAGTACTTACCATGGCGTTTAGTTATGTAGTTTATACATTGTGAGTTTATCTAAAAGATATTCAAAATATGTATTCATTAATATACTGACAGGCTTATTATTTGTGAGTTTAAAACTGGTGGCCCAAGTCAAGTGGATCACATGTTCAAAAGAATGTAAACTCTCATAGTTGGAGAGGTTCTAGAAGGCCCAACTCCCTCTGAGACTAGAAAGATGGTGATTTTCTTGGGGTTGCATAGCATGTAATGACTATCTCTCAGTCAGAACTCATGCAGCTTGTCTACTTATACATTTTACTTTCTTTTTTATTATTTTTAAAATTTAAATTCAATTAATTAACATATAGTGTATTATAAGTTTCAGAGGTAGAGTTCAGCGACTCATCAGTCGTATATAACACCCAGTACTCATTACATCACATGCCCTCCTTAATGTTCATCACCCAGCTACCCCATCCCCCAACCCCCCTCCCCTCCAGCAAGCCTCAGTTTGTTTCCTATGATTAAGAGTCTCTTATGGTTTGCCTCCCTCTCTGATTTCATCTTGTTTTATTTTTCCCTTATGCTCCTCTGTTTCATTTCTTAAATTCCACATATGAGTGAAATCATATGATAATTGTCTTTCTCTGATTGACTTATTTCACTTAGCATTATACCCTCTAGTCTATCCACATTGGATGGAAATTAGCAAGATTTCATTTTTTTGATGGCTGAGTAATATTCGTTTGTGTGTGTGTGTGTGTGTGTATGTGTGTGTGTGTGTGTATATATGCATATCACATCTTTATCCATTCATCTGTTGATGGACATCTGCGCCTATCACTACATTTGTATCTCTGGGGTAAATACTTTGTAGTGCAATTGCTGGGTCATAGGGTAGCTCTATTTTCAACTTTTCGAGGAAATTCCATACTGTTTTCCAGAATGGCTGTACCAGCTTGCATTCCCACCAACAGCATAAGAGGGTTCCCCTTTGTCCGCATCCTTGCCAACGTCTGTTGTTTCCTGACTTGTTAATTTTAGCCATTCTGACTGGTGTGAGGTGGTATCTCATTGTGGTTTTGATTTGTATTTCTCTGATGCAGAGTGATGTTGAACATTTTTTCATGTGTCTGTTGGCCATTTGTATGTCTTCTTTGGAGAAATGTCTGTTCATGTCTTCTGCCCATTTCTTAGTTGTACTATTTGTTCTTTGGGTGTTGAGTTTGATAAGTTCTTTATAGATTTTGGCTACTAGCCCTTTATCTGATAAGACATTTGCAACTATCTTTTCCCATTCTGTAGGCTGTCTTTTGGTTTTGTTGACTGTTTCCTTTCCTGTGCAAAAGCTTTTTATCTTGATGAAGTCCCAACAGTTCATTTCTGCCCTTGCTTCCCTTGCCTTTGGAGGTGTGTCTAGCAAGAAGTGCTGCAGCCAAGGTCAAGGAGGTTGCTGCCTATGTTCTTCTGTGGGATTTTGATGGATTCCTGTCTCACATTTAGGTCCTTCACCCATTTTGAGCCTATTTATGTATATGGTGTAAGAAAATGGTCCAGTTTCTTTCTTCTGCATGTGGCTGTCCAATTTTCCCAATGCCATTTGTTGAAGAGACTGTCTTTTTTCCACTGGATATTCTTACATTTTACTTTCTACTATGCCACATGACCTTTCATATTCCTGAAGTTTGCAATATAGGAAGTGAGAGGGAATTCCTCAAATAGTCAAACGAAATTAGGACTGGAAGTGAGATTAATGTGTTCTTGTGTTTATTCAATATACATTTATTAAATACATATTAGGCTCAATTCTGAGCTCTGAGGATACAAAGATTAAAAAGAAAAACACACAAAAATATGATCCCTATTCTAGAAGCTATAACATGTTTATTAGAAGATACACACATGCAAAGCAGATTTTTAAAGCAAAGTTGGGTAAGTAGTCTAAAAAAGGTATAAACAAAGTTTTTTGAGATGATAGAGGAATAATCAGTGCAGGCATCACAGGAGAGAAAAATTTTAAGTTTCTTTCTTCTAAAGATTATACAGATGATATAAGATTGTGCCAAAGAGAATGAGTAAGATAGTTTTAGGCAAATGGAAAAACCTAGTCAATGTTGGAAAACCTTGAAAGAGTATAACACATATGAGAAATAATTAGAAATTAAATGTAGTTAAAACCTCCTGGAATAAATGTAACTAGACCCTCCTGGAATCCTTTGGCATGATACTGACATAAATTGAGACAGATTGTCTAGAGCCCCACATGCCGTTTAAAGAGTACGGAATATTTAGCAAAGATTCTTGGTTTTGTTTTGTTTTGTTTTTTAATAACAGATAAGTGATAAGATAAGTGTTCCTAGGCTTATTTACTCAGATCTCTTGGTTTAAATGTTCCCATGATTCATATTAGAATTAGGAAACCTTTCCATAGGACTGAGGTTTCAACCACATCCACTACTACCTGTTAATTTCTTCTCTTCCCTGTGAAGTGATTCCTTCATTTACTAAACCATATCTGCCTACATCTATGAGACAGCTCTTCCCATAATATGAAGGGGCATTCCTCAGTTTTGATATTTTATTAGCTTATTCAGCTATTCTGTTTCAAAGATACTCTATTTAGACTTCTGGTACTTTGATGGTTACATATTGCTAGCCCACTCAGTGAATTCAATCTTAATATGATTTCTTGTTAGAAATAGCCCACTCCTTCTCTAGACCCATCTGATTTTACCATCCTTTATCACCTGTGATCCATTGCTGACAGATGAGAGGCTTAAAAAAAGCTAAAATAAACATAATTCTCTCCCTCACTGCATTTTGTTCTTAGTGTAAGGATTTATGATGTGTCTAACGTAGGTTACGGATTTTAAAATGATGGGCAAATAAGCTAGCATCACAAATATGAAGTATTGATAGCATGATCCCTCCTAAAAACTGCTTTTTATATACTGCTAAGCTCTTTTTGGTTGATATGGCAATAAAGACTTTGAAGATACACTACGTTTTGGAAAATGCACATATGTACCTCAGTCATTCTTTCTTTTTCTTTTCTTTCTTTTCCTTCTTTCTTTCTTTCTTTCTTTCTTTCTTTCTTTCTTTCTTTCTTTCTTTCTTTCTTTCTTTCTTTCTTTCTTTCTTTCTTTTTCCTCCACAGATCAAGCTAATTTGTATAAGGGCACCATAAGACCAAATCATCTGAATATTTAGAACAATTGGTTCAATAGTGTCTCTGTGTAGTAGTCTTTTGCTTGGGTCCAATTATTTATAAGAGCTATATTTTTACTTAGACATTAGTGAGATTACAGTTTCAGCAGCAAAAAATAATTTAGGTAGCAAGTGATTTCTACCCAGTGGCTTATTTTCAGAGCTTACATTAATGTTGACAGTGTATCTGAGGAAACCCTTCAAGGGAAGTTGTTTTATAGGTGCAGCGCCAGCTTTTGAAACCCATGTGTGGCAGGGAAATGCTGTCACTTTTCTAAATAGTTAAGATACAAATAAACACTGAAAAACTCAGTCACCTAGATGTTCTAGGCACTATCTTTTCATAATTCTACATTACTATTTCCCATTTCATCACTCCATTAATTCAACTCTGCTAATAAAGCCCTTTATATTACTATCTTTGCTCTCAACCAACTGTTCTGGATACAGTACATTCACAGTTAGGATTTCACTTCATAATAATCCACTTCAAGACATGCTCTCTGGTGCATGCTTTTGCAACTAAATGTGGTGACAGTTTTACCAAAAATGTTAAACACTTTATTAGGTGAGGGAAGTTAGCCTTGACATCTCAATTTTTATTTCCCTCCTTCCCCAGCTGTAATAACTAATTTTTTCCTCCCAAAAAATTCCTCTTGTCAAAAGCTCCTCTTTCAGTTCTGCTGGCCACTATATGTATCTTGGTTTAAGCTTCAAGTTCTCACTTGACCAATATTCCATTTATCTACCAAAGTATAACCCTAGATGAAAGACTCACATCTGAGCTCTGGTGCACCCCACGGCCACTTTCTCCAGATAATAACAGGGAAGGCAGTGTAAGTTCATGGGCCATGTTCTAAAGGATTCTCAGAATGAATATTCCTTTGAAGTATTCTGTTCTCTTCCTATTATGCTACCTAAATTTTGCTATTAAAAATTTGTGATTTATGTCATTAAACCTCTTGAGTCCTCAATTACAATTAAAAGCCTCTATGAAGAAAGCTTGGGTTAAACACCTTAATGGATGTTTTTAATACAGTTTCAGAGAAAATATTTTGTTCCCAATAGCACATTGTATAGCTGTGAAAAGATTAGGCAGTCTGAGAAGTAATGGAAGACTAGAGGAGGATGAGGACATACCCACAGCTATTTAAGCTACTTTGTTCACCAAATCTGGGAAATTGATCAAATTATATATTGTCCTTAGATAAGTGACTTAGGTGTTTCCAGAGAATATTTGTGTAAAGTATGGAAATTTGATTACCGGATGCATGGTATAACAATACATTGTATCAAACATTGTTGATTGTCTTTATTTTAGACATTGTCATGGTTAAATTATTAGGATCAAAAATTTAGAAAGGAAAAGAGTAAAAAAGATTCTAAGAAATTAGAGTCAATAACATAATTCAAAATGTCTGACCATAACATATGAATGACTCTTTTTTTTGGCAGTTTCTTTTTTTAAATTTTAAAACCAGTATAATTAGCATACATCGTTATATTAGTTTTAAGTGTACAATATAGGGATTCAACAATTCTATACAATACTCAGTGCTCATCATGATAAGTGTATTCTTAATCCCCTTCACCTATTTCACCCATCCCCCCACCCACCTCCCCTCTGGTAACCACCAGTTTGTTCTCTATAGTTAAAAATCTGCTTTTTGCTTGTTTGTCTCTTTTTTTCTTTGTTTTGTTTCTTAAATTCTACACATGAGTGAAATCATATGGTATTTGTCTGTCTCTGACTTATTTCACTTAGCATTATATCCTTTAGATCTGGCCATGTTGTTGCAAACGAAAAGACAAAGGGACTTTTTTTTCAACTACTTAAACAGTAGTGCCATCAACTGTAAGTAGGATATTAATAGCCACCTTGAAGGATTGTTATGAAAATTAGTTTAAATTCTATGTAAAATAACTGACACTAAATAATAAGTGTTATAAAAGTATCAGTGAATGACTATAGGCAAGGCATACCAAGAGGGCCGTTTAACAGAAGTTCAACATTTTACAGATATAGAACCACATGAGACATATGGGATGGCTTCTGTAAAATGTTTTTGAGAAAGACTTGAAGAATTGAAAACCAGTTCCTGCTCCTCCGTGTAACTTCATCTAGCCTAGTAGTGTCTCTTAAGTGAGTTTTGTGAAACACTACTCTCCCAGTTTCTATTTATAGATGTTCTCTGATTCACGGTTTCTTTGAACTCAGAAGTATCCAAAGCACTGAAATAACACAAAACAGGTATTTTTGCAGCAGGTTTTATCTGAGGCTTTAATTTACACATAAGTACTATGGATGTTTGTGTGGTGGTGGGAAAGAAAAGTGGGAAAGAGAGTATGCAGGTTACCAAAACTCATTTTACCATTAAAAAAATACCATTTTCTAAAGGAAAGTCCTAATAAAATTGCCTGGTATAATATATGTTTGCAGTTTGGGAAATGCTGATCTATACTTTTGCTTCTGGAAAATGTAGCTATGTAGCAGATGACTTTGAGTTTGTGCATTTTTTTCTATATTCAAAGATGGTATTGCTCGTATACAATATGTTAAGTAAAGTGAGAGTCTTAAAATGTTGCATTGAGCTATATAAATCCTTACTCAAATCTATATAACCAGTAGCAAATAAAACATTAATCTGGATACAAGCCCTGTTGAGAGGGAGCAAAAGGGAAACTAACCCACCAGAATCAAAGAATGGCATTAAGACTTTTACTTCCAAGTTCAATATAGAACACAGATCAGTGATGAGCTGTTGCTACCATATAGGGCTGGGGTGGGGGGCAGCAAGTGGTGGCTCATGTGCTGCATAATTGCCAACCTGACAAAGATCTTTTCAAAGGGTCCTGCTAACCATCCATACGCATGACTCAAGGGGTACTGATACATTTTTCCTGAAGTAGATATTTCATTTTAATTAAACTGTCCATCTATATGTTATGCAATATATAGTCTTCACTTCTCTGTGCCAGTCAGTGCTGGAAAATATTTGAAATATTATTCCTAAGGGCTGCCCCCAACTTTAACTTAGATGTTTTCCATGCTATCCTGTAGAACAACAAGTATTTTTCCTTAAAAAACAAATCAGTGTGATATACAGGCTGTTTTGTTTTTAAAGTTACTGTCATTTTTTAAAATTTATTTCTGGCACACACACACACACACACACATAAACATGCACAACAAAACAGAAAAACAAAGCATTTTATAAACATGCAAACAGTGAAGGGAATATATCCAGAGCTCAGGGATGTGTGTTTTATATAGTATTTTGGTTCTTTTTCAGGTTTTTATGAAAACAATGTGACAGTAAATGTAAAAGAAAGGAGCAAAAAGCTCTAAGAACATTTTAGGAAGTCGCAAATGGAGAAAGACTTGCAAAGGGAAGAGAAACAATCCTTTTTGCAGGAGCAAAAAAGCAATAGATAGATAAATAACCCAGATTGCCTTGTTTTGATTCTTTCTTCTCTATGATTTTGGTAATCCCTATAGCAAATAAGTGGCTCATTCATTGCAATTAATTGGTTAAAAAATAATAATTTGAATAGGCAATCTAATTCAATCAGCTAATGTTGCATATATCATTCATTGAGTAATTGTTTTACTGTATCTTCCAAGGAATGAAGTAATAGACTCTTTATTTTGGTACCATGATGTTGCTTATGTGTGGATTCCTTGATTCTTTCATTTACTTATCTTGTAAGCAGACACTCAGTGCCAGCCACTATACCAAGTACAAAATAAAAAAAAAAAAAAAAAATAGAGCAAAGTATTTGTCCTCAAGTATTATGGGAGAATAAGTGCATTGGTATTTATACCTAGGGTGCCTTCCCGGATTCCAACCACATCCTGTTTTCTTGCTCTGTTGGTCCCTGCTTTCACCAAGTTGACCCTTCTCTTTCAGATTTGCATGAAACAACATACCATGGGGATGTAAGACCCCCTTCCACAATGTCCACTGAAGAGTCAAACCATTCAACTCAAGAAGGGGAGGTGTTATCTCCCCACGTGGTGAACTTAGACCAATGAGAAAGGAGGCAGGAAAGACCCAGGCACAAAAATCTCCCTTACTGTGGAGGACAACTTCATACAATGCTCCTCTCAGCCCATCCTAAGCTCTGTGGGGTGATATCACTGCTCGATATGAAATGGTGCCAGGACAGTAAGGAATTACCTTCCCCTGCATCATGTTTTCTATTGCTCCACATACCCTTGCACCCCACTTTTGTCATTCTGGCTTGCACCTTCCAAATATTATTTGTACAGTAATCCTTCTCTTCTCCTCGATTTGTAGTGATCGTGGGTTAATACACAAACATGGGAACGAAAGGATCTAATGAGGGACTAAGTAATTATTATAAAAATAGGAAGAAATTATTACTAAGTAGGAAAACTAAAGAGTGGTAAGAAGATTACCACTTATTGAGTATCTCTTATGTGCAGAATACTTTAAATCTAGGGTTTGTCATTTTTTTAATGACCCTGTAAGAGAAAAACTATTTACATTAGACATTTTATGAAAATTCAGGTCAGATAAATACAACTGACAAGGTCATGAAGCTAATGTTGGTAGAATGGGGTTCAAAACTAGGGGTTTTGTGCCCGTAGACAGTGTCCTTTCTGCCCAAGGTTTCAGAGATCAGGGAAGGCTTCTCTGAGGATGTAGTTTTGGTGTTTAGCTAAGGAATTCAGAAGAAAAACCACCACAGAAAAAGAGACCTTCCAATCTGAGAAAATAATATGAGCAAAGGGGCATATGTTACATATCACAACCCAAGTGCCCAAATCATAAGGCTCAGGCTTTTCCTGTTGCTGACTGCTCCACTACAAGCAATATATTTCAAGGAAAAAATATTGGCCTAAATTAAGCAGTAGACCTTATCTTGCCAAAAAAGAATAAAGAATGGCTTACTACCACCTGCTGATTTCTTAAACTTTTGCTCAGTGTTTATTTTTATTTTCCTAATAATTCAAGCACATTTACAAAAATGGAACCCACTTATGTAACCTTTAAAAGAGATTATGTAACCTTTAAAATAATCAACTTTCTCTCTAGTTTAGAATTGCTCTGTAACATGGACACTGACCTGATGGACCAGGGGAAAGAAAGAGTATGTTGTTCTGGAAATGCCAAGGTCACTGCTGGGTAGACATTCACATGCTGATGAATGATCTGTAGATTACTGAGCTGGGAATGTCTCAGAATTGTCGATGCTTGAATAAATGAATAAATAACAAGAGTCAGAGGCAATGATTCAGAAAAAAATGGAGCTGGGGAGAATGTAGTAGGACAAGTATGGAATTAAACAAGGGGGAAACGGATGGGAAAAAAAGGAGAAAAAGGAATTCCTGGCAAAACCATTCTTTGCTTAAAAGTTTACTTACTGTGTTATTTTTTTATTGATTTTGATTTATTTTTGAAGTGGGAGAATATTTGTCTTTTGTAAAGTGTTTCCTATCATGAGATGACATAGAAAGTACTCTGACTTTCTCTCCTTTGATACCTTGTGTTTTAATGTCATTATCTTAGTGGACCTGTTGATATGCAAATCCACCTCCATAAAACATAATAGTTAATTAGCATCTAACACATGGAATTATATTATTTTTATCAGATAAAGTCTAGCCACTTATATACCCTCAGAGCTCAGAAGAGGGTAAGCTGTGATGAGTGATAGTGTGGTGGGGTAAGCGAAGTCTCATGAGAACAGACAGACAAAGGTTTGCAGATGTAAAAGTTGCTGGTGGGAAGGAAGATCTACAAAGTCAGCAAGCTGCACAAAAGTTTGAAGTGTCTGGGAATGGAATAACTGGACTTAAGGAGAATGTGTGAGGCATCACTCCATGCGCTGTTCACATCAGTTTGGGCACAAAGCTTTGTATAAAGAAATAATATAAGTTAAAAAGAGAAAAGGAAGAGGGGGGGAAAAATATAAAGTCCTTCATGTTGCTTCTAGTAATTCTGTAACTACTAACTATTAGGTGCTTGCTTTGGACACATCTCTAGCCCTCATCATCTCACTTTTTTCACTTGGAAAATTGCAATGTGATATTTTATATAAAGCAGAGTACTGGAATGGTTGATTCTCAATTTTCTAACTTTCTGAAAGTTATAAGAGAGCATGATATGATTGAATAAGCAGAGAAATGAATTTGATGTGAGGGAGATAGGAGTGTGAAACTTGTCTCTGACTTTCTGATTGAATTAATCAGGGGAAGTTATTTAGATATATTGGGATATTTTGACTCTATTAAGAAGTGACTCAGCTACTACAGAAGATGAGAGATTAGACATAAGAAGGGAGCCAGAACTTAAAGTTAATATCTAAGGATACTCTTTTAAAATAACCTTTGACTAAATAAAACTTACTTTTAGTTTTTACACCTTCTGACACTAATTTTCTCAATTTTTATCTATTTAGAACCTCCAGTTTGATAAATGACAGCATTGTCTTTTTGGCCTCCTCCTCTTCTGCCTTTTGTTTTTTTTTTTTTTCTGAATTTAAGTAATTTTGGTTCTCTCCTATTATGCTGGAAATTCAGATGGATAAACTTGAAATAGAATATCCTTTTTAAGAAGATGTAATAGAACTGTTTTATAACAAGATGCCAGAACCACCAATTGTGCATTGCCTTTCTAAATAATTCTAACCCCATACTGCCTAATCCACTTGTTCCTGGTACATGGAGTCTTGTGGATTCTACCATGAACAAGTCCCAGCAGGCTTACAAAAGCAAGATAGAACACCAGGAAATGTTCTGATCCATGATTCTCACCACATTTTGGCCCAGTCCTGTCTCTATTACCACCATGGCTAATAACTAATACTTGCATAATTTCATCCCTGAAATTTCAAGCAATAGCTGTCTTTGATTCCCTTAACTTCAGCCACCCAAGTTCTCTATGATTAGAACTAGCTTTCTTTTTTTTTTTAAGTGTAATTGACAAACAATGTTACATCAATTTCAGGTGTACAAAATAGTGATTTGAAAAGTCTATATGTTATACTATGCTTACCACAAGTGTAGCTACCATCAGTCACCATAAAATGCTATTAAAATACCATTGGCTATATTCCCTATGCTGCACCTTTCATCCCCATGACTTATTAATTCCATAATTGAAGCCTATACTTCCCATTCCCTCTCACCCATTTTGCTTTCATCCCCATATCCCCCTCCCTTCTGACAATCATTAGTTTGTTGTCTGTATTTATGGGTCAGTTTCTGCTTTTGTTTGTTTGTTTGTTCATTTTGTTTTGTAGATTCCACATTCAAGTGAAATCATGTGGTATGTGTCTTTCTCTGTCTGACTTATTTCACTCAGCATAGTACCCTCCAGGTCCATCCATGTTGTCACAAATGGCAAGATCTTATTCTTTTTTTATCACTAATATTCCATCACATATATACATATAGTCTTCGGAAAAATGTCTATTCAGGTCCCCTGACCACTTTTTATTTGGATTATTTCAGGGTGTTTTGGTATTGGGTAATATAAGTTCTTTATATATATTTTTGGAAATGAACCCTTTATCAGATATATCATTTGCAAACATCTTCTTCCCATTCAGTAGGTTGCCTTTTTGTTTTGTTAATGGTTTCCTCTGTTGAGCAAAAGCTTTTTATTTTGGTGTGGTCCCAATAATTTATTTTTGCTTTTGTTCCCTGTTTTTGATGATGATGAATGATAAACATAAGGCTGATACCTTAAGAAGATCTAATCATTTAGTCTTGGTAGTTCAGGCAAAGTTTGGGGGGAATTAATCCTAGAGGAAATGAAGAATAGTGAAGGATCTAAAAGGAAGGGACAAAGCAAGTATACATTTTACAAAAATCTCTCTTGGAACCATGCAAAGGATCAGTTGAACATGGGGAGAAGTAGGTTTTTTAAAAAAAGCAAAGATACCAGTTATATGGCTTTTGTACTAATGCAAATGAAGAATTAATACAATACTATATTGGGGTAATGAGAAGGGAAAGAAAAGACTAACCAAGACACACTGAAGTGGTAGAATTGACATGAATTAGAGTCTAAATATGAGACGTGATGGAGAAAAATAAGCTAAGGATAAGCCCCAGGTTTCTGGATAGATATACTTGGTAAATAGGAAAAAAATGCAGATTTGAACAAAATATAAGTTTACTTTTATGTGTAAGGAATGGGTTGTTTCTGTGGGTAACACAGAAAAAGTCGATGGCATTATAGGAACTAAGAGTGAAAAGGGTTACAGGATGGAGGAGTTAGTTTCATAATTTATGCATCTGAGATATTGCAGGGAGGTCAAGTAAGTTGAGGACTCAACATCCCATATTACATTTCTGTTTATATCAACATTTACCCTTCTTTGAACGTTTAGTATAACTTGTTGCTTACATCATGGGACAAAGCAGAACCTTCTAAGATAATGCCATGAGATCTATTTTCACAAACCAGCTTCTTTCTAAATAAAGCTGTCAGCAACAGATTGCAAGTTTTGGGGGTGCCTGGGTGGCTCAGTCGTTAAGCGTCTGCCTTCGGCTCAGGTCATGATCCCAGGGTCCTGGGATCGAGCCCCGCATCGGGCTCCCTGCCCCGCGGGAAGCCTGCTTCTCCCTCTCCCACTCCCCCTGCTTGTGTTCCCTCTCTCGCTGTGTCTCTCTCTGTCAAATAAATAAATAAAATCTTAAAAAAAAATTGCAAGTTTTGTATTAATTTATATTTTCAATGGTTGCTGAAGAAAAAAGAAACTGGCCTTCTATCAGTGTTTCTTCTGTCTTCCAGCTCAAAATGTATGTATGTGTGTGTGTGTGTGTATATATATATATATATATATATATATATATATATATATATATGTATGTATTTAGCTTATTCATTCAATCATTTGTTCATTCAATTACAAAAATTAGTAATAAACTGTTAGCAACTCTAGGAGGCATGTATGGTCAGGTCTTGAATGATACTCTTCAATTCCAAGGAGGTGTATTCTTCCATGTGTCCTATAATATCAGACTGGGCTGGTAACCATGTTTTAGTCTTAGTTTCTTTGCTTGGCTCAACCATACTCTACCATCCCCAGTATCCTGTCCTAAACCCAATCTACTTCCTGGGTTCATGTTGAAAATGAGGTGAAAATTTTAGCACCCCACCAATACCAAATGTGTTATTGGGGAATAACTGGATAACTGTTCTTTGAAACTGGACTCTTCAGGGAGCTATGCTGCTCTGTACTAAGCTTTTACTAATACCTGTACTGAGTCTAAGTTATTATTGGTATAAACTTTGAGTCCATCCTCTTTAAAGCACACAGTTTTGTCCAGTAATAATTCTTTCAACCTTTGGATTCCTCCAAAACCCTTTTGCTTAAATCTTTGCCAAATTGTCTTCTTAATTATCATAGCCTACAACTTAGAATCCTTCTAAGATATCTCTGTATCTAGAAAACAACTGAGCTCTCAGAATGTTTCCGTGACAGAAAAATTCAAATTGTTCTCAATATCCATCCAACCTTTCTTCCCTAATAATAGGACGTGTTAGCTAGTGCCTGGCCCCCCAAGACAAAGACACCATTTTTAAGGCTCCCTTGAGTTTGATGTAGCCTTGTGAATACCTTCTGACCCATTAAATGGAAATGGAAGGATTTTGTGGCAACTCTCAGAAACCTTCTTTAAAAGAGATCTGGCAAATCTACTTTTTTCTTCGTCATTATCTTGACCCTGCTACCTGGAATTAGTTGCTGCCTTCTTGGCATATAAAGGTGAAGACAACATGCTGGAGTTAGTAGAACAGTGAGCTGGCAAGAATTTTGTTCTTTAACAGCTTTGTGGTACAGAACTGCTATCTGAAACCTAAATGCTTTACTGCTTTACTTAATTTATATGAGAAGAAACAAACTGTGATAGTATATTTATTGTGCTACTTACTAGGTATTTTGTTGTAATTAGTTCTATTACAATACCCTTTGTGCTGATGCAACTATTTTCCTCTCTCTATAAATACATCATGGCATAAATCTATGACAGTTTCATCCTAGAGCCCTAAATCAACAGTATATTTTAAAATATTATGTAAAATGGGGCGCCTGGGTGGCTCAGTTGGTTAAGCGACTGCCTTCGGCTCAGGTCATGATCCTGGAGTCCCGGGATCGAGTCCCGCATCGGGCTCCCTGCTCAGCAGGGAGTCTGCTTCTCCCTCTGACCCTCCCCCCTCTCATGCTCTCTCTCTATCTCATTCTCTCTCTCAAATAAATAAATAAAATCTTTAAAAAAAAAAAAATTTAAAATATTATGTAAAATGCATGACAAATTCAGACATAATAGGATTACCCCATCTAAACACAAATTGGTTATCAACAAACATACAAAAGTTTAAGTAAATACAATAATAAGCAAGTTGTTGACTATCAAATGATTTTTGGAATTCCAAAACCTTAAGATTTCTTGAAAAATTATTTCATAATAACATTTCATCTAATGATCAATGTGTTTTTAATTTTAAAAGAATAAAGCCTTCCCATATCAAAGTAATTTTAATATATGAACTTCATATTCGACATAAAATTACTTTGAATAATACATTAAAACTAAAATAATTATAGCATCTACAATAATTCAACTTATTTATAGAAGTCTGGAGAAAACAAAATAATACAAAATAGAACGAATAGACTATTCAGAAAGCTCTCTTCCTCTCCTTTTCTCCTTTGCTCTCAATTTTCCTATGGGCATATAAGTATGGTTTACATTTATATATATGACACATTTTTAGCATTCTGGTTTTTATTTAGTAGATGAGATATTCCATTTTTACTTTTGCGGAGCTGTAACCAAAGCTTTGCCTGCAAACTACTGGAGGCAGTAAGAATTATCTTTGAGAGATTAGTAATTTTAGACCTTTGGAATGGCCTTAAAAAATAGAATTGCCCCATCTCCCAAGGTTCTTATCAGTTAACTTGCCAACCAGAAGAAATTTGCCTTTAGGAGAAAAAGTAAAAATATTTTCCAGTTGAAATACTAGGAAAGTGAAAGGAAGGATAGGATTTGTGGAGAACAAGAGAAAAAGTTGCATCACACATGCTGGCTTCATGGACACGTGACTCCTGTAGTTCCACAGAGCCCTGTGCTGGGGGGCGGGTGGGGCGCAGCAGGTGGACAGAGAGGCAGGGACTTCTGCTTGCTTAAAGACTTGCAGTTGCCTTTTTGAACCAGGAGACTCACAGTTTCCTTTTTTCACTGAGCCCTACAAACTATGTAGCCAGTTATGTATGAGGAATATGGACGTGTGTCTGTTTGCTTCATGGAATTTAGTAACATGCTATCTTATCATGGAAAACCTTATACCTAACATAGTTTTTTGACAAGTAGAGACAATAATAAAAGAAGGTTTTTTTTTAAACTTTGTTAAGTTTTTGTTTACTTTTTTTTTAACACTTTAGTTCAAGGTAATTGAACCTGAACAGTTTGTGTGATTTCAAAGGAATCACTAAAATTACAGAATTTAATCACAGCCAAGGAGCCACAGGGAGAAACTGAATTTTGGCTCTTGCCCATTCTTTTTTATTTTGCAAACCAAATGATGTCCCAAGGGCAAAGATGCTCTTAGTGATTTTTATAAAATACCATATATTAACTCAGAAATTGCTTAGTATTAGCTCTTTGTTTAGGATTATATTTTCAGAAATTTCAAATAAAATTGTAACAATTATAATAGGGAAATATATATGAATATACATACACGCACATAGATGCATACACATACAAAATACAGTGGGTGAAAGAATGTTCATTTTTAGAAAAATGTTAATTTTTAGCCTAAACAGTAATTATAATGGCAAGTATGATCACCTACAATATACAACAACAAGACATTTTATTAAACCTGTCAACAAATTTTGTGAAAAATGCTCAATAAAAGGAAGGAAAGTTTCCTATAATGGCCCATAAGTAAACAAACCTTAAACTAATAGATTTAATATTCACTATCAAATAACCAACGGCCCTTCCTGCTTCCATATATTCTGTAAGAACCGTGAATTATGAAAGAAAACCAGAATTCTGGAATTTCAATGAATTGCCATTAGAAAAGTATACAAAAATGGCTCATATATTAATAAAATAAACTAGGTGTACAGTCCCCATCACTATTAACAAAGCCACAAGATGACTGGGAATGAATTAAAAAAAAATTATTCTAGTGTTTCCCAATATAAGCTTAGCATTAGTTCTTAAAAGGAATTGTGATTTTTTTCTTGAAACCATGACTTCACTGAGGGAGAATAAATAACTCCAGTGACCATTTAAAAAAAAATAACAACAATCCAAATAGCAACATGAATAACAACGCAACATCATTTAGTTACTTGTCCCAGCATGATACATGTTTGGAAGACAATATCTGTGCCTCTAGGATCACATAAATCTAGTGGGGAGGAAGGAGATCCAGACCTGGAAAAGTTAACCTTTTATCTAACAATCAGGCAGAAGAGAATCCACAAGCAGATTTGGTGTTAAAAATCTTCCCCATGCTCATTATCAACCGTCCTTTTTCTAGGATTGACCTCTAGTCAATATATCCTTACTCTTTACTTGCTTGGTTTCTATATACCTTTACTAAGTTTCCTTGTGGTTTTTAAGTTTCAATATCTTTATTATACACAAGTATTCAACTTCATCCTCCTGTCCTCAGCCATGTATCAAAGCCACAACTCCATTTTGGAGTCAGGAAGGTTCATTTTCACAAGAGATCAAATCTCTTCTTTTTAGCAACCTGTTGTCTGTAGGGTTGTGGAGGAAACTGGAATCTGGCATGCTTATGCATTACCTTTTAAACAATCGCTCTGTTATTGTTTCAGCGATGTCCTCTGTGCTGCCTGATGCCCAAGACCCCACTGAGTCTGCAGTTAGTTCTGTAGGCACCTGGAATGAGTTTTCCACTTGTACAAGCTGTTACTGTTCCTCTATTTCTACAAAAATATTTGGTCTGTTGTCCATGGCTATATCTCGTTTTTGTTTGTTTTGGTTTCATGTTTGTTGTTTGTTTTATTTGAGGAGGGTTATTTTGTTCCATTTTATTGCCTCTGATGTCATAGTAGGGTGAATGTAGGTGGTTACTTCACTATGTTTAAGTTGTCATTGTCAAGCTTCACCCTGATTTTACCCATTTGTCAACCTAAGTCAGTGATCTCATACTCTTGCACTCTTCCTGGCACAGAAAAGAAATATAATCCATGCAGTTGGTCATTCTACTGATGATCTCACTCTCTTCCTTCCTCCCTTTCTCTTTCCCTCTCTCTTTCTCCCTCACTACCCCCAATCTAAAGAATGTTATCTGATTCTAGATTATTTTTTTTCTTTAGTTCTGCCATTCTTGATCTTATGTTAATTAGACATACCAATATCATCATGATTATCACAATTACCACTTTCAGATTCATCATCATCATTATGTTCACATTATCAACACTCCAACATATTTAGAACATATCAAGCTAACCTTACTGTTTACCATGCACAGGTAAGTGCATTCTACCAGAACCTCACAAAAACACAATGAGGTACATATAGTTATCACAGCCATTTTTCACATGAGAAAACTAAGGCAGGAAAGCGAAATAAAGTTTCCAAGGTTACATAATTAGAAAGTGGGAGTATTTGTGCATGAACCTGGGTCTGCTTGGATATTATATTCTGTTCTTAAAATATATTTTGTTATTGCAATAAGAATAAAGTTATTTTGACAGGAATAAAATACATCAATTGCTTTTGATAGGAATAAAATACGTCAATTTAATTCTTTAGAGTTTTGCATCTCTGGAGATCAGAATTTCCTTCATAAAAGAGAAGTGGTAGAGGAATTTCACTTGGCTCAAAACTATCACATATATTCATTAATCTTACATAAGCATTGCCTTAAAATAGATTTTAAATTAGGATAAACTTGAAGGTAAGCTTCTCAAATTAGTTCTATCTGGCTTTATGGCTGCATGTATTTATTTTATAGTTCTCATGGTATACACATGAAGACACCTAAAACAACATTTGAATATCAATGAAAGCAGTGTAATCAGCAGTCTGTTCTTGCAGTGGGAGAGAGAAGTTGAAAAGATGGCAGCGTGTGGTTGAAGTAATAACCATATAACAGACTACCTGTAGTTACAACGTTACAGGGATCAGTGAGGATTTTGTTCTCTCTCTTTTGATTATTATATAATAGACTCAATATCTATCTGGGAGTTAGCATCTCACAACACCACATGTAAATTGATTATCCTGTTAAGGGATCTGAATATGACATTTTATGAGAAACAGTAGAAAGAAAATTGGCTTTTAAACATAGAACTTAAGCAAGCAAATAGGATTATGTCTGTTTTCTACAACTTTTTAAATATAGTCATGAAAAGATTGTGGTTTGCCTAGACAGTAGAAACACAACCAACAGGTTGACTTGGCAGATACATTTGGGGTAAAACCAGGAAGAACTGACTAACATGAAGAGTTTTCCAAAAATCAAAATTATCTCTCTGTGACAAAGTATCAAGTTGAGCCTGCATGGTCATTTGTTACAGATATTTGAGTATGGATTCCTCCTTTGGGTGGACGAATATTGTAGAGATCCTCTGAGGCTTCGCAAACTAAGATTCCATGATTTTATTAGCTCACCGCTCTCAGCATACCAAGGGCGAGCCACCATTACAACGCTGGGACCTTGGCTCCTGTAGCGGCGCTAGGTGCTGGGAGAAAAGCAGAAGGAGACATGAGTGGAATCTGCAGGGTCTGAAACACAGCGTGTTTCAGGCTAAGTCTGAAGGTCAGACATGCCCTGAAAGTGAAATGACCAAAATCAGTTTAAACCCTTTTTCTGTGCTCAATTCTCAGCTACGTTTGTGCGCCTAGTGCGCTGTCTGTAGGCAGGCTCTTTTGCTCAGCGTGTGCTTACGTCCTGGCAAATTGTTCCTTTCTTTTAAAGCTGCAGCCGCTGTCAAGAATCAAAGTCCATTTGCATGGTGTGGGGCTTGCACGTTGTAGTTTATTGGACAATAAGCCTCGCTGACACATCCATTTGAAATCTTAATCCAGGGGCTTTGCAGCATTTCTACATTATGACAATGGGTCTTAAGGAAGGAATTTTATTTGATCATGATTTTAAATTTATCACTCATTACTTTGGATAAGTGAATGGAGCATTAATTTGAATCAAATAATAAAACTATCCTCAAGGTTGTGAAAGTTTTGACACTTTCAGAATAAAACATTTCTCTTAATGGGCTGACCACTGCTTGTACCATAAAATGTACGCTTCCTAACATTGGTTGAACTAGTTGGAATTACTCTATTATTTTCTCCAAAGCTGGATCTCTGCCCAGAATATATATTAACTGTCTCCAGCACTGTAGTGTTTAAGAATGAATGTTGCTTAAGGGGGGAAAAAAATTGATCACTTACTATAAATAGACAAAAAAAAAAAAAGCAGTTAACTTCCGGATTCTAGGGAGGGGAGTGTTAATTAATAAGTAATAATTCTGGGCAGCAAAGTAAATATTTGGACTAAAACTTTCAAAAGCATGCACTTAAAAATAAAAAGCACCTGGCAATGACACCTAGAATATGACTGATGTGTTAATGAAGAATGAAATATAAACTATGCTATTTATTTATTTTTTTAAGATTTTATTTATTTATTTATTTATTTATTAGAGAGTGAGCAAGAGAGAAACAGCATGAGAGGGGAGAGGGTCAGAGGGAGAAGCAGGCTCCCCGCTGAGCCAGGAGCCCAATGTGGGACTCGATCCCACGACCCTGGGATCATGACCTAAGCTGAAGGCAGTCGCTTAACCAACTGAGCCACCCAGGCGCCCTAAACTATGCTATTTAAAGTAAAATATTTTCTAAGTAGCGGGTTTAGGGTAGAGAACAGGATAAGGTAGAATTAAGAAAGTGGCAAAACAAATGAAATCTCTTCCAAAAATGTTCAAATATAAGACAAAAATCTAGTTTGAATATGTCTATGTATGTTGAACCTGACCTTGTTGAATTGTACTAAAATTGCAGAGCTCCACATCTTGGATTAATTTTAAAGGACACAGTAATAAAAGATAGTGGAAGTGGGGTGGCCCTTACAATGCACTGAGTTCCCATAGGTGGAAACAAAACCGATGATCATAGGGGAAGGGTGAAAAAAAAGAGAGAAGGAGGCAAACCATAAGAGACTCTCAACTCTAGAGAACAGACTGAGGGTTGCTGGAGGGAGGTGGGTGGGGGATGGGCTAGATGGGTGATGGGTGTTAAGGGGTGCACTTGTTGGGATGAGCACTGGGTGTTATATGTAAGTGATCAATCACTAAATTCTATTCCTGTAACCAATATTACACTATATGTTAACCAACTAGAATTTAAATAAAAACTTAAAAAAAGAGAAAGAAAAGAATGTGTATTCTACAGTTGTTGGGTATAGTGTTATATAAATGTCGATTAAGTTAAATTGGTTGCTCAAAATCTAGTCTATTACTGATTTTTACATTTGTTCTATCAATTACTGAGAAAGAAGTGTTAAAATCACCTGTAATTGTGAGTTGTCTATAAATTTTGTGATGCCAAAAAAAAAAATACAAAAAAAAGAAAATAGTTCACTGAGTTCAAATTCATCATTCTTTAGGTAAGAAAAATGAAGGCAAGATGTACAATTAACTTGCTTGTAGTTCATATAGATAGAGGCAGAGATCCCAGTGCTCTGGTAATCTCCCTCTAGCCCACTGTCACCCTGCCATTGTCTCAACATCATTGATTCTCATCCTTCTTCACACTTTCAAAACCTGGAAGGCATGTAATACGCTGTCATTAATATTAACAGTAACAGTAACTGGATGTGTCTGTGCATGTTTGTCTGTCGCAGGCAGGGGTAGAGCAGTGTGGAGGAGGGGAGAGGGGCCAGGCACTTTGAAAATATCTAAAGAAATCTTAATATCCCTGCAGACAAGCCTCCCTTACTTCCTCTCCTGCCTCCCCCAAAAGCCCTTCTACCCTCACAATGAGAATTATTTTCTAGAATCCAATGCATATTCACATAATATACTGATTATATAGACCATTGTTAATCTCCTAGAGATCCACTTCACTCTGTTTCAGAATCACATATAATCAGCTGCAAGAGAATATGGAAAATTAATTGAGCCTCCGGTACAATGTAATGAAGAGCCCCCCACCCAACAACTTTCTAGGCTATTGATTTCAGCCATTCTGTTGTTAATCTGACTGATTTTGTTTCCTGTTTTACAGAGCAAGTTGTCATTTGAATGACTTGTCCAAGTATTGGTTATTCTGGAGACCCAGGCTTGGGGTATAATCTTAGTAATTGGTAACACAGAGTCTCAATCCTCCCTTGTGAAGAATGACATAATACAAATAGGCCACTTGTCCAGATACCTGAATTATCTCCAAGCTAACTCCTAACTAGGAATATGGTAAAATGTGCCAATCTCCTACACATGTAGGTTTCCAGTTATTACAACTGAAATGTTTTATCTGATGCACATATCTGTCTAAATCACAATAATTTCCACAAGTTTGTATTACTTTAAGAAGAATATTCCTCTAAATAACTGAATCTTCAGTTGTTCACACCAGTTTCTATGTTATAAAATAGAAGCATTTGTCCAGTGTATGTTAATATGATCATTAAAGCAGAAAAACAAGCTCAAAGTAAAATTATTATAGAATTGTGAACTGTAAATATTTTACAGACAGAAGAAGCAAGTTATGGGAACTCTAGAATCAGACAGAACTGGGATTTAATTTTTAGATCTTTAATGATTATATGGCTTTAGGCAAATGCTTTACCCTCATTCTCAGTTTCCTCTTCCGTAAAATAATGGCAATAAAGTATCTGTATCGTAGGGGTCTAAGGACAAAAGGAGTTATAATTTATGTACTGAAAATATGTGGGTTTTTTTTGTATCTTGTTATCCAGAGTAAACACTATGTAAGCAAAGTACACACAATTATATATTCTGGTCGCCATGTTAGAAGAGTCCCAATGAATTAAATTATGTCTAGCATATTTCTAGAAAGATAATCAATTCCACATCTTCCAAATGGTCATTCAGGCAGTGCTTTTAGAACCTGGCATGCACACGCATGTATATGTCTTAGCATGTGCATATTTTTTAAGCCCTAAAGTTCTAACATCTCTAAGTTTCAATATTACCACTTCATTTGTGCTATTTTTTTCTCACATTGATTATAAAGATTATTGGGAACCAGACAGCATAATGATCCCTTTGATATTCACCAGACATTCTCTTTTATTTATTGAACGTGAGTTTTCCATTTTTAGTGTAACATTTTTTCCCCATCTTATGGCATGTCTTAAGTAAATCATCCAGTATCTATCTACTCAGGAGTATTATAAGGTGTTGGTAGGCCATTATCTGGTAAACTGGATCCATGTAAATAATATAGTACAATCATTCAGGCCAACACAGTGAACTTTTTGCTCAAATGATCTGGATAATTACCTTAGCTATTTTTTTTCCCATGTAAATAGATTTTGTGTGACTTAGAGAAATAAAGTCTTTTTGAGTTCCCACTTTTAGTGCTAAAAAAAAAAAAAAACAGAAAATCATGAATATATGGAGAGGTCTATGAGGTAGTTCTCCACATAGTTCATACAACATAATGGACTAACTGAGAAATGAGGCCAAGACTGACCATTTAATCAGAATAGATGTTTGTTGAACAATGTCCAGATGCACATGATATGGCCCTATTCCATTAGGGAATCAGAATGAAAATGCTAGAGTTAACTATAGACTGTCCAGAAATATCCACAAATGGATGTTTTATCATGTAATTGTTAAATGCCCTAACATTTAAAATAGCCTTCACTTGTCATGCAGTAGAAGTCTGAAGCAGGTAAAATAATATGTTTAGAGAATGTATTTTGAGAACACTTAAAAAAAACGTTCCCTTCATCTAGAGTGGGTCTTTCTAAAAAACAAAACAAAACAAAAACCCTGTAGTATCAGCTACCTTCCCTCACATCCCAACCAAAAACAATGTCTTTCTATTGGTCTTAAAATAGACTAAAATCTTTAACATGCTTTAATAGATTTCAGTCTAATTTGGTCCCTGGCTTTCTCTCCAGCCTTATCTCTCACCATCCTTTCTTCCCTCTCAAAACTCCAAATAACATTCTCTCAATCACTTGTAATAAATGCATTCCCTCTTGGGGGTGGGCGTGTCCTGTTTCTATCCCGACTGCTTTGCTCTTTGCCCAGTTAACTCCTATTCCTCAGTCTCGGTCAAGTGTTACTTCCTCAGGGAAGCCTTCCCTCAACTCCCATTCATGTTTCCAGAGCATCATGAAACTTTCTTGTAACTTTACATTTTTCTATGATTATTTTGTTACTGCCCATTTTCCTTACTAGACCATAAGATCCATGCCTCTTTTTGGCCCCCAGTAGCCTAGTTTATAGTGCCTGGTATAAAGTGAGTGCTCAATAAAACTAGTTGAACACATTATGTTAAGTATAATATAGAAAAAAGCCATGCTCCAAAGACCACATATTTTATAATTCTATTTATAAGAAATGTCTGGAAAACACAAATCTATAGAGAAAGTAGATTAATGGTTGTCTAGGGCTGAAAGTGGGACTGGGGGTTAACTGTAAAATGGAATGAGGATTTTCCTGGAACAATGGTAATGTTCTAAACCAGGATGATGGGGAAGGTTGCACAACTCAGTAAATTTGCTAAAAGTCACTGAGTTATACATTTAAAACGTGAATTTTATGGTATATGAATTATACCTCAATAAAGATTTTTTTCTAAATGGGCAGTGTGGTCCTGCTTTCCCATTAGTCATGATGTAATCCCATTTTAGCAAAGCTTAATTTGTGTCCACCTGTAAGGAACATGTCAGTATTCTTTGTGATTCTCTTAGGTCTTTTTATTGTTTCTGTGTGCCTCTTCACAGCTTCTCTGGGTCTTTGCCTTAATAGCTTATATCTAAGACTTTATCTGGACGACTACCCTAGACTACTGGAACTGCTCTGTTCACCTGGTGAGAGCTCAGAGAGCCAGAGGTTTTATGGTTCCCAGGGTGGAGCTTAGCCAATTACTGACTGGTAGCTGAGGATGGAAACAGAGCTTCTGTCCCTCCACTGGGAACATACTCTGAGCTGTAACTTATGTTCCAATAAGGCTGAAGCTACCTTTCTAGGGTCCTTGTCAGGAAATGAGCCCTTCTTAGCAAGTTTCCCTTTCCTGCTTCCTGGACTAAACGTTTACCCAGTTCAATGAGCTCTTCTTTAAATTCTTTGCACATCAACACACGTCTTAGAGTCTGTGTCTGACAGAACCCTGTCCAAAACATTGATCTTCCAGGAATATGTGCTTTAAAGATTTGAAGTTTCAAAAATAAGGTAAAGCAATTTATTATTATCCTTACATCTCATATTTCCTTATAAGTCCCAGACTTCTTCACATATTCCTTCCTCTGTTGGAGATATCCTGAAATGTTCTTCCTACTTCTCTTCTCTTAGATACCATTGAGATCCAAGTGAGGCATTATCTTCACCCAAGGAGCCTTCCCGTATCTTCCAACATGGATCCAGGGTCTCACTTTTTGATACCATAACCTCTGTGCTTTCATTTTCATAGCATTTAATGCACTTTAAGGACATTTCCTCTTCATTGTTGATCTCTTTCTCAACTGTGTAAATCTAAGTGCAGAGATTTTATCTTTATCACACTCTAGTGCCTAGTACAATGCCTGACATATACTAGGTATACAATTAATACTTACTGATTCAAAATAATTTAGCAATGTGGGGCACCTGGGTGGCTCAGTCGTTAAGCATCTGCCTTCGGCTCAGGTCATGATCCCAGGGTCCTGGGATCGAGCCCCGCATCGGGCTCCCTGCTTGGTGGGAAGCCTGCTTCTCCCTCTCCCACTCCCCCTGCTTGTGTTCCCTCTCTCACTGTCTCTCTGTCAAATAAATAAAATCTTAAAAAAATAATAATAATAATTTAGCAATGTATACTTGTTAATATGAAATGCTATTTAATATATAAATATACTTCCAGAAATTTGTAAAGCCATTTATATATGTATATAAATACATACATAAATTATATATTATACAATTGTCTATTACTTGCATGCATTTATTTAAAAATAAAATAATGGGATGGCGTTTATGACATAATTTAACTTTATACAATAATTTTTCTCAAGTTAATAGCTACTACAATGTAAGAAAGAAGTTGTTAAAGAAGAAAGAAATTCAATGACTGAATTTATGAGCTTTGCAAATTGCCAGGATGTTGTTGTTGTTCAGATTGATTGTTGATATTGTCTGTTCAGGGATAAACAAGGCTATCTTCAGGATCAGTTATATCCTGAAATGCAAGGAACTGTCTTCCCAGCTTACTCATAGGGCTGACTTCATAAACCACATTTAGTTATTATTAAAAATATATAAATGAATGGGGCGCCTGGGTGGCTCAGTCGTTAAGCGTCTGCCTTCGGCTCAGGTCATGATCCCAGGGTCCTGGGATCGAGTCCCACATTGGGCTCCCTGCTCAGCGGGAAGCCTGCTTCTCCCTCTCCCACTCCCCCTGCTTGTGTTCCCTCTCTTGCTCTCTCTCTGTCAAATAAATAAATAAAATCTTAAAAAAGAAAAAAAATATATAAATGAATAAAATCACTTTTTAAAAGTTTCAGATAATTGCTGTAACTCAGCAAATTGAAATCATGAAGGATGACAGTCATTCTTTACTGGCTGAAAATCTTATCATGGCTCTAGAATAGCTACATAGATACTGTTTTTCATTCTCCAAGGTTGGCTGTGGATATAGGACAGTTCATTTGCTATATATATTAAAAGATACGTGTGTATTTGCTACTGTGTGCATGTATGTGTGGTATCATCAATTTTAAAATATTTAAGATTATTGGTAATTTGATGAGTCTAAATTTGTTGCCATGAGTAGTCATTATTTTGCTCTATTTCTATTATTTTTGGTCATCATCAGGCTGTAAGAAGCTAACATAAAATCGCAAGATGCCATAAAGCTGAGAGCTGGAATAGAATGACCCTAGAGTGCCAAGAACTGACTTAAAGCAAAATCTCCAGGGTTCACCTGGGCAGATTGTGCCTAAAAATGTCATTCTTGTGAAATGCTCTCCTTCAGAACATTTCAGCTGGGACATATATGATTTCAGCAGCTAAATATTTTTATTTTCCACTTTGGACTGTCAATTCACAAATGTCACATTTCCAACACCAGTGAACTCTGAAAACAATAATAATTTTTAAAAAGGCAGGGAGTGGGGAGGCGCCTGGGTGGTACAGTCCTTTGGGCAGCTGACTTTTGGTTTCAGCTCAGGTCTTGATCTCAGGGTCAGGGGATCGAGCCCTGAGTCAGGCTCCACACTCAGCATGGAGTCTGCTTGGGATTCTCTCTCTTCCTCTCCTTCTGCCCCCCACCCCCCACTCTCTCTCTTTCTCTAAAATAAATAAAAATAAATCTTTTTTAAAAAGGCAGAGGGAAAGAATTTATCATTTCTACTTGGCAGAGTAATAGATACAGATCTCAGGTGGTTGGCCTGGAAGATTTTCCCTTGGGTGTCCACTGTGGTGTAAGAAAGTAATCAACACACGCCCAAATGGAAGTTGTCATTTTCTTCTTTCCTTCCTTTTCCTCCTTTCTTCCTCATTCCTCTCATTTATCTTTCTCTTTGTTCTCTTCTGGGTTTTTTTTTTTTTTCTTCTCTTTCACTTTTTCTTCTTCTGGTCCAATTATTTCTTCATGTGGTTTCTCTTTTTCTCCCTTTTAAATATTTATATTCCTTCTCTTTCTCGTGCTTCCAGTCTTCCTCCCTCCTGTTTCCCTCCCTCTCTCCTCTCCTTCCTCTCCTTCTTCTCCTCCTCCTTCTTCACTCTGTACAATTAGGAAAATGTTTCCAGCGCAGCAGACTAAGATTTGAGAAAGGATATTATCTTATAGATCAACAACCATTTCAGTTTAGAAAGTTTAAAATAAAAAACCTTCTGTTAAGAGAAAGTGAGAGCTATGGAACATTAAACAGCAAGTAACTTATTGCTGATTTGGTACTTTACTGAAATACCAGTGAATCTAATTAATGCAGTTGATTCAATAGGCCATTGGTTCTCAACACAAACCACTTTACGCTTAAAAATATATAAGCTTTAGTCTCATGTCAGATCTTTAGCGTTAAAATATTTAGGGTGGAGCCTAAGTCATGAATATTTTTTTAAAAAGCTCTATGGATGGTTGTAATGTACATTCCTTATTTTAAAAGGATTAGCTTTATACCCTATGTCAGGTAAATCAAGTAGAAAAACACACGACATTTCTCCATGTTTCATTTCAATAATTAAGGGATCAAGGACACAGCCAATAGCCATTCTAAGACTAAGTAGACTGAAAAACTTCCTGATTTTCCTTGTCTGACTCATCTGGAGATGAACCCAACTCAGCCTAATAAAGAGAGAAACCCTTGGGACAGCTGGACTTCCTTCTTCTCCCTCTCCCTGCCCCCTCCTCTACTTCCTCCTCTCTAACTGTATCCCATTTTAAGGAAATCATGACTGATCTGGAACACCTGTTAACTCTGTATAACTTGCTGGCAGTGGATTAAATGAGTCCACTCATCGCAGCGTGGCTTCTTAAAGTATTTCTCAAACTGTGATATACAGACAGACCACCGGAGGATTTTGTTCAAATGCAGATTAGGAGTCCGTAAGTCTGAACTGGGGCCTGGGTGAAGTCCATGGACCACTTTTTGAGTAGCAGAGGTCTGTAGTATTCATCTATGGTTTGCCCCCTCCTTTATTTACCTACTAGGTTAAAACTGTTGCATTCCATGGAAGGTCATTTCTGAACAGTTATCATATGTTTCCTGTTCTGTCATCTGTTAGAAATTATAAAGAGATATAATAAGGCATGGCCTCTGCTCTTATAATCAAGTTGGAGAAGGAAACTCTAAATATTAACTTGGTGCCACATGACTGACTAGGGCAATGAAGATGAGAAGGTGAAATAGCTCATTTATGTTAATGTAAAGGAGTCAGCAAAAAGCAACATATGATTGGCCATTCAGTGGTACAGACTATCAGTGGAATAAAGGTCTGGAGTGGGAAGAAAATATACTAAATGTGGAGGTGGGCAATCAAGGATAGACAGAAGAGATCATGGCTAAGAAAACAGGAATAACATTTCAAAATGAAGAAAGATGAAAAACACTATACCTAGACTTGTGATTGCTTCCCCTACTCCACAGTGAAGTCTTTGACTGCAGAGAAAATGCCTGTGCTTTTCAATATTTGCTATTTGCATAGCTAGCAAATAACAGGGGGATAATAAACCAAATGAATTCAGAAAAGATAAAATAGCTAGAACTATTAATTAGATTAAGAGATATATTCATACGGAAATACAATGAAATGACCAAATATGAACTGAGATGACAAGAATAACATTTTAGGGCAAATCTGATTAATCTCTCTATCTACCTAGCTATCTATCTACCTGTCTACCTATCTTTATTTGTATTTTTAAAATATCTATTTATTTATTTTAGAGAGAGAGAGACTGTGAATAGGGGGAGGAGCAGAGGGAGAGAATCTCAAGCACACTCCGTGTTAAGTATGGAGCCCAACATGGGGCTCAATCTCATCACCCAGAGAGCATGACTTGACCCGAAACCAAGAGTTGGATGCTTAACCGACTGAGCCACTCAGGCAGCCCTATATATGTATTTTTAAGAAAGGAATAAAAAGGAAAGAGTCCCGAATATTTAGTAAGACTGAAGGGCTTAAGTTTAGGAGCATCTAATCCATGGACATAAATGAATAAATGGTAGATGAAGAGATATTGTAATCTGAATATAAAAGCCAAAATTTATAGAGTGATTGTCTCAGAGGAGCTCACATAATTAAGATAAAAAAAGATGTTCAAAACAAAATTAAGTTTAATTGATTTTATCTAGAAATAAAAATGATGTTGGGTAGTACTTTCTGATTGGGAAACGAATACTGGGAAAGTACTGCCAAAATTTTATCCACCACACCCTCCTCTCACTACACACACACACACACACACACACACACATTCTCTTTCTCTCCTTCTCATTCTCTCTCTCTGTCTCTTTCTCAGTTTTGAATAATTTGGCCATATTATAGCATTCATTAAAAATAGATTTCTGAGCCAATTAATAATGGATTTCTAGGTAATTTAGAACTGATTATTGACTTTTTAGAAACTAGGTAATTCATTTCAAATGGTTAAATCGATTTTCTTATTCAGGGACAACTGACTCATGGTAAGCACACATAACATGAAGTTGGCATTCTATATTCACCTGCCTTTCAGTAGTGGTACATGCCATTGAGAAACTGATTCAGTTTTCTCTTATAATAAGGTAAAAATACTTTGCATCTTGCCACATGTTTGTGTGCTGAGGACTCATTTTGTCCAATGTTCTGGAAAATCTCCCATTATATGATGGGGTGTTAAAAATGATTTAAGCATGAGAATCCCAACCATGCTGGCTGTTATTTTAGATTTTATTTAATCATTTACTTTAGATAGAGAGGGGGAGAGAGAGAGAGAGAGAGTGTGTGTGTGTGGTGGGGAGGGGCAGGGGGAGAGGGAGAGAGAGAGAGAATCTCAAATAAACTCCATGCTGAGCATAGAGTCCCACATGGGGCTGGATCCCACAACCCTGAGATCATGACCTGAGCTGAAACCAAGAGTCAGATGTTAAACCGACTGAGCCACACAGGCACCCCATGCTGGCTGTTATTTTAAAACATACAAATGATTGCTTGCAGAAAGAAGCAGAAAGCCATGGTTAAATTATTTGACTTACTTATTTCAGGAATATTACAGATGCAGATATATTTTAAGGAGGGATAATACATCTCTTCTACCGTAACTCAATTCTGGGGTGGAAATTAAAAAGTTAAGTGTTAGTAATGACATTTTATGATAAGATCTGATTGTTTGTTAGGAGTTCCAAATGACCTTTAATATTTGATTTTAAGATCCCCTCAGATACTTCAGCTACTTCATTTTGAAAATCCACTTCTAGATTTTTCATGTTTATCTAATTGTTTCTTTTTCTAATTACTCAAACTCAATGAGCAAACAGCATAACATCACTTGTTAAAATGAAATCTAAAGAATCTTTTATAACTGCACAAATTACTGATCTGCAAGCTGGTTCGTGATTTTTTTTTAACACAAAATTGAAGAGTGTTGTGTGGCTGGTTTACATTTTGGTGAACTTAGAACACGTATCTTCCAAATAAGCCAAGGTTAATGGTTTGCCAAATTGCTGATTTGGCCTAGAAGTTTTATAAGTTCCATCAATTTCAGTAAACAAGTATGCTGATTACTGCTGCTTAGATATGATCTTAGGATTTTTACACAAATACTGCCAGAATGTTTTTTCTAAGCCGGGTAATACTTACATTTATGGAGATAACTGAACCTTAGAATTGGAGAGGAATATTAATTTTCCCCTCTATAACACTTTTATTATTTCCTTTTACATACATTATCTCAGATGTTCATAATTACTCTAGGATATTAAGCTAGTTAATTACTGTTCTGAGATTTTAGTTTAATTAATTCATATGTCCAACCTATTATTTATTTAGCAGATGTTTTGCCAAATTCTTACATGTGCCTGGGCATGTAATGCAAAAAAAAAAAATGCATGTAATGCAAAAATGAGAGCAACAACAATAGTAATAACGTAATTTCTTTTTAATAAAGAAATAAAAACAGTCCCCTACCCAGGATAATTTTGCAGCTTAATGAGAGAGACATATAGGTAATTAAACAATTTCCTATTTGATTAAGAAAATGTGTATCAAATGATGAGAAAGCATCTTTAAAAACCTGGGAGCAAGAGTGCCTGGGTAGCTCGGTCAGTTGAGCATCTGCCTTCGGCTCGGGTCATGGTCTCTGGGTCCTGGGATCAAGCCCCACATCGGGCTCCCTACTCAGAGGTGAGTCTGTTTCTCTCTCTCTTCCTCTGCCTCTCCGCCTTCTTCTGCTTGCTTTCTTGTTCAAATAAATAAAATCTTTAAAACAAAACAAAACAAAACAAAAAACCTGGGAGCAAGGGGATCATGAATGCCATCCTTTAGGAGGCAAAATTTAGCTGAGTCTTGAGGTACCAATATCTTTAAATGTTAGTCCTCTTCCATTATTTTGTTTTTCTCTTTTGGGAAGTTCAATATTTTATATATTGCATTATTTTTATCTGCACTTTTGTTTATAATTCATGCTGAAATATTTGGCCACAATTTTTATTTTGCTCCATGACAATAATATTATTGTGAGTTTTCTTTCCTGTGAAGTGGTACTTTTTTTATTTCCTCCTTTAGCCATCTTTTACTTTTATGTATGTGTTATTGCAAGTCTTCTTTTTTTATTATTCATCAGTCAAATATTTCTTTCCAATATAATTTCTGTCCCATTGCTATTGATGTTCTCTCTGGGTTCACGTGACAGAGAAAGAAGATAAAAATGTCCAGCCCTTTCTTTTCTGCCTCCACAGAAACAGATTATTTCACTTGCATGCTGCCTCCAGGTTGTTTAATTTAGTTTCCCCTAATTTTCTTTGTTGGGCAAATTCAACTAGAGAGGAAGAAAATGGCTCCATTTCCTGAACGATCACCCTAGATAGAATTACTACAAACAAGGAGAATAGGTTCTACACCTCTAGGCATATTCTTCATCTGCTATTATTTCCTGAATTTTGCAAACTCTAGGTGATCCAGTCCTGTAGTTTCTTGCCCACTGTTTACAAGTTCTACTTTCCACATAACAGAACACAATTCAACCAAGTGCTTTGCCATATCATGACAAGGATTCCTCCAGTTTCCAATAGCACGTTCCTAATTTCCATCACTTCCTTCACTAATATCACATTTAATGTCCCTATTTCTATCAACAGTCTCTTCAGTTTAATCTGGGCTCTTTATACCATGTACTTCAAAATTCTCTGTTTCTTTTGATGACTCAATTTCAAAACCATTTATACTATTTGATGTATTTGTTGCAAAAACACGTTATTTCCCAGTACCAAAATCTGTATTAGTTTCAGCTGCTGCAGCGGCATACCATAATCTGGGTGGCTTAAAACAATGGAAGCTTATCCTCTCACATTCGGGAATTTTATAGTAAGAAAATGAGAAACCATTACCGGTAGTTGTCAATGGGGATGGTAAAAGAGAACTAGGTCAGGAGGTATGTTGGTTTTAAGCATTTTGTCATATTTTGATTTTTGTCTGTATGTGCATGAATTGCTTTTGCATTATATAGGTTGAAAACAAAAAATTGGAAAATTACATAAAATCAGTGACAGCCAAAAACAAACCCAAATGTACAGAAAATCAAATCATAACTTGTATTTAGTTATGCATACTATTTAACGACGGTAGTTGAGATGTATTAAATTGATGAGACCAGAGTGTAAGAAGCAAGTTTTTGAGAAAGAAGAATGAGAAGACAAGAGGAAAATGCTTCTAGACATATTTAATTGCCTTGGTACTCACTTCATGAGAGCTTCCCAAATACCCTCTGATATATAGTATTTCACAAAGAGAAGACATTATGTCTCCATATAAATTTATGTCCCAATTGAAAATAATATATTCAGATTATAACTGAGCCAACCCACTCTGGCATTCCTCCTTGAGAGTCTATGGACTGAGTTGGAAAAGCAGTGAGATTTATAAACAGTCTTTAGACTTCAACTGTATTTTCTCCTTGTGTTATTGTGTTATTATAGTGTTATATACTTTATATTGTGTTATGATAAAATATGCTTGATATTGAATATGAATATTGAATGAAGATGAATATTGAATATTGAATGAAGATGACATTTCCTAAGATACATCTTTAAAAAAAATAATAGAACAGCACGATAATCTGGAGCTGACCATTCATTCATCCATTTCCTTTTTTTTTTTTAAGATTTTATTTATTTATTTGACAGAGAGAGACACAGCAAGAGAGGGAACACAAGCAGGGGGAGTGGGAGAGGGAGAAGCAGGCTTCCCGCGGAGCAGGGAGCCCGATGCTGGGCTCGATCCCAGGACCCAGGGATCATGACCTGAGCCGAAGGCAAACACTTAACAACTGAGCCACCCAGGCGCCCCTTCATTCATTTACTTTTTAAAATAAATATTTATTCATCATTTAAAAACATAACTTGTAAAGTTTATGGAGGGAATGGCAGTAACTGTGTTAGGAATTGGGAGTCCAAATGTGAAACATGCTCTCCTTGCATTTAAAAAATGTCAGCATCAGAGGAGACATAAGGCAATATGATAAAAGTGTTACATGCAAAAGAAGACCCTTGGTCTTCACTGGCCTTTAATCACAAAGGCAAAGAAAGTAAATATAAGGTTTCCAGTATTACCCACTATTTGGGGGAGATAAACCTAAACAGTTTGAAGGATTTGTGTTCTCATATGAGGCAGAATTAGTCATTTCTATTTAGCATCCCATAGTAATTTTTTCAAAGCTCTTATATAGCCATCATACTTGGTTTAAAGTATTTTGCTTTTTTGTCCTTGTCTAGTTGTTTATAAACACATAGGAGAGATGGAATCTTGTTTTATGCAGTGGTGATTACCACTCTGTTCATCAATGTTACTCACAGTGATTGGTGTCTTTCCTGTTAAGATTTTTAAATTTTAAACTTTACAGGTAGATGATACTTATTTTTTAGATAACAAGTAAATGAAACCATGATTGTAATATTCATTGTTTTGACAAAAATTGGCTAATTCTCATAAATTAATAAACTTCCAATTACAATAACATTAATAGAAGATATAATTTTTACTTGTTACACAAACTATTGCTTAACTGGAACACAAATTCAGCAGTATTTAAGCTTCAGAAAACATTTGATACCTCATTGAGATGTAAGTACTAAAATTAAAGCTCAATTTATATCTGGTAAAATCAAGAGGGCTTTGGATGTTCTAACCAGAAGTTTCTGTCTCCACTCTGCTCTCATGGATAAGGTCTCCAGCTAAATAAGCTCTTTCTCAAAGGGACCAGGTATAGTCCTTGATTACTCCTAAGTAGCAGATTTCAGTTTCCTGTCGGCCTGTGGAATTATCCAAACGAGCCAATTACATCCTCCCATGGGAAACAGGGGGCACCTCCCACAGCCGGTTGTGTCCCTCTGTAGCATTCAGTATCCTTTTCCCCAGGCTGTGAATATGATGAATAAACTATTGTCAATTTAATTTGTCCAGTGTCACGTGCCATGTATTGGGCTGTCCTTCCCTTACAGCCAGGGTGAAAAGAAAATGATTAAAATACTCTTAACACGTCAAGTATTACAGTCAGTCTGTGCCTTATTGAGGAAGATGGTAGGTGAGGTTTCACCTTGGGCAAGGGGCAAGGAAGAGGTACCTTGTCAAAGAATTTAAAAACAATAATAAAACTAACTAAAACCAGGCTTGTTTTGTTGTTGTTGTTTTGTTTTGTTGTTTAATTATCATCAAGTACTGGTAGCATTAGTCATCAAATTCTCCTCTGATGGGATGGGCTATCCTCTTCCCCACCCTCACCCATCATTGTATGCTGGAATAGCTAATGCCTTGTATGCTTATCATCTGATCACTACAGATCTCTAGTAAAGGCAAAGTCATGATGGTAGAATGTGACAGTGTTGGAGAATTTCTTTCTAGTAAAAAAACCTGAAAATCTTCAGGGATATAGATGACATATTGGTGTCCATAGAAATGCCACTTATTGTTATGTGAAGAATCACAGGTGTTTAAGTGAAGATCATGTCCTAGGTGAAATTGAGGGTTAAAAACAGAATATAGGCTCCATGGCAAGTATTTTTTTTTTTTTTTTAAAGATTTTATTTATTTATTTGAGAGAGAGAGAATGAGAGACAGAGAGCATGAGAGGGAGGAGGGTCAGAGGGAGAAGCAGACTCCCCGCTGAGCAGGGAGCCCGATGCGGGACTCGATCCCGGGACTCCAGGATCATGACCTGAGCCGAAGGCAGTCGCTTAACCAACTGAGCCACCCAGGTGCCCTCCATGGCAAGTATTAATCCAAGAAGTCCTCCAAAAGTTTGGAAGGAGAAGTCTATATACAAGGACCACATGAGCATCATCCAAAACCAACAAATAAGCCACTGATGCCCAAATTTGAAAGTAAGTATACCTAAAATGGTATACTTCAAGTGCCTTTGAAAGATAGATAAATGTTCTCCCTGACAAATCCAAATGCAACCATTAACTTTAAAAGCGTAGACTTTTGAGTCCAAAATACGGAATACAAATCCCATCTTCTTCATTATATGTCAGTTGATCATTAGGAAAATGAGAAAGCTAACACTGAACAGAGTTACTTCAAAGAAGAGAGATGTTTGATATAAAACAGCTGGTGGTCTCTGGTGCTTGCTAGGGTTAGTAAAATGAGGTCATCGGCAAATTCCTGACGGGACAGCATTACGGAAGTACAGGTGTGCTCGAGAGCATCCACTGGCAAACAATCAAGATTGTTAAGGAATAAAAACAAACAAACAAAAATCATGGAAAATATTGTGGGGGTAGGAGGACGGGAATGATAGAGTATTTGTGTGATCACTGTGGAGACTCTGAAAGGCAGTAGTAGGAGCGGTCTTTAAATTCCTCAGGGACAGTGACTTAGAAGACGTGTGTTTGACTGCCCAGCCCTGAGTGACTATTGCCCTACAAAAGGTAAAGGGGGAAGCCAAACATACGTTAGAAGTCTAGGAAAATATTCTAACTGGTAAATAAAGAGGGTCTGACCTACTCTAAGTACAGTGGGAATACTATGAAGGGGCAAATCTGAAACTCATTTTGTTTGTAATTGTGACCGGATCTGGTGACAGTTCAGAACAGGTTTGAGGAATAGGACAGTATGTGTTGTGCTGTTATGAATAAGGGAGACAAGAATATAAAATGTTTTAAAATTCCCTGCTAAGGAACTGAAAGTAATATGGGACATGGCAGAGGAGAGAAATTATTGGTATAACAAGAGAGATCTTATACATTTGGCTTATTATAGATTTAAGAAATTTCATAAGCAGAAACAGAATACTCTTAAAATAAGAAGTTGTGGCTAAGTCCAAGTTCCATGAAATAATAAATAAATAAAGTGGTAGCCTAGGCCGGTTAAGAAGGACTATATATAATCAATCTCTGCAAGACTTGTTTAACTGTCAGGTTCCACATTTAAATGTTACTGCCATTTTACACATGGGTTAAATTAACTTAAATTAGTTGGCAATTAGTGTAATAAGAATGATATTTTCAATTAATTTTCCATATTTAAAATAAACAAATAGGAAGCTGAAAATTTATGTCTGGCAGCTTTGCAACAAGAAGCAAGTTGCTGGGAGGAGATAAGGAAATCAAGGCAGGAATGAGATAGAAATTTTGGCTAATTTCTAATTTAGAAATTTTGGAGCAGATGTCTCAGTGTGTCTTCAAAATGGGAGAAGAATAAAGTAATATGAGGAAAAGTATGTCTTTCGATAAAATATTCTAGTGACATATGATAGAGATAAATATAGAATAAAATACTAAATGAATGAATCAATTAATAAATGTCCATTCTGAATTGATTGACTAAGTATCTTGCAAGAATTAGATCAAGAGATTTTATAGCTCTATTTAATGAACTAACTCCAAGAAATGAAAAGAAGGAGAGGGAAATAGGATGTCTGGTTAAGCACCGTGAATACTGAAATGATTTATTCACTTTTACAAGTTTTTCTTGAGCTCGACCTCAAGTGCTAAGGCTGTTTTACTACTATTTTGATATAGAGGGAAATTATACCATGCCTTCAAAACCCACTCAGAGTGTGCAAGAAACCTTTAATTATTTAAGATTCATTCATCATTTGGGTGTTGGGAGAGGCATATAGTGCAAAGGAAGATCTTAACTTCACCATAAAGGAGGAAGAGGGGGAGACATAATTGGGAGGGGGGGAGAGTTGGCATTTAAATAAGATACAAAGGAAAACATGGAAGAAAGGTGGTTGAGTTATATAGAAAATCTTCCGAGGCAGTATCTTCACTGCAAAACGTTATTTCCTTAAAGATGGCATATAGAAAGAGATAGTATTTAAAAATATAACAAAACATTTAAAGGGAGTATCATAGTAGAAATAAACATACAAACACGAGTGATAAAATTGCATATTATGTGTATCTGTGTGTGTGTGCCTCTATATTTTATAGGGATATATGCAATTGATATAAATATACACATTAAAATATATAACATAAATGTGTATTCATGCATATGTTTGTATAAGAATATTTAAATAGCATTATCCACATATGTATTGTATCTATATATACTCAACTACAGAGTCTGTAAGCAGATTATGTCCAGAGTATTTGCAGAACTTAATTGTGACGAACTGCGTGTGGGATAAGCCATGCTCAAAGGATGGATACATGGTCCATTTCATGAGAACAAAAATATCAAACAAGTATAAACTGCTATAATAAGTACAAACAAGTATAAATTATGATAGTAGAAAATGTATATTGTTTGGAATTACATATTTACTAATAAATATCACCAGTAGGGTTGGCTTCATGAAATGAGATCTGTGTCACAGAGGAAGGTCCATGCTCGGGGTTTGATGCTTTGTGGCTGTTGGTTTGAAATTATTCATCATTTCATCTTAATTTAATGAAGTCCAATGGGACAGTAGATTCTCACCTGCCTGCTTCCTGGCTCTACCCAACAACAGGCGCAACTCCCTGCACTGGTGGGTTCTTGGACACGGTGCAGGGAGGGTCAGTGCCCGTTCTGAGCACCCGCTTATCCACAGGGTGGGACCCGGGGTGCCGGTGAGGGTCTGTACTTGGCACGAATATCCCCGTGCCTGAGAGTGTGCAAGAATTAAATAGCAAATACAAAACATCGGGAAAGGTCAAGAAAGACAGTACTTTTTTTCTTCCATTTAGAAAAAGGGTCCTGGCATTTTTATTTTGCACCTGATTGCACAAATTCTATGCGTGGCCCTGGCCACTACTAATTATTAACCTTTCAGAATGCCCCCTTCTCCTGATAATAAAAAGCGACTTTTATTTTCTTCTGCCTGGGTGCCAGCCTCTCGTGAACTGCTCATCCATGCAAGGGGCCGGCCATCCAGGTATCACCACATTTTCAGTGTCTGAAGCAGCTGTTCTCTCATTCTGCCCAAACCCCTTTCAGATGTTTACATTGCTGTTTTTAGTGGAAATTGGGAAGATAGTGGCTCTTATCCCACTTAACCGTTTTAACCTGTGCTTAAGGTACAAGGAGTTAAGGGGCGCCTGGGTGGCTCAGTTGGTTAAGCGACTGCCTTCGGCTCAGGTCATGATCCTGGAGTCTCTGGATCGAGTCCCGCATCGGGCTCCCTGCTCGGCAGGGAGCCTGCTTCTCCCTCTGACCCTCCCCCCCTCATGTGCTCTCTCTCTCTCTCATTCTCTCTGTCTCAAATAAATAAATAAAATCTTTAAAAAAAAAAAAAAAGGTACAAGGAGTTAAAAAGAAAAGGGCAGAGGGAAGGGGGGACTCAAATCCCCACCGCTTCGCTGAAGAGATAGACTGGTACTGACATGCCATTCTAAAATTCTAGTTTTCAGAACAAGGGAGACATTCTTTGTAAAAAGCCATGGGGAATCTGAGAAATGGGCAAAAACAAATATGAAGAAGCTGAGACTATAGTGTGCTATTTCATTTCTGAACGGAGTGACTTGAATCTAACATGTGTGGAGAGATGGGCTATCCCTGCATGAGAAGAAACGAGTATTCTTAGATCCTTTTCACTTATTTATATTGTGTATAGGCTAATAATATATAGTTTTAACAAGCCTCATTTCATGTCTATGTAGTTTTCTGATTTACTTTGAAACATTTTTTTACATTAGAATTCTTTTGGCATATTAGCTAATATTTTGGGGGGGAAGAGTTTAATTCCTCCTTTAAACAGTTTTTTAAGTATTTTAATTTTTGTTTTTCAGTTTAAAATAGTTTAAAATACTAGCAGCAGAAGAGTCACCATGAATGTAATATATCAAGATCAGATTTGCAAGAGTCAGGGAAGAATAATATAAAGGGTATTGGTATACATATGAAGTTAGAATGATCCTAACATCAGGATGAGGTTGGCTCTGTCTGTATGATGCAAAATGTTTGATTGTTGGAATAGATTAAATGGATTATTATAATTGCTTTTTTTCCCCTGCCATAGTGGGAGATAATTTAGACTGCTGAGGAAGGGCCCCTTTGTTAATAACAACTAATAAGTCTTTGTCAACACAGCCTAAATCAGACCCATTAACAAGAGGGTAATCATCGGCTTCCTCATTTTGAAAAAAAAAAAAAAAATTGTAGAGTCTAGAACCAGAGTGAGGAAGCTAAAGAGTCTAGGTTTTTTTCTGCCTATAATTGCTATTTGACTCTGAGTAAGATGCTAGCTGCTTCTGAGATTATAAGTATGAAAGTTGTTTGAGAACATGGAAAATATACCACATAAATTCAGAACCTTTCACCTCAAGTAATGATAATGTACTGCTCAATCCAATTACTTTGAACATTTCAGTAAGTAGAAATGTAGTCAGATATTTTCTATTCTGTTGTATTGTTATTGCTTCAATGTCATTGATTATTTTAATTTTCCAAGCATATTAAACACCATATGATTCAAGTTAACTTGATTTAATTTACCTTGGTTATAATTATGAATCAGTGATTAGAATATCATAAATGTGCTATAGAGAATGGGAAACATTGATTTATTGGATCCACTATTTAATGTAGAAACTCCTAAAACAGAGCATTATAGGGCTTTAGAACATGAACAGGAAATTAGGGAAGACTTGAGTTGTAATACTAAAACTGCACTTGCTATTTGCGTGGATATTAACTTGGTTATGAAATCTCTTTTCGCTTTAGTTTTCTTACCTGAATCTGGGAATAAGGAGAAGCAAAGATGTGTCCCTGTCCCTTTGGTGCATTATGAGAAAGGAAAACAATTACTTTTCTTACCACTACTCCTTCATTTTTTTAACACTCAGTTCATTTATATCTTTTTTTTTGTTTATTTCTCCCTTTGTAACTTAGATTAATATATTTAAAATCTTAATTAACCAATATAAAATAGATTTAAGAATCACTAGAAAAATAAGAAAATTAACAAATTTACGTTTCTTCTCAAATGTTCCATTTGCTCAAATTTGTTAATTACATTTGGAATTTGACATTGTCCAAATCTATGACATTTACCTTCTGTGTTTACGTTTCCCACCATTTCTCAGAATCTTAGCTCAACTTCAAAATGGATTCAATGCTCATCACAGGTCCTTTTCAATTAATTTTCCGTATTTAAAATAAACAAATATCCATTTCTATCTATCCATTTCTATCCATTTCTCAACCATCACCATTAGAATTTCAACATCAAGTTTGCTTTGTTTTATTTTTCCCAGGATGCCTCATGGATATTATAATTAAGAATCCTCACCCTTCCCATATTGAAACTCTCAGTCTTTTACCTTTATATGTGAATTAAAAAAAACTGTAAGCCATAATATTCTTAGTCAACACATTGTTCCATTAGCACTCTGAAAGACATGACAAAATCTTTGGTTATTAGAAGGTGATGCAGAGAAGACTAAAGCCAGGCTTAAAATTCTCTATTATACAGTTGACTACTAAGAAGAGCTTAAAGAGCAAATACCTAGAGGACCAATAGGGACATCAGATGAGAAAGTTATCAAAATGTGACAGCAAAAAGTGTACCAGACTCAGATCAGAATATTACTATGGTTGTATTCTTTAATTATTCAAAGATAAAAGTTACTCTTTTACCTTTATTGAAGCATTATAAAAGATAATAAACTTCTAAATACTCTTTTAGGAAGAAATAATGGTGTTGAAAACCTATAAAGCTAAATAAAATGAACATCATCAAAAAAGTCTTGAATAAATTATTGATAAAGTTCTGTATTATGTTTGAGGAGTAATAAGGCATAAATGAAGTTTATGGCAAAGGTGAAAATTTTATGGAATGTGTTTTTGACAGTCCTTAATAAATTGTTGTACTATCAATGTTCTAAGGGTTAGTAGATTTAACAATTAAAATCAATAATAACAGAAAGACCACAACATTAAAACCGTCCACAGCTACCAAAGTACGGGGGATCCCTGAACAGCATGGGTTTGAACTGCTCAGGTCCACTTATACATGGATTATTTTATAGTACAGTACTGTAAATGTATTTCATCTTATGATTCTCTCTCCTTTTTTAAAGATTTTATTTATTTACTTAGAGAGAGAGAGCGAGAGCACAAGCAGGGGGAGGGGCAGAGAGAGGGAGAGAGAGAATTCCAAGCAGACTCTGTGCTGAGGATGGAGCTGAACACAGGGCTCAATCCCATGACCCTGAGATCATGACCCGAGAGGAAGTCAAGAGTGGGACGCTTAATCTGAGCCACCCAGGTGCCCCCCTCTTATGGTTTTCTTAATAACATTTTCATTTTCCTAGCTTACTTTATTGTAAAAATATAGTATATGACACATAACACACAAAATATGTGTTAATCAATGGTTTATGATACCTCTAAGGCTTCCAGTTAACAGTAGGCTATTTGTTAATTTTTTGAGGAATCAAAAGTGGTACATGGATTTTTGATTTTGTGGGTATTGGTGCTCCTAACCCCCATATTTTTCAGGGGTCAACTGTATTTAAAAAGAAAACTGCAACTTTAGAAAGAAATGCTCAAAGTTAATTTAAAAAAAAAAACAATGCTCCTATTTTAAAAGCTACACTACTAGAAATATAGCCACAATAGAATAAAATAAAAGAGGCCATAATAGAAATATATTTTAAAATTTGAAGCCATTAAAAGTGAATATGCCCAGCTACGTGCACCCCGATGTTTATAGCAGCAATGTCCACAATAGCCAAACTGTGGAAAGAGCCAAGATGTCCATCAACAGATGAATGGATAAAGAAGATGTGGTATATATATACAATGGAATATTATGCAGCCATCAAAAGGAATGAGATCTTGCCATTTGCAACGACGTGGATGGAACTGGAGGGTATTATGCTGAGCGAAATAAGTCAAACAGAGAAAGACATGTATCATATGACCTCACTGATATGAGGAATTCTTAATCTCAGGAAACAAACTGAGGGTTGCTGGAGTGGGGGGTGGGGTGGGAGGGATGGGGTGACTGGGTGATGGACACAGGGGAGGGTATGTGTTCTGGTAAGCGCTGTGAATTGTGCAGGACTGTTGAATCTCAGATCTGTACCTCTGAAACAAATAATGCAATATATGTTAAGAAAGAAAAAAAGAAGAAGAATGTAGCAGGAGGGGAAGAATGAAGGGGGGGAAATCGGAGGGGGAGAAGAACCATGAGAGACGATGGACTCTGAAAAACAAACTGAGGGTTCTAGAGGGGAGGGGGTTGGGAGGATGGTTTAGCCTGGTGATGGGTATTGAGGAGGGCACGTTCTGCATGGAGCACTGGGTGTTATGCACAAACAATGAATCATGGAACACTATATCTAAAACTAATGATGTAATGTATGGGGATTAACATAACAATAAAAAAGTTAAAAAAAAAAAAAAAGTGAATATGCCCAGGAAAATTTCACAGGTGTAATGCTAAACACAAAGAATAAGCCACAGACCAGTGATTACAGTCATAATGTACAAAATAAAAACAAACCTAGTCAAAAATGTGTGAATGTACATATTTATATGTAAGTGGCCGTTACTGTGACTGAAAAGAAGCACAAGCAACTGCTGACAGTGATTTGCTCATAAAAACAAAATGGCAGTGCTCTTTTTTTTATGGATTTAATTTTTAACATAATACACTGAAAAGTATTTAAATGTTTTAAGAAACAAATAGGATCAATATTAAAAACAGGAATTGTGAGTTCATTAAATATCCTACCATTGATATGAATAAATGATATTTTATATACTCTCATTCATTGGAGATAGACTGCTCCTAGTCTTTGCTAATGTTTGTAAATAATGACTCTATGCTCTAAATAATGACTTCCTGTGCAATTTTAAGATATAAAACCAGCTGTACAGCTAATAAATTCAATGGAGGGGGATGCATTCACACTATATATAGTCATATACATAGCTCTGTGTGTGTGTGTGTGTGTGTGTGTGTGTGTGCATGCACGCGCGTGCTTCTGGTACTTTGTATCCTGTACATAAACTGCTAAAAATTACATTTGATCTAATAATCTTTATATTTCAAAGACAACCAATGAATCAAAAAATGGATTTATATAATGTGACAATTATTCATGTGTAAATGCTCAGACCAAGCAATCATCCAGCATAAACTGTGTTTTAGGGGACTGGATGAAAGTCTAGTGCACTACCATATAAAGGGGAATACAGAAATTAGTTTTGTTTGTTTGTTTTTGGTGCATCTGTATTAGAATTGTTCCTCTTACGTTTCCTTCCCTTCGTTTCCATATTTATTTCAGTGGATAGAATAAATCTTATGTTATTTTCATATCTCATTCATCAATAGCAATCTGAATTAGTTCTTCATAAAACAGTTAAAGAATGCAAGCGAAAAATTAGAAATTTGTTAAGGGAAAAATTCAATATGTCAGGACTAGTGGAATCTCCTACCGTCATATCCTTCCTTGATTCATTTATTTGTTCATTCCTTCATTCCTTTCTTATTTCATTTCTTTCTTTCTTCCCATCAAACTGATCTTTAGAAATATTTTATAAACCTTGCAGTCCTTATTATTGCAGTATATTCTTTACAGATCTATGAAGCTGAGATTGCCAACATGCTAATCTTCCTATGTTTTATCTTCTTCCAAGATAGGGCTTGCCTTTTCCTGTGTTCCTTAGTATAATATTTTTCAAGCTTGAGTAAATGCACCATTTTTCCTTAAAACTGAAAATGGCCAGTTTGACGCAAATTTTATTTCAATCAAATCTTGTTTAAGTACACACAAATACAAATTTATGTTCTTTATTATTTTACCTCTTATTTACATATATCCCCATTTAAATTACACTCACATGGTACTATGGAACTAATAATTTCACATTAGCAACATTAATTTTCTTCTTCCAGTGTGTTAATATCACTTAGATTGCATTGTGGGTTTTTTTCGTTATTTGTTTTTAAGTTCGACAAGCCGTAAGTTTGTGCTGTGTGATGCTCTGCTTCTTCCACTGTTTCCTTCTATAGGCTATTGGAAAACCGCAGGTCATACTGCACACCAGGTTATCCTTTCACCTTCTTTTGATGTGAATGCATCGTTTACATGTTAAGTACATGTTAATTCTGCCTCTTTTCTTTCCTGCCTATTCCCTCGACTTGATAATAAACAAAAAAAAAAAGGAAAAGCAGTAGGAGCATAGGTATCTCTAATCAAGTGGTCACCCAGAAAAATACTCTGAAAATGTTGAGAGAGTTATCTTTAATAGCATTACTCTTGCTATTAATTAATCATTATTGTTATTACTAATGGAAAAGACACAAACTTCTAAGAATACATATGTGACTTCTATTAAAAAAAAAAAGCTAAAATGGCAGAATTTTCAGTACTCAGAAAGACTATGTTTGAACCTGGACTCCTCCACTTTCTATTTGTGTTGATTTATACAAGTTAGTTGATTTCTCTACTTCTACTGGACATTATTCTACTTCTTTGGACAACACTAAACAGGCAATGAAGACTTTATTGAAGGTCATTGCTATGGAGCAGAGAGGATAGAATTCAGCATGAACTTACATCTGCTGAAGCAAAGGACTGGAGTGTTTTTAAGTGTTGGGATGGCTAGTGGAAAGTGCTGGAGGACCTACACAGGGATGATCAGTGGGATTGAGCTATTCCTAAATTTAAGTGTTTTTCTCTGTGGTTAAGCTATCTATGTTTGCTAATTAGTGCCCATAGTTTCCTACTCTACTTCAGAGACGGGGAGATCTGGACAATATCTTCCCTGGTGGTCACATTTCAAAGGGATGGCTCCCAGGTTCTTGAAAGAGACATTCTTGAGTTTTAAACTGTCAAGAGGTTATTTTAAAAAGATTTACAACTTAAAGGGGCAGAGAGAGAATTTTTAATTTTAAGCTTTCTAAAATAAATGCTCCAAGAAAAAGGAGGTCAGAAGAGGCCTAGAGTCAGAAAGAAGGCTACCTTAGTCTTAATCAATCTGAGGAGAATGTTAAGGCCATTTGGTCAGTGCTGTAAAAATGAAAGTAATGGCAATACATAGTTCAATGGATTTTTGATGGAATTAAATAAAATTATAAAATTAATTTACCATAAGACTTGGAATTTAATAAATACCCAATAAATTTTATTATTGTAATTATTATTAATATTATAAATATTTTTATTATTCTGGTGCTCTCAAAGTTTCTAGCGGAAATGTCCAGTGTACACACAAAACTTATTTATGGGGCCTACTTAATATATGGGATAGCCTTATATAATCTGCTCAACTTAACTTCCTGTTTCAAAAACATTATTTGGTGAAGATAAAATAACTAAATTAACAATAGCAACAACAGCAAGAATAGGACAAAAACAAAAATCTAGGTATTTATCAATTGTTCAAGGCCTAACATTAAATATTAAAAAACTAACTCACATATATAATACAAATAAAAAGAGAGAGCTGATTAGACTTAATAAGCAATGAGAACAGTGTATGAAGTCAAACTTCAATATATAAATGTAAAAAATAAAATGGTAGAAAACTGCTTTCAGGCTCTACGCTTGGCTGGAATACGGCTGCCATGGGCAATCACTTTTCGAAGAGCCTCAGAGATTCCTTTCAAGACATTATGATTCTGGGCAATGTGTTCTGATATCTTCCAGAATCAGTTGTGCTTTGATGTTACAGAGCTGAGCTCAAAACTAGGAGCGGCCAATAGAGCTCTTAGTTTGACCTAATACTATGATGATACAAAGGATCTGTGCCACTGCTCTGAATGAACGCAGAATCAAGTGGCAAAGTCGATGCTTACCCAGGACCCAATACTCAAGAACCTGCCTCTCTTGACTCTAGGGAGGATAAATACTGCTGGTGCTCAGGCAAAATATTGATTGAGGAGCATTGTGCAATCTGCATTCATTGCTGAAATGAAAGTGTTTTGGGTCTGAAAGAGCTTCCATCTTGGTATTCAGGATTATGAAACTGACAATTTATAATTCAGGCTTTGAAAACTCCATTGACTTTATCAGGCTACAAATATGAAACAAGCTGATTTAGATCACTGCAGAATGCCTGTGATCTGAAGCCATGCCACCTGCTCACTATTTTAGGGTGCTTACCCTTTTCTTTTTTACCCACCGTTCCCAATCTACATTATAGCATAGCTATCCTTCAACCCACATCTGAAGTGTCACATCCTCTATAAGGATACAAAATATTTCTCTCTGCTGACACCTCAGGAAAAAAAAAAAAAAGAACATAGTGAATCACTCTTGGGGCAATTTAACTTTATACTATTTGCAGTACATTTTAAGGAATTCACACGGTTAATTATTTGAAGTGGGGAGTGTGGTTTCTGGAGACAAACAGAGGCATGCTGAACCCCAGCTCAGTAACTTACTCATGTGTATCAATAGCAAATCATGTAATTTCTTTAAAGTCTCAGTTTCTTCATTTGGAAAGTGAGGATAACAGTAGTACAGAGGCCATATACTTTTGGAAATTAAATGATACAATATGTAAAAAAAAAAAACAAAAACAGGTAATAGAGTTTCTGGTATAATAAAGATTTGTTGTTGTTGTCATTTTCAGTAATAATTGCTCAAAATTGTTGTTTAAATAGAAGTTAACTTCTTATCCGGAAACTACCTATTTTTGTTCCATAATGAATTATTGAAAATCGGACTTTAATCCAGAATATGTAAGAATACATACTTAAAAATCAATAGTCTCAAAAGTATAAAAGTCCATGTGAATGCTTCTATATAAAACAATCCCCAAACATATCAGTCCTCTTATCTCAGAGGTTCTCAACCTCCATCTGTCCTGGATCTCAACAATGCTTCTTTTTCTCACCCAGCCCTCATTCCTCCAATGCTGCTCTCAGGAAATGAATGCTGTAACTCACTTCTCCCTCAGTGAGTCTGGTAGCAAGTCTCCCTTCTTTCAGTTCCACTTCACCACCTGTGGAATAAAAGATATTGCAACTAAAAGAATTATTGTACTACGGGCTTCTGGATGGCTCAGTTGGTTGTGTCTGACTCTTGGTTTCGGCTCAGGTCATGATCTCATGGGTCCTGAGATGGAGTGCTGTGGTGGGCTCCGCACTCAGTGAGGTGTCTGCTTGAAGATTCTCTCCCCCTGCCCCTCCTCCCACTTGCTCTCTCACACACACACTCTCTTTCTCTCTCTAAAATAAATAAATCTTAAAAAAATAAAAGTCTTAGTGTACTAAATTGCGAGATTGTGTGGGTGTGGATGTTTCTCCCAACATCATTTCAGACTATCAAGTTGCAAATGGAATGGCTTTTCCTTAGGGAAAATATTCCTTCCTAAATATGTCTTCAACTGACAGTACTTCAAAAACCATTAAATTCGAAATCTGTGAGTTACCTCATAGTTCATCCAGTCCAATATACTTCCCAATGCTGAAATTCTACTGTCTTGAATCTTCTTTTAAAAACATCCTCCTTCATTCTGTTGCCATTCATGCCTCTCCATACATGCGCACACTTCTGCACAATCCTCCCCGAGCATGCTTTCCTCAACAGTAGTCCATTGTCAGGTACCAAGGGACACCAACTTTCTAGAACTAACTCTTTGATAACAGATTTACTGTTCTGTTCTTTTTCCCCCATGTCAGGCTCCATTTCCATTTGCAAAATCAGAATCACATTTGAACTAGGTCTGCCTGGCAGGGCATTATATTATAATCATATTATAATCACCTTAGGTCCTCTTTAGATCATTCACTGACATTCTCTTGTAAGACTTCCCACAGGTATCCTTTGGATCCCCTTGTTCTTTTTACGATTCCAGTTTTTCAAAGTCTATGACCTTGGGTGTCACCACGCCTAAATCTATCAATTTACTTTTTACTTAGTCATTGAATCTCTCTTCCCCTGTCAGGGACTATGGAAGGATTTTACTCTGTTTACAAGCTAATAAATTAGCCACCACAGTTTTGTGAATATCAGGAGAAGGCACAAGACTTCTGGTTCAGAAAAAAAGGACTCTCTTATAGCCCAGGCTGCATGAACTTCATGTTCGCATATGTTTCCTGTTGCCTCCATGTTCCACAGTAACCTAGGTAATTCTGTGTTCACTGCAGATTTGACTGAACTTGAGAGAAATCCCATGCTTAGGAAACCCCTATGTTTTGTAAAGAGGCTATTAGCAAATTTGTCCAATTTTTGCCCAGAGGAGGACATTATCTTTATTTTACTTGACGGAAAACAAATTTGCCCTCTACTCAAAAGGTAAATACTATCATTATCTTACAATATGTTTGCTGTACAACAGCCATGAAAGGGCAGTCTGGAACAAAAACTTTTAATGTTTTGTTGTTGTTGTTGTTGTTTTCTCTTAGAAGGTGTGCAAGAAAGCAAGACATTTGGAGAATTATCTCCCAACATCTCCATGCCCTATTTTTTTTTTTAACACATTGAAAGGAAGGAAAAGGGAAGTAATGTAATCATACAGTTTTTCTCCAAGCATTGTTTTGTGTTTTACATATATGATCTCATTTTAATCCTCTCAAATTATCTAGAAAAGCAGCTATTATTATTCTAATTTAACAGAGGCAGGAGGTGGGGCTTAGAGTCAGATTTTCGATCCAAATATTGCCAATTTCATGATTCCATGCTCTTTTCTCAGAATTATTCAGATGCCATAATATTACTTAAAGGTCAGCAATGGCACTTGAAATGGCTATATCATCCCGCAGCTTCTACACTGAAGTCTTTTTTTGTATGTCTAAAATCAGTTAATTCACAGAAGTAAAAACCTACAATTAGTGCCTACTCATTTGGTATAAATAATAGACTTTTGCTTCTTGGATAAATACTCTGAAAGAAAACATAGGTCAGGTAACTGGGACAAGTGGACAAGATTTCTGGTTAAAAGTTCTAGGTTTCAAGTCATTACTATTCCCTTATTTTAGTTAGAACTTATAAATTTCAGAGTCATCCTTTTTAGTGAATGTACTTGACCACATGACAGTAAACTGATATCATAAACTAATGCAAGTTAATCAAGTAAAATATTTAACTGAATTTACCAGTTAAAATATTTCCTTTTAAATGAGGTCTTTTAAAAAAAAATTCAATGCTTTATCAGGCTTTCTGATCATGAAGTCATTCAGATTCGATATCATAAAGAGATACACCTGGGTAGAACCTTTGTCATCACAGGAATCATCCCACAGAAATGGGTATCTTTTCTTCTTTGCAAAGAATTGATGTTGCCCACTGGACAGTAAAAGCATCCCTTATACTTAATTATCCCAACCATAACTAGATAGATATCCTAAGAATATGGAAAAATATGTTTTCTCATCAAGAATCTTTATGAGCTCCTGGTCTAGCATTCTATGTTCATATCATGCCTCTGTGTCATTCTCTAGAGATTTTGTCCTCAAATACGTACGCTTAGATATCCATTCTTTTATTTACTGATGTCTGATGGGAAGTGAATTTCCCATTACAGAGCAGATACAAGTTAACCAAGTCTGAACAAATATGGAAAATATAACCTTGACCTCAGTATCCAAAAAACAAAGATCTTACCAGTTGAACTGTCTGATTAAAACTTTAAAAATATTCACATTATTGCATGTCCTTTATGCCAACTATTATCTAATTGCCTTCACTATAATAGAGTTTGCTTGGAATGATTTTACTGCTAAAAGTAAAATCAATGGGAAGATAACAATAGGTAACTCTTTCAATAGGAATTGCTTAAAATATGACAGCATCCCCTTCCCTTATTGAATTATAAAAAAAAGAGACATTCAAAGCAAGAGTTGTTTTAGGTTCTTGAGAGAATATCTTTTGAAAAGAAGCATCATTATCGTCCCTCCAAATATTTAGAGGAGAATGAGAAAGTTTAGTTACAAATAATGAATTGCCAAATTTGAAGCAAAGGAAACTGACAAGTGTCAAATCTGAAATAAGAGGTCGCAACGGGAGAATAGAATCCCTCCATATGTGCGAAGGAATTTATTGAAAGCAGAGTGGAAAGGTAAATATCCCAAAGTTCATTTTTCCTTTTGCTGAATACTACATGAGGAGAGATACTTTAAACAAAATAAATCTTAGACTGCTGTTTATTTTACACAAACGTAATAGTACCAAAAATGTAGAGCTGCCAGTTCAATGTTTAAGATCTTTACACCACGAAATCGTCTTACACATTGCATATCATTAGTAGTAAATCACCACATTACTTTAAATTAACAGCAAAGGCTAAAGTTGAGAGGGTAATTATTAAATATAACTGACCTGAACCATAGACAAAGAAAAAGAAAATAGGTAATTCATAAAAAAAAAACTCAGTAGAGAACTATATCTGTCACAGATTCATGAACATTTTATTATCATGGAATTAAAGATCATCTCATTCAAACCATTCATGTCAAAGATGTAGAAATTTGATGCAATAATTTGTACAGGATGGAGAGATTTTTAACACACTACCATGAGAAGAATTCAAGCCTCTTAAGTGATGAACGCTATTCTAAATTATAAGTTGAGAATTTTAAAAAATAAAGGACACAATGAAATAGCATTAACTGATATACTTTTAAAACTTTATACATTGAAAAAATTTGTTTATAGGTAATAAACCTGGTAGTATGGTTACATTTCTGTACTTTATACATACAACTATTTTGTTTATTTTATATATTTCACCATGTTGTAATATACTTCCCCCAATATATTTAATAAACAGAAGGTAATGTATTATATTTTTTCATGTATCTCTATTCATAATCCAGTTCCATCTACAAACTATTTAGTCAATAATTGTTTGTAAAACCAAAATAAATGCAGAGTTATTTAAGTTCTCTGCAGATAATATTCTTTTTCTCACATTATTTGACATTTGACACCATAGTCCTAATGGAAATAATTATTGATAATTTCGGAAATGAAATTATTATTATTATATACATATATATGCTATAGAAGCCTCCTGTTTTTTTGGTGCATTACATACTGTGTGTGAGAAGAAACAGAATTTTTTTTTTTTTTTAGAAATTGTGCTCTTCATTTTCATCAGAGGTATATTAATAGTCAACAGTTATCTAGTATCAAGATGAATTTGTAATAAAATAATCTACATTTACCACGAGCATTTTTATTAACAGTTCTTCCAAGTCCTCATACATTTATTTACAATTTGAAATAAGGAACATAGTCTTTTTTCCTTGTGAGATAGATTAAAATAATTCGTAATACGGTTACCGTTCATACCATAAATTAGACCTTTTCATTGGATCTTTAAAAAAAGTATAGGTGCTTACTCATATGGCATTTTCTGGAAAGAACGCTAAGCAGTTGTTAAAAATAAAAATGGGAAAAAAAATAAAAGGGAAATGAAATCCATCAACCAACCACTCCAAGAAAACGATTTCATTGGATAGAATCTGTCCAGTAAATTCATGTTTACAGAATAGCATTTGGAAATATTTTACTCCACAAAAGAGATTTAAGAGAGATGTGGATCCCTAGAAAGGTGAAAAATGGAGGCAGAGATATTATTCAGAGACTTCTGCACTGATTCTTTTTTCTCACTCAAGGTGAAGACATTGCCTTACAGATGCTAATTCTGGTTCCAAAGCAAGAAATGCCACTGTTTGTAAACAACCCCTTAATAGGGAAAACACAGATTTTTCAAAGTAAATTCTGTGGGAATGGTGATATAAGCTCCAGATATAAAAGACAAGGAATTGAGCTTCTAGATCTAGTGTAACCTAACTTTGCATGGGAAATAACATATTGTCATCTTGCTAGAGACTCTGGGCACACACACACACACACACACCCACCCACACACACAAAGCTACATAGTTATATGTTCCAACTGTCCCTTTCTTCTGCGGTCACCATGCTCTTATTTTACCAATCACAAATCTCCTGAAATTTTGAAGCCGGTATCAGCATTGACCATGAAGTAAAGTCCTCAATCACCAACACAGTTGTAGTTTGGAAGGAGTGTTAGTGAAGTGTGAAGGAAAGGGGTGAACTAAACATAATTTGAAGATACATAGCACCCCACATCAGTGAGGCAGGCTTTTTGCTTGGCAATTCTTATCAGTGAACTTCATCTTCATCCATTTTAGCTGTACTTGTAACCAGTCAGGCCCTATGGCTGAGGCTAAACAACCAAGCCAGTGGATAAGATAGTACAAGATCCAGCTCCTTAGCCTTAAGTTCCATTTAGTCAATGAAGAGTCAAAGAGGCTGTTTGAGCCCATATGCACATTAGTGAGTGTTATGTGAGTTTCAAGTAATTTTTTTAAATTTTATAATATGATAGGTAAAATTATTTGTATAGTGGAGTAGAAATGTTGTCTTTACAAAAGAGTCCTCAGTGAATATCCTTTATTAAATTATTAACTTCCATCACACTCTCTTGCCTTACTCTGCTTTTCATTTTTGATAACATATTCATTTAACAATATTTTCATTTAAGCCCCTTATCCCAGGCAGTGTGCTTGATGATCAATTTATTGGCAAAGGACATACTCAGGAAAAAGCAGCTCTTGAGAGCAGAAAGTCTTTGTTATATTTTAATTACTTTATTGAAATATAATACAACTGCTATGGAAGGCACCCACTTAAACTGCATAATTCAGTGGTTTTTAGTATAGTCACAGAATTGTGCAATCATCACCACAATCAATTTTAGAATATTTTCTAAATATTCCAAAAAGAGATCAGGTATTTAGCTGTCACCTCCCCAATACCCCCACCACATCTGCCCTAGGCAGCTAATCTACTTCTGTCTCTATAGATTTGTCTATTCTAGACATTTAATAGACATATAATGGTAGAAAATATAGTCTTTTATGATTGATTTTTTCACTTAGTATTTCATTCCTTTTTATGGCTAAATAATATAGCATTGTATAAACTTATTTTTTCCCCATTCATCTGTTGATGGATATTTGGATTGTTTTCACATTCTGGTTACTATATATAATGCTGCTATGAACATTTGTGTTACAAGCTTTTGTGTGGGCCTCTGTTTATCTTTCTTTTGGGGACACATCTAGGAGTGGAATTGTTGAGTCATGTGGTAACTTTATGTTTAATTTTAGAGGAACTGCCAGACTGTTTTCCAAAGTAGCTGCACCATTACATTCCCACTAGCAGTGCATGAGGGTTCCAATTTCTCCACACCCATGCCCACATCACTAGCTATCCTAGTGGGTGTGAAGTGCATCTTAGTGGGAGTAAAATGTGGTTTTGATTTCTAGTTCCCTGATGACTAATGATGTTGAGCATACTTTTCATGTGCTACTCGGCCACTTGCATATCTTCTTTAGAGAAATGTCTGCCCGCCTGTTTTGCCCATTTTTAAATTGGGTTATTTGTCATTTCATTATTGAGTAGAGTTTTCTTTATGTATTCTGGATACTAGACCATTGTGTTTTCTCCAGTTCTGTGAATTGTCCTTTTACTTCCTTGATAATGTCCTTTGAATAAAAAGGTTTTTAATTTTGATAAAGTCTAACTTACAAATATTTTTTAATTTGTTAACTTGTAGCTTTTGTGTCATATCTAAGAAGCCATTTTCAAATCCTAGGTCATAAAGATTTATCAAATGTGTTTTTAAGTATTTTATAGTTTTAAAAAGATGCTGTCTTTAGGTTTTTGATCCATTTTGATTTGATTTTTGTATACAGTATGAAGTAGGAATGCAAATTCTTTTTTTTTTTTTTCATGCACATATACAGTTGCCCCAGTGCCATCTGTTGAAGTCTGTTCTTTCCCCATTTGTGGTCTGGGCACACTTTTCAAAAATGAATTGACCATAATATATGGGTTTGCTTTTGGGTTCAATTTGATTCCATTGAGCTATTTATCTATCCTATGCCAGCACCATATTGTCTTGATTACTGTGGATTTGTAGTAAGTTTTAAAACTGGGAGGTATGAATCCTCCAGATTTGTTCTTCTGTTAAAACCTGTTTTGTTTGTTGATTTCGCTCTTCTGGGGGTCCCTTCAGTTTCCATACGAATTTTAGGAATGAGTGTCAGTTTCTTCAAAAAAGCCAGCTGGGATTCCCATAGGGACCGAGTTGAATCTGAAGATCAACATGTGTAGTATTGTCATCTTGACAATATTAAGTCTCCCAAGTCATAAATATGGGGTATATTTCGATTTATTTTGCTCTTACTTATTCCAGTAGTGGTTTGTAGTTCCCAGGGTACAAGCTTTGCAAATCTTTTGTTAAATTTATTTCTAATAATTGTATTCTTTTTAAAAAAGATTTTATTTATTTGAGATAGAGAGTGCATGTGTACAAGCGGGGGATAGGGGGGAAGTGGGAGAGGCAGACGGAGAGGGAGAAGCAGGCTCTCTCCACTGAGCAGGGAGCCCCATGTGGGGCTCGATCCCAGGATTCTGGGATCATGACCTGAGCCAAAGGCAGCCGCTTAACTGACAGAGCCACCCAGGCGCCCCAATAATTGTATTCTTTTTGGTGCTATTTTAAATAAAATTGTTCCTTAATTTCGTTTTCAGATTGTTCACTGCAAGTGTATAGAAATACAACTGATTTAAATATATGAATTTCGGGGAGCCTGGGTGGCTCAGATAGATGGTTAAGCGTCTGCCTTCCGCTCAGGTCATGCTGGGATCAAGCCCCACATCAGGCTCCCTGCTCAGTGGGGAGCCTGCTTCTCCCTCTCCCCTGCTCATGCTGTCTCTCTCTGTATCTCTGTGTCTCGAATGAATAAATACAATCTTTAAAAAAAAAATAAATACATGTATTTCATAGCCTGCAAACTTACTGAACTTGTTTATTAATTCTAATAGGTTTATGACAAATTCATTAGGATTTTCTGTATACAAGATCATGTCTTCTACATATGACTAGAGATCCAGATTGCTTTCAAAATCTGAACTTTTATTTCACTCCTTTGCATCAACAGCGTAATATACAAGTGGCAAGAGTGAGTATCCTTATCTTACTCATGTTTTAGCAGATGTTGGATTGGGCACGGGGTTCTGGCCCCAGAAGCCGGTGTGCTACCCATGGCCTTTCTGGCTTCTGCCAAGGCTAGAGATGTGCAGCCTGAGCACGCGCAGTATACTCTCCGCTTCTGGCCTAGGGTGGCACGACCCTGCACAGCCTTTGGACGGTCACTTGCTGGGGCCCTGAGACAAGGCACCGCTGCACCGTGACTGTGAATGGGGTAGGCTAGGCATCCAAGGTAGGACTGCGTTTTGCATGATAGGTGGTTTGAGCCTGACCCGCTTAGGGAGAGTCTGGGAACACAGGCCTCCGAGACCCGGTATCTCGGTGTTTCTTTGCGTAGCTTCGGAATTCCCAGCATTTCCCTGCTTGCCGGCGCCCGTAAAGCTCCCGTGATCCCGCGATATCGGGTTTTCTCCCAGAAGAGTGGTCGTGGCGGCAGTCCTGGAGGCTGATTCCATAATTTTGTGAGGCGCTTCTAATACTCAGCGGGTGTCAGCCCAGCCTCCCTCTGCCCCTCCATCAGGACCCTCACTTACTTCACCCACATGCCCAAAGTTACACAGCGCACTGTGGGTGGCTCCAGCTGCGCCCTGTTTGACTTTCTAGGAAACTCCAGTCACCCAGACTGGGCCCTCGCCCTGATCGCTGGCGTCCTCCATGGTGTTTAAAGGAGAGAACATCTCCAGATGGAGGGACTTGTGTGAAGGGGCCACAGCTGCCCCGTCACAGGTGCTGGCAGTTGGACTGGGTTAGAAAGACACAGAATTGCCTTAAGGTGTTTCTTCACGGGAAAGCTTCCAGAACAAGCACTGATGATCTGGTGTGGAGTCCAGACCCTTTGAAGCTGCCGGGAGAGCAAATAACTCCAAAAATGTGCGTGAGTGTGTGTGTGTTTGCATGCATTTGTTTCTTTTTATTCTCTACCTACTGTTTCACGTGCAGTAATCTGATAAAGTGTTTTGCTCTTGAGAGTGTCCGCGAAAAAGGAACAAACTTTCTAATTTTAAAGAGGAAGGAGAAGAGTTTTATCCTAGCTTCAGTTAGGACAGTTGCCCCCATACACAATCTTCACAAAGAAGAGAGTGCTCCGGAGAGAGAACATACATTTGGTGCACAGTTATATATGTTTTTTACAGAAAGAGTTACACATTATCATGATGAAGGGCATTCCAGAAACGTACAGACTTTATCTTATGTTTTTAGTATGTGCAAGGCTGTATGAACTTTATGGTTACCAGGGAGGTTTTTGTTTGTTTGTTTGTTTTTCTTATCTTTATGTTTGGAATGCACCTTTGTTTTGTTTTAAGGAAGCAGAGGTACCATTTGTACTCAGAACAGAAATAGAACCCCTGCTTTGAGGTTTTGTGGAGTCATTTTGACCTTTGTAAATGTTAAAGTGTAGCTTCCCTGGGAGCCCAGGAACAGGGCCCACAAACAATAAAAGTTTATCAAGAGCAGTGTCCAGGATCGGGAACCCAAGGGCTGTTAAATTGAAATACAAAACAGAGACTGGATTTGAAAATTTTGTAACTAGACAAAACTATATAAGCCACATAAGTGTACCCTAATTTCACATATTCTGCAAAACAAGAGAAACTTAACTTGGGTTGCTTCATGTAAATGGCTCTGGTAATCATGAGACTTAAGTCATCTTCCAAAAATGGTATAAGATAATCATTTCAATCATGTTCTTTAATCTGGAAACCCCCATCGTAATAACCAATCATTGTAATGATTAAACAGTTTCCTGTTTATAATCCATCCTGTAAGCTAAGGTCATGCCCCTGAATTTCAGAATAGTTTTTTAATTTAAATATTCCTAGTTCCCATACTGCTATATAAAATCAACTCTTACTAAATACTATTTATTGATTAGTGGTTTAAATTTTGCTATTTCTGGATTTTTGTAGTTTTGACATCACAACTGAAATCCAAAGAAGACCTTCTGACTACTCTGAGGATGGTGAGCAAACCAAGAGCTGGTATCCATTTCATCCATTGAGCTTATACTTTTCTCACAACAGAGAACACCAAGGAGTTCACGGGTAAGTCTTGGATTCCAGCTCTGCTCTGTGTTTTGAGCAATCCAACTTTATTGTGCATTCCTGTATCTTGCTTGTTGGGGCTTCTTGGTAAGTCACTCAATTCTGTTCAAAAGGGGGAAAATCTGTGATTCCCTGTGTTAAGGAACAGCTGTTAAGATACAAGGCCCATCAGAGTTAAGATGTTATAGAGAATCTAAAGGCAAAGGTGGGTTCCACCTGGTCTAAAACTCTTTCTCCAGCTCCCTGAAAAACTCTTGCTTCCTATATTTATACCCATCGTGGAACAGAATCTTGTATCTTTTTGGGAAATGGATGGACCTTTGGATAATTTGGAATTGTAGTGGCTGCCTTAGGGAAACTTTAACATAGATAAACTGTCCGCTTCAAGGCACACCCTTGAAAAGAGAGGATCCCAAATCTCTCAGAAATAATGGAATGCATTCTTTGATTGGTAGAAGTATGTTTAGATACTTTTGGCTTAATTTTATAAAGAGAGACAAACGATATTTGGGTCTATTAATAAGTATTTTTTTGCCACATTAAAATTGTACTATAAAAAACATTGTGTCTAAGAAGCATGTTTTTATAATTATGTATTTCTAAATTTGCTACCCTATTACAGGATTATATGATGGTTCACAATTGCCTGCTTCCTAGTTTTCCCTGGAAAGCAAAGGTTACTAATAGTAAGATTTATAATCAATGTGTAAAAAATAAAACTAGAAATAATACAAGCAAAGGAAAACAATTTTATATGCAAGGCATGGAAAGAAAATGGGATGTGTTTTTATATGAAGAATATGTAAGAAATATAAGATGTATTTTTTATTAAGGAAAAACAGAGTAATGTTTGAAATAAAATGACCAGTTATTCCAGAGTAAGAAATGAAAAAGAATAAGACGAAAGTTAAATGGATATAGAAATTTGCAGGTTTGTGGACAAGAAATTTTTTATCGTGACCTCAAATCTGGCCAAAATTGAATAAATTTATTTATAAGGGTTGCTTCACATGAACTCAGTAATGTACTGATACTAGTGTCTAATTTCTTGTTAAAATCACAAAATTTCTTAGATTACTGGTCTGCTCTTACTAAGAGATAATAAAAGATTTTCCTTTACCTTTAATGTAATCTGTTTAGGAAATGAAGATAAAGGCTCTTGAATATTACTAAAGCTTTGACTGAAATGTCTTATTTGAGAATATGCATACAGTCATTGCTGAGTCATTCACTATTAACTATACTCATAATGGTGGATTTTCATAGATGTCCTTTACATACGTTTGTTGAGAGTTTTTATCATTAAAGAGTGTTGGATTTTATAAAATGCTTTTCCTGCATCTATTAAGATGGTCACATTTTTTATTTTCTTCTATTGATATGGTGTATTGCACTGATTTCTGAATGTTAAACCAACCTTGCTTCCTGGGTTCAATCCCACTTGGTCATGGTAGATAGTCTTTTTTTTATGTTTCTGGATTTGGCTTGCTAACATTTTTGTGTGTTTTTTCATGCATATATTCATAGAGATACTGGTTTCTGGTTTTCTTTTTTTGTGTAACTTTGGTTTTGGTATCACATTCCCTCCTCTTCTACCTTTTGGAAATGTTTTTGGATATTTGTTATTATTTGTTCTTTAAATGTTCAGTTGAATTCATTGGTGAGGCCGTATGTGCCAGGCTTTTCTTTCTGTGAGTAGTTTTTGTTGTTGGCACTTTTTTCTTTGTTTTGTTTTTAAATACTTTCTCTTTAGTTTTTACAGGGCTTCAGATTTTGTATTTGAGTTTCAGTGTTTTGTGCCTTTCTGGGAATTTGTCCTTTTTGTCATAGTTATTTAATTATTCATTCTATATGTATTTCTGTAAAGTCAGGAGAAATATCCTTTATTTCATTCCTGATTTTAGCTCTTTTAACCTTTTTTTCCTATTTTTCTTGGTCAATCTAGCTAAAAATATGTAAATTTTAATGATATTTTTAAAGAACCAATATTTAGTTGTATTTTTTCTATTGTTTTTCTTTTCTCTATTACATTTTTTTCTCTAATCCATATTTGTTTTCCTATATATTTATGTTTGTTTTGCTCTTTTCTAGTTTCTTAAACCGAAGGGTTATTGATTTGAGGTTTTTATTAATATAAGTGTGTACAGCTATAAATTTTCATATAAACATTGCTTTTGTTGCTTCCCATAAAATTTGGTATATTGTATTTTCATATTCTTTCAACTATAAGCATTTTCTTATTCTTTGTGATTTTTTTTTAATCCCTGGGTTATCTAAGAGTGTGTTCTTTTGTTTTGATACAGTTTTGAATTTTCCAAATTGTTTTTGTTATTGATTTTTTGTATAATTCCATTGTGTTCAGAGAATATCCTTGGCTTTGTGTTTTAATAATGTTCTACCCTGAATAATGATCTATGTGCAGTTGTGAAGAATTTATATTCTGCTCTTACTGGATGCAGTTTTCAAGAGATGTCTGCTAGGTTTATATGGCTGTCACATCTTCTATTTCTTCGTAGATCTTTTGCTTAGTTTTTCTATTCATTGCTGAAAGTGAGGTATTTAAGTCTGTAACTATTATTGTTGAATTGTCTATTTTTGCCTTCATGCATTTTGGTCCTCAGTTTGTAACTTCATATATCTTTATGATTATTATATTATCCTGATTGACTATTTTCTCATTATAAAGCATGACTTTTTATCTCTAGTTACATATTTTTGCTTTGAAATCTACTTTTCTGATTTTCTGTAGCTACTCCATAGGAAATTAGGGTTACTGGTGCATCTTTTTATTTGAATGTATCTGTATCTTCTAATCTAAAATGTGTGTCCTATAGACAGCATGTGTTGTGATCTTTTTTCATTGCTGTTGTTCAGTCATACAGTAAGTCACACAGCTTTGAGTTCTTAAATCCATTCATGTCCAATGCTATTATTGACATAGTTGGCTTTATATTGGCCATTTTGTTTTTGTTTTCTGTATGCATCCTATCTTGTTTTCTATTTCTCTGCAGTACATTATTTTCTATTAAGTGAGTATTTTCTAATGAACATTTTAATTTTATCATCTTTTACTATATATATTTAGATTATTAGTGATTTTTCTAGGGCTTACTGTATACATCTTAGAATCTACTTCAGACTTATACTAATTCCCCTGAGATAAAGAAATGATATTCCTGTGTAGGATTATTCCCTCTCTTCTTTTGTGGAATCCTTGTTATATGTATTATACATATGTGTGTGTATAAACAATATTGTTATAAGCATCACTTTATCATATATATTTATTATTTATATAATTTTATATCTTTTAACAAAGTCAAGAGAAGGAAAGTATATATTTACAAGATTTATTATATTAACCTTCTTATTAGCAATTTTTATTTTTCTTCATTTGTTCCTGTGAATTTGAGTTAAAATGGTATAATTTCCTTAGCCCAATACTGTGGTGTTCTCAATTCCTTTGTTCTGTTATTGACAAATATATTACATTGTGTCTATTTTATTGTTTGACTCTGGGTGCATCTGGTTGGAAAATCTTACTACTTAGTTTAGAATGCAGTGACATCATTATTTCATGTTAGGTTTTATTTATATATATAAACTTTTTGGGGAAATATTCTATTGTATTTAAGGTGTATCTTTTAGTTTGTGAGTGTTTTTCCAAAATAGGTTTATATTACATGTAAGAATTTTTAATGAAATAGTAATGTGTTTCATTTTTTTTGGTTTGTTTTACTAACATCTTTTTAAGAAGTCTCCACATTATTTTGTATATATTACTACTATTATATTTCCAAAGTCAGTGTCATGAATTCATAGGAAGACTCTTCTAATTTAGTGGAGGGATGAAACGTACACAATGACCATTAGGCAAGAGCTGTAGTTAGTAACCTATTATGAATTATTATCAGTGTGAGCTATTTTACCAGACACACTGCCTGCCTTGTTCATATAGTCTAGGCACCCATATGCCCAGGTTTGCTTCCAATAACAACCTGAGGCTCTGCTTGAGGGCTAATCTTCTCATGAGGCTGCAAGTTTGTTCCTGGCAGCACAGATCTGAAATATTGGAGACCAATTGTCCCAAGAGGTAGCTATCTACTAATGATAGAAGGGGAGCTGGGCAAATACTGCATCTCTCTTGCTTTTGGTTGCAATAACTCTGAGGTATGTTTTACATATAGGTCTAGGTTACCTCTCAGAATTCCCCAGGGTGATAGAGGCCTAGTTTCATATTATAGTAACCTTTCAGACATTTTATTATATTCCATCTCTCTCTGCCTCATTTGCTTCCTTGTGCTCCATAGGATCATTGCCAAATAAACTACTTACAATCACCCCCTCACTTCAAAAGTTGCTTTTGGGGACACAGAAATTATCACTAGTTTTATTTCTAGGTCAGAAAACCAAGGATATAATTTTCAAAAGAATATGGGTTATAAATTAAAAGGAGAAAACTATTATTCTGTAGTGATGGTTTTGTTTGGGCATACTTATGGAAGAGGAGGCATTTTTGTAGGTTTATAAATAATAGACAGCTGGATGAATTGTTCAGGTGGAAGAACTTGGAGGCTGGGATACTGAAAAGTGTCTTAAGTGATTTGCTGTTCCTATGTGTTCAGCTTTTATTCCAAGCTTGATAAGAGAAACTTCTCACATTTGGTAATTCTTGATCCTATGAGAGGTTATTATGGATATTTCCACAAAACAAACTCACAGACAGCTTTTAATGATTACTCCTAAAATGTAGTTGGGTTCTTTCACATTTCCTTTTAATGGGTCTAATTGAGAGTTTCTCAAACATGAGAAATTATAAACTTCTGAGAATATGTTGATAGATTTCCAGGGCTATAGGAACACCAATGTGAGGAACATTACATTACATTTTAAGAGCCTCCCTTAAATAATTATGGCGAAGCAGATCATAAAATCTAAAGGCAAATGGAACCAATGCAATTAAAGTAATACTTACGTATAATGTAGCGATGCAGATTGTTTAGAGTATGTTCAAATTATTATTGGAATGCAGATCCCCTAATTGAAAAATTCTTAGAAATTGCTTTACCCAACAATATATCTGTCAACCACCAGAGTTCCTTTTAATTTAATTTAAAACACACTGGATTAAGGTTTTGTTTTTAAAGTGCTCAGTAGTCAATCACTAGTTGTTTAAACAAGCTATCCATTGTAGAGAGGTGGTGCTCCTTTATGACTAGGTAAACTGACAACAGATTAGGCAGTAGAGGAAGGTGCTTATTCAAAAAGCTTATGCCAGTTTTAGCAGTGCTTTAGACTGGTCCACTGGACTAGTTTTTGATAGACTCCAGGAGCACCTGATTGAACCACAGTAACTCTTCTAATTTGTTGATACCTCTCTTAATTCATTACTGACCAGCATACTTACCTCCTAGGCTCCCCAACTCAAATCATCTTTGTTTCACTCACCACGTCCGTCGCTCTGCTCATAATTTTTGATGTTGCTGCAGTTGTTTCTGGTCTCTTCTTTGTAGAAGTGATCTGGTATATTTAGAGGGTCTGGGTTTACCACTTCTACTTGGTGGTTTTTTTGTCCTTTGCCAGTATTTGATCTCTTAAAATTATCCAGCAAATGGTTGTGTTGATGACATTGCTTTTCTCCAGCAATAGTTACAAAATGTAACTGCATTTTTGGTTCAGCATTTGTTTTATTATTATTTTAATGATGTGATTTTATTCTTTATCAAAATCTCACCTAGGAAAAGAAGAGTATTAATATAAAGGAATGACATGGAAGCAGTAAAAAAAAAAATGGTGGTGTCTTTGTATGGTTTTATTTTGCTTGTTAATGTTACAAGTTAATGTATAAAGTTGTTAGATACAAGAAAAATATGTTGCTGCATTTTAAAAAAATTTTCACTTCTTTTCTGTAAAATTCATCTGATCACATACACACATTGAAGTTCCTGGCAGCTCTTTCAATTACAAGGATGGTGAGGCTTTTCTTTACATATAACAGTCTTTAGCGAAATATTTTCTATTACCTAAAAAAAAAAAACTCTTTAATTTGGACTTATGCTATTCAGAGCTAAAAATACAACCTCAGTCATGCTGTTTTATTTAGCATTCTCCTGATAGTTGTCTTCTAGGATCAATAAAATGAACTCAGCATATAGGAGAAAGGAACACCAGCTACCTCTCACCATTCTTTCGTATTCATGACCTGATTTTATCAAGCAGCTCTCATTTCTCTTTCTCTTGATTATAGGCTCACTTCATCTGTATGTTTCCTTATATCATTTTTTCTAATATAATGTATCTTTATAACATACCAATTTGGTTATTTTTACATCAACTCTCAGAGATTCTTAGTGTCTTGAGAGTACATGCTTGTGCTTCTATTTAGCACTCAGTTTGTTCTGAGTTTGAACAGTAATTGTCTCTCTGTCCCCTCTGTAAGTCCCTAGTGGTAGAGTATAAACTACATTTTCCATTTGTCTCCACCAAAAACCTAATGTGATGAACATATTAAGCCCCTCAACTGTTGGTTGAATAAACAAGTCAATATTAGTTCAAGCTTCACTTTCTCTTAAAAGACATCCATGGTATCTTTTTTGTTATTTAATGTGTTTTTAAATGTCAGGTGTTTTTTTTCATGTTTGTCTATATGTGATGGTGAGACAGTAAACAAAAAATACCAACACCCATAACAAAGAATACAAGTTACTTCAATGTGGGTAAATTATACTACACACACACACACACACACACACACACACATATACACACACATACACACACATACATACAGTTATCAGCTATACTTTAACAAATTATCCCCAAATTCAAAACATCTGTTATCTTACATGTCTGTGGATTAAGAATGAAAGTGTGACTTCGTTGGGGGCCTTTCACTCAGTGTCTCTAACAAGGCTGCAGTCAAGATGTTATCTCAGGTTACAGTCATTGCAAAGCTAGACTGGGGAAGTTGCATTTTAAGTTCACTCAGATCACTCTTGGTAGGCCTCAAAAAATCCAGTAGTTTCAAACTTGTAGGTGTGGGTTTTTACAGTTCTCAGGTGTGCACTGGCTGCTGGAGAGAACTATCAGTTCCCTGCTATGAAGGCTTCATTTTATTGCTAATTACAACATGGCAGTTGCATCCCCCAAAGTGAGTGAGTGGGCGAGAGACATACCTAAATACAGAAGCCACAGTCTTTTTGTTTTTGTTTGTTTGGTTTTACCTGTTTTTTTTTTTTTTTTAAATCACATGGTGCTCATCACCACAAGTACACCCCTTAATCCCGATCACCTATTTCAACCATCCCCCCTACCCATCCCCCCTCTGCTAATCATCAGTTCTCTGTAGTTGAGTCTGTTTCTTGGTTTCTCTCTCTCTCTCTCTTTTCCCTTTGCTCATTTGTTTTGTTTCTTAAATTCCACATATGAGTGAAATCATATGGTATTTCTCTTTCTGTGACTGAATTATTTCACTCATCATTATACTCTCTAGCTCTGTCTATGTCATTGCAAATGACAAGATTTCATTCTTTTTTGTGGCTGAATAATATTCCATTGTCTATATATACCATATCTTCTTCATCCATTCATCAGTTGATGGACAGTTGGGCTGCTTCCATAATTTGGCTATTGTAAATAATGCTGCTATAAACATAGGGGTGCATGTATCCCTTTGAATTAGTATTTTTATATCTTTTGGGTAAATACCCAGTAGTGCCGTTGCTGGATCATAGGGTAGCTCTATTTTTAACTTTTTGAGGAACCTCCATACTGTTTTGCACAGTGGCTGCACCAGTTTGCATTCCCACCAAGACTGTTCCCCTTTCCCCACATCCTCGCCAACACCTGTCATTTGTTGTGTTGTTGATTTTAGTCATCATTTAACAGTGTTTTCAGGTACAGTTATAAGTATCTAAAATTTTCATCTGTAAAATATGATTAATACCAGATAGGATTCTTGTAAAGGACTAATGATAGAAGGCAATGGAAGTGCTTAGCTTAGCACTTAGCCTATCACAGATACTCAGTATTTAGCTATATTTATTGATTCATTATTGTAATAGTTAATATATGGCAGTATAACAATTTACCCCAAGATTTAGCTTCTTAAAGCAACAAACATTTATCATCCCACACAGTTTTTGAGGATCAGGAATATAGAAGTGGCTTACCTGGATGGGTCTGTCTCAGGATCTCTCATGAGTCATGGTCAGGCTGTTGACCAGGGCTGCAGTCATCTAAAGTCTTGACTGAAGCCAGAGAATCTGCTTCCAAAATGATGCACTCACATGTCTGTAAGCAGGAGGGCTTCAGTTGTTTGCTAGCTCTTGGGTGGAAGGATCAGTGCCACTCCTATGGAAATCCCATAGGGCTGCTTCAGTGTTCCCGTAGTATAGTGGTTAGCTTCTCCCAGAGAAAACAGCTCAAAAGAGAGCAAAGCAGAATCCATGTCTTTTTATGACCTTGCCTCAGGAGTTATGCTCGGTCATATCTGTAGTATCTTATTTGTTACATGTTTGTCCTAGTCAATGTGAGAGAGAGTTAACACACAGGGCTGGAAGGCAAGGTTCATTGAGACCATCTAGCAGGCTGGTTTTGCATGCGTTCAAATTATTTAGCCATTCTTGGAAGTTCTTTATTCTTTAGTATTTATTATTATTTATTAGTACTTAGTATTCATAGTTTCAGTTTGTATTAGATCCCATATTCTAAGGATACTATTATAATGCCATAATGTCATATTATAATTTTGTTCTGTGAAATAAGAGGTGGCTTAATAGAGAGTATTCTGGCTTAATACAGAGTATCCTGTACTTGGTTTTAGATTACTGTTTAATACTATCAGTTAATATGTATTCAACACTCAGTACAAAACACTATTGGAATGTTTGATATTAGAGTTTGACAATTAAAAAAATTATTTTTAATGAGGTTTGAACAGTAAACACAAAGATTACAAAATGCAGTAAAGTAAGTACCATGAGAGAAATTAAAATGGAATCAGGTTTAAAAGTGAAGCAAATTATCTCCCAACTGTAGTATTTGGAAAGGTCTCCATGGTCTAGCTAACATCAGATAGGTTTTGGAGAATTGTAGGATATAGAGATAGTGAAAGAGAAATCAAAATGGCTATAACCCAAATATTAAACATGAATATAAAATAACACACATGTATTTACAGGGAGAAAGATGAATTATTGAAAATTTATTAAGTGATCAGAATTATTCGACTGTTCAAATTTGCCTGGAACATAAGCTATTGCAATCCAGTATATCTTCCAATAATTTGCATTCAGTAAGTTTGCATGATGTGAAGACAGAAGAGAAAGCATTGCACTATTGAAAGAGCTTAAAGTTCCAACTTATTTTCAAGCTCTTACAGACATTGAGGTGGCAGTGATATATATATGTTTGGTTGTAGATAAAGTATAGAGGAAAAAACTTTGGAATCTATAGTGGCTTCAGTTTATACTATAATAAAATGCCTAATTTTATTGGCAAGTGTACTTTTACTATTAATAGGTCTTCACAGTATTGTATTATTAAAGCAAAACTTAAGCTGGATCCAAATAGAGGTTTCAAATTCTATTCTCTGTAGCTTTATTTCTGAGTGTGACACATGCCACTAGATTTTGGCAATACGGAGACATGGAGTGCTATTATATTCTGTAAAAGCTGCTTAAAAATTTAGGAGTGTGTGTGTTTGTGGGGGGTGTGTGTGGTATGTGTATGTATGTAAATGTGTATATATACATATGTACTTAATTGGATATAGGACAGATATGTAAGTGAACAAAATACCATCCTGACTTGGAAGTAAATATTTTGAAGAGCAAAATAACATAATAACGTAGTGAGTAGAAAAGTATAAATTATGTATGGTATTCTAAGATCATCTTACTTATATTGTCAGCTCATCTTCTGATTTTTTTCCTCTCTATTCTAGAGTGTTTTTTATATAAGAATGTGTCTTGCATTTCTACATTCCTACACTCCGACCAGTGTAAAAGAGAGGTTCAGTAAATACAAGGCTGAAAATGACATGGGATCCTCTGATCTATGCTGTGGATCTTTTTCTTTCTTTCTTTCATTTTTGGATGTTGTCCACCACTTCTCATCTTGAGAAAATCGCCCTGCCACTCTCCTTTCTAATTAAATTAAATTAGTATAATTATTCAACAAGCTCCCTTTTTTTACAAGGTATTTTGATGATTTCTAAATTTATAAGTACATTTTATTAATTAATTTCTGTTCTTCTAATTTGAAGGTATTTTTATATGACCACTCTTAATAGGCAAAAGTTTTCAGTGAACTTCATCTTCACAGAAATTGTCATAGTTGCACATTTACATTTATGTGATTGATAAATTAATTTTTGTAATCTCTGCCAAGTGTCTATAAAGACAAGGGTCAGTCTATAGTGTGTTTGGCAAATAATAAGTGCCTGAGAACTGTTTGTCAAAAAAATGAAAAAGTGAATGAATACAGATGGTGAAAATTTCAGAAAAGGCAAAAATATATTTAAAGTGAAGCATCTGATGGAATAGCAAAGTAATGGATATCTAAAAAAAAAAAAAAAAGTCACCTGGAATATTTACTTTAGTAATATTCATAGTTTTAATCCATATATTTTCAATTGATATCCTTTCAACTAATGGTTTCTACTCTCTGCTTATATCATATATTGTAGATCCTTAAATAACAGGAAGAAATTTCTAGGCAATTTAATCAAATATGTTTAAGACAAGGAGGAATATGCATGGACATTGTTGTCTGAGCATATTAATAATGAAAGCTGATGGTTGTTTTAATTATCAGCTAATTTTAGGATTAGATGATTCCAAAAAACAGAAATTATATATTCTTATTCATTCTTTCATCTTTTGTAATTGGGTCTCTCCCTTTCACATGTCCTGTCATGAAACTACGTTTCCAGATGTGATGTGGGCATAATGAAGGTACAGACTTGTCACTGTCCCCATGACTAAAATGTGCCTGTCCTTCGTGACCATCATCAGCGCTGACAAACTCCAGTGCCATCACAGTTGTGCCCCAGAGCCTGGAGTCGCCACCCCTTGGAACTTATAAATCCAGGATGACAGGTTGCCTCTAATACCCCTGAAAAGTAGTATTCCTAAAAGACCAAGCTGCACAATGTTCCATAAAGCTATGTTTGCTTCTTGGTTCATGCTACTTATCACAACTAAATTCTAAGCCCACAGAATGCAGATTTCAAGTCCAGAATGTGTCCTGCATTTCTATATCCCTACACTCTCACCAGTGTAAAAGAGAGGTTCAGTAAATACAAGGCTGAAAGTGACATGCGATCAGAGGCCTATGCTGTGGATCTTTTTCTTTCTTTCTTTCCTTCATTTTTGGACGTTGTCCTACCATTTCTCATCTTGAGAAAATAGCCCTGCCACTCTCCTTTCTAATTAAATTAATTAGACCTTCTTGGAGTCTTTTTCAGTGTTTCAGCTGCATTTTTAGTAATTCTTTGAATAACTTCCAAGTTTCTTCATTCTAGCACAGATTTTTTTTTTAAGGAGTTAAGTATTCTACCCTTGGATATGGAGAAGAAACCTGACAACAGCCTTCCATTTATAATCAGACAATATTCACAGGCTTTCATTATTGAAAACATTGCTTGTTTCAAATGATGTTCAGAATTTTTCAAAAAGGAAAAGTGGAAAAATTGGGAATAAAACTTTATTAAAAAATATAAGAACAGAAAGTGGTTATTAAAATTTCAGAACTGTGGAGATAAAGTTTGCCGAAAGCTTTTGGGAATTGTAGAGCCTCATTATTCCTATATCATATGCTAAACTTGAAAATACCTAATTCATACCTAGATGAAGATTGCTGGCTAAACTTCATGTTCTGTAAGCATGGATTAATAATTTGTGTTTCCTTCCTGGAATCCCATTGTGTACCCTAAAATTGCAAGCTGTAAATTTTATGAGAAACGCTTAATAATCCTATATGATAACTATAGTAGATGCATAAGGCAGAGTAGCAAATGAAGAGATTTGGGCTTCACTGGACAACGAAGAGGGAGAATCAGCCTAAACAGTTTTGAGTGAAGGCATGAAGGGCAACATGACTGACCCTTGAAAATATATATATATATATATCAAGGGGACATCAACATACCAATTTTTTCTGTATGGTTGTTTTATAGACTAGGTAGATTCATAAAGCTTTGTGAAATAACAAGATATATTTATAAGAATATCTTGAGTAATTTCAATTTCTAGTCATAGAATTTTAATATAAATGATGCTAGAAATTGAAAATACTTTCCAGGGTAAATACTACTTCCCACCACCCACCCTGTTTTTTGTACTACCAATTATCTCCTTATTATGTCTGAGTCTGGCTTTTCTTCCCATTCCTCCCACTATTGAAATGGGTTTTCAGAACTCAATGATATCTCCTTTTTGTCTAAATTTTCTCCATAATTATTCTTCCTTAATTCTTTTCATCATTTGATATGTTGATCAGTCAGCCTCATAATTGAAATCCCCAACTTCCTTTGTTATATTTCTTTTTTTTTTTTATGATTTTCTTTATTTATTTGACAGGGACAGACACAGGGAAAGAAGGAAAACAAGCAGGGGGAGTGGGAGAGGGAGAAGCAGGCTTCCCTCTGGGCAGGGAGCCTGATGCTGAACTCCATCCCAGGACCCTGGGATCATGACCTGAGCCGAAGGCAGGTGCTTAACTGACCGAGCCACCCAGGCGCCCCCCTTTGTTACATTTCTATAGTACTGCAGTGTGGTTGGATATTTCCTTTCTCTAAGCGTTCCTTCCATTTCTCATTTGCTTCCATTTGTTCCTATTCTTTCCAAAACAGTGCATCACTGAGGATTAGTGCCCAGGGACCAGTGCTGTAATCTCCATGCTTCTTTTCATTATTCTTGCTTCAAACATCCATGGTTCCAAAATTCATTTTCATTTGAGTTACACTTAAATTTCTTATTATGGCTCTGCACTTCTATTGTTCTAATTATGAGTAACCACTTACACTTTATATCTTCAACATACATGGCATATGGTTATCTGTTATGCAACTTAACTAAAACTGAGCAGTAACCATTTTCCTCTTAAATCCCCTTCCTACTGACTTAAAATTATTTCTTTGTTAATGGTTATCCAGACCTCAAATTATGTATCTATGTCTGCCTGTTTACTGGTAGTAAGTCCTAAAATTTAATCGCAAGCCCTTGATGTGATTTCTCATATCAGCAGCAATTACCGCACGCTTATTTTATTACCTAATGTCAAATGTTGTAAAATATTCTTACTACCTTATGCTATACTATAACTGCTTTATTCCTAATGCTTCAACATACCCTTTTACCAAAGATAAAAAAATGCTTAAAATAAGATTCAAAAGTCTTCCATAGTAAGATCCTAGCCAGTCTTTCTAAATATTCTCTGTATTAATCTATTTCATCTATAGCTGTTAAGTATATGTGTATATTTACTTATTTCTTAATTACAAGCAACATGCATTGATTCATGTTGTCATGTTGATATCCTCATTATAAAAAATATCCAAATGTTTTACAGAACATTTATTATTTACACAGATAATAAATTTCTCTTCACATTGGAGAAAGCAGGTAGACATCATCTTAATCAAATGATTCAATTCAACATCATCTATAATGAATAAAAATGACATCATGTGCATCCTGATATAAGTCAACTGAGAAGAAAAAAGCGTTATCTATGTAATATCATTATCAAAGCGTTCAGCCTGAATCTAATCATGAGGAAAACACAGAGAAATTCAAATTGAGGGACTTCTATAAACCAACCAGCTTGATCTCTTTGAAAATGTCAATGTGATAAAAAAACTGGAAAAAATAAAAAGAAATAATAATAACTAAAAATAGGGCAAATCTCCTAGATTAATAAATACAAAAGGGATATGACAACTAAATGAAATAATTAATTAATTTGATCCTGGATTAAAAAATGGCTATGAAGAACTTTAGTCAGATTAGTCTTTGTTTGACTTATTTCACTTAGCATAATATCCTCTAGGTCCATCATGTTGTCACAAATGGTAAGATTTCATTTTTTATGGCTGAGTAGTCAATTGTGTATGTGTGTATGCCACATCTGCTTTATCTATTCATCTATGGGTGGACACTTGAGTTGCTTCCGTTTCTTGGTTTTTGTAAATAATGCTGCAGTAAACACAGGGGTGCATATATCTTTTCAAATTAGTGTGTTTATATTTTCTTTTTTTTTTTTAAGATTTTATTTATTTATTTGAGAGAGAGAGAGAGAGCACAAGCAGGGAGAGCAGCAGAGGGAGCAGCAGAGGGAGAGGGAGAAGCTGGCTTCCCGCTGAGCAGGGAGCCTGATGTGGGGCTCGATCCCAGGACCCTGGGATCATGACCTGAGCTGAAGGCAGACGCTTAATGACTGAGCCACCCAGGCGCCCTGTGTTTTCATTTTCTTTGAATAGATTCCCAGTACTAGAATTACTGGATTGTATGGTATTTCTATTTTTAATTTTTTGAGGAAACTTCATACTATTTTCCACAGTGGTTATATCAGTTTATATTACCACCAACAATGCACAAAGTTTCCCTTTTTCTCCCCATCCTCCTTAACACTTGTTATTCCTTATCTTTTTGATACTAGCCATTTCGACCTGTGGTAGGTGATAGCTCATTATGGTTTTGATTTCACTTATATGTGGAATCTAAAAAACAAAACAAATAAACAAACAAAAAAAAGGCTTTAATTTTTTATTTTATTTAATTTTTTAAGGATTTTATTTTTTACGAGCAGGGGGTAGGGGCAGAGGGAGAAGCAGACTCCCCACTGAGCAGGGAGCCCCACATGGATCTCCATCCCAGGATCCTGGGATCATGACCTGAGCCAGAGGCAGACGCTTAACCAACTGAGCCACCAGGTGCCCCCCCGAAAGACTTTTTTTAATTATGATTTTTTATTGAAGTATATTAAGCATACAGTGTTATTAGTTTCAAGTGTACAAACAGACTCTTAAATACAGAGAACAAACTAGCAGTTGCCAGAGAGGAGATGGGTGGGAGGATGGGTGAAATAGGTGAAAGGGTTTAAGAGGTACAAACTTCCTCTTATGAAATAAATAAGTCATGGTGATGAAAAGTGGAGTGTAGGGAATATAGTCAATAATACTGTAATAACATGGTGTGGTGATAGATGGTGACTACACTTACTGTGGTGAACACTGAGTAGTGCATAGAATTATCAAATCGCCATGTTGTATACCTGAAACCAATATAACATTGTGTATCAACTATACTTCAAGAAAGAAAATAGAAATAGCCAAATTATAGATGGGGAGAAGGTGGGGGGAAGGAAGGGAGGAAAGAAGGAAAGAAAGAAGAAAGGAATAAGGAAAGGAGACAGAAGAAAAAAAACTTCATTGAAGAAATTTATGTAACTTAAATATGGCTACAAATTTATTCAGGGAAGTAAATTTTTTCTCAGAGTCTCTTCCATGGAAGCCCTCAGTGTAGATCATCTCGACTGTCATGCTTTAAACTATAATTTTTTTGTAGCACTTTATTGTGTCTTAGTGATTCTTCCAATTGGATAATCTTTCTTAGTAACTGCTATTTTTAGTAGGTGGTATCAATTCAGAAATAAGGATTTATATTCTGTAACTATAAAAAGCTAGATGTGACATGGCAATGAGCTTTACCCCTTCCCAAGAACACACGCGTTTTTGACTCCTAGCAAAAAGCCTCCACGTATAGTAGTAGCAGAGCATTTTATACTTGCCAAAGAACTTTCATATGTTATCTTATTTCATCCTGGCTACAGATCTATGAATTTGACAGGACAGGACTTATTATCATTATCCTACATAGAGTAAGAATGGAATCCATAGCTTTTATAAATATTACTTTTCTTTTATAACTATCGCATTAAAAACTAAATCAGAGCTATAAAAATTCAATAATATAGAATTATATAATGTAGAAAAATTTAAAATTCTTTAAAGTCCACTTGAAGGATAACCCTCACTTGAAGATAACCATGCTTAAATGAATTTTTACTCAATAATTTTAGTAAATTTACTGACATTATTAATGTTTCTTCTTTTATTTTTTTAAACAAAATTTTGGTTATATTATGAACATTAGATTTCATTGTTTTCTTTTTCTCTTAGAAATGTATCCTGGGTATCTTTTCATGTCAGGACATACAGAGCTAAAATTCTTTTTAATTATGAGTCGAATATTCCAAATGGATGGGTATTTCAGTTTTCATTGGTTAGCTAAGATGGACTATATAGTTGAAATGGGCATTTGTATAAATCTCTTCAAATTTATGAGAATATTTCTGTGGACACATTTTTAGGAAAGGTTTTGTTAAATCTGAGGTTACAGATATATATTATTTCACTTTCTTCATCATGTATGTACATATACTTGATTGTCATTAAGAAAGTGTTTTATTGGTTATATTTCCATCGATGGCATAAAAAGGTGCTTATTTCCCTCACAAATTCACTAATCCTGGATTTTTTTTTGTTTAACTTTGGTAAACTTCCTGGTAAAAATAACACCATGTTGTTTTTTTAATTTGATTTTTCTTGAATATAAGTTTTGATTGATCTTTGAATAACTTCCTATTTCTGGAGTGAAAGAAAGTCATACAAAGGAAGTAATAGTCCTATCCAAGCTCTGACATTCACTGAGTTAATTGTGGTTGGTGGCAGTGTGTCTGTCCTGTCAGTAATAATATTCATGGTCTCGTTTACAGTTCTTCACCACAGCAAATGATTTGAAGACTATAAAGGTATAAGTGTAAATTTTATTTTTTTCTTGTTTGAGGTATAATAAAAATTCATTTAGAGAGTACTGTATGGTGATTTGATATACATTGCAAAAGGATTCCCAACCATCAAGTTATTTAAAACATCTTTTTTTTTTTTTTTGGTGAGACACTTAAGTTCTCTCTTAGCAATTCTCAATTATACAATAATAATACAGTATTATCAATTAGAGTCATCATGTTATACTTTAGAACCTCAGACCTTATTTATATTATAACTGTTAAGTTTGTACCCGTTTACCAGCTTCTTCCCATTTCCCTCACCTCTCAGTGTCTGGAAATCACCATTCTACTCTCTGAGTTGTCTGTTCAACTTTCTGTATTTATTGCATTTTATGTATAATTAGTACTATGTAGTATTTGTCTTTGTCTGGCTTATATCACTTAGAATATTGTCCTCCAAGTTAATCCTTGTTGTTGCAAATGCCAGAATTTCCTTCATTTTAAGACTGAATATATAGGTGTGGGTGTATCTGTCTTCTTTATTCATTCATCTGTAAATGGCCTCTTAGGTTGTTTTCATATCTTGGCTATTGTGACTAATGCATCAGTCAGCATGGGAGCACCTTTGGGTACAAGTGCGTATCTGTTCTTAGTGGCTACCCAGTAGTTGAGGATGTACCACGAATACCCGTTTACATCTCAAAGGGGAGGATTGCGGTCAGTACCTAGATGCATACTGATTAGATGCAGGATTCTTAGGCTTTAAAAACTGCTTCTTAGTTTGCTATAGTCCTGTGGGACTTGTGAATGTAAACCACGGACTGTCACAGCTGTGTGATTCAGGGACCATGCTTTGGGTGGCAACCATAAAAATTGGAGTGCTAGGTATGTGGGCAGGCTCCTTCCAGGGAAATGCTGTCAGCTTGGCTTTATTGTAGTGAGCTGGAGGGGAGAGGTGCCAGAAGTGCCCACCAGCTTCCCCGGGCTCCAGTGAGATTTACAACCAGTCCCTAAATGCATGTTCATTAGAAGCAAGTATGCAGTCAAAATCCTTCAGTGGAAAGACTTGGGGATGGGTGTTTTTCCCTGCTCCCTCTGTGCCGATCATGGGGGATAGTCATAGTCAGTGCTCATGTTCCCATTTAAGAACTGCTGCTTTGTTTGCTCTAGTCCTGTGGGACTTGTCCTCTTGGCTTTTAGAGCTAGGTGTTTAGGGTGCTTGTCCCTTGAGTGGCCTTAAAAGTTGGGCTGCTAGGGCGCCTGGGTGGCTCAGCTGGTTAAGCGACTGCCTTCGGCTCAGGTCATGATCCTGGAGTCCCGGGATCGAGTCCTACATCGGGCTCCCTGCTCAGCAGGGAGTCTGCTTCTCCCTCTGACCCTGCCCCTTCTCATACTCTCTCTCTCTATCTCATTCTCTCTCTCAAATAAATAAATAAAATCTTTAAAAAAAATAAATAAATAAAAAAATAAAAGTTGGGCTGCTAGATGTGCAATCCAAACCCTTTGCTCCTCAGGGAGAAAACAGAACTTGTAGGTTTTTCCCCAATTGTATGGCACTGTGTCCGGTAGAGTTTATGTGAAAGTGGGTCTCAGCCTTTCCTGCCTGTTTTGATGTAGTTATTTTCTCGTTCACTCAGTCCATAGGAGTCCCTCAGCTAGTTTCTGGATGTATCTCAGAAGGAATTGCTCCACGTGCACGTGTACGTTTGGTGCATTTGTGGGAGCAGGGAAGTTCAGGAGCCTCCTGTGTCACCACCCAGGTCCCTCCTCTCTCTGAAGAGTAAACTCTGTATAGGTTACTCCCCTATATACAAGACACTCATATTTTTACAATTAATGATACGGTAGAGTCCTAACAACTTAGTTGGCTTTACAGGGCCCTCTCTTACCTTTCCCTGACCCAGCTTTACAACTTCCCTCATTTCCTAATACTCTCCGCTCAGGTAAACTGGAACTGTTGTCACTCCTTCAGTTCCCCGTGATTCTGCGCACATACTTCCCCAATTCCCATTCAGAAAATATCACTACCACCTTCAAGATGCCCTTCACATACTACCTATTCTGTGAAGCCTTCCCTGATAATACCGTTGGAATGGCACTCTCTCCCAGGTTTCAGTAACATGTTGTACTTTCTGAACGATGGTTCTGAATATATCATGGTCTTGTTTTATCAGATAAATGGATTTGCATGATGATCCTCCACATACTAGATATTAATTTTGAAACAGTAACTGAAACACCATATGCTTTCTTTCCTTTATTTGTAAAATGGAGATGATGGTACCTCAGAATACATAGAATTGTTGGGAACATTGAGTTTCTATATGTAAAATATTTCTCACTACACCTGCAACATACTAAGCAATCAGTAAGTGATAGCTATAATCATTTATTCAAATTCTTGTCCCCACCATGTGTAGCTAAAGAAAAGACATACCTTTACTTAGTGTTTCAATTATATTTAAGAGGATATTTTCTTTCTTTTTTTTTTTTTTAAGATTTTATTTATTTATTTGACAGAGAGAGACACAGCGAGAGAGGGAACACAAGCAGGGGAAGTGGGAGAGGGAGAAGCAGGCTTCCCGCCGAGCAGGCAGCCCAATGCGGGGCTCGATCCCAGGACCCTGGGATCATGACCTGAGCCAAAGGCAGACACTTAATGACTGAGCCACCCAGGCACCCTGAGGATATTTTCTTCTAGGGTGTAAGCTCCTGAAGTATAGAAACGGTTTCTTAAGCTTCTTTGCACTCCTGAAATAACCAAATGTCTTCCACAGAGTAGATAATATTTATTTACTGAATGAATAAATGATATGAACAAATAACTCATTTAAGTTGCTGTTGTTTCTGTACACTGTACATGATGTTGCTATGCAGAACAGAACTAATTGGTAGATGGATTTCCATTATAGTCTTGTCAAAGCTATAGGATTAGCACTTTTCCCAGCTATGCAAATAGGCAAATATCTGTTTTAATTAAGGCTGTGGAAAAAAATATTTCTTTCCCCCAAATGATCTCCTGACAAAATATGATGACATGTATATATATATGTGTATATATATACATACATGCATACCTATACATGTATATGCATATATGTATGTATGCATATATATGCATGTATATTATGCATACTGTGTATAAAAGACACAGTTATGTTTCAGTGAGGCAGATTTACCCTGTGTTTTAAGTATCTGAAAGCAGATCTTTTTCCTAAAGCTGGACTTGGTAGATAGTAGGAAAAGGAGTATCAGCACGTTTGAAGGAGAGGGAGAGATACACCTTTTACCAGATGAAGGGAAGACAGAGAAAGATAACTTTTTTTTGCACTAGAACAGGTCTTTCCTGGATCCCTAGAACATCATAAATGAGCTTAAGCAATGCATAAAAATGTATATCATGAGTGAGGATATTGGGGAAGAGATCCCTGGCTTAAAAAATATTCAAATGCGCCTTTATCACTGTTATCCAATACAGGTTTCTGTGATACTAGAACTGTTATCTGTTCACACTGTCCAATATGGCAGCCCTAGCCACATGAGACTACTGAGCCCTTAAAATTTTGTTTGTGCAGTTCAGAAATTTAAACTTTAATTAAATTTTCATTAATTCCAGTTCAGATAACCACATATGGCTACTGACTACTTATTGGACAGCACAGGTCTATATTATCCTTAAATCTTCAGTGCTATACAAAAAGCAGTAATTTCTTTCACAGGCTTCCCCAGGTTTGGCACCCTTTGACTTTCTCAACAAAATTTAGGAACTTTCAACATCCCCTCATTTATCTTAAGTATCCTCTCTGCTCATTAGAGTAATTTCAGAGTCCAATTTCAGTAGCCGATCTGTCAATGAGCAATGTACACACACTTCCTGCATCTGAAGTGCTATTATAATTAACTCAAGAGAAGTTTGTCATAAATACAAGGGTTTTTTGGGTGTGCCTGGGTGTCTCAGTCGGTTAAGTGTCCAACTCGTGATTTCAGCTCAGGTCATGATACTCGGGGTCATGAGATTGAGCCCTGTGTCAGGCTCCATGCTTAGTGGGGAGTCTGCTTGAGATTCTCTCCCTCTCCCTCTTGCTTTGCCCCTCCCCCTGCTCTCTTTCTCTCACTCTCAAATAAATCTTTAAAAAAAAAATAAATATTGGCCAGTGGAACAGAATAGAGAGCCCCGATATGAACCCTCAACTCTATGGTCAAATAATCTTCAACAAAGCAGGAAAAAATATGCAATGGAAAAAAGACAGTCTCTTCAATAAATGGTGCTGGGAAAATTGGACAGCCACATTCAGAAGAATGAAACTTGACCATTCTCTAACACCATACACAAAGATAAACTCAAAATGGATGAAAGACCTCAATGTGAGACAGGAATCCATCAAAATCCTGGAGGAGAACATAGGCAGTAACCTCTTCGACCTCGGCCACAGCAACCTCTTTCAAGATACATCTCCAAAGGCTAGTGAAACAAAAGCAAAAATGAACTTTTGGGACTTCATCAAGATAAAAAGCTTCTGCACAGGAAAGGAAACAGTCAACGAAACAAAGAGGCAACCCACAGAATGGGAGAAGATATTTGCAAATGACACTACAGATAAAGGACTGGTATCCAAGATCTATAAAGAATTTCTCAAACTCAACACCCAAAAAACAAATAATCAAGTCTAAAAATGGGCAGAAGATCTGAACAGACACTTCTCTGAAGGTGACATACAAATGGCTAACAAACACATGATAAAATGTTCATCATCATTAGCCATCAGGGAAATTCAAATCAAAACCACATTGAGATACCACCTTACACCAGTTAGAATGGCAAAAATTGACAAGGCAAGAAACAACAACTGTTGGAGAGGTGGAGAAAGGGGAACCCATATCTTACACTGTCGGTGGGAATGCAAGTTGGTACAGCCACTTTGGAAAACAGTGTGGAGGTGCCTCAAAAAATTAAATACAGAGCTACCCTATGACCCAGCAATTGCTCTCCTGGGTATTTACCCCAACGACACAGATGTAGTGAAAAGAAGGGCCATATGCACCCCAATGTTCATAGCAGCAATGTCCACAATAGCCCAACTGTGGAAAGAGCCGAGATGCCCTTCCACAGATGAATGGATAAAGAAGATGGGGTCCATATATACAATGGAATATTACTCAGCCATCAGAAAGGATGAATACCCAACTTTTACATCAACATGGATGGGACTGGAGGGGATTATGCTAAGTGAAATAAGTCAAGCAGAGAAAGTCAATTATCATATGGTTTCACTTATTTGTGGAACATAAGGAATAGCATGGAAGACATTAGGAGAAGGAAGGGAAAAATGAAGGGGGGGGCAAATTGGAGGGAGAGATGAACCATGAGAGACTATGGACTCTGAGACAAACAATCTGAGGGTTTTAGAGGGGATGGGTTAGCATGGTGATGGGTATTAAGGAGAGCATGTACTGCATGGAGCACTGGGTGTTATATGAAAACAATGAATCGTGGATCACTACATCAAAAACTAATGATGTATGGTGACTAACATAACAACAAAATAAAATAAAATAAATAAATACAAGGGGTTTTGTTTCAAGGCACTCAAATTATTCTTTTTGAGGCAAAAATGCACACATGCAAGAACTTTTATAAAGAAATATCAATGCTTGTCAATTTAACACAAACTTAAATCCAACCTAATTTATCATAGATGATAACCTTCTAGCAAGGAAAAAAAAATCTCCTTACTGTTACGAATTTATTGATAATAGTTTTCCATGCTAGACACTGGATTGAAAAAAATCTTGAGTATCCTTAGAAATTCCAGTTCAAAACTGTAAGAAGAAAATACAGTTTTAAAATCCATTCTGAGTTATTTAATGCCGCTAAGAGGTCATACAGTGAAAACGATCATCAAAGTTGAAAGGCCTAATTTCTAAATAAGAGAAAATTATACACATTGAGAAAAATCATGGACTTTTACATTGGTTATGTAGTCCATCATATATATATATGTATGTATATGTATATTTTAAGATTGGTTTATTTAGTCCATCATATATATATATATTAAGATTGGTTATATAGTCCATCATATATATATATATGTATGTATATGTATATTTTAAGATTGGTTTATTTATTTTAGAAAGAGAGAAAGAGTGAGAGGTGGGGAGGGTCAGAGGTGGAGGAAGAGAGAGTCTCAAGCAGACTTCCCGCTGGGTGTAGAGCCTGTTGCTGGGCTCGACCTCGTGACCCCGAGATCATGACCTGCGTGGAAACCAAGGTCTGATGCTTAACCAACTGAGCCACCCAAGTGTGCCATATGTATTTTTTTCTTCTGGCTTCTGCCTCTGGATAGAAAAAAAAAAAATGGTAACAATTTCTTGATATTAGAGAGGTGGAGATGCTGAAAATTTTAATTTTTCCTTGGTTTTAACACAATATAATTAGAGGAAATTCTCTTTAAGGATATGAAGAGCAAGGTTTGTAACCCCAAGTGAAGTCAGATTGTCGCCTAAATTTAAAGGAGAAGTTCCAGTGCTGGAGACAGTTGGAAGCAGCGGACCAGTTGAAGTGTAGGCTGACATACTCAATGATCTGGGTCAGTTACTTTAGGAGGAATAAACTATTTAGCACACAAAAAGAGGCACATGCCTTGAAATTCTATAGAATCAGGCAGGACCACCTAATATTAATGTTACTGGTATGTATTATTGATTATTTTAAAGCACTTTATAGATTTTAAAATCCTTCTGTTTTAAGTCTGATTCATGATGTCAATATATAACAGGAAGCACAAGGTACATTCACTTTTATTTTGGTGGCAAGTAAATGAGGAAACATTTAGGGCAAGATCCTCAAAGAAGAAAATAGCTCATTTTACTCACCTATATTTTTTAAATATCAACTTTTCTACTGGATCAGTTGAGTAATATTTAAATGGAAAACCATCTGAACAAGGTTTTAGGACATGCATATTACACTAAAATTATGCATTGTGGTTTTGTGGTGATAGTCTTGTCTGTATAGAAAATCACATAAACTTAGTAATGTTAAAATCCTCTACTTCCTTTGTTTTATAATTTGTATTCTCATAGCATCATATATAGAATAACTGAATAATAAAAATGCTATTATTGGATGCATAATATATGTTTCATCTGGTGTTTGAAATGCCAGTGAGTCTGTTTTATCCATTTCATTCATTGCAAGTCAGAAAATGCATGGATGAGTCTATACCTGTGAATCTTAGGAAATCTTACGAATTTTAGAATTTTGTTTAGGTTGGATTTATAACCTTGCCTTGGGCCTTCATTTCATATCATGATGGTATCTGACCTCTTCTATTTGGTGACCAGGAAGTATGTGGTAATTTTCTACCCAGCTGCTAAAGCTATTATACATTTCAGAGAAGGTTTCTGTAAAGCATACTCCATATGGCAGTTGATAATCTTGCAGCCCAACATAGTGGACAATTCACACTAATAGTCACAGACTGATTTTCCCCGAGGAGTCATTCAACATGGCCATCTGAAATCATCCTATTTTTAATTTATTTTGAAAATCAAAGATCCCACCATTTCTGAATTTCTTAAGGTCATTGGTCTACTTTATGTTTCCTGTGATAGATCGCCTAATCTAGCTTGGAGGTGAAAGATGCAGTTAAGAAAGCAGAGTGAAGAAAATAATTTTGAGATGCAGCACTTTCAGCTTTAAAGGCTGTTAATGACTAAAGGATGCAACAACAACAAAATCTTTCTCTCATCCTGGCAGGGACTACGGGTTGCTAACAGGATGCACAATAACGTGGCTCTCTGGGTTTATGTTAAAAGTGTTTTTGTATCTTTTTCTCATTCCTAATAAGTGTCTTCAGAAAAACTTCTTTAGCAAGGGAAATTGCCGCATGTGTATGTGTACATGTGTGTGTGTTCAAAGCATTTAATATTTTTGTTTGATACAAAAGATTTTTTTTTAATTTAAAGAATTTTAAAAGTAATCTCTACACCCATTGTGGGGCTCGATCTCACAACCCTGAGATCAAGAGTTTCATGCTCCACCGACTGAGCCAGCCAGGCACCCCAATACTGTGTTCTTCCTGTCAATTTCACATGAGTTTATTTTCTATATTTTATTTTATTTTATTTTATTTTTTTTATTTTTTATTTTTTTTAAATAGAATTTTTTTTGTATTTTAATTTGTGTATTATTGGGATCATAACTTTCTACTCCAGATTAGTTTATTTTCTATATTTTAAATTAAAAAATTCTCCATGTTTTGAATAAAAAATAGGAAAAAATCCAAAGCCAGGAGAAAAATTATACCTTTGGCTTCCCACGCACCCTTGTGGTGTTTGAAATTTGTCTTCAGCATTTCAGTCAATACTTCCAAAAACCACTGTGGCTTATATCTCTTGACAGTGCACTCACTACCTTCCAGGTTTGCAGAGCATATTCCATCTTTGAACACATGAAGGTTTTAGAAAGTTCTTTTTACATTAAACTGAAACATTTTTCACTTTAACTTGTATGTATTAGTCTTGGTACTATTGTCTGAGACCACATGAAAGAAGTCTGAATCCCTTTTCCTTATGACTTTTCTCTTTCCAAACCTTTCAAATATTTGATGTTTGCAAGCATGTGCCCTGACAAATCTTCTGCCCAACCCCAATACAATTTCAAATATTTTATAAAAGTCATGATTTTTAGTTTTCTCACCATGCTTTTGTTCGTATATGTCAGGGCATTTATTGTATTCTACTCCAGGAAAATAAAGTATAAACAGAGTTTTTGAGAGTGGAGGGGATGAAAGATCATTCTACTTCTCCTGCTTTTACAAACATTTATGTGTTCTTCCCTTCTCCCATGGGGATTGGAGTGGGTATTTATTGAATCCTTCCAGTTGCTCCCTCCCATTCATTTATTGGCTTCTTTTCAAAGAAGGGTTAATACTGTCAAAGAGAAATTGTATTGGACCATTACACAGGGATGAAGACTATTGCGAAATTGGAGGGAAATTGAACTAAACTCCACTGAAATAAAAGGCAGGGACATTTTTAGGCACTGAACTAAGCTAGTGGGAAAATTTTCCAGGACATTAAGGGGGAAATTGATCAATGTGATTATGACATCTGTGTTTGCTGATTGAAGCTTATCAAAGTTAGGTTCCTAACTATCCTCTCACAGAGACTGGGGAGAGGATAGGGTTTTTGTCATTCTTGATGATTACATTTCAAAGGTGTGATTCTCAGGTTGTTGAGCAGGACATTCCTAGGTTGTAAAACAGGCAAGAGTCTGGGAGAAAATTTGCATCTCAAGGGGCAGAGAAAGAATTTATAATCCCACGTAAAATGTTTTAAGAAAAAGAAGGCCAAGGGTTTATAGTCAGGAAGAAACCTGTCCTAAAGTTCAGCCAAGCTGAAGGTAACATTAAGGCTGGTTTGGGCAATACTTACTTTTGGTTGCTGAAAAACTGGCTTTCATTGGACATCTTTAATAAGGAAAGGCATATTATGTTAAGAAAGCACTAACTGCTTTCTCTCTCTTGCATTTCCTCATACCAAAGACCGTTCCTAGAAGTCAAACCTTTTGTATTACAGGAAGCTAGATGAATGTGTCGCAATAGTTGCCTGAAAGTTCATATTTCTTTTAAGTGGGTCAAAATATGTAGAAAATAGAGGGAAGCTCAGGATGTAAAGTAACACATTTTTCTGCAATCTACCTTACTCAAGATCCTTTACTTGGGCAGTTACTGGATCTTATTTAATAAAAGCAGCACCTTGATATCCTTTTCTCTGTGATTACCCTATGGGCATTTTTTTTCTCGGTCAGAACCCAGGGAGATTGAGAAATAATGATTGTGACCCTAACATATCAAGTGAAACAGAGTGAGCAGAAACTCGAGGAGTTTTTAAATACATGAAGAGAATGATGAAATAGATGAGGAACTTGACATTGCCAATGTCTTGGAAGAAGCTATTGTCAGGAGAAAAGATGCCCCTCATGGACACAGGGCACTGAACAGTGTTGGGTTGTAATGAAAAAATAACTATGGAAACTGGCACAGGAAACACTATAGATTGACAAAAACTGAGAGGAGAAAAGTGAAGGAGAGAAAAGAAAATGCATGCCCAAAATGTGAAATAGAGGTCTAAATTGATACATGGCAAGCCAGTAAGTATCATGCTGAAGAAAAATGATGAGTTTAGGGTATCAAACCCATAGTTGCCATATAAGCTCAGGGCAAGGAATCTGGAAATCCAAACAGGAATCAGGGAACTGAATAATCATTTGATTTTGGTAAAATTTATTTGACATCCAGTAGAAGACCATTTCCCACTCCTCTCTTCATAATGAATGATCTGATCAACTCGAAGCAGAAGCAAGGAGTGGTAATACCATTTGAAGTTTAGAAACCAACACTGACCATAAAACCATAGAGGAGGATAGCCTTTTTTCCCCCTCAATAATTTATCTCTATGAATGTAGCCTGAGAATAGCGTTATATTTTGCTTGCCATGGCCAACCTCATGGTTTAACTCTAAAATAGTTAAGTCCTAAGTACTTATTTCTCAATATGAAAATCTCTGCCTCACCTTAACATAGCATAATATTAGAGCTGGAAAGAGCCTTAGAGTTAATCTGTTAAAAGCAACTTATTTTAGAGATGAATCCGGGTAATTTAATTCAGTATGTGGACTAGCTGTCTAAAAGTCCCGAGAGATACAACATACACAGTAGGCACGTCAATGCTTGTTGACTAGGGTTAGCATTTCTCCAGTAGGCTTTAAGAATGCAAAGCCAGGGTCTGTAGTGAATATGAAAAAGCAAAGGAAACAGGAGGGCATACCTGTGGGATCTTTGAAGAATATGTTTCCTTCACTTTAGACTGATTAAATCACTAGGGTGGGTGGTGACCTTTTATTAGAGTGCCTGCTACTTATATGAGGAAGTTCAAAATCAGCATAATGACTGAGCTTTGATAGAAAATGTTCTGATCAAAACAAAACAAAATGTAAAAAGTGAAAAAGTAGGTAAAGTAGCAGATTAATATTGGAGATGCACATCACAAGTCACTTTAAAATACATTTAACTTACTCAAGCAGCAAAACACAATTTTCAATTGGAAACTATTTGATACAAGTAACTGAGATACTGCTGTGCCCATAATACAAAATTTTGAACAGATCTGTATATCTTTGGTGATTTCTTTTCTGATTCCTTTGCATATACATTATGCATTTGAATTAATACTTGAATAATGGATGCTTGTCTGAAGTAACTTACCTGTCAAAGCTATGACACTGGAATGGAACTTATTTATTATGGGAATCCAGCCTTGGATTGATTTTATATGATAAAATTGAATGGCAATTGCATCATATTTTAAGTCCAGAAATTCAAGAGCATATTACAGGTCCTTTAGATTTTGTTTGGTGAAAACTGGGGATAGAAACATCTGTTATAGTTCCCCCTAGAAATTTTCTAATGAATAAAATTAATGAATGTCTTTATGAATATTTTGTAAAAACTGTAAATTGTTATACAGACATTGATTTGATCACTTATTATTTGCAATATGCAGTACTCAGAACTAGGTATGAAATATGGAGATATAATCTCTGCCCTTAAACTTAAATTAAAAAAAAAGAAACTTGTATTGCATATTGGAGATATTAAATAAAATTACAATTATAATATGATTTGTGATATAATGGAGCTTCAAAGAGGGGCAGCTCAGTGGAATTTTTAAGGCTCTAGAAATTTTGCTAGAAGTGGTGATTGTATTTAGGGACAGCATATATGAAGATATTAGCAAGGTGAAAAAAAGAACAACTCTCTGTAAAGAAGGGCAATAAAAGAGAAGGGCACACCAGAGTTGAAAACAAAAGGGAGCTTTCTATGTCAGCTTAAGAGTTCGTGTTTGATTCTGAGTGGTACAGGCACTGAAATACTTAAATGGGATGTGTTCTACCTGGATTTACATTTTTGAAAGTTTGTTCTTGCTATATTACAGTAAAGACTAGTAGCAAAGAGACTTGTGGAAAATGACTTCCTCAATGCAAAACAAGCTCATGGTTCCAATGGTTTCTTAGTAATATATTCCACATTCCTTGATGAATAAATGAATGAGTAAATCTGCACTTAACTGAGTAACTCAAGTATTAGAACTGGTGCTAGTGTCACAAAGAGCCTAGCATATCTTCCCTAAACTATTTCCACTACTTATTGAAGAGGGTAGGAAGAAAATGTCTTGTCAGCATAAGCAAGAGAATGAGTACAAGAGTTTATTGGGTAGGAAATCCTTGAGAAGGGCCAAATAAAACATAGATTTAGCTGACTAATTTTTGTTACTGATTTTTAGCTCTCTTCAAGCAATGCCTTTGTGTGGATGGGTAAAGTTCATTTAAAGTGATTAGGAAGGCTCTACTATGGTCACTTAGCCGTTGGTCCATCTATTTTTTGTCCACCAATTTAAGTTACAAAGCCATTTGAAAATGGAGCAAAGAGAGAAATTTACCAATGTATTAATGTTGAGAAGAAATTATTTCTATAGCACTGTGTAAAATACTGGATAATGTGGTGTCTGTGCATGTATGTGGGTATATTTTATTATGTGAGGGAGAGTTCTTTAGTAGATGATACTTCGTTACTTTTGTAGAAAGTGGGTGTGTTCAGTTGTACCTTTCAAAACTAGGTGTTGCCTTTCATTCTTGGATTTATGTCATTAGGCTTCCAGGTTTGAATGGCTGATAAATGAGCTTATTTTCAGTTTTCTTCATAAAATGCACCTGATACATATGATTTCTATGTCCAGTTTACCTTTTGGATAATTAAAAAGAAATTGACATTCATGTTAGAAAATATATTCCCTGCAACTATTAATCTTCCTGAAAACAAATAATACTACTAAGTTGCACTTATTAATTATGATCTTATTAAATTTTCTCAACACTCACTAAGTTAGAATTTCTTAGTATTCCATTTTATAGATGAAGAAACTGAGACTTAAAGAAGTTATGTGACTTGCTTAAGCCTACACAGCTAATAAATAACAGAGGTGGGAATTGAACCTGGAGAGTCTGATTTCAGATCTTCTCTAACCTGTGGGAATTGGAGCTCAGATATTTTCCAAGCCATTCATGCTTTTAGCAGACATTTATATATTGGCTATTTTGTGCCAGGCACTGTATTAAGTACCAATAATTCAAGTTCTTTCTCATAAGGAGCCTCATGGTCTAGTAGAAAAATCAAACAAGTAAAGAGGTTATAATAAATAATAAGTGCAGTTAAGTACATTGTACCCCGAGGACGCAAAGTCCAAAAAAGATTCCCTAATGTTTATTTATCACAGAATTTAGAAAGGACTATGAGAAGGAAGAAGGACATATGGATTTTTTTAAGGCAGGGGAAGCAAAACAAACAAACATGAGAAACACTATGTATATTGAGGAATGAAAATAATTCACTTAGATTAAAACAAAAATTACAATTCAGGAAGTGATAAGTAAGGTGGCTGGGATGTAAGATGTGCCAAAACTCAAATTGTCTTATATAGCATGCAAATGATTTTGGGCTTTGCTCTGAGTACAGTGGAAGTTATAATATTTTAAATTTTTCCATCACAATTTGAACAAGTATGTGTGTGTGTGTGTGTGTGTGCGCGCGCGCGCATGTGTGGGTATTAGGACATCTCTTTCTATACTATCAGTGTAAACCATGTAATGAGGGAATCCTGGCATCAATTCCTGTGGAAATTATTGAGATTTTTGGTAACTAAAGGCCGTGACAGTATGAAAAGTTAGAGGTCAGTTTTGTGAACCAATAAGGAACTCATAATTAATTGGATTAGAAATTAGTGGGCAAGGGTTGTTCTGGGTGATGAAAGTGTCATTTTATTAACTTGTTTCTATTAAAATATTCAAATGGATGCATATATTTTAGAATATTTTTATATCTCAGGTATTCATCTAACTAAACATATCTCCATTCCATGATTTTGTCAACCATTTGAAAGGTAGAAGGTAGGTAAGATGTTAATGGCTTGCTTCCCCTACGTAAACATCCCTGTGGTGCCTCCTGAGCAAGCTTTTTGTTCATACAAATGACTTTTATTTTTGTTATATTTAGATAAATCTTTGCCAAAAGTATCTCTAAAGCGATGCTGAGAAACTAGGGTTCATAAATATTCACCAATTCTGAACCAATCATCCTTTTCCAGAAACCTGCAGAATCATTCCATGATATCTGTTTTGCCACCTCTATGTTTCATCAATATCTTGCTATCTCCACAATGGCCAGGAGAGGAACACAAGTACTCTGCCAGCCATGGCTTGATTTCTGACTTCTGCGGAACTCAAGGTTTACTAAAGGAACCTTCTTTATTTTGTTAGGCATAATACAGCACAGGAGGAGCTCCTTTTTCCCTGCTGGAGTTGCAAATTCCACCAAGTTGGAGTGAATTTATTTCAGAGATTTGACACTTCTCCAATGTTAATATATTTTCAGTCTAATTTTGTTACACATTAGCACGTGCTTAGAATGTCAACCACCCCCTTATTGCAGATCACAGATTTAGGTTACATTGGCATTACCTAGTGTTTGCTAAAGAGTGCGTGCCTTATGCCTTGCCAATTTTATTTATTTGGGTTTCATTTAATTTAACTAAACATTAGAGAAAGTGAGTGCTTAAGGTAGCATTGTACGTAATTCAGAATAAAATCATAGTAAGTTCCATTAAGTGGCTTTTTAAAGACTCTATATATAATACAGTATGTAAAATTGACAGTGCCTATCATTTATACATTTCGGGGGTTCTACTAATTTTCTCTGCATTTATATGTGGTATGCTTATTTTTAATATGTGATGGATGATCTATTGGAATTTCAAAAATAGGAGCTCCTCTAAGAAATAACTTAAATGGTTTTCAAATACTTGCAGCACCTAGCTTTGTGGAATGACAGTTTCCAACTGTGAAGCAGAAAAAATATTTTAAAATAATTTGAAATATTTTAACTAGATTGAATGCTACTTGAATCTTTGTATACTAGGACAGCAACATTGTATATAATAGCCATAGTGGTCTAAGAGCCCCTAGTTAGAGAAAGGAGAACAGCAGAGTGCTCTGATGTTGTTTAGGATTTAATATTGAGCACTTATTGGAACTGAAACCCTTTTCATAGAATAAATTGTGTGTTAGTGTGTGTATATGTAAAATTGAACATAAAACTCTGTTCAAATTTTCCAAGGGCAAAATTATTCTAAAAAATTATATTAGCCAATATATAACTATGAAAAGAGTATCTTCAAAAGCAACTTACTTATACATTACTAAAGCATGGAAGCTGTGTTGTAAGAATCACACTTAAATGCATCCAACTCCATTTGTTTAGGGTTTTTTAAAAGCAGATGTTAAAGTTATGCTCTTATAGATTAAATTTTCAAGTGTGAATAACTTATCAAATGTTATTGTAGCTTTTTTGCAACAATAACATTGTTTTGTTGTAGCTTTCTGTTGTTTTGGAAGGTTGTCTCCCCCCCTCCCCACCCCACCCCATGCACCCACTCTTTATTGCTGCTGGGCCAGGCACCAGGTCCTGCTCAGCTCAGGGAGGGGGAATCCTGACCAGTTCCCCACTCTTTGTGGCCAGCTAGCAGGCCAAGCAGAGCTCTGAGGCCTGCACCTGGACCACCCAGCCCCAAGGCATGGTCCAGGGTGTGGAGCCCTCAGGGAGGTTGTGGGGCACAGGCTGGGCATTGTGCATGGGCCCATGCACAGCCCTTAGCCTAGAAGGTGTTTTTTGATTAATCATTAATATTTCTTTATTTTGATTAAATAGAATGAGAAAAATTCTTGATGATATTCTGAATTTGTGCTAGTTCAAGAAATTGAATACTTGAGACTGATCAAGGTAAAATAATCCATATATTCCAATGAGCGTATGAGAAAATTGGTTAAATGACTTCCTTTGAAAATAACTCTGTTCCTTTACCTTTATGCATAAAACCATTATTATTATTTAAATGAAACCATTATTGATGCTGGAAAGGAGAATAGAAGTTTTCGAGCGGTAGAACCAAGCCATCTTAGATGAGTAGCCAAAGAACCAATGTTTGTCTAAGTAGAATAATGAAAGTAATTAACAAAAGCAAAATATATCCGAAATATGTGTGTGTATTAAAACTAAAAATAAGAAGGTCATAAAATGGTAAAGACATAATTTACATAGTATTTTCAACTGAAAGGAGACAGAAATGTGATAGGGAAGGGCACATTATTAGAGAAGCATTATTTGTAATGAGCTAGTTTGTAGGCTGTGTTTCACTTAAAATCCATTATATTATTAGATAAATACCTATATAAAATAAAAAAAGAAAGCTTTTGATTCTTAGTTCAGAGAAGTGAGATGAAAAGACCATTGTTTCCACCCATATAAAAAGGAAAAAGCTAAATGTACTGCAAATTAATGAGTTTTTGGAACACAGCAGAGAACTGAATTCTCATGGCAGCCAACTAACCTCAGATCTGGGAGAGCCAGGCATCTGAAGGGAGAGAAGTGATAGGAGTCCTTGTTTAAATTGGGCAGGTACAGTTGGATTTGAAATAAGCCAGTAAGAATTCAGCTGAAAGGCCAGTTGTGGTTTATATGAAAGTGTAAATCCACTGGGGATTACAGATTTGGGGAATGTTTCAGACCTCTTACTGGCTTTTTCTCCGTGAGTCTGACCAGGCACTCATAGGGAAGATTGGAGAGAATTCTGAGAATCCTTCCCTTGTGATGCTAGCTAGGTACAGGAGGGGAATTGCTTAAACTGCTGAATTTGGCTTGATGCATCTTCTATTTCTCATTGATGGGACAAAAGTCTTGGTGTCCAGGTAAAAGAAAAATGGATATTATTCTTTCAGGGGACTGGGTCACCCCTTGAAGAGAAAAAGAGAGAAAAAAGTTCTCTGTCCCTGGGGAGGAGCGTGGTTGAATGCCAAACCCACCATTACAAATGGAGAAGGGGCAGGGGTAATTGCGAAGGCCCCCTTCATGAGACCCTTGGGCACAGTGCCTGCATAAGGCCAAGGCTAAATCCAAACATCAGAAAACAGTTCCCTACACTGACTCGTACTCCCAGAATAATAAGAATTGGATAGAATGACTGTCAGATACAATGAGGAGAGCTTCAAGAGACCTATTTCTTCTCAGGTGCAATGAAAAGGGGAAAAAAAACAAAAACAAAAAACAACCCAGAGTTGAACAGATATTGAGAAAATAACCTCTGACATGACAGTTTATATCCTAAAAACCAAGCATCGATAGAGGAATTTGCAACCTGTGGTATGCTTAAGGTATCCCTAGCAACAAAAGGCCAACTCCGTTCCTGATTAGATTAACACAAGCCCCAACACGGAAATAGAGATAAAGAAGTACTAATTACCATGCATAAAGACGATTTACCTTAGCCTCCACTGTTCTACATAAAATGCCTATCTTTCAGCAACAGTTAGGAGAAATGAAAAAAGTCAAGAAATAAAAACAAAAGAACAACTCCAAAAAGGCAAAGCAACCATCAGAACCTGCTCATATGACACATATGTTGAAAATATTTGACAGAAAATTTAAAATAACTATGTTAAGTATGTTAAGGGCCCAAACTGAAAAGGTTAGACAATTTGCAAGACAAGCTGGGTACAAATAAAAAGTAACACAGGTGAAGATTGTCTTTGATCAGCTCATTAGTAGACTTAACACAGCCAATGAAAGAATAAGTGACTCTGAAGACAGGTCAGCAAAAATTACCCAAAAATAAACATAAGAGATAAAAGAGCAGAGGTTCTAGAGCTTTGGGGGAAGAACTGTGGGATATCAGGTGGACAAACAAATAACTGGAATCTCAAGAAGAAAGAACAGACAGAAGAAAGAACAGACCTTGTTAGAGATGTGAGAACTGGAACACTGACACAGCAACAGGGTGTTTCACATACCCCCGTCCAACAAAAGCAGGCAACCCAGGCCTAGCTTTTCCCATCTCCAGCTTAACAGCAGAAGGCAGCCCAGACAGGCGCATCCCTCCCTAGGTCGAACATGTATCTTTCTGACAACAGTTGAGTCTGAGAGTCACCTGCAGGAGGGACTTATCAGTAGATCTTTCAACAATTAGTGATCAGAGGAAGTGTTCTCATTCCCCACCATGCCTGACGTTCCCCCAAGACAAACAGTGATGTGAGAGAGCAGAACCTATAACAACTCAGCCACAACAAGCTGCCAGGGTTTGGGATACTGTGGGTCTTCTTGTCCCAGTGATCTGAAATCCCCCTTACCTGCCTGGAGACATTATTGCATCTGGGGATTGTGAGCAAGGGGATACCAGCACAAAAGCTGTCCAGCCAAGCCTCTTTTTTTTTTTTTTTAAGATTTTTATTTATTTATTTGCCAGAGAGAGAGAGAGCACAAGCAGGGGAGAGGGGCAGAGGGAGAAGCAGTCTCCCCACTGAGCGAGGAGCCTGATGTGGGAATCGATCCCAGGACCCCCGGGATCATGACCTGAGCCGAAGGCAGATGCTTAACTGACTGAACCACCTCGGCATCCCCAGCCAAGCCACTTTATCACCTCAGGCCTGAGACTTTCTTCTCTCTGACGATAAGACATCCAGAATCTGGGAGAACACCTTTCTTTGCCTCAGGCAGCAACATCACAAGTGGGTAGTTCTAGCAGCACCAGATAAACCAAACACACAAAAAATTACCATAAAGGCTTAGAAAATTAAACCACTGTTGGATCCACAGCTCACAAATACAGGCCATACCTACATGCTAAAGCTAATCAGAGTGAGTATTTGCTAAAATAAAAGATTTAAATCGGGTCTAGGGTTTCCTAACATAACACCCAAAATGTCTAGGATGCATAAAAGTCATTCACCATACTAAGAACCAAGAAAATAACTGGAATGAGAAAAGGTTGATGCAGTTACAATTCTGTTAAACCGATGAAAAATAGAAAATAAGTAGGAGTTAAAAAAAGAATCAAATGGGAAAATTGATAAATCTGACTTAATTGTATTTGGTTGAATGGTGTCCCCCCTCAAAAAAATATGCTCATCTCCCTGAACCATGTAATTGAAAATATATGTATCTTTGCAGATGTAATTAGGTTAAGGATATTGAGACAATATCATCCTAGATTGTACAGGTGGGTCTTAAGTCCAATGTTAAGTGTCCCTAAAAGCAGCACAAAGAGGAGACCGGGGAAAGAAAAAAGACCATGTGAAGACAGAAGCCAAGACTGAAGTGATGACCTACAAGCAAAGGAAATCCTGGAGCCACCAGAATCTGGAAGAGGCATGGGTGGATTCTCTTGCACAGCCTTCAGAAGGCGTTACAGCTCTGCCAAAATCTTGATTTTGGACCCTGGGCCTGCAGAACTGTGAGAGAATACATTTCTGTTGTTTTAAGCCACCAAGTTTGTGGTAATTTGTCACAGCAGTCTTAGGAAATCAAAACATTTGTCAAAACAGAACAAAACAAAATTTTGCTCTAGGAAAGACTCTGTTTAGAGAATGTAAAGACAAGCTACACCTGGGAGAAAATATTTTCTCACCATATATCTGACAAAGAATTAGTGTCTAGAGAATGAATGTGAAGTTTAATTTTGTGTCAACTTGACTGAGCTAAGGATGCCCAGATAGCTAGTGAAAACATTTCTGGGTGCGTCAGTGAGTGTGTTTCCTGAAGAGATCAGCATTTGAATGGTCACCCTCGCCAGTGAGGGTAGAGTATCATCTAATAGGCTGAGGGCATGAACAGAACAGAAAAGTGGAGGAAGGACGAATTTGCTCTCTGGCTGAGTCAGGACATCTGTGCTCCTGGTTCTCTGATGACTCACACCACTGGCTCGTCTGGTTCTCTGGCACACAGGATTGAACTGGAACTACACCACCTGCTTCCCTGGGCCTCCAGTTTACAGACAGTGGATCATAGGACTTCTCAGCCTCCATAACTGTGAGCCAGCCTCTCAGCATAAATCTCTTTATATAGATCTCTATATACCCTAATTATTTATCAGGAGAACTCAGACTAATACAATAAAAATCTCTTAAAACCTAACCGTAAAAAACAAAAACAAAAACAATGCAATAAGAAAATGGCCTAAAGATATAAACAGTGGAAAGGGCATATAGATAGTGAATGAACACATGAACAGATGTTCAGTATCACCTGTTATCATATAAGTGTATATTAGGACCATATGAAATAATCACTACACATCCCTCAGAGTGGCTAAAATAATAATAAAAAAAAAGTGGCAACACTAAATACTTGTAAGGATGTGAAAGAATTTGATCATCTATACATTCCTGGTGGGAATGTGAAATTGTGCAACCACTCTAGAAAATATTTTGGCAGTTTCTTATAAAATTAAAGATGCCATTACCATATAAACAAGCAATTGCATTTGTGGGCATTTATCCCAAGAAATTTAAAACGTATGTTCACACAAAAACCTATACACAAATGTTCATAGCAGCTTTATTTGGAATAGTCCCAAAATGGAAAACAGTCCAGATGTCCTTCAACAGGTGAATGAGAAAAGAAACTGGCAACACATCCAGTGTAACACTTAACAATAAAAAAGAGTGAAATATGGATACAAAGAAAACAGATGAATCTCTAGGAAATTACGCTAAATGAGAAAAGCCAGCCTAAAAGGTTACGTATTGTGTGATTTCACTTGTGAAATATTTTTGAGATGAAAAATTTTAGATATAGAGAAGAGATTAGTGGTTACCAAGGTTTAGGGAAGTGGAATAGGAGGGAAGAAGGTGGATGTGGTTATAAGAGGGGCACCAGGGATTCTTTGATGGGCTTATTCAGTGTTTGTGATAGTATACCACAGTTTTGAAAAGTGTTACCACTGGATGAAGCTGGATAGTTTACACAGGATTTCCCTGTATTGTTTTCAAAACTGTGTGAATACAAACTTGTCTCAATAAAAGTTTTATTAAAAAAAAAAAACAGTAAAAGAGGGGCACCTGGGTGGCTCAGTCAGTTGGGCATCCATTCTTGATTTCGGCTTGGGTGCTGATCTCGGGGTCGTGGGATTGAGCCCCATGTCAGCCTCTGCACTGGACGAGGAGTCAGCTTGAGATTCTCTCTCCCTCCCCCTCTGCCCCTACCCCCCTAGTGCTTGCGTGCATGCTCTCTCTCAAATAAATAAATAAATAAATAAATAAATAAATAAATAAAATCTTAAAAAAAAGAACAGTAAAAGATTTGAAGATAATTCAAAAAAGAAGAAAAATGGTTCTAAAAAGATGCTTAATTATCATTAGAAATCAGAGAAATGCAAAATAAAACTTTGATAGCAGATCACTGTATACATCCTTTAATGAACAGAATTAAGAAGTCTGACAGCACCAACTATTAACTGAAGATGTGCAGCAGCAACACATATTATTATGGTAGAGATGTAAACATACTGAAAAATTATTTGTTATTTTCTTATAAAATAGTAATTCTCAACTGGGAGCTGATTTTTGCCTCCCAAGGGATATTTGGCAATATCTAGCATTATTTTTGGTTGTCATGACTGACAGTAAGTGCTACTGCAATCTAGTTGGATTGAGGCTAGGATACTGACTGCTGAACATTACATAATCTGTGGACAGCCTCCTACAGTAAGAAATCAGATGATCCAAAATGGCAATAGTGCCGAAGCTGGAAAACCTTGATTTACATATAAACCTATCATATGACCTTGCAATCCCATCCTTAGGTATTACCCAAAAGAAATGAAAACATATGTCCTTACAAGATTTACAGACACATTTTCCTACAAGTTTTATTCGTAGTAATAAAATACGAAACAACTCATATGTCCATCATAAGATTCATGGAAAATTAAAATATATTCATAAAAAGAAGTCCTGCTTAGCCATAAAATGGAGTAAACCACTGATACATAAAACCATGGATGAGGAGTACCTGGGTGGCTCAGTCGGTTAAGCATCCGGCTCTTGATCTCAGGGTCATGAGTTCAAGCGCCACATTGGGCTCCACACTGGGTGTGGAACCTACTTCAAAAAAACCAAAAAAGAACAAGACAACAAAACATGGAAGGATCTCAGCAATCTTATGCTGACAGAAGTCAGACAGAAAAGAATAGCTACTCCTTTAATTTTTGTGAAATTGTAGCACAGGAGAAATGGATCTGTAGTAACAGAAACGAAATCAGTGAATGTAAATGCCTTAGGCCAGAGGTGAGGCAGTTGACTACAAAGTTGCATGAAGTAACTTTTTGCCATGGTGCAATGTCCTATATATTGTTTGTAGTGCTAGTTACTAGGGTATATATCATTCTCAAACTGCATCTAACTGTGCAGTTAAAATTGGTGCACTTTATTTTATATAATTTATCCGTAAACACGGTTGTTTATAAAACAGGTGTTGGTTAAGGATAGGAAAATAAAACCAATGGAATCAAAAACAATTCTAAAAGGGGGCTTTCCTATCTACCCTGTTTGCTATAGCAACTCCCTTTATACCATGCCTTTCCCTGATTTATTTTTGTAGGATTTATCTGAGTATTGTTTGACTATCCACTAATACATTAATTTCATAAAGCCAAAGGCCTTTTTATATGTATTTTCCAGCTCTATGTCCAACACTTAGAACAGTGTCTGACACTGCAGATGCTCAGTTAATATGTTTTGAATTTTGAATTGATAATCCATGAAAAATGTTTTAACTTCTCTTTGAAGCTTTTTTGAATATGACTAGGCTGAGGGACTGTCCTCTGTGTTGATCTCATAGAACCATAGTGTGATGTATACTATTTCTAATGTTGCCTATTACAAGCTCCATCTGTCTTTATTTTCATTTGGATCAATCTCTCTATCTACCTACCTACCTACCTACCTACCTACCTATTTAACTATCTATCCCCCTCATGCTCTGCTTCTTAAATTCAGAGATTACATCTCAACACCTCATAGCATGTGCAGCATAGTCAGTACTCAGTAAATTTTAACTCAGTGCATATCTGAATGAATTTTACAGGTAAGATAATAGAGCCTCAGTACTATTTAACTGATTATCTGAATATTTGCACAGTTAAATATTTTACTTTGATTTTACTTTAAATTCTTTACTTTTTGTAGTTTACTGCTCTTATTGAGAAATGGAAGCAATGGAGGAAATAGCATTAAATTCCAACTGTCTTTTTAGAGTCAGTAATATGCATGTGGCACTCAAAGAGTGAGGTTACAAAATTAAGCATCTTTCACAAAGCATTTAATAGACCTTTGTTCTGTGGAACATAATTTTAGAAATGTAGACCTAAAAGTTAGGAAAAGCAGATGTGTATTGCTATATTCATTGTGCTAGCCACAATACCAGGGGCTTTATGTACATTTTCTTATTTAATTCTCTCAAGATCCCTGAGACAAATGTTTTCTCTATTTTTTAGATAATGAAATTGAAGCCTAGAGAAATTAAATTGAATATAGTCACAGGGTAAGTAAAAGGGAAACCATGATTTGAATCTAAGTATGTTTCATTTTAGTACCTATGCCTGTTCTATTTTATCTTCCATAGGTGATATGCCAACAAAATATATTAACTACTTATTAAAAGAAATATTTGATATCTCCACATTTTTTTGAAATGAACCTATGAGATATCTCCTAAAATTCTAGTTTTAGAAGATGGTACTTCAGGGGCTCCTGGGTGGCTCATTCAGTTAAGCATCTGACTTTGGCTCAGGTCCTGATCCCAGGGTCCTGGGATCAAGCCCCGGGTTGGGCTCCCTGCTCAGCGGGGAGTCTGCTTGTCCCTCTCCCTCTGCCCCCACTTGTTCATTCTCTCTCTCTCTCAAATAAATAAATAAAATCTTAAAAAAAAAAAGATGTGTACTTCAGAAGACACTGTCTTTTGTTTCATAGTCATCAAAACTTTTAATGTAAAGTTATTTCTATTGCTTTGTAGACGATGGTTCCCAAAACCCCTATTCAGATGTCTTTATCGACTAACCCATTTGACACTTAAGCACTTGATGCCGCATATTCTTAGCCTATATTTATCACCACATACTCTGAGCAGATTAATACCTGATCTCCTTAATAAAACAATAACTTCCTCAATGATAGGGTCTGTTACTCTCTACCAAGGAAATATTGGCCCACAAATGCTGATTTCATCAACAAAAGAACCTGGAAAGATTCACCACATAATCAGAACAACAGATATTGGGTTATAATAAAGCAATAAACAGTAAATATTATGAGTTTTTCTTGTGTATCCAAACCTGAAATAGTGATTTCAAGAATTTTCAAAACAAAGATGTCTATTACACATTTGATGAAGTAATGACTTCCATTACTCAAAGATGGTGGAATTCCTAAGAAAAATCCACAGGTACAATATTCCCCTTTATTATTTATATTTTGCCTCCATCCCATCACTGTCATACAGGTAGCCTGAGTTATCTACGAGCTATCTCCAATTTTTCATGTCTGAAAGTTTACATGAGGTTGATCTTTCAAGAACTAACCAGGGTCAATTTGTAACCAAGTGATTCTCCCAAGTGCTGATTTTGCAAGCAAAATATAAACATCATTTACTTCTATAGTGTTTTGAAGTCATGCCATTAAAAATTCATCTGGGAAGTCTAACATGAAAAAACAAGAACAAGGAAGATAATGAATTGCAATAGAAAAATTGACAGAGTAATAAATAGGCATGGCAGGTCAGACTTCAATTTACATAAGTAGCTTTGCCAAAGGTGGTTTAAAAGGGTAGATGCTTGTCCCTGCATTACTTGTGGTGATGCATCTCCCTTTGAATTCTGAACTCTTGTAGCAGAGACAAAGAAATTATGTTGTTTTTTTCAAGGACAAATAATCAGGATTTATCCCTTGCATTTTCAAAGCGGTTGAAGACAAACCGTGCATCTTCCATTGTTTTACAGAAACTACATCTCAGAGTAGATACAGGAATGCTTCCACAAACTTGATGTAGATTATATGAAGTTACCTTTCTTTTCAGAATCTATGCATTCCATATTCAGAAATATTAAACCAATAAAAAGAAATAATTCTAATTCACATTCTGGACTTATTAAAAGAAAACTTTTTTTTTCCCCATCCTAGTTAGTTATAATTACATATTCCTGATCTTCTCTGAGAAGAATCTTGGAGACAACCTCTTGTCTTTTGGCCCACCACACCTAATGAGAAATAGATTCTCTGTATCTGATATCTGATTCTCTGAAATCTCTTCTTTTTTTTTTGTTTTTAATTTCCAGTCTTTTTGTGATTATGTTAACCTTGTTAGCTCTTTCCTGAAATATTACAGCATCTCCCTGTGTGAGATACTACCTTCACTCTGTCCTAACTCGAACGCTTATTTAAGTGTTATATTTTGATTACAGATACAATAAAATGTCTTCACAACTTAATATGCTCCAGTGCCTTTTCAGAATAATATCCCAAGCCTTCACATTACGCACAGCTGTTTCTTAAAATCAAGTCCATTCATATAATCTTTGCACTATGCATCCAGAGGCCAGTCTTACTGAATTGTTGCTTTTCTCCTTATTCTCCCCCCACTCTGTGGACTTCTACAGAGGCAAACCTTACTCAGCTTTTTGACACGGTTCAAAATACCACATTAATTAATGTACTTCTTTTAATAATTTCTAACAGGAATTTTCAAAATAATCATTGTTTTTGTCCTGGAATTGTGATAAAGTGCTAGTACTGAGGATAGGTATCTCATTTGTCTTTCATTTTAAATAAAATAAACGAAGAGCAGCTGGTGCCAGTTTCTCTGTCTCTCTCCAAAGGTGTATAGAAATTCGACATGTTGGGAACCAGTGCTCATCTTCAGTCCCACATTCAGTGAATAAGGAAAGTAGATCTGCCTTTTGCAGGATTGCAGTGGTCAGTTATTCTCTCTTCATATCCCTTTCAGAGAGATGTTGGTACTCCTCCTCCTCTGGCCAAAAGTAGGAGTCTAAGTAGAATCACATTTGAAGACTGAAGAGTATCTGGGAAATAGCAGGCCATCATTTTATTCCTTAATTGGACTTTGTTCATTCAGGAGACCTGTTGATGCATGCTGGTGCTTTTAGAACAGGGAACAGAGTATCTGAAGAGAGATGGCTAGTGGGGATCATCGGGTCTGAAAGGAGGCTAGTAGGATGTGGCTAGCCATGGTGCTTGCTCACAGTCGAGCACTTTGCTTTTAGGACTCTGAATTTCCCCCACCTTACTGCCAAATCCACACCAAGTACAAAAATTACATCACATAGGGTGGCTGAGTTGGTTAAGCATTTGCCTACGGCTCAGGTCATGATCCTGGAGTCCTGGGATCTAGTCCCTCATAGTTGGGCTCCCTGCTCCGTGGGGAGTCTGCCTCTTCCTCATCCTCTGCCTCCCCCCGCCCCAACTCATGCTCTCTCTCACTCTCTCTTGCTCTCTGAACTAAATAAATAAAATCTTTTAAAAAATTACATCAGATAGAGTACGGCAGGCACCTCCAAGGGGAAAAATGCTACCTAACATTTAAGTATGATAACTGGCTGCTTCTTTTGTCCTTTTCCTGTACTAAGGAACAGAGAAGAATAATTTTGAATTGAGTATAAAACTACAGCTTTGAACAGAAACAGAACAGTTTTAGGAACCCAGATGATACTATTATTTAGGAATGGCTGAAAACACAAGGATACTGAGAAAGTATAACTAAGTAGATGGAAGTGGGTCTGGGTGGGATAAAATTGGGGATTTTTTTGGAAAAGTAAAACCATTTCCTGTTTATAACCCAGTGAGTTAATTAAACTGGTTACATATTAGTTTACCCAACAAATGTTTACTGAGCAGTTACTATGTACCCAAAGCAGATAGAGGCTCAGGAACAAAGCATGGGGCAAGACTGTCTTTCTGAACTTGCAGGCTGACCGACATTATCTCAACTGAATTACTTCAACAGAGTTATGTCCTCTATTTTTTGGTATTTCAGACCTTGTCTATAAGTAAATAGACAAGTGATATTTCTTAAAAGTTTCAGTCAATGGCAGTTTGTCATTTTGAAGATGTTCTCAATCCACTGTAGAACTAATTTGTAATGCCTAATTCTAAGACTGAATGTAAGAATGAAGCTGGACTCAGAGTGAATTCTGGCATCCTCGAACTGTGTGACCTTGGACAATAAATTATTTGAATTCCTGCCTCCTAAATGAAAATAATCCTAGCCTCCAAGGTTCTTGTTGTGTAATAAGTACATACACATATAAAATATTAAATACATATAATATAAAACACCTGATGTACAGTAACTGTTTATTGATGACTAATTCCTTTCCATGTATCTTTCATTTGTTTATCTCCTGTGCCCAAATCACTAAATATTTTCAAAGTGAAATTTTGGTGTATGCTAATATAAAACCATTTTCTCAAAAGTGTTCCTATATCTCACTTTTATTAATTTACCTCCTTTCTAGAGCCCCCTTTATTCCTTCCCTTCAGCATTTTTTCTCCTGGCTTACCTTATTCTGGGTTTAAGCTTTCTAGCCACTACCCTTAGATATTCATACAATCCTTTAAGTCTTTCTCCTCCAATACGTGATTCTTAATTTGTCTTATATACTTCTCATTTTAATATCCAAGCTTATCAGAGACATTTTCAGATGATCGAGTTAGGTTTGTATTTGTCCCTTCTTCTATATTTTAATTATCTACATTTCTGTAGTCATATTAACAACCTCAGCACTCACCATCTTCTTGAAGTCACATTCCTTTTTAAAGTCTGATTAAGGTCTATGTGTATCTTGTTAGATTTTGGAAGTCTACTACAAGCCTAGATATTTGTCTGAACTATATATAGTTAAAAAATACTATCAACTGCGATAAGACAAGGTTACTTTTTGCAAAGTTTGAACATTGCTAAATTGTTTTTTCTAGTCACTAAGAATTAAGCCCTTCTCTCCATTTAATACTTCTAAGGAATTGGTACTCATAGCAGGGCGAAGAATTCTTTACTAGATTTTCTGCTTTGAGTCGAAGGAGACTTCTGGTTCAGAGAATTATTCGGACCTCCCCATCTTGCCCTTGAACTCCTTCAGAGCAGCTAGTTATGTTCTGTCATGCTTTGTGTATTGGCCAGGGTTCTCCAGAGAAACAGGAAATATATATAACGTGGGAGGGGGATACTGATGATTACATAATTAATCACCAGGTAGGCATCAATATTTTCTACTAATACATAAAGGTGACTCAAAGCAAAAGGTTTGGTATTATTAATGAGGAAGCCATGTCATTAGTGTTGACTCTTACTAGGCAATCTACCACAGCTTAAAACTTCGTTGTATGTAATTTAAATTAAAAAAAATTAAGTTTTGAACTTTTATGATAGAGTAAGGACTTGGATAGGAGTCCAAGGAAATTAGTTTTGTTTGGATCTCTGGTCTGTTATTAACTCTCAGTTGGAATTTGGGCAGATCACTTCTCTCTGCAAATGAGTTTACTATCAAGTAGGGAGCCCAGGTGATCTTAGCCTTTCATTAAAAGATATTCCATTATTTGGCTCAAACAATATTTTCTAATCTTTCTCCACTTTACTGTAATTTTTAATTTAATTCCATCCTTGCCTTAAAGATTCCCTTTAGTACCAATTAAAACAGAAAAAGAAAAACAAAAAAAGTAACCATTTCCTCATTATCTTCCTTCAGTTACTTGAAAAAGGAGTATTGTCACCTCCCCAAACTCACAAATCACTGGATTCTTCTCAGGAACAAGGGACAGAGAATATAAAATTTTATTATCAGATTTAAAAACCAAACTAATTTTATTTAAGAAATATTTTTGCATATTATAGATCACTGAAAATTGCATAATTATTACATACATATGTATTAGAAAAACAAGACATAATCTTGTTCTTAAAAAAAAAAAAAGCCCTTAACAATAGTATTAAGCAGCTGAATAGTGAGTTTCTTTACATATATTCTTCTTTTTAAATAATGGCTTCTAAATTTGCTAAACTTTGATTTTCCTAAAATGCTGTTATCATTTTCACTGAGTCTGTTATTCTGAAAAATATCCCTATATTAATAGCTACTGCATATCAGAGCCTTCAATTTCATTTTTCCTTCAGCACAGCTGGAGCATTAGAGGATTTTTAAATAAAAACTTTCTTTAGTTGTTGAAGTTTTTCAAAATAACTTCTCTAAGAACTGTGGTAAAAACTTTGTTCTGTTCATTTCAGCCTTTTAGATGGGACTGAATCTGCCAGCTAGTGGATTAACTATCAATGGGGTTTCTATATTTCTAGAAATTTTTAGTTGAGATGTGTTTCAGCCCAGGTTTTTAGAAACATAAACAGTATCCATTATGATATTATTTTTCTTTCTTAATATCGCTCAAAGTCACCTTTTCCTTTCTGTACAATAAAGTAAAATTACAAAAAGTCATATATGTTTTAGTAAAGACTCTAAGAGTATCTGGTTCAATGGTTTGTTTGTTAGCTGTTTTTTTTGTAAGTTGGGAAAATGCACATCTCCACAGGTAAGTAACCACTTTCCAGGTGACAGAATGAATTTCCTTTTTAGTCATGACTCTTGACTCCAGTGAAGATGCTCCGATGTTTTTCTTGGGACTCTGACCCTCATCTTCAAAAGCTTTTCTATTCATTAGTGTTAACCTGACCTACAACCATAAAGTAGACTCAGACAATTTAGAGTACTTTCAAGAAAGCATAACAGCAACAAGATATTTTCTTATGAAACCTTAATTCACTTGTGAATTAAACTCAGAGGACCCCCCCCCCCTTTCACCCTATTGTAACCAATTGAAACTATCCTGGACCTATAATGTAGAAGTTTGACTTCTATCTTCTGCTGAAAAAAATGCCTTTATGTTCACAAAGTTAGAATTCTCTCTCAGATTCCCCTTGGATGCCAAGAGCAGTTCCTATTTGAATTCCTCACAAATGCAGTGGGCATAAGAGGATATGTTCATAAATACTTTATTGTTTTTAGCTGTACCTTAAATAATAAGTTTGGTTTGCTGAATTTTGGTTTTTAAGCAGGAGTTCCATTTTCCCCCATTATAAAACAGCTTTAAAAGGATTATTTTTCCCTCCTAGTATCCATCCTGAATTATGAGTTAAGAGTGTCCAGTTTGGGGCGCCTGGGTGGTGCAGTTGGTTAAGCGTCTGACTCTTGGTTTTGGATCAGGTCATGATCTTGGGGTTGTGGGATGGAGCCCTGCATCTGGCTCCCCACTCAGCCTGGAGTCTGCTTGAGAGATTCTCTCTCTCTCTCTCTCTCCCTCCCCTTTTGTCCCCCCCCCAACTTGTGCTCATTCTCTCTCTTTCTGTCTCTCAAATTAAAAAAAAAAAAAAAAAAAGAGTATCCAGTTTGCACTGATAAAATGAGAATAAATCCATTTAAATCAAATCTGAATTTTAGGCCAGTGAGATAGGTTCTAGAAATGGCCCATGGCAGATTTTCCACAAATGATCCCTATATTCAGTCATAGGAATGATCTACATGTTTACATAACTTATGAGGAATTCCGTTTATATGCATATAGTTAATTGTATAAGGTAATATAATGTAGACACTGATTCTGGAAACTTGACAGATTCTGCCCTAGTTTCAGACCTTGAACTTTCTATTAGGCTATAGGACAGTTAATATTTGTATTTTCCTGTGTGCTCATCAATAAAATGATGCTAAGAACATTGATTTTACTTGCCATATAGCGACTTTGGGAGTAAAGTTGTTTATAGTAGAATGAGTATTTGATCTATAAGATTTAATTATAATCAGTTCTCCCATTAGTATTTGTGATAAAGAGTGAAATATCACTAAAACTTTGTGCTGTTATATGTCAAATGAATAAATTATGATTTAACTCAACCTGGTTTTTATGAAGATAAAAAAATAAAAAAAGCTAAAATTCCTTTGTCAGTAATCAATACCTGATATATATGTATGTGCATGTCTTTATATATATGTATGCCTGTACATATAACCACATTATAAATATGCATAATATGTGTGTATTATATGTATTGTATATGTATGCATAACAACACATGAATGTACATAAACACATATAAACATATGCAAACATATACAGGAATGCTAGGTAAATTGTAAAAGAATGCTAGGATCTTTGGAGATCATAAAAGACCTCTTTGAAGTTGAAATGGTAAGAAAATTTGATAAAATTATTTGAGCAACATTATTATTAAAAAAGAAAAAATGGCTTTAAAGTAAGAGTTTATAGACAGCATTCAGAAAGATAAAAAGGCAAGTCTGGATTGAATATACTAGATAAGGAGTTATATTAGAAGCTACGTTTAAGGGAGAAGAAATTCATTATTTGATTAATATTAAAAAGATTTTAGAAGATGTAAAGGAATGTCAGTCTCATTTATTCAGTTAATGAATACAGTTTGGCCAATTATTCAGACTGGAAATAAGATTGACTTTGTGGCTTCTACAAAGAAAATGGTTCAAAGCAGAGTTTATGGAGGATTTGTTTCCCCAAGAAACGTATTTTGTTGTGGTGGTGGTGGTGGTATTATTCAAATTTCTTTGGGCATATGTTGCTTAAACTATAAAATCCATAATTATAATTAATTTGCCAAATGTTTTGTTGAGAAAAACATATTTTAAAATAGCATGAAAAAACATCTTTTGTACTGTTGCACATTGTATCAGAAGCTCAAGAATTGCAAGGATTCATGGTGTTTATTGGTGAAAAGATAGATTTCTGTCTGGGAGGTGTAGCTCTGTGCCCTAATTCTCCTAGCTTAAGGATGACCTTGTTTTTATTTAATAGACTCACCTTAACTATTAAAAAATAAAGTTTCAGTATTTTTCAATTCATGAAGATTATTTTCTCTAATATGTAAAGGGAAAGAAATGTTACTAAATATAACTTCAAATTTAATCAAACATGGTATCTTTGTGGTAAGAAAAATAGGATCAAAAAGCCTTTCTGTTGCTCTCCTCTTGCTTCTGCCTGAAGAGTATTTGGAGACTTGAAGACATCTCAGTCCTTTTCACATTACTATGCCTTAATTAATTAGATTTTAAATCTTTGTAGTTTGGGCCGAAAGTCACACAGTATACTTGAAAATTATTTAAAAAATTAGACTTTCTAATTTTGAATGACTAATGCAGCCTACAGATTGTTTAAATATTTGTTTCCATATGAGTTTAATAAATGTCTCATGCTCAAGCTCTCACCTACCCTGATGCTACCCCAGATCTCCCCTCCCAGGAAATGCTCCAAAATCCACCAACAAAGGCAGTAAAGACTAACTCAACAGGACTCTGCTCCAGCACTCTATACAGCTTCAGTTCTGCTGTGCATGTGTTTATTCCTCACAAATTGTTAGATGTTGTCAATACTACTCTTTTGGGGGGTTTGATTTACATCTATAGTGAAATGATTATCAAATACGTTTAGTTAACATCCATCATCTTATGAGATTAAATAAAAAGAAAAATTATCCTTATGTTGAGAATTCTTAGAATCTACTCTCTTAACAGCTTTTCTACATATCATACGGTGGTGTTAACTATAGTCATCATGTTGTACATTATCTTATAACTGGGAGTTTGTACCTTTTAACTACCTTTCTCTCATTCCTACCCTGTACCTTTGATAACCACACATCTCATCTCTTTATAAGTTTAGTGAGGTTTATTGTTTGTTTTTAGATTCCACATTTTAGTGAGATTATACATTATTTGTCCTTGTCTGACTTATTTCACTTAGCGTAATGCCTTCGAGGTCCATTAATGTTTTTGCAAATGGTAGAATTCCCTTGTTTTTTATGGCTGAGTAATATTCCAATTGCATATATATTTCTTTATCCATTTATCCATCCATTGGCACTTAGGTGGTTGTTTCCATGTCTTGGCTCTTGTACCTTTTTGAGGTAGTATTTTCATTTCCTTTATACAGGCATACCTCATTTTATAACATTTCACTTTACTGCACTCCATAGATAATGTGTTTTATACAAATTGAAGTTTTGTAGCAATCCTGGGTCAAACAAGACTAACAGTGCCAATGAGCAACTAGCATTTGCTCACTCCAGGTCTCTGTGTCACCTTTTGGTAATTCTTATAATATTTTAACCTTTTTCATTATTGTTGTACTTGTTATAGTAACCTGTGATTAGTGATTACAACTCACTGAAAGCTCAGATTAATATGTTTTAGCAATAAAGCATTTTAAAATTAGAATATATACTTTTTCTTTTAGACATAATGCCATTGCTTACTGAGTAGACTACAGAATGGTATAAACATAACTTATATGCTCTGGAAACCAAAAAATTCATTTGATTTGTGTTACTGCACTATTTGCTTTATTGTAGTTGTCTGGAACCAAACCTGCAATATCTCTGAGGTATGCCTGTATTTTCAGAAGTGGAATTTCTGGACAATAGGGTTCTATTTTTAATTTTTTGAGGAAACGCCATACTGTTTTTCATTGTAGTTGTATCAATTTACAACCCCACCAACAGTGCACAGGGGTCTCCTTTCTCCACTTTTGTTACCTCTTCTTTTTGTAAATGTCATTCTTAATTACCTCTAACCTACAATGCTTCCTCAAATATGCTTCAAATATTTGCAGAAGGAAGAGAGAGTGAAAAATAAAGTTATGCTACTAGCAGTAGTGAGAGTTGTTCTGCTCCAATTATGTCAAGGTAGTGTGTTCAGCATGACATTAGGACTGTTCTTCTAGCAGACACAAATCACTGAAAGGAGGAAGAGGAAGGGAAAGAGGAGGTGGAGGAGACAGAGCGGACATATATAGGCATGTGCGTGATAATGGATTTTTGAGCCTCTCTAGCAGTTCCTCTTGAGTTGGGGAAATATTCTTTTATAAACCTGGTGTGATGAGCATCTCAAATCTCTTCCCATTATCTCCCAAATTATTATTATTATTTTTTTGTCAGTTGGCCCTGGAATTAGGAATATTTATCAAATATTTTCAAAATACCTATAAAAATATAGGAAATGTTATTAGAAAGTTAATGAGAGAACTATAACTTTAAATAGCATTTATTTTACATTTTTACAAAGGAAAGGAAACAATGAAATGCACCCATTGTTCCCAGTCAAGTTGAAAAATTTTACTCTAACAGAGCGGTATTACATCAGGCAGAGGGTGAAGTTACCTCAGAAAATAAATCATTTTTGAGCATAGAAATGAAAACTATAAAGCACAGGACTTTTGGAAATTCATTAATTCAGATTTCATGACAACAAGACTAAAATATACCCTTGCAGTATTTATGTATGTGAGGATTGCTATCTGGATTTTGGGCATAAACAGCTTTGATGGACTATGTCAAGGATAATAAATTGAGAGTTAAACTCCTGAAGAGAACAAATGACTTCCATTTGCAGAATTATAGACTTATAAAATGCTATACTACTGAAATAGCACCCAGTCCATGTTCCAAATTTTATAAGTAAATAAAATGAATTAAGCCAAGAGAGGAGAACTAACTTGCTCATAGTCCAACATGCAGTGAATTACTTTAATGGTACATATTTACTTACCTTGTGTCATTATGAGTTTTAGAAACTTGACTCAGACATATATTAGTTGTGTCATTTGGGGTATATGTTTTAGGTACTTGTCAAATCAGAGAAGGCTTTCTTGATTGGATTACTTCAAATCTTAGTAAGAATCATTCCTAATTTAAAACTTAGCTATTATAATAACTTCAAGTATATGTATGTGAGATATGTATGTATATTTCATATATGTGTATATTTCTTATATATCTGATCATATTTAGAATTCTAAATTATGGGTTTTGGACAGAGAAGGTTCCATTCATGTCCAGTATAAAAAAGGGTTGCTGTGATTGCTTATAGGATCTTTCTCTGGCATGATGGTAGGCAGGGAAGACAATGAATCATAATTCGGTACTTCCTTTGAGACAGCTTTGGTTGGAAAGTACAGCTAGTGTTTAGTAACAGTTTTCAGAAGACACCTAAAAAGAGTTTTTTAAATGGAGATCACAGTAACTTTGCAAGTATTACATGCTTTACTTGTTGCTCTAATATGAAATTTGTTTTTTGAGAAAAAGCCAATAATTAGTTGAGACTTATTTGAGAAAGGTAATAAGCATTCACAAATTGTCATAGTTATCTTCTTTTCCTATGAGAGAGGGGAGAAAATGTGTGTAGTTTAGTTAAGAGAAGCCAAGCCTGTATAAGGGAATTGGTAGAAGCATCTCTTAGAGGGGAAAAAGTACCACTGAACCATTTTTAGCTTCAGTTTTCTCATTTGTAAACATGAAGATAAGAAAATCCATGATTTAAGACAGTTTAATATCTCAAAGGATATATTGGTCTTAATGATTTGAAAATTATTAGAGCACAATAAATACTTAACAAATAATGAATAGTGATATTAATTCATAATGACATATCCATTAATTAATTGATGTTTTTATTTTACAGCACACTAAGTTATTATATATATTTGTTAAGGTAATAAGCCTGTGCCATGTAATATATATTACATAATTAAATTTACATACTCATTTAAAATATCTTATCTTCCCATACTTATTTCTCCTAATTTATCCCTGATCTTTTTGAGGTAGTATTGTATAATGTGCAGGATAATGTGGTGGTTAGAAGTCTAAGTTCTAATATTGGACTGCTTGTGGTAAATTCTGCTCCATCACTATATAATTTCAGAACTTAACCTCTCTATGCCAGGAACTCCTCATCTGTAAATGGTTTATACCTCAAATACTTTGACTATACCTCAAATATAATTTGACAATTAGTCATTACATTAATGTATTTAGAGTAAGATCTGTTCTGCAGTATGTATTCAATATATCTGGCTTATTTATTTACTGCCTTTTTTACAATGATGATTTTCATCAGCAGAAAAAAAGAGAAAGTCTTCAATGTCAGAAAGCGAGTTTGGAATTTGAGTTAAAATCAATTGTACATGCAGAGAGAAAGTTGACATAATGGCAATACGTTGGGCACATGTCATGGGTCCTCAGTTCTAGGACTGGTTCTTGTTTATACATTTTGGGTACGGATTGGGATTGATGTAGAGATTGTTTATATATATAAATTTAACCTAAAATCTTCCTCGTTTTCATAACAGTTTAGGTATATAGAAAGGATATTGACTATTCTTATTAATAAGCCATGTTCAGTATTTGCATCTCCTTTTTTTCCTTATATTTACTTATTTATAATCTGTCTTGTTCCAAAAACACATTTAAGGCGACTTGCAAGGATCTATAAACTATATTACAATAAATTGAGTGCATATTAGAAAAGCAGAAGAAGTTCTGCATGGAGCACTGGGTGTTATGCACAAACAATGAATCATGGAACACTACATCTAAAACTAATGATGTAATGTATGGGGATTAACATAACAATAAAAAAATTTAAAAAAAAAAGAAAAGCAGAAGAAAGTCAACGTCTAAAGTCATAAATTCTAGCCATGAGGGAAGATGATATAAAAAACATATCACATCCTATCTGATTCCTAGAGGCATACTACACATAGGCCTTTAAAAGATACAAATTTCAGAAAAGAAAACTGAATCTTTGAAGATTCAAATATCTTTAATAGGAAATCATGCCCATATCTGAGAAGAAGCACAAATGCTCTTGACCTGAAGACCATATTTTTTAAGGTGAGATTTTTCAGTTGGGATTTTACCGCTGTTGTTAATGAGATGTATTCGTTAATTAGGCTTTCAGATTTTTTTCTGAAAATAAAAATCAATTTCTTTTTTTCGTTATTTTAAATTTAAATTCCAATTAGTTAACATAGAGTGTAATATTAGTTTCGGATATACAGTATAGTGATTCAACACTTCCATACAATACCCAGTGCTCATCGCAAGTGCCCTACTTAATCCCTATCACCTATTTCACACACCCCCACCTCCCCTCTGGTAACCATCAGTTTGTTTTCTTTAGTTAAGAGTCCTTTTCTTGGTTTGCCCCCCTCTCTTTCTCTTTTTCCCTTTTCTCCTTTGTTTTGTTTGTTAAATTCCACATAGGAGTGAAATCATATGGTATTTGTCTTTTTCTGATTGGCTTATTTCACTTAGCATAATACTCTCTAGCTCCATCCATAGTGTTGCAAATGGCAAGATTTCATTCTTTTTGATGGCGGAGTAATATTTCCAACGTATATATACCACCTCTTCTTTATCCATTCATCAGTTGATGGACACTTGGGCTGTTTCCATAATTTGGCTATTGTAGATAATGCTACTGTTAACATCAGGGTGCATGTATCCCTTTGAATTAGTATTTTTGTATTCTTTGGGTAAATACCTAGTAGTGTAATTGCTGGATCAAAAGGTAGTTCTATTTTTAACTTTTTGAGGAACCCCCACACTGTTTCCCATAGTGGCTGCAGAGTTTTCCTTTCTCCACATCCTTGCCCACACCTGTTATTCCTTGTGTTTTTTAGATTTTAGCCATTCTGACAGGTGTGAGGTAATATCTCACTGTAGTTTTGATTTGCATTTCCTTAATGATGAGTGATGTTGAACATCCGTTCATGTGTCTGTTGGTTATCCATATGTTTTCTTTGAAGAAATGTCTGTTCATGTCTTCTGCCCATTTTTAATTGGATTATTTGGTTTTTGGCTGTTGAGTTTTATAAGTTCTTTATATATTTTGGACACTATCTCTTTATCAGAAATGTCATTTGCAAATGTCTTCTCCCATTCTGTAAGTTACCTTTTAGTTTTGTTGACTGTTTCTTTTGCTATGCAGAAGCATTTTATTTTGATGAAGTCACAATAGTTTATATTTGCTTTTGTTTTACTTGCCTCAGGAGACATATCTAGAAAGAAGTTGGTATGGCCAACGTCAAAGAGGTTACTGCCTATGTTCTTCTCTAGGGTTTTTTATAGTTTCAGGTGTCACATTTAGGTCTCTCATCCATTTTGAGTTTATTTTTGTGCATGGTGTAAGAAAGTGGTCCAGTTTCATTCTTTTGCATGTTGCTGCCCAGTTTTTTCTTTTTCCCATTGGATATTCTTTCCTGCTTTGTTGGATATTAATTGACCATATAGTTATGGGTTCATTCATGGGTTTTCTATTCTATTTCATTTATCTATGTATCTGTTTTTGTGCCAGTACCATACTGTTTTGACCAGTACAGCTTTGTAATATAACTTGAAGTCCAGAATTGTGAAGCTTCCGATTTTGCTTTTCTTTTTCAAGTTTGCTTTGGGTATTTGGGGTCTTTTGTGGTTCCATACAAATTTTAGGGTTTTTTTGTTTTGTTTTGTTTTGTTTTGGTTTTTATTTTTAAGTAATCTCTACACCCAGCATGGGGCTTGAACCCATGACCCTGAGATCAAGAGTCTCCTGCTCTACGGACTGAGCCAGCCAGGTGCCCCCAAATCCAATTGTTTTTTTATATGATTCAGTAAGATTTTACATTTTAGTAGAATTTATCTTTGATTTTCCAATATTAATGATGTTATTATTTATAAAGGTAATTTGGTTTCCACTTTGCCAATAATTATACCACTTATTCTTGTCTAATTGCATTTGCTAGTCCTTCTAGAACAGTATTAAATATTAATGGAAAAGATGAACATTTTTGCCTCACTTTTTACTATATCAGTGATGTTTTTATTTTTCAAATCTTAAGGATGATTCTAGATGTAGATTTTTGTGTAGGTATTCATGTAAAATATAATATCCATCTATTCTTTTTTTTAAAGATTTTATTTATTAGAGAGAGAGAGAGCGGGGGGGCAAGGGAAAGAGAGAGAGAAAGAGAGAGAGAATCTTAAGAAGACTCCACACCCAGTGTGGAGCCTGATGTGGGGCTCAGTCTCACAACCCTGAGATCACAACCTGAGCCGAAATCATGAGTTGGATGCACAACTGACTGAATTACCTAGATACTCCTAATATCCATCTATTCTAACTTATTAATATCCTATGCCATTTTCTGCATTTGTTGAACTTATCAAGGACCAGATGAATCTGGATTTTCTGAAAGTTCCCATATGTCCTTACCATTAGTGAATAGCTTCCATGTGATTTTTATTGCATATGGGCAGAAGTTTAATATTTAAGTGTACTAAAATTGATAATGGATGAATAGTAAGTATATGATTAGAGGTGGTGATATTAGCAAGATGGCAGAGTAGGAAGCCCTAACTCTTGTTCCTCCATAGAATTACTGATCTAACAATGATTTTGGTAGCAAAATACCTTGAAAGGAAATGCAGAACACAGAGTAAAAAGTCAGTATAATCCAGAGGAGCACAAACTGAGAGCAGTCACATTTATATGGGTAAGAGGAGCAATTTACTCAGGTCAGTCTTTCCTTCAAACCACCTTAGCTCGCTACCAAGAAGATTACCTCAACCCATGATTTCTTCCATTGTGGGAAAAGTGAGATTGGAGTGTGCCTTTGGCCTCTCAAGGCATACTCCATTGGGCTTGTTTCTGTCTCACCTCATTCCAAACACTGAACAATCTACAGAGCCCAGCAAGGAACAAAGGAAAGAGGAGGACATCCCCTTACAGCCAGTGCTACTCAATGAGATTGGGAAAAGATACATAACTAAGACTTTTTTCCTCCATGAGAGAGAATGAAGTGAAGGGAGTCTTATCCCCAGAATTTCAGAGCACCCTCCATGAAGCCCGTTTCTCTCCTGCCTCATACTGAGTATGGAGCAACCTGTGGAGTCTGGGCCCTTGGAACAGCTAGGAATAAAGAAAAGGGGATGGCATCTTATACCTGGTGCTGATCTGCAAGACTGTGAAGAGACACAGAACAAAATTCAATATCTTCAAATGCATAGACAACAAAGCAAACATACAAGGAACATGAAGAATCTAGAAAACATGACACAATCAAAGGAAAAAATAAATAGTCACCAACTTGAAAGAATTGGAGATCTGTGACTTGCCTGACAAGAATTCAGAATAATCATCTTAAAGAACCTTAGTGAGTTCCCGAGGATACACATTGGGGAAAGAATAATCACTTCAATATACTGTATTTGCAGACTGGATTTACACATGCAGAAGAATGAAACTGTGCCCTGTCTCACATCATAAATAAAAATCAACTCAAAATGGATTAAAAACTTAAATGTAATGTTTGAAACTGTTAAATCACTAGACGAAAATATAGGGGAAAAGCTTCTCAACATTGTTTTTGGCAATGATGTTTTTTTGGTATGATCTAAAAGCACAGGCAGCAAAAACAAAAATAGGCAAATGGGACTACATCAAATGAAAAGACTTATGCATAGCAAGGAAACAGTCAACAGAGTGAAGAGACAATGTATGGAATGAGAGAACATGTTTATAAAGCATACATCTGATAAGGAGTTAAAATCCAAAATATATGATGACTGAAACAGCTCAGTAGCAAGAAAATAACCTGATTAAAAAATGTTCAAAGACTTGAGTAGACACTCTCAAAAAAAGGCATACAATTGGTCAACAGATACATGTGAAAGTGATCAACATTACTAAACTCAGAGAAATAGAAATCAAAACCACAATGAGACATCACCTTGCTCCTGTTACAATGGCTATTATTAAAACAACAACAACAACAACAACACAAAGCTAACAAGTGTTGATGAGTATGTGGAGAAAAGGGAATCTTTGTACACTGTCGATAGGAATATAAATTGCTGTAGATATTATGGAAAACAGTGTGGAGATTCCTTTAAAAAGTTAAAAGCAGAACTACCATATGATTCAGCAGTCTCACTTCTGGTTATATATATAAAGGAAATTAAATAATTATCTTGAAGAGATAACTGTACTCCCATATTCACTGCAGCATTATTCACAATAGCTAAGATATAAAAATGACCTATATGCCCATCAATGGATTAATAGATAAATGTGAAATACATGTATGTATATGTACATATACATATGCATATATGCTGGAATATTTTTGAGCCTTAAAAAAGAAAGAAATCCTGCAATTTGCAACCATATGGATGAACCAAAGACGAATACAGTAGTCCTTCCTTATCTGCAAGGGATTCGTTGCAAGACCCCCAGTGGATGCCTGAAACCATGGATAGTACACCAAACCCTATATATACTATGTTTATTCCTATTTATACATACTAAGATAAAGCTTAATTTATAAATTAGGCACAGTAAGAGTTTAGCAACAATAAATTAAATAGAATGATTATAACATACTGTAAAAGTTATGTGAGTGTGGTTTCTCACAAAACATGTTTCTGTACTGCACTCTTCTTGTGATGATATGAGGTGATAAAATGTTTATTGATGGGATGAAATGAGGTAAATGACATAGGCGATGTGAAATAATGTTAGGTTATTATTGACCTTCTGGGGAATGTGTCAGGAGGAGGATCATCTGCTTCTGGACCACATTTAACCACAGGTAACTGAAACCATGGAAAGCAAAACCATGGATAGGGAATACTACTGTACTGCAAGGTGTGTATGGAATCTAAAAAGTTGAAATCTAAGAAGCACAGAGTAGAAATGGGGAAATGCTTGTCAAAGTTTCAATTTTATAGGACGAATAAATTATGGAGGTTTAATTTATAGCATGATTATAGTTAATAATATTATATACTTGAAATGTGTAAAGAGACTAGATCTTAAGGATTTTCACCAAAAAAAAAAAAAAAAAAATTAAGCAGTACTTATGTGAGGTGATGGATATGTTTACTAGCTTGATTGTGGTCATCATTTAACAATGTATACATGTATCAAAACAATACATTGTATGCCTTAGATATATGAAATTTTCATTTGTTAATTATATATCAATAAAGCTGGAAAAAATAAAGTCCAGTCCATTGGAAAAAAAGAAATATATGGTTGGGTAAATTATGTTAATGAAATTGTCCCATCCTTCCTTTCCCAAAATAAACTCTTTTGATATCTGACATGATTTTTAAATGTAGTGTTTTATGTGATTTTATTTTTATGGAAAGTTTTTTTAAGCATAAATATGTCACATCCTCTTTCAAGCTGTACTAGGAACCAGTAATTTTGGCTTGGTAATGTGAATTAGACATATAGGCTGACTTCTCCCCTTCACCAAAAGAAAAAAAAATTAAAACCAAGACCATTGCATCATATTGAGCATAATAGGCTTTTTTTCTTTTAAGTTTTCCTCTTTATCATTAATTCTCAAGTTTTTTTATTGTATTCATAGAATAGACAATATTTCAATTCTGTACTGTGTTGACAGCAAGAGAAATCCAACCCATAGTCATCTGTCATTATTCTCCCGGTATTGCATCTTGAAAGCCTTGCTTCTGACACTGAATAGGCTGCATTACACACACACACACACACACACACACACACACACACACAAACACATTTCCAGGGAAGCCATTGTGTGCCATATGTATGCATATGTATATGCATAACTGGCATAAATTGGGAAAATTCCACTGATTTGATTTATTCAAAATGACTAAATTCAGGAAAGTTACCAGAACTTTTATTTATTTTCCAAGACCTTAGATCTGCATACCATAAGCACATAAAGAAACTGCAAAAGAGACTTCCATAAGCTTTAATAGCCAAATGGCCACAGGCACACCCTTATTCCATGATCTTGCTTTTATCAAGATTCAGGAACATGGTGTCCTCTTAGTAAACATTTGGCATTTGTTTGACTGTTCTAGGCAAGTTCTCAGTGCTTTGCACATAAATCATCACATTATTCCCTGTGTGCTTCTGGTGAGGTAGATAGAAATTGTCTACACTATTTAACAAAGAGGTCACATATCTTTGTGTATGTCAGAAATTTATGAGGAACAAAAAGTGAACATCTTAATGTAAAGTTAGGTAGAAATAATCACACAATTTCCTAAACTTTTGTTTTATGTCGTAGCAATTAAGAAGGAAAAATTAAGAGAGAAGAATGATGCCTTTAAATTTATATATCACAGCAGGTAATATAGGTTTTTCATCTTACTAAATAACCAGATACATTTTCTACGTACTAAAAAAAGTAGCAAAATATCCATACAGAAAATACTTTAATTTGCATGTATATATATATATATATTTAATCAAGTAGCCAGATCATTAGTGCAAGTTCAAGGAACCATTCAAGGCTATGTGATTAAAACAGCTCATTAAAAAAAAATATATTAAACAATCACTTGGTTTTTTTGTTTGTTTTTTAACTGCTGTTGGCTCTGAAAATAAGTTGTTGCTCCCACCTTCTAAGCGTTCTCGTTCCTGTCGACGAGAATGCTAACATTTAATTCTACTAAGAACTGCTTTCTAAATTGGCAAATGAATGACCAACAGAAGTTACAGTTTATCTTTTTGCATATGTTTTCAGGCAAGGGTGGTTGGTGGCAGTGGTATGAGTGTAAATTGGACATGGTGGAACTGAGGAACCTGTGCAGTTCCTAAGTGGTCTCCAAGAGACAACTGAATGTGTTTGTCTTTGGTATCAATCTTAACAAAGTAAAGGAGGGTCAGTCTTAAGCCAGCCACTTGAGACACAGTTCCATTCTCTAATTCTCATATATGGTAGTAGGATATAGTTCTTTTAGAAGATGTAAACTTTTAAGTTAAAAATAAGACGATGAGGCAGTAGCTGTTTTTATTATAGCAACTATTTTTTGAGTTCAAAGGAATTGTGTGTATTCTTCTGGAGAGTAGTAGAATAAAGCAATTCAATTACTGGGTAATACAAATCAGACTCCAAAGCAAATGGGTTCTATTTCAGTTTAAAAGAGCTTAACACTTGCTAAGCACACCCAGTTAGGAAATGTCATGTGTAGATAAATAGAGGAGTGCTTGACAGTTTTGCAAGGTTCAAAAGCAAATGCATCACTGATATTGTGTAATGGTCAAGAACAAACATATGGTATTTCTAGACTATCTTTAATATTAAACATATCTGCTATAAGCCTACTAATATTTTTAAAAGATGACAAAGCTGAGTACCATACATGGAAGAAAGGGATAAATGCAAATGTCATTTTTAACATAATTCAGATGAGATATTGAAACAGCTTATAAATATTAAAACATTTAAAAGAATATTATGATGACCAACAACTAATATGGCTAACTTAAAATAAATGTGTACTTGCTTCTATGTGATAATAACCCAAAACTCTTCAATCTCAACAGAATCACTTTATCTATGACAGCATAAGAGAGAAACCTCTAGTGGCAGGCTGAAGAATTCTTTCCTTAATGAAGCTTTGAAAATCTTTCAGTTTGAAAAGAGATAGTGAGAGAAGACATGCTTTTCAAGTTTACAGGTAAAATTTTGCCAAAACATATGCTAAAAAATATTTAGTGATTTAGCCAGTATCCAAAAAAGAAATTGAGAGGCTAGAATGCTGTGCTAAAGCTTACAAAATGAAATTTACTTGTAGGTCCTACTAGTGGATATCATTAGAGTGACTGCTGACCTCCCAAAATATTCTTCCTTTGAGAATCTCATTAGTAACCAGGATGGACCCCAATTGCCATGTGAGCCCAGAACCTGCATCTCTGGCCACAGTGGTTTGAAACAGAACGGGACACTGAGTTTCTGCCTGTGTCAATGAACAAGATTAAGGTGAAATCAAGAGCTGAAGGGTGAACAGTTTCTAGAAAATAAGTGAATGGAGAATCAGAGAAGGCAAATTTCCCCATAGAGAAGACCTAGGAAAGGGTATGTCTTTGGAAATAAAAGAGAAGTAAATACACAGCTTATTTCCTGATATTTCCAATGACATTCATTCATACATACCAGTTTATATAGGACATTGATAGGCTGGCAGAGGTAGCCTTTCAATGAAACCAATTTTTATAAAGCTCATATAATTTTCTCTAGAAAACTGGAACAAGGTACCTTTTAGGACCGACATAAACTTTAAGCACACCTCACAGATGTGGAGGACATGAAGGCATAAGATAAGCATGACACTTAACAGAGTCTAATTCCAAAGGTGTGATTTATGTAATAGATTTTATCTGATTCCATAATGTATAAAGTTCTCTAAGGGATGTTGTTTTACAACTTGTGTAGCTTTTCACATGGAGGGAATGCATTAGTCCATTTACTGTGACTCTTTGGTCCTGCTATTGGTATATTGCTCAGTGTATTCTAATGAATTCTGATTTTTATGCATCTGTCACTTATAAACATCCTTACCCTAATTTAGCATTACAGAGTCTTATCAACTTTGGGAAACTAACAAAATTGGATCTTTGAGCCTGCAACACCATAAGAAAGGGTGAGTTCATGTTTAGAATAAACAGGACATTACAGGGTCTGGGAGGATTCCCAAGATCACACCTCCTCATTTCATTATGCACTATCTTCAGACTTTTCTAATGGGCTTGTGAGCAGGGGGTTAACATCTGGAGTGGGCTGATAATGGCCTGCTGGTGAATGCTCTCAATGTTTATCTTCTTAAATACCACATGTAAAACTAATGTGGAATTTTGTGTCTCTTTTACTGTATAAACCTCTGATCTGTAAAATTTACTTGGATTGAACACATTAAATTTGCATAAAAACTGTGGGTCTGTGTAGTTTTGTGAAAAGCTGACACTGTAGCCTCTTTGTGTCAAGATGACCTACCTATGCATTGGCCCTTAATGTGTCTGTGACAGCCCTACATACTCTTGGGCTAAAGGGTAAAAGAAATTCAATACCATATAGCTTCTGGGCCTCCCCATGAGATTGAAAACTATCTGCCACTTCTCTTGCCCTTTTTCTTCCATAAAACTAAGTAAATGTAGTATCAGATTGAAGTCTACTTGTATCTTTTGAGTCTGATTGTGTATTCTGATGCTCAGTAATTGCTGAATAAATTCAGAGCTTATTCAGAGGTTGCTATAATATGGTTTAACAATACAACAGAATTTAAAAATTCAAAAACAAGAAAAATAAAACCTTAAGATTCATGAAGCTTTATACTTAAAGCCAAACTGACCCTTAATAAACATAATTTCATTTTCTCAACTATGAGTTTTTGGCACTATTAGTTTACTAGGACTGACATAACAAAATACCACAGACTGGGTGGCTTAATAACAAAAACGCATTTTCTCACAGTTCTGGAGGCCACAAGTCCAAGATGAAGGCATCAACAGGTTTGATTTCTTTTTCAGCCTCTCATCTTGGCCTCCAGATGACTGCCTTCTTGCTATGTCTTCACATGGTCTTTCTTTTTTTGTGCAGGCATCCTTGAGGTCTCTTTGTGTACCCAAATTGTCTCTTCTTGAAAGAGCATCAGACACAGTGGATTAGGGCTCATTCTAATCCTCCTGTTATGTTAATAACCTCACTAAAAATCCTATCTCCAAGTACCGTTACTTTCTGAGGTTTGGAGTGTCAAGAATTTCAACATATGAACTTGTAGGGGGGCACAGTTGGCCTATAACACACTCTGTGTATTCAAGTCTAGAATGGATGACCATTTGGTGAGGATGTAACAGAGAAAAGTGATACAAAGGATAGGACATCAGCTACAGTAGATTTAAAAGTATTTTTTTTCAAGGAAACTGTAAAAAGATTTTATAGTTTAAGAAGATAAAGTATTAGATCAAACCATATGAAATGCTCTAATTACTTTTGTTACTTTTTATGTTTTTTTAATTCAAATATAATTAAAATACAATGTTAGTTTTAGGGATACAGTATAATGACTCAACAATTCTATGCATTTTTCACTGTTCATCAAGATAAGTAGGTGTACTCTTAATCCCCTTTATTGATTTCACCCATCCTTTCCCCCTCACCTCCCCTCTGGTAATCACCAGTTTGTTCTTTGTTTTAAGAGTCTGGTTTTTTGGTTTGTCTCTTGTTTTTCCCCTTTATTTGTTTGTTTTGTTTCTTAAATTCCATGTACAAGTGAAATCACCTGGTATTTGCTTTTCTCTGACTGACTTATTTCGCTCAGCATAATATTCTCTTGGTCTAACCATGTTGTTGCAAATGGCAAGAATTCATTCTTTTTTTTTTATGGCTAATTTCCACTGTAATCTTTTTGCATTCATCTATGGATGAACACTTGCTTCCATATCTTGGCTATTATAAATAATGTTGCAGTAAACATAGGGATGCATATATCTTTTGAATTAGTGTTTCAGTTTTCTTTGGGTAAATACCCAGTAGGGGAATTACTGGATTATATTGTAATTCTATTTTTAATGTTTTGAGGAACCTACATGCAAAAGAATGAAATTAGACCAATTTCTTACAGCCTACACAAATACAAACTCAAAATGGGCTAAAGACCTAAATGTGAGACCTGAACCCATAAAATTCTGAGAAGAAAATATAGGCATTAATTTCTTTGACATCAACTATGGAAATATGTTTTCTAGGTATGTCTCCTCTGGCCAGGGAAACAAAAGCAAAATTAAGTTTGAGACTACACCAAAATATAAAGCTTTTGCACAGTGAAGGAAATCATCAACAAAAAAGGAAGGTAATATCCTGAATGGGAGAAAATATTTGCAAATAATATATTTGAATAAGGGGTTAGTATACAAAATATATCAAGAACTTATACAACTCAACACACACACACACACACACACACACACACACACACACACAATCCAGTTAAAAATGGACAGAGGACCTGAATAGACATTTTTTCCAAAGACATACAGAAAGCCAACAGACACATGAAAACATTCTTAACATCACTCATCATCAGGAAAATGCAAATTAAAACCACAATGAGTTATCATTTTATACTTGTCAGAATGGCTAAAATAAAAAACACAAGAAATAACAAGTGTTGGTAAGGATGTACTTTTGTTACTTTTGTGATTGCTAGACCGCAATGCAGAAACAAAGACCCACAATAAATATTGTTGATAAGAGAGGAGTTATTCTAACCAAAATTTTACATAGAATCAACTTTAACTTTCCACCTGGTTTTGTCTGATTAGGCCCCGATAGTTGGGGTAGATGATGATCATATGTGATAAAAGACTCCCTTATTAAGGTATATCTCTACCTGTCCAATTTGGGATTATGTAGCATTTTTTTTCCAGATTTGACATTAGTAAGGATGCACTGAATTAAGCACTTTAACCCTATTTTTACAATAATAACTGCTCCTTTGTGACATTTTATTCATAAACTTTTTACGCATTTCACTTAGTTATCTTTAATACAACTGCAAGGAAGATACTTTTAGTTCCACCTTAATAGTTTATAAGAATCAAGGGTTGGAAGATAAGGAAATATGTGACAGAGTCACAGTTTGATCTCCTGTGTCTGGATCTTCAAACCCCAGGATCTTTACCATACATTCTCTTGTCTCTCATGAAAAGAAACACAAGGCATTAAGTTATGAAACAAAATTTTGGGAGGTAGTAACAGTGTTGTGCATACTGGTGGGCAGTCAGACTATGAATTTATTCTTCAAGCAAAGAACATTGTTTTGCCTATGATTATTACTTAAGCCAGTATAAAACATTTTTTATTACTTGGAGGTACTTTTTCTTTTTTTTCCTTTCTTTTTTCCTTTTTTTTATTATGTTATGTTAGTCACCATACAGTACTTCTTTAGGTTTTGATGTAGTGTTCCATGATTCATTGTTTGCCTATAACACCCAGTGCTCATTGCAATACATGCCCTCCTTAATACCCATCACCAGAATAACCCATCCCCCCCACCTTCCTTCCCTCTGAAACCCTCAGTTTGTTTCCCACAGTCCATAGTCTCTCATGGTTCATCTCCCCCTCTGATTTACCCCTCTTCATTTTTACCTTCCTTCTCCTAATGTCCTCCATGCTATTCCTTATGTTCCACAAATAAGTGAAAACATATAATTGTCTTTCTCTGCTTGACTTATTTCACTTAGCATAATCCCCTCCAGTTCAGTCCATGTCGATGCAAATGGTAGGTATTCATCCTTTCTGATGGCTGAGTAATATTCCATTGTATATATGGACCACATCTTTTTTTTTTAATTTTTTTATTGTTATGTTAATCCCCATACATTACATCATTAGTTTTAGATATAGTGTTCCATGATTCATTGTTTGTGCATAACACCCAGTGCTCCATGCAGAACGTGCCCTCCTCAATACCCATCACCAGGCTAACCCATCCTCCCAACCCCCTCCCCTCTAGAACCCTCAGTTTGTTTTTCAGAGTCCATCGTCTCTCATGGTTCTTCTCCCCCTCCGATTTCCCCCCCTTCATTCTTCCCCTCCTGCTACATTCTTCTTCTTCTTTTTTTCTTTCTTAACATATGGACCACATCTTTATCCATTCATTTGTTGAAGGGCATCTTGGCTCCTTCCAGAGTTTGGCTGTTGTGGACATTGCTTCTATGAACATTGTGGTGCATGTGCCCCTTCTTTTCACTACATCTGCATCTTTGGGGTAAATGCAAACTACACAGTAGTGCAGTTGCTGGGTCATTGGGTAGCTCTATTTTTAACTTTTTGAGGAACCTCCACACTGTTTTCCACAGTGGCTGTACCAACTTGCATTCCCACCAACAGTGTAAGATACGGGTTCCCCTTTCTTCACGTCCTCTCCAACATTTGTTGTTTCTTGCCTTGTTAATTTTTGCCATTCTTACTGGTGTAAGGTGGTATCTCAATGTGGTTTTGATTTGAATTTCCCTGATGGCCAATGATGATGAACATTTTTTCATGTGTCTGTTAGCCATTTGTATGTCTTCTTTGGACAACTGTCTGTTCATGCCATCTGCCCATTTTTTGACTTGATTATTTGGTTTTTGGGTGTTGAGTTTGAGAAGTTCTTTATAGATCTTGGATATCAGCCTGGAGGTACTTTTTCTTTAGAAAATATAACTTGAGACCCTTACTGAGCCTCCTGTCTGTGGATCTCCCAGTGTATAATTAGCCCCTAGTAAACCATCATTACAATAGTGCAATTAAAATCTAATTGTGTTCAGTTTTCAAATAATTTTATGGAAGGAATAGGTGCTTATGTTATGAAAAGACAGATTGGTTCCTGATTCAAAGTAAAATTCCAAGTTAGAAACTACATTAATGAAGGCAGTTATTGTAGTGATTCTAGAGTTACTTTTACAATACTTTCTATAGACACCATTGATTGAAATGTGGCACTAAACCATTTTATATGTATGATTAAGATAGCATTAATAAAAAACTTTTTTTTTCTTGTATAAAACAGGAAAGGATTATGCAGATAGTGAATGTTTTTCAATATAAAAATAAAATAATGTTTGTGTGTTACCTTCATATCTATATTATTTTCATTTGGCATTAGGAAACATAATTATTTAATTTTAAAACATCATGTCTCATATTTTTCAATCTTTATAAAATATTAAATATATGAGGAGAAAAATTTTATAAAGAATTGTGAATTGTATACTGTTACTGTTGGAAATTAAATATTCAAAAAATTGATTACTATAATTAAGAGCATAGGAATGCCTCAAAAAAAAAAAAAAAACCCATTAGTGATAAAGCAATCAATCAGAAAGTAAGAAAAGGTGAATTCATTGTCAAATCATTGTCTTTTTGTTTCTGACATAGTTGCTGACTGATCTAAGGGAAATTATCTGCCTTGATTAAATACTTTTTTTTCTTTAATGAAAAAATGTATCATTAAAATAGTGTTTAGAGTGCTGTCAATGAATATGGCAGAGTAAGAAACTCCAGAACTCCATCATTCCAGAAATGCAGTGAGTAAGCTTGCAAAAAATAGAATAAACTTTTTAGAAACTTTGAAATCTAATAAAAAAACTTAGATCAACAGAACACTTAACGAGAAAGAAAAACTACTGAATTTTGCGAAGAGAGTTCTATGGCACTTTTTCTTACTATTTTAATTCCCTACCTCAGCAGCAGCTTTGATGAATGTAACCTTCATTCCTGGTAGAGGTTGCTGGTACCAGTGGGAGAAATAGGGATCTTATTCTTAAAGACTTGTGATTGGGTGTTTTGACTCTCTTGGCTCCCTGAAGTATCAGTTCAAGATTATACTTTTGTTTCATATGTCCCAGAGTTTTCTCAGACATCATTGGTTGAAAGCAGAGGGCAAAAGAGGAAACTTGAGACTAAGAATAAACAGAAATGGAAGCCGGGAAGGAAGAAGCTAGGGAAGGAGATACTAGAGAAATAAGAGATTTTTAAAAGCTCCTGTCAGGGAATCTGGAGGCAAAACGCACACCAAGGATGAATGCATGCATGCTCAGGAGAGATAGAAAGACCAGAGAAGAACCTAAGTTATCACCTGTGGCCACTCTTCATGCCATACCCATGAAAGAAATGAAGGTTTAGACAGAGAAGCAAACTACTTGGCAAAGCACTGAAGTAATGCCTCAATACAGAGCCAATCTGAAGAATGCAAGAATGTTTTTATTTGGGAGTTGGGGGAGTTGGGGTGAGGTGTTCCAAATGTCTAAGGAGGTCTCTGTCAAATCACTAGTTTGATTGAAACCACAAACCACTAGGCTGATTGAACAGGAACATTTGGAACCACACATGACAATACGGACTTTTCAAAATTAGTTCAACAACAAAACAAACTACACAAATACAAAAACCAGAAAAACAAATCACAGAGACCAGGGAAACTGTGGTTTTTAGGATTGTTACATTGCAATATTCAGAATGTCCAGTTTACAACAAAAACAAGGCATGCAAAGAGAAAAGAGAGTATAGTTTAACCTATATATAGGAAAAAAGAAATTAATAAAATAGTCCTTGAGGAAGCCCAAATATTGAATTTACTAGAGAAACATTTCAAATAAACTGTCTTAAATATGGTTAAAGAGCTAAAGGAATTCCCTGTGCACAAAGAACAAAAAGAAACCAGGAGGGATGCCTGGGTGGCTCAGTCAATTAAGCATCTGCCTTCGGCTCAGGTCATGATCCCAGGGTTCTGGGATTGAGTTCCACATCAGGCTCCCTGCACAGCAGGGAGTCTGCTTCTCTCTCTGCCTGCTGCTCCCCTTGCTTGTGTGTGCGCTATCTCTCTCTCTGGCAAATAAATTAATAAAATCTTTAAAGCCAAAAAAACAGGAGAATATTGTTTCTCTGAATAGAAAGTATCAATAAAGAAATAGGAATTATAAAAATGATATTCTGGCATAGAGAAGTGTAATAACTGAAATGAAAAATTCAGAAGAGGGATTCAGATTTGAGGAAGCGGAGGGAAGAATCGATGGATTTGAAAAAGATCAACAGAAATTGTCCAGTCTGAGTGATAGAAAAAAAATAATGAAGAAAAATGAGTAGAACCTGAAAACCTGTGGACACAACCACGAATACCAATGCATGCATAATGAGAGTCTCAGGAGGAGAGGAAAGAGATAGGTAAATAATATTTGAGAAATAATAAAAAAAAACCTTCTCAAATTTAGTGAAATGTATGAATCTGTACACTGAAGAAGCTAAACAAAATCCAAGTGGGATAAACTCAGAGATCTGCAGCTACATATAATTAAATTGTTGAATTCCAAAGACAAAGAGAGTATCTTGAAAGCAGCAAGGGAGAAGTAACTTGTCTGTACAGGGAATCCTCAAGATAAATAGCCAGTTTCTTTTCATAAAACATCTAGGCCTGAGGCAGTGCTAACATATATAAAATATGTAAAATGCTTAAAGAATAAAACCTGTCAACCAAGGGTTTTATATCTGAGTAAGTTTGTCTTTCAAAATGTATCCCAAATTAAGACATTTCTAGATAAAGAGAAACTGTCCATTGTTAGACCTGCCCTGTGAGAAATGATAAAGTAGTCCTTCAGGTTGAAATAAAGAACACTAGTCTGTAGCTCAAAGCTATAAAATGGGAAAACACCATTAAAGGTAATTACATAGGTAAATGTTAATCCAGTGTGTCTTTGGATTTTACCTCCTTTTTTTCCCCTACATGATTCACATGACAAAAAAGACAGTAATTATAAATCAATGTTAACGGACAGACAATGTATGAAGATATAATTTATGACAACAATACAAGGCAGTGCTATATAAAGCAAGTGTTTGTGTACTCTTGTACTTAAGTTGCTATTAATTCAAGCTAATTATATAAATTACAGTATTAATTGTAATCCTCCAGTTTATCCCTAAGAAAAAATATATATAATAAATGAAATGAGAAGAGAATTAAAATTGTATACTAGGAAAAATAGAGACAAATAAGGCAATAGTGAAAGAATTGAGGAACAAAAATCATACAAGATAAAGACAAATTGCAAAATGGAAGAAGCAACTCATCTTTATCAGTAATCACACTAAATGTAAATGGATTGAACTTTAATTAAAAGACGTGGATAGGCAGAATGGGTTTAAAAAAATGATCCACTCTGTGTTGTCTACAAAAGTTTCACTTTAGATCCAAAGACAAGAGGTTGAAAGTGAAAGAGTGGAATGATATTCCATACAAGTATTAACCAAAAGTGAGGTGCAGTATCGGGACAAATATCGGACAGAATTTAAGTCAAAATTTGTTGCAAGAAACATTATGCAAACATTATGCAAAAATGTTGCAAGCGACATTATGTATTGATAAAAGTGCCAGTCCACCATGGAAGCCATAACAATTGTAAAAATATACATAACAACAAAGTTCCAAAATGTATGAAACAAAAACTAACAGACTTAGAGGGGAAATAGACAATTTTATAATAATAGTTGGAGACTTCAAGACCCTACATTCAATAGTAGACAGAACAAGTGGGCAGAAAATCAACAAGGAAATAGAGAACTTGAACAACATTTTTAATGCAGTTTCTTTAATGCACACTAACTGGAACTAACAGACCTTTAACCTAACAAGAGCTCTATGCAAATTCTTGCCAAGTTCACATGGAACATTCTCCAGGATATACCATATGTTAGATCATAAAACAAGTGACATGCTCATACTTCACCTTGATGTAAGTTACATTTTATTAATTCTGCTGTATCTTGTCATTAGTTGAAATAGTTATCTCCTCATTAGAGATAAACAGTATTACCATCTTTCATGAAAAGAATGAGTTCTTCTGGAGCTATTGTTCTGTAACATTAGTTGCCCATCTCTCAGTCCTTTTTGCCATAAATAATTTTACCCAAGCAACTAACTTGTAATTTGTTTTCAAGTACAGTCTCCGAAAACTCCAGTTTCACAATGCTGGTAGGTAGATTCTAGATAACAGCTTCTTTAACTTTCCTTTCTGGAGATGTTTTTTGGGGGGAGATTGTTGTTTTGCTTTTTGTATTTTATTTTTGTTTTTTGCTTTTCTGTGTGCCCTGAACTATGGGTAATCAGTACTAACTGCCATTCACTAGAACTACATGTTCGTTTAAAGTCCTCAGTTTTGAGGGTTTTGATGATATTGCTTTTATTGCAGTGCTATTACATATTTTATACCTCATTTAAATAGGTGAATGTTTTAGTGTTAAATAAGAAAATTGCTTGAACTTTTCAGACATCATACCGTTTTTTTCCTCATTCAGATAAAATGCATCATTGTAATTATGACTGGCATGTTATTACCTACTCATTCCCCATTAACTATTCTCCAGCCCTGGTTAATAACTTTGGACCTTAGATACATCATTTGCATAACATTAAAGGTTAATGCTATTGCATTTATTAGGCAGGTCATGTTTCATAGTATTTCCATACCTACAATTTTATGTAGAATAAAATTAAAAGATACCTTGTGAAGCAGCAGATAACTAGATGGAATATTTTTTTTCTAGAAGAATAACTTTTAACTAGGAATGGTTTTACTTTTCAAAAGACATTTGGCAATATCTGGACACATTTTCAGTTGTCACGCTCAGGGGCTGCTACTGGCATTTTCACTTTTTTTTTCTTTTTTATAGGAAATGTGGCCTGGAATACCAATATGTACTCCAGGAGAATGGAAATATTTGGGCTAGCTGGTTGTAGCCTTGTAAAGAAAAGTGTTAAGAATAAATAAGACTAGAGAAGTAGAGATTGATTCATGGTGTATACCAAAAGCTTGCAGATGTTTTTCTCTTCTTCTCATTTTAATGGCTATCTAGCTTTTCCCTCATGGTCAAATTAGACATGGTTGGAGGAATGGACGTTATACATGAGCACAATAGAATGACTGAATACCGAATCTTACATAACAAAAACCTATACTTGGTTGAATATAGCCTCTAACATTCGTTAGTTAACCATCTATTGGAAGACAGCTTGATCACATCAGATCTCCTTTTTTCATAGGACCTATTCTGGAAATGGGTTTATCTTTCCAGACCATTTTGCAGGTACCAATGCATTCACCCAAGGGCAATGATTGTCTGTTGACAGGATGTTTCAAATTATTTGCCTCAGACTAAAGGAATTATTTTACAAAAAAGGTAAATATTAGGCTTATAACTTTGTGATCCACTGGTCTTGTGACTTAGTCTGTCATCCAGAAACAGTGAGTCTTAGGGAAGAGAGGAATGAATTGTTAAAAGCTTATCTAAGCCCAGTCCACAGAATCAGCTTTCATATTGCTTCTTCATAAGGCATTAAACCAATGGCTAATATGTAGTGTTATATACTCAGTAGCTAGAATACATAGGTCTGGTGCTAATGAATGGAAATAGGATTGTCCCTTACCAACACTACCAGCCAAACCTGGAAAACAAAAGAGAAATGAATAATCTTACAGAGAAAAAAAACTTGGAAAGCACCATGCAAGTAAGGTTAAAAAAGTCACCAGTTGTGGGACAAATCAAAACTATTATGACACCTGATTGGATGTAATGAGAATACACTGTCACTTCTAGGACATCCTTGTGAAAAAATGTACAGTATAATATAATCATGATGAATCATAAGAAAAACACAAATTGAGAAGCAGTATCCAGAATAATTGAATTAGAATCTTAAGCAGCAGCATGTAAAGGAAGACTGAGGAACTATTTTAGACTGAAGAAGACTAAAGAGACATGTTATAAATGATTATAAACTGGATACTTTTTTTTTTTAAGATTTTTTATTTATTCATTTGAGAAAGGGAGAGAGCAAGCAAGAGCATGAGCAGGAGGGGAGGGGCAGAAGGAGAAGCAGGCTCCCTGCTGGACCCTGGGATCATGACCTGAGCTGAAGGCAGATGCTTAACCGACTGAGCCACCCAGGCACCCCAAACTGGAAGCTTTTGCTACGATTTGCATAATTGAGACAACATGTGAAACTTGAATGGGGAACCATAGATTATATGAATTTAATGCATCACTGCAATTTTAGTGCTTTTGATAGTTATATTGTTATATAGGAAAAATTCTTAGGAATTACAAAGTAAGTTATTCAGATTTAAAGGACACTGATAGCAGCTGACATATATTCATATGATTAAAAAAAAAAACAAAAAAACCCCAAAAAACTACTCCTGAAAATGATAAAAGAGCCTAAATGTTTATATATTCAATAGTGGTTAGAAAAATAATCTAAAGAATATGTAAGAACGGAAAAATAAAGATTAAAACAGAAGTTAACAAAGTAGAAAATAAACCTGTAATAGATTTAACAGAGTCAAATACAAATTATTTGAAAAATTTCTAAGCAATAAGCAAATAATAAAGAAAAAAGGCAACAAATGTCAGAAATAGAAAAGATACTTCAAAATAAGTAGTTCAGGTAGTAACAAGATTTTACTGGGACATTATGGAAAATTTTACACCAACATTGAAATATTAGATGAAATGGATATTTTCCTATATTCAACAATAAAACCAGAATAATTCTACAACTTTATAGATAATAAATTAACTTTTGAGAAGACCCTTCCTCCTAAAAAACAATGCACACAGGTATACACAGACACACACACACTCTGAAACACAAAAATACACTTCAGGCATGGTTGGTTTCACTAGCAAATTACATCAAAATTTCAATTTTGTTTTTATTTAGGTTCAGCCTTATGAAAAATTTGGTAGAGTATAGAAAAGGAAGTAATATTTCCCAATTTATGCTATGAGACTGTAATACCTTGATAACAAAATCTGAAATGAACATTAAGAGAAAGGAAGACTATGGGTAAATATCATATTCTGAACAAAATTTTAAGGAAATTGCATTATAGCATTATATAAAATGAATAATACATTATGGACGTTTGAGTTTATTCCAACAAGGTAGGTTATGTAACATTAGGAAATATATCAGTATAATTTACCACATTAATAAAAAAAGAGGAAGAATATATTTGATAACTTATATTGCTGCAAAAATGTTTCACACATTTCAATATTTATTTGTGATTAAATACCTTACTAGGTGAGGAAGAGAGTATTTTTTTAAATATAAACAATAAATTCCTACAGGAAATATTATGCTCGAAGTTAAAGATCTGAATTCTCTCCTTCTGAAATAAAAAATATAGTTAAAGATACCTAAAGTGCCTGCTAATATTTGATAATGTAATTCAGGTAATATCCAGTGCTATATATGTATTTAAAAAGAATTTTATATCAATTTATTTGATATCACTCTGTACATAGAAAACTTTTAAAACTCTTGTTAAGTAATGTATTAGAAATTTTGGCAAGGTTTCTGGATATTCAATCAATATACAAAAATCAATTGTAGTTCTATATGCCACCAACTGACGGGAAAATTTTATAATAAAATGAAAAATTATTAATTTCCTTGGAAACTAACAAATACAAGATCTATTTGTGGACAGTTATAAAATTTTATTGATGGTCAGTAATGAAAGCTTGATAAATGGACATGTAATGTACTAGAAATTGCATTTTCCAAGCATGGCTTCAAAAATTGTCTTATTAAATCAGTTTATATATACACAGCATATATATTTTCAATTCAGAAGTTTTTTACATTGTTATTTTATAAAGCTTAGTTGATTTGGAAATGCTTAGGATTAAGAATAGCCAAAACATTATCATACTAATAGTATAAAGTAGTCACCATTTAGAAAAGTTTTAAAAAGTTTTATAAACACCATTTGCTGTTATAGTAATGGCAAAGTTGTATAAATAGACCAATACAATGGAGTGAAGAACCTAGATATAGACACAAGTATGTGTAAACTATTGGCACATGAATGAAGGGACACTGCAGAGAGGGGAAAATAGATGGTCTTTTCAATAAAAAGATGCCTGTAAGCTGGTTAATTTAACACCAATATGTTTAAAACAAGATTTTATACTTTTCTCATAGAAAAGTATAAAAAGGAAATTTTTTAGAACTTTGGGATATGGAATGGTTTCTTAAACAGGTACAAAAACAATAACTACACATTTAAGGAATCTTGTCAGATCACTGTTTAAAGATGAATTAAATAGTCCAGAAACTTCACTGACCACACAAAACAAGGAGTATGCACTTTGCAAAAGTAGTCTGAAAAAGTCACAAATGGACATCTCTATACCTACACAAGCAAAATCAAAAATTCCTGAGAATTTGGAGATTGGGATTTCCAAAATTACCACATTATAACACTTAGAAGAATGTCTAGTTCTTTACAAAAAAAATACAGAACATTCAAAGAAACTGGAAAGTATGACCCATTGAAAAGACACAGAAGAGACAGAAATCATTCCTAAGGAATCCCAGACATTGGAATTATTGAATCCAGTATCACAGTAAAAGGATCATATTCCATGACCAAGTGGAATCTATCCCAGGAATTCAAGGCTGAATCAACATACTAAAATCAGTATATCATATTAATAGAGTAAAGGGGAAAGTAACACATAATTATCTCAGAGACAGAAGAAGCATTTGACATAACAGCCTTTCATAATAAAAAATAAAACAGGAATAGAAGGGAACTACTTCAATCTGGTAAAGGTCATCTATGAAAAATCCACAGCTAAAAACAAGCTTAATATTGAAATAGTGAAAGATTGAAAGTTTTCTTCGTAAGATCAGGAAAAAGACAAAGATATCTGTGCTTGTTGCTACTGTGTAACATTGCACTGCAGATTGTAGTCAGGGAAATTGGGCAAGAAAATAAAAGGCATCCACATTGAAAAAGAAGTAGTAAAACTATTTGCACTTAAAGTGATTTTGTTCATAGAACACCCAAAGGAATAAGCAGTTGTTAGAGCTAATGAAGAAGATCAGCAAAATTGTAGGATACAAGACCAACATAGAAAAGTCTGTATTTTTATATGCTAATAGTTGGAAAATAATTTAAGGAATCAATTCCATTTAAAAAAGTACTTAGAAATGAATTTGAAAAAATAAATTAAGACTTAGACACTGAAAGCTACATAAAAACATTGTTGAAAAAAATTAAAGATATTAATAAATGGGGGGGGAAGGACCTAAATAAATGGACAGCCTTCCTTTGTTTATGAGATGGAAGGTTTGTTATTGGTAGTGCTATCCAAATTGAGCTATATTTCGGGTTTTTAACTGACTTCTTGCAGAAATAGACAAACTGGTCCTAAAACTAATATGGAAATGCAAAAGACCAGGAATAGTGAAAACAAATTTGGAAAAGAACAAAATTGGACAACTCACACTTCCCAAATTCAAAACATATTATTCAGAACTATGGTAATCAACACTGACATATAGATTAAGGATATAGATTAATGAATTGAGGATACACAAATAAACCTGTACTTGTAGGGTGGATTGATGTTTTTGACAAGAAGACTAAGACAATTCAGTAGTGAAAAAAACAGTTTTGTCAGTAAATGGTGGTTGGCCAACTCAATATCCACATGCAAAAGAATCAGTCTGGGCCCCTGTATATAACCGTGGTCAAAAATTAAGTAAAAATGGATCAATGATCTAAATATAAGAGCTAAAATTATAAAACTCTCATGAGGAAAAACAGGTATAAATCTTTGTAACCTTGTATTAAGCAACAGTTTTATGCATATGGCACCTAAAACACAAGCAATCAAGGGGGAAAATATATACATATATAAACATAGATTGGACCTGATCAAAGTTAAAAAGTTTTGAGCTGTAAAGTGTGCAATCAAGAGAGTGAAACCCACAGAGTGAGAAAATATTTTGAGAATCCTATGCCTGGTAAGAGTACAGTGCAGAATATGTAAAAAATCTTCAATTCAGCAGTGCCTTAAATGCATATTGCTATGTTAAAGTAGCCAATCTGGAAAGTTTACATATTGTTGTATGATTATAGTTATTTGACATTCTGGTAAAGGCAAAGCTATGGAGAGAGTGAACATATCAGTGGTTGCCAAGGGTTTAAAAAGAGGAAAGAAGTGATGAATACATGGAACACAGGGGATGCTTAGGGCAATGAAACTATTCTCTGTGATATTGTAATGGTGAGCACATGTGATTATACATTTGTCAAGACACACACAATGTACAGCTCAGAGTGAATTTTAATGTAAACTGTGGCTGTTAGGTAATAATAATGTATTGATATTGGTGCCATTAATTGTAATAAATATACCACACTACTGCAAAATGTTAATAATAGCAGAACCTTTGGGCTTGAGGGTGTATATGGGAACTTTGTATTTCCTGCTAAATTATTTTCTAAACCTAGATCTCTAAAATATGAAATTTATTAATTAAAAAGCCTGCCACAATTTTTCTGAATCAGCATTTTGTGGCTTTTTGCATAGGTTTCTCCATGTATTTTGTTAGATTCATACCTAGTTTTATCCTTGTTTTTGAAACCATTGTTAATAGCATTATTTTTTGTGCTTTTTTTCCTACTTTTCCTTCTTCAGTTTTTCATTACTGATGTATAAGAAAGCAATCGATTTTTCTGTATTACTCTTGCATTCTGCATTGCTATATTCACTTACTGGTTTTAAGAGGTTGTTGGTTATTCATGTTGATTCTTGGAATTTTCTACTTAGATAATACTGTCTTCTGTGAATAAAATCAGTTTTATTTTATTTTTCCAGTATACATACATTTCATTTCTTGTATGATTGCTTTAGTTAACAAATCCAGTGTAGTATTGAAAAGGGTGGTGAAAGAGCACATCCTTTTCTTGTTCTTGAACTTAGGGGTAAAATGTCCCTTTATTCACAGTTAAATATGAAATTAGTGGTAGGTTTTTCATAGATGTTATTTATCAATTTGTGAATGTTAGGCTTTATCCATACATTGCTAAGAGTTTTTGGATGTAAATAGGTGATGGATTTTGTCAAATGTTCTTTCTGCTTCAGTTAATATGATCATACATTTATTTCTTCTGTGATCTGTGCACATGCTGTATTACATTGATTTTTAAATGATGAAATACTCTAGCAAACCTAGAATAATTCCCATTTGCCATTATGTATGATTATTGTTTTTAAATTGTGGATTTTGGCTTGCTGATATTTAGTTGAGGATATTTTTATCTGTATTTATGAAAGATATTGGTCAGTTCTTCCTCTTTCTTCTAATGTCTTTATCTGGTTTTAGTAATAGGGTAATGCTGGACTCATTGAATGAACTGGGAAGTGTTCCTCTATTTTCTAGAAGAGAATGTGGAAAATTGATTGATTAAATGATTGAGAGAATTCACTACTTAAAATCATCTGGGCCTGATGATTTTTCTTTCAGGTTATTTGTTATTGATTTAATTTACTTAAAATATATAAACTTATTTAGAGTATCTATTTCTACTTATGTGAGTTTTGATAGCTTGTCAAGTAGTTGATCTCATCTAAGTTATCAAAATTGTGGGCTTAAAGTTATTTGTAGTATTCTGTTAGTATAATCTTAATATGCATGGAATCAGTCATGAAGACTTTTCATTACAATATTGGTAATTTTTCTCTTCTCTCTTTTTTGTTTAGCCTGGCTGGGGACTTTATTATTTTTATTACTCTTAAACAAACAAACAAAAAACAAAACAAAAACCTAGCATTTGGTTTTGTTGATTTTCTCCTTTAATTGACTGTTTTCAGTTTCATAAATTTCTGCTTTACATTTTATTGTTTCACTTTTTCTACTAGCTTTAGGCTTAACTTTTTATTTATGTGGTGTACAATGACTGAAAAAATATTTTTGTTTTAGGTCCTTCCTTTATAATACATACATTTAATGCTTTAAAATTTCATTTAATCACTGTTTTCCTTGCATCATGTAAATATTGTTGTTTTAAATTTTCATTTACTTAAAATATTTTAAAATTTCTTCTGATACTTCTTGTTTGATCCATGTGCTATTTATAAAAAGTGTTTCATTTAATCTCCAAATATCGGGGTTCCAGCTGTTTTTCTATTACTGATTTTTTGTTTAACTTCATTGTGGATTGTGAGCATATTTTGTATGGTTTCTGTTCTTTCATATTTGTTGAGTTTTAGGATACAATGTGTGATCTATCTTGGTGAATGTTCATGTGAGCTTGACAAATGTGCATTACTTTGTTGAATAGAACATTCTATATATGTTAACTGGATCGAGTTTATCAGTTATGTTATTTAGTTCAACTATGTCACTGATTTTCTTTCTGTTGGATGTATCATTACTGAAAGAGAGAGGTATTGAATTCTCCAAGTTAATTGTGGATTTGTCTATTTCTTGCAGTTCTAATGGATTTTGCCTCTTTTATTTAGACACTCAGTTGTTGGGTGTATAAACATTTAAGATATTTATGTCTTCTTGAATAAATAACTCTTCTGTCATTATTTAGTATCCCACATATATATGTATATTTCTTAAAATTTTCTTAAATTTCTGTTTTATATCTTCAAATTTTAAATTACTTTTTCTGCAAGAAAAAAAGTGAAGGCACAAAAAATACAAATCATGTTATTTATAAAAATTTTAAGAACAGTTTAAAATATTCTTCTTATGTATTACTGTGTAACAAAGTACTCTAAACTCAGTGATATAAAAAAACTGGTTTATTATTCCCATAAATTCTGTGAGTCAGTAATTCAGAAGAAGTGTGGGAGGATGAATTTTGTTTCTGCTTCACTATGTCTGAGGCTTCAGCTGAGAAGGTTTGAAGAGTTGTGGGTAATTTTGATGATCGCAGCTATAATCATCTAGAGGATTATTCGCTCAATTTTTGACGTCTGGGCTGGGATGAGTCAAAGATAAGTTGACCAACTGTTCTAGTTTGCCTGAAACTGAGGGAGTTCCCAAGATGTAGGACTCTTACTTGTAAAAACCAGGACCTCTTGGGCATACGCTTGGTTAGCATACTTTAACATTGAGCTCATTTGTAGCAAAGCACTTGCCCTTTTCATCTGCCTTAGGCTTCTCAAAATGTTGTGCTGGGTTGTGAGAGGAAGTATTCCAAGAGGGTGTATTTGGAGATAAATGTTTAAAATGACCAAGCTGCAGCTACAAGACTTCTCACAAAACCTGGGAAGTCACATAGTATCATTTGATTACATATGAGCTATGAAGGCTAGCCCACATTTACAGGAGGGGAATTAGCTACTGCCTTTTGATAATAGAGTAGCAAAAATTGTACCGTAGAAGAGAAGCTAGAAGAAATAATGTTGCAGTAATCGTTGAGAAAGGCAATCTGCTAGGAAATAAATGATACTGCCCTGTGATACATATATAGGTGGTATAACTATAAGGATAGCAAAGAAATTATCATTTAAAAATTCAGGTTAGCAATTATAGTAATCAGGAAAGAAAAAGAAATAAAAGGTATCCAAATCAGTAAGGAAGAGCTAAAACTAACTATTTGCAGATGACATGATACTATATATAGAAAACCCTAAAGACTCCACCAAAAAACTGCTATAACTGATAAATGAATTCAGAAAAGCTGTGGGATACAAAAATCAATATACAGAAATCTCTTGCATTTCTATACACTAATAATGAAGCAGCAGAAAGAAATTAAGAAAACTCTCATTTACAATTGCACCAAGAAGAATAAAATACTTAGGAATAAACTTAACCAAGTGGGTGAAAGGCCTGTACTCTGAAAACTGTAAAACACTGATGAAAGAAATTAAAGATGACACAAACAAATGGAAAGATATCCCATGCTCATGGATTGGAAGAACAAATATTGTTAAAATGACCATGCTACCCAAAGCAATATACAGATACAATGAAATCTCTATCAAAATGCCAACAGCATTTTTCAAAGAACTAGAACAAATGATCCTAAATGTGTATGGAACCACAAAACACCCTGAATAGCCAAAGCAGTCTTGACAAAGAAGAACAAAACTGGGGTATCCTAATTCCAGATTTCAAGATCTACTACAAAGCTGTAGTAATTAAAACATTATGGTGCTGGTATAAAAATAGACACAGAATGGAACAGAATAGAGAGCCCAGACATAAACAAGGATAATATGGTTACTTAACCTTTGATGAAGGAGACAAGAATATGCAATGGGAAGAAGTCTCTTCAACAAATGGTGTTGGGAAAACTGGACAGTCACATGCAGAAGAAGGAAATTGGATCACTTTCTTACACCATACACAAAAATAAACTCAAAATGCATTAAGGACCTACATGGGAAAACCAAAACCATAAAAATCCTAGAAGAGAGTACAAGCAGTAATTTCTCTGACATCAGTTTGTAGCAACATCTTAATAAATATGTCTCCTGAGACAAGGGAAACGAAAATAAAAACAATTTTCCTACATCCAAATAAAAAGCTTCTGCACAGTAAAGGAAACAATCCACAAAACTAAAAGACAACCTATTGACTGAGAGAACATATTTGCAAATAGCATGTCAGATAAAGGGTTAGTATCCAAAATCTGTAAAGAACTTATACAACTCAACACTGAGAAAACCAAATAATCCAATTAAAAATGGCCAAAAGAAATGAACAGATATTTCTCCAATGATGACCTACAGATGGCCAACAGACACTTGAAAAGATGCTTAACATCACTCATCATCAGAGAAACGCAAATCAAAACCGCAATGAAATATTACCTCACACCTGTTAGAATGACTAACGTCAAAAATACAGAAAAAACAAGTGTTGGCAAGGATGTTGTTGGCAAGTCATGCACTGTTGGGGGGTGTGCTAAGTGTGGCAAGTATTGGCAAGTCATGCACTGTTGGTGGGTGTGCAAACAGGTGCAGCCACTGTGGCAAAGAGTATAGAGATAAATAAATAAATAAATAAATAAATAAAAATAAATAAATAACAGAACTACCATATGATCCAGTAATTCCACTACTGGGTATTTACTCAAAGTATATGAAAACACTAATTTGAAAAGACATATGCACCCCTATGTTTATTGCAGCATTATTTATAATAGCCAAAGTACAGAAGCGACCCGTGTCCATCAATGGATGAATGGATAAGGAAGTGGTGTGTGTGTATATGTATGTATGTATACACAAAATAGAATATTCCTCAGCCATAAAAAAAATGAAATCTTGCCATTTGCAACAACATGGATGGATCTAGAGGGTATAATGCTAAGTGAAATAAGTCAGAGAAAGACAAATACCATATGATTTCACTCTATGTGGAATTTTAAAAACAAACAAACAAACAAAAAAGAGACAAAAAACAGACTGTTAACTATGGAGAACAAACTGATGGTTACCAAAGGGGAGGTGGGTGGGGAGATGAGTATTATAGGTGAAGGGGATTAAGAGTATATTTATAGTGATGAGCACTGAGTAATGTGTAGAATTGTTGAATCACTATGTTGTATACCTGAAATTAACATAACACTGTATATTAATTATACTGGAAAATTTTTTTTAATTTCAGGCTAGAAGTTATTAATAACAGAAAGGGAGTAGGTTGCAACAACCAAGAGATGCTTATTGGCACATGTGGAATTCTGTCAATTTTTTTTATCTGAGTAGTTACATAGATATTAGACTTTGTTAAAATGTGTATGTAATTTAATTGTACTTTTCTGAGTGTACATTATTTTAAAGTATTAAAAATATTAAAATTAGAAATGGACAACTCTCTTCTGGAATTTATTCTCTGATGCTTATTCTTTGTATGCCAAGAACTTTCCCTTTTTTTTTTTTTAAAGATTTTATTTATTTATTTGAGAGAGAGAGAATGAGAGACTGAGAGCACGAGAGGGAAGAGGATCAGAGGGAGAAGCAGACCCCCTGCTGAGCAGGGAGCCTGATGTGGGACTCGATCCCGGGACTCCAGGATCATGACCTGAGCTGAAGGCAGTCGCTTAACCAACTGAGCCACCCAGGCGCCCAAGAATTTTCCCTTTAAGAGCACCAAGTGAGAACTTATTTATCAGAGAGTTTTCAGTTTTGATTATTTCATTTTCTAGATCTTATGAGTTTGGGGAATAGAGCCTTTGGGGCTGGCTAATTTATTGAAATCAGTAACAGCAAAGCCACTGTATTTAAGTGATAGTTGTCTCTAAAGAAATGAAGAATAAACCTAATGATGGTTTGTGGAAACCATCATTTTGTGGAAAAGTTGGAAGCTTTATGAACACTGTGGACTCTAGGATGAGGCAACAGAATGAGTGAACAAATTAGAAAAATGTAGTCCCAAACAAAGATACATCATTAAAGAAATAAATTTTTGTTAAAAGAAAATTACATTTGTGAGCAAAACTTTCTATTCCTTTACAGGATAAGAATCAGTGATGAAGATGCTTAGCAAACAAGAATAGTTCTGAGCATTAAACCAAGAAAGCCCTATGTATTAATTTTGTAGGGCTTTTGTAAGAAACAACCACAAACTGAGGGCTGTAAAACAACAAAAATTCATCATTTATATGACTGGAAACTAGAACTCTGAAATCAAGTTTGCAGAGGCATATTCTCTGTTGGCTTTTGGTGATTGACAGCAATCTTTGGTGTTCCTTGACTTGTGTCTGTATAACTCCAGTCTGCCTTCATGATCACATGGCCTCTTTGTGTGTCTGTGTCTTCATATGGCATTCTTCTCTGTGTGCATATCTGTCTCTGTGTCTTTCTCTTGTTTTTATAATGATACCTGTCATACTGGATTAAGGGTACATCCTATTCCAGTATAATTTCATCTTAATTACATCTGCAAAGATGCTATTTCCAAATAAGGTTACATTCACAGGTATCAGTGGTTAGGACTTCTAAATATATTTTGGGGACATGCAATTCAATGCACAAAAAGTGGGGTTTTTATAACCTTAACTATAATTATGAAAAATGAGCTTTCATGTTTAGAAATTTGTTAGTTGCTAGCTATTCTTTATTTGAACAAGTAACTTATACTGTAATTACAGTATTAAAATTTTCTAATATTCACACATAGCAGAAACACATACATATATCACTAATATAGAATTTAGATCTTGATTTTACCTCTAAATGACCATAAAAATCTTTGGAAACTCATTTTACCTGGTAACTTAGTAGCCTAAAAAAAGGAGATGGATGAGTAGAGGGAGTGATTAGTGCTGATTTCAAAAAACTTTGGTGGTCGAATGAGAAAATAAACTAGAAAATGTAAAATGTGCAGTACAGTTGAAACTATTTGAAATCAAAGATAAAATTTCCAGTGTCCATTATACTTTTTTAAAATTTAATTTTATTATGTTAGTCACTATACAGTACATCATGAGTTTTTGATGCAGTGATCCACGATTCATTGTTTTCTTATAACACCCAGTGCTCCATGCAGTATGTGCCCTCAATACCCATCACCGGGCTAACCCATCCCCCCACCCCCGTCCCCTCTAAAACCCTCAGTTTGTTTCTCAGAGTCCATAGTCTCTCATGGTTCATCTCTCCATCCGATTTCCCCCCCTTCAATTTTCCCTTCCTTCTCCTAATGTCCTCCATGCTATTCCTTATGATCCACAAATAAGTGAAACCATATGATAATTGACTTTCTCTGCTTGACTAGTTTCACTTAGCATAATCTCCTCCGGTCCCATCCATGTTGATGTTGATGTAAAAGTTGGGTATTCATCCTTTCTGATGGCTGAGTAATATTCTATTGTATATATGGACCACATCTTCTTTATCCATTCATCTGTTGAAGGGCATCTCGGCTCTTTCCACAGTTTGGCTATTGCGGACATTGCTGCTATGAACACTGGGGTGCTTATGGCCCTTCTTTTCACTACATCTGTGTCTTTGGGGTAAATACCCAGGAGTGCAATTGCTGGGTCATAGGGTTGCTGTATTTTTAATTTTTGAGGCACCTCCATACTATTTTCCAAAGTGGCTATACCAACTTTCATTCCCACCAACAGTATAAGATATGGGTTCCCCTTTCTCCACAACCTCTCCAGCATTTGTTGTTTCTTGCCTTGTCAATTTTTGCCATTCTAACTGGTGTAAGGTGGTATCTCAATGTGGTTTTGATTTGGATTTCCCTGATGGCTAATGATGATGAACACTTTTTAATGTGTCTGTTAGCCATTTGTATGTCATCTTCAGAGAAGTGTCTCTTCATGTCTTCTGCCCATTTTTTGACTCGATTATTTGTTTTTTGGTGTTGAGTTTGAGAAGTCATTTATAGATTTTGGATACCAGCCCATTATCTGTAGTGTCATTTGCAAATACCTTCTCCCATTCTGTGGGTTGCCTCTTTGTTTTGTTGACTGTTTCCTTTGCTGTGCAGAAGCTTTTTATCTTGATGAAGTCCCAAAAGTTCATTTTTGCTTTTGTTTCACTAGCTTTTGGAGATGTATCTTGAAAGAAGTTGCTGTGGCTGAGGTCGAAGAGATTACTGCCTATGTTCTTCTCTAGGATTTTAATAGGTTCCTGTCTCACATTGAGGTCTTTCATCCATTTTGAGTTTATCTTTGTGTATGGTGTTAGAGAATGGTCGAGTTTCATTCTTCTGCATGTGGCTGTCCAATTTTCCCAGCACCATTTATTGAAGAGACTATCTCTTCAGGAAATCCATTGCATATTTTTTCCTGCTTTGTCAAAGATTATTTGACCATAGAGTTGAGGGTCCATATCTGGGTTCTCTATTCTGTTCCATTGGTCTATATGTCTGTTTTTGTGCCAGTGCCATGCTGTCTTGGTGATCACTGCTTTCTAATATAGCTTGAAATCCGGCAACATGATGCCCCCAACTTTGTTTTTCTTTTTCAACATTTCCTTGGTGATTTGGGGTCTTTTCTGATTCCATACAAATTTTAGGATTGTTTGTTCCAGCACTTTGAAAAATGTCATTGGAATTTTGATTGGGATGGCGTTGAAGGTATAGATTGCTCTGGGTAGCATAGACATTTTAACAATGTTTATTCTTCTGATCCATGAGCATGGAATGTTTTTCCATCTTTTTGTGTGTTCAATTTCTTTGATGAGTGTTTTGTAGTTCCTAGAGTATAGATCCTTTACCTCTGGTTAGGTTTATTCCGAGGTATCTTATGGTTTTTGGTGCTATTGTAAATGGAATCGTTTCTCTAATTTCTCTTTCTACAGTTGCATTGTTAGTGTAAAGAAAGCAACTGATTTCTGTGCATTGATTTTGTATCCCGCCACATTACTGAATTGCTGTGTGAGTTTTAGTAATTTAGGGGTGGAGACTTGGATTTTCCACATTAAGTATCTGTCATCTGCGAAGAGAGAGAGTTTGACTTATTCTTTGGCAATTTGAATACCTTTTACTTCTTTTTGTTGTCTAATTGTTGTTGCTAGGACTTCTAGTACTATGTTGAACAATAGTGGCAAGAGTGTGCGTCCTTGTCATGTTCCTGATCTTAAGGGAAAGGCTCTCATCTTTTCCCCAATGAGGATGATATATGCTGTGGGTTTTTCATGGATGGATTTTATGAACTTGAGGAATATTCCCTCAATCCCTATACTCTGAAGAGTTTTAGTCAGGAAGGGATGCTGTATTTTGACAAATGCTTTTTCTGCATCAATTGAGAGGACCATATGGTTCTTCTCTCTCCTCTTACTAATGTTTTCTATCAAATTGATTGATTTGCAAATGTTGAACCACCCTTGCATCCTGGGGGTAAATCCCACTTGGTCGTGGTAGATGATCCTTTTAAAGTATTGTTGGATCCTATTAGCTAGGATTTTGTTGAGAATTCTGGAATCCATATTCATCAGGGATATTGGTCTGAAATTCTCCTTTTTGATGAGGTCTTTGCCTGGTTTGGGGATTAAGGTAATGCTGGCCTCATAGAATGAGTCTGACGGGGCGCCTGGGTGGCTCAGTCGTTAAGCGTCTGCCTTCGGCTCAGGTCATGATCCCAGGGTCCTGGGATCGAGCCCCACATCGGGCTCCCTGCTCCGCGGGAAGCCTGCTTCTCTTTCTCCCACTCCCCCTGCTTGTGTTCCCTCTCTCACTGTGTCTCTCTCTGTCAAATAAATAAATAAAATCTTTAAAAAAAAAAAAAAAAAAGAATGAGTCTGAAAGCTTTCCTTCTGTTTCTATTTTTTGAAACAGCTTCAGGACAATAGGTATTATTTCTTCTTTGAGTGTTTGGTAGAATTCCCCAGGGAATCCATCAGGCCCTGGACTCTTGTTTTTTGGGAGGATTTTGATCACTGCTTCATTCTCGTTACTGGTTATTGGCCTATTCAGGTTGTAAGTTTCTTCCTGTTTCAGTCTTGGTAGTTCATAAGTTTCCAGGAAGGCATCCATTCCTTCCAGGTTGCTCAATTTATTGGCATAGTTGTTGATAATAATTTCTAATAATTGATTCTATTTCCTTGGTGTCAGTCATGATCTCTCTCCCCTTTCATTCATAATTTTATTAATTGGGGTCCTTTCTCTTTTCTTTTGGATAAGTCTGGCCAGTGGTTTATCGATCTTATTCTTTCAAAGAACCAGCTTCTAGTTTCATTGATCTGATCTACTGTGTTTCTGGTTTCTAATTCATTGATCTCTGCTCTAATCTTGCGTGGCTAAGGCATCGTTTGTTGCTTTTTCTCTAGTTCTTTAAGGTGTAAAGTTAGTTGGTGAATTCGGGATTTTTCTATTTTTTTGAGTGAGGCTTGGATGGCTATGTATTTTCCCCTTAGGACCGCCTTTGCAGTATCCCATAGGTTTTGGACCGATGTGTTTTCGTTCTCATTGGTTTCCATGAATTGTTTAAGTTCTTCTTTGATTTCCTGGTTGACCCAAACATTCTTGAGCAGAGTGGTCTCTAGCTTCCAAGTGTTTGAATTTCTGCCAAATTTTTTCTTGTGATTGAGTTCCAGTTTTTGAAGCATTATGGTCTGAGAATATGCAAGGAATAATCTCAGTCTTTTGGTATCAGTTGAGGCCTGATTTGTGACCCAGTATGTGGGCTATTCTGGAGAAAGTTCCATGTGCGCTCAAGAAAAATGAGTATTCTGTTGTTTTCGGGTGGAATGTTCTGTATATTTCTATGAGGTCCATCTGGTCCAGTGTGTCATTCAAAGCTCTTGTTTCTTTATTGATTTTCTGCTTAGATGATCTGTCTCTTGCTGAGAGTGGAGTATTGAGCTCTCCTACAATTAACTTATTGTTATCAATATGACTCTTTATTTTGGTTAACAGTTAGTTTATGTAGATGGCTGCTCCCATGTTGGGGGCATAGATATTTACAATTGTTAGATCTTCTTGTTGCATAGACTCTTTAGGAATGATATAGTGTCCTTCTGTGTCTCTAACTACAGTCTTTAGTTTAAAATCTTATTTGTCTGATATAAGAATTGCTACCTCAGCTTTCTTTTGAGGTCCGTTGGCGTGGAAGATGGATCTCCATCCCTTCACTTTCAGTCTGGATGTAGCTTTAGGTTCAAAATGAGTCCTTTTTCTTTTCTTTTGTAGACAGCATATGAATGGGTCCTGTCTTTTTATCCAGTCTACAACCCTGTGCCGTTTTATGGGAGCATTTAGACCATTCATGTTGAGAGTGATTATTGAAAGATATGAATTCATTGTCATCATGTTGCCTGTAAAGACCTTGTTTCTATAGATTGTCTCTGTGAATCTCTGTTCTATATCACTCTTGGGGTCTTTCTCCTTTTATAGAACTCCTCTTAAAATTTCTTGCAGGGCCGGCCTAGTGGTCACATATTCTTTCAGTTTCTGCTGGTCCTGGAAGCTCTGCATCTCTCCATCCATTCTAAATGACAGCCTTGCCAGATAAAGTATTCTTGGCTGCATGTTCTTCTCGTTTAGTACCCTGAATATGTCTGGCCAGCCCTTTCTGGCCTGCCAGGTCTCTGTGGATAGGACTGATGTTATTCTGATGTTCCTTCCTCTGTATGTAAGGAATCTCTTCCCCCTAACTTCCCTTAAGATGGTTTCCTTGGTTCTAAGATTTGTGAGTTTTAGTATTACATGCTGGGACGTTGGCTTGTTTTCCTTGATCTTGGGAGGGGTCCTCTCTGCCTCTGGGACACAAATGTTAGTTTCATTCCCCAGATTAGGGAAGTTCTCAGCTATAAGATTTGCTCAAATATATCTTCTAGTCCTCTCTCTCTCCACCCCCTCAGGGATCCCACTAATTCTGACATTGGAACATTTGATGGTGTCACTTATTTCTCTGATTCTATTTTCATGGATTCTTTTTTTTTTTTTTTTTAAAGATTTTATTTATTTATTTGAGAGAGAATGAGAGAGAGCACATGAGAGGGGTTAGGGTCAGAGGGAGAAGCAGACTCCCTGCTGAGCAGGGATCCCGATGCGGGACTCGATCCAGGGACTCCAGGATCATGACCTGAGCCGAAGGCAGTCGCTTAACCAACTGAGCCACCCAGGCACCCCTATTTTCATGGATTCTGAGTTGTTTTTCCCTGGCTTCCTCTTTTCTCTTTTTGTCTATTAATTGGTCTTCTAGGTCACTAATTCGTTTTTCTACCTCTCTTACCCTAGCTGTTAGATTATCTAGATTAGATTGGATCTCATTGATAGCATTTTTAAATTCTGCCAATTCAGCTTTCATTTCTGCCCTTAGAGACTCTATGTTGCCATTAATTGATTTCTCCATTCTAGCTATTGTCTTCACAATTGCTACCCTGAATTCCATCTCCGACATCTTGGTTATATCTGTATCCATTTGTAAATCTGTGACAGAAGTCACAGTCTCTGAGTCTTTCCTATTTTGGGGGTTCCTCCTCCTAATCATTCTGTTGAGGGGTGGTTGAGGGAATGTAGAGTCCAAATTACTGACTGCAACCCAAGCAAGATGCACCTGTCTTATAGGGACCTTAGGGTTGCTGGCCTCTTGTTCTCTCAGCCTGTCTTCTGGGGGAGGGGCCTGCCACACTGCTACTCAGGCAACCTTATTTGGACAGAGTTGCCCTGCCCCCTGTGGCAGGGGATGGACTCAGTGAAAACCGGTTTTTGGGGGCTTTTGTTCTCTGGTGGCTTTCCCTGGCGGCTTTCCCCATTTCTTCCGAGAGGAGCAGAAGAGATTGTTTCCAACCCTCTGCCTCAGAGCAGAGAGATCGCAGTCTGTTCTTCAGTGAGCTCTCCAGGCTGCACTATCTCTGTTTCTATCTGTGCTGGTATAAACTGCAGCATCCTGGGTTGTGCGCCCTTCAGCAGTGCTCCCGGTCCTTGCCTCCACGTCCCAGCAAGTCTCTGCCCTTTGTGCTTCTAAAACTGCCAGCTGCCCCCAGTTCCCACGCATGGCTCTGCCACTCCGGGTTTCCGCCAGGGGGGCTGCCCTAAAGTCCTTTCCCTGTCACTACCTGTCTGCTAGTCTGTGCCCAGTCCCCAGCGAGGGAGGGTTTCACTCACCAGTGGTGTAGGATCTCCACGGCTCCCTCCCCTTTCCATTTATCCTCTGATATCTGTCCACGGAATCACGGCTCCCCACTTCATACCTCGAATCCAACTGCTGGCAATATTCTGTTTGTAGAGATCCAGATCTGTCTTCTTACATCTCAGGCTGATTCTGTGGGTGTTCAGAGTGGTCTGGTAGATATCCAGCTCAATTCTGGGACTGGTTGGAATAGGGTCCCCTACTCATCCGCCATCTTTTCAGCTCTCCCTCTGTTATACTTTAAAGACATTTACTTGTTATGTCTTACAAGATCTAATTTAGAGACATGACCACATAAGGGGATATGCTGGTTCTTATTCTTCCAAGGACCCAGATACTCAAATTACACTCTCAGGAATGCCTGCAAGAGAAAAATGGGGCCAAAAACCTATAATTATCAATATTTTCTTCCTATGTAGTTTGGTTTCTGTACATTGAATGATTTCATTTTTCAGTGTTTTAAAATTAGCTTCTATTTGAATATTTAAATTGCTAGAGTTGTGGCTTTCCTCCCTTCTTGAATTGTAGAGATGTTATTTATTTATTTATATAATAGTACATATACAGCCACTTTTGTGTATTACATACTTAGCAAAATTAGGTGTTATTGAACCTCTATTGTCTAATGAGATCTAAAAGCAGCTTCCTGGGAGTTGGGATATTTGTTCAAAAAGGACAAACACTTAGTCTGCCTGTTTTTTTGGTTTCTTTGCTTGTTTTTTTTTCTTTTTCTTTGTCCTGACCCATAGCTCAGACTCTTAAGATCAAAGGTGAAGGAAATTGAGCACTGCATTTCCCAGATTACAGTCATGGAGAAAGTAGAGCTTTGTTCTCACATGGCCCAGCTCAACACTTACCATTGTGACATGTAACTTAATGTTTATGAATCTCAGTTTTCTTATTTTCAGAAAAAGAAAGAAAATGTCTTCTATTGCTAAGCAACTGTGAAAAATAAATTACATGCCATAAAAAGTGCCTGACACAGAGCAGGCAATCGTTAAATGCTAGTTTCCTTCTTCATTTTTTCCACTTTCTCCAATCAGTTCACTTTTTCTGCTCTGGCAACCACTACTAACTGCCTTGTCTCACACTTTTCATGTTGTGTAATAAAGTTCAATTTGTTTTGCTTATAATTATTGGAAATTGTGTAATCAACATAAAAATGATATTCAGATTTTGTTCCCTTCAGGATTCTTTTTTAAAAAATGTATCACCAGGATGCCTGTTAAGAAACCGACTGTGAAAATTTTAACTGTAAGGAAGACTGAAATAGCTCTAACTGTACAATGAGCAGCTTCCACCCTGTGGGTGGAACTTTATGGAAGTTAAATCATTGTCACACAATGGCTGGACAGCATGAATGAAGGAAAAGGATAGCTTATTTGGATGTACAACAGCAGTAGATCATAGTGGATGTCTGATACAGTTTTTTCTACATTAAATAGGGCCTTGTCACTGAAATCCTAATGTTTGCTGTATGTTTAAGGCTCTCCTAAAAATTCTTATAATTTAACTTTTTTTTTTAACTTGTTTCATAAGCAGAAGTCATCAAACTTCTTTTTTTTCTATAAAAGGCCAGACAGGATATATTTTAGGCTCTGTGGGTACTATAGTTTGTCATAAAACTGTTCAACTCTGCTTTTAAAGAGTAGAAAAAGCCATACATATGGCTTATATAAACAGATGTGGTGGGTTCTAATAACATTTTATTCACAAAATAGTTGGTGGGTTAGATTTGGCTTGAAGGCCATAGTTTGTCAATCTCTGCTCTAAAATATATTTTAAAAAAGCAGAATTAGTTTTAAGCAAGGGGTTCTCTTTATAGCATATTAGAAAGATTATGCATTATGAATCTGGTGGCCTTATGTTCCATTAACCATCCTTTATTACTTGATTTTCCTTGGAGTGACTATTTAATATTAAAGCTGTTTGGTATGTAATATATGTTGAAAAACATAGCTCCATATAGATAACAGTTCTTTTTGGTAATGAACATCTTCTACAAAAAATGATACTGACTGACTGAATGTCTTCAGGTCTTCATTTGCTTCCCAGGGCACTGAAAGCAGGTTCAGAGTGAAGGGATTTATATGACTCAGATCCAGCCAATCAGAATTTCTCATCTCTGAATCTCAGTGTGTAATGCAGAAATGGTGATATAATCTGTTCTAGGTCAAGTCATCCCTAGGATGTTCTTGAAGTTGTTATTAAATTTAAGAAATGCAATGTAATTACGTTTTATGAGAAATGAAAGGATACAGTTACTTGAAGCACTCCCCTCTGTGATAGAAACCATAAGACAGGAAAGAAAAACCAGGGAAATCAGTAGAGCCCTGATATTAACATTTATATCCTGGATCCAGTTACATCCTAAGCTAGTTTTTACTTTTATTTATTTATTTTTGTCTTCTTAAATATGAATATGAATTATGTTTCTATGTTTGAAATAAAGATATTTAGTAATAAGCCTTTATATTATTATTTTTGCTAAGATCCTGTCTTCTCTAAATGCACAGATAGGCCTGGGAAATACAACATACTGGTATATCAGTGGTGGGGTCATAAAATCTGTCCATAAAGCTTGCACTCAAATCCTAGGTCAGCCACTTCTGAGTTTGCAACCTTATACACATTATTTAACCTCCCTTTTTTTTTTTTAAATCTTCATTCCTTCATATGACTGACATGTATTGTTATAAAGATAAATTGAGTAAGTGGGTATAATTATAGCTGACACAGAGCAAGCACCCAAAAATTTTTATCTGTAATTATTACTCGTTTATACTTTATGGAGAAAGTTTTCCTCAAACCCCTTGTGCTAAAAAGGTTGTTATAAGGAGGCCAAGATTAGAGCTGCAGGTAATAGACATAAGTGGGGAAGTCTTCAAGTGAAGATTAGATCACAGAGACCATGGGCACATTGGGTGCAAGGAGGACCACTTTCTTATAGTCATGATGTTGCCTGTGGTTTGTAAAGTGGAAAGCACACTGTGTTTGCATGAACCTATTCTAGCTATACTGCACATATGTGTTCATACATAAAAGTGAACATTTCAAATATACATGCAGATATGCTTAAAAGAACAAAACGCCACATAAAATCATACCAAATAAGCTAACCAAGCAAAAGGTCCACAGAATCCAATATAAATTTGTTGAATTAAATGCCTTTATTTAAAAAATTGTTTTTTTTGGTTTTTGATTTTATTATGTTATGTTAATCACCATATATCATTAGTTTTTGATGTAGTGTTCCATGATTCATCGTTTGTGTATAACACCCAGTGCTCCATGCAGTACGTGCCCTCTTTAATACCCATCACCAGGCTAACCCATCCCCTCACCCCCTCCCCTCTAGAACCCTCAGTTTGTTTCTCAGAGTCCATAGTCTCTCATGGTTCGTCTCCCCCTCCGATTTCCCCCCGCCTTCATTCTTCCGTTCCTGCTATCTTCTTCTTTTTTTTTTTTTAACATAATGTATTATTGTTTCAGAGGTACAGATCTGTGATTCATCAGTCTTACACAATTCACAACACTCACCATAGCACATACCCTCCCCAATGTCTATCACCCAGACACCCCATCCCTCCCGACCCCCACCACTCCAGCAACCCTCAGTTTGTTTCCTGAGATTAAGAATTCCTCATATCAGTGAGGTCATATGATACATGTCTTTCTCTGAAAATTGTTTTAAATTTTAATTTTAAATACCAGTTGCATGACTGAATTCAAACTCCGTGTTTCAAATAAGTACATTTTTAGTCAGAGCCCTAAGGAAGGCCTCCAGTTTGTATCGGCATTCCTACTCAAAGTTGCGTCCATAAACAATTGCTGAACCACAGATATTTAAACATTTATATGTTTTTACAGCATTTTGACACAAAAACTTACAAAATGAATCTAATAATAAAAACCATGGACTTGTATTTTCTATAGTTTTGTCTTTAATTTTAATAGTAATTTTGTCTTGTTCTACAGAAATTACTCATACATGACTAATTGATGTTTAGGGGTGGGGGACAGATCTTTTACCACCAATAGTTTAAGAATCATTGCTGTAGGGCATGAGATGGTGCTGAGGTGAGCACAGGAAGGTTCAAGGCAGAATTGGCATCTATTGCCAGAGGTCGCGCTGCTTCCCAAGGGGCAATTGTTAAGCCCATTCAGCATACCCAAGTAGCATTCGTGAGTAGCCCTTCATCCACTGCATGTTACAAGCCAGTGAAGTAGAAATGCTGCTGGGAAACCAGTTCCAGGGAAGGAGATTGCCAGCAGGCAGATTCAGAAAGCTGAGGTCTTTTTTTATTTTTTTTAAAGATTTTATTTATTTATTTGACAGAGAGAGACACAGTGAGAGAGGGAACACAAGCAGGGGAAGTGGGAGAGGGAGAAGCAGGCTTCCCGCTGAGCAGGGAGCCCCATGTGGGGCTCAATCCCAGGACCCTGGGACCAAGACCTGAGCCAAAGGCAGACACTGAACGACTGAGCCACCCAGGCGCCCCAAAAGCTGAGGTCTTCAGAAAGGAGAAAAGCCATCTCCACAAAAACCTATTAATTAGTTTTAAGAGGGGAAATCGGGAAAATTTGGTGGGATATCAGGATTGAATTAAAGCTTGAAGTATACCTAAGCCTGTGGGTTGGGCATTTTTCTATGCTGACTTTGAAAATTTCTGTGGATAGAATTACTGTAGCTTCTGCTCAAAAATACAGGACCAAAAAAATTAAGAACAACTACCATGAGCAGATTACGTCAGTGACTTCAGTGATAAAGATCCCAGGAAGCATAGGCAGGTTAACAGGAAACAGAATCCACATATTATCCAGTCAGTTTGATGCATTCAGATCAACCCCCCAACACAGTTTCTTCACATGATCTGCTCAGAGGAGCTGGAAAGGATCCAGGCTAGGGTGTAGAGCCTCTCATCTCAAATGTTCTTTGGGGAAGTTTTATTCACATCTAAGCACAAGTAAGTGTAGGTGATGTTAACTTTCCAGCAAAATTGCAAGGTTACAAGGAAGGTTTTACAAGTAAGCCAAGTGTCATTTCTCTAACTTTACCAATGGACAGAGTTTTAAAGTTCCAACATACAAAAAAATAATTTTTGTTTATACAGAACATCTAAAGTCTCACGAAATTATGTTTCAAGTTACTGAAATAACTTGTATAAGAACATGAACTTGTAAAGTTACTGAAATAGGAAAATGGCTTTGGGTTATACATAATTTCAAAGTTTAAAGATCATAGGCAAAGTTTTACCACTATAATATTATAGTAGCCCAGGTTAAGAGGTAAAAGTGACAAAAGTCTCATTCCCATATATTTGCCTCAGTCAGTAGCAAGCCCTGTCTGTCTCTCCCAGCACCCTTGGACTGGTTTTGCCTTCCTACGTGCCTTCTCTATTTTTCTCTATATCTGTAACTTCATACATTTTCCTTCCTTTCTCTTTTCTTTTTTTTCTTTCTTTTTTTAAAAAATATTTTATTTATTTATTTGACAGAGAGAGACACAGCAAGAGAGGGAACACAAGCAGGGGGAGTGGAAGAAGGAGAAGCAGGCTTGTGGGGAGCCCGATGTGTGGCTCGATCCCAGGACCCTGGGATCATGACCTGAGCCAAAGGCAGACGCTTAACTGACTGAGCCACCCAGGCACCCACTCTTTTCTTTTTATTCCTGATTAGCTTGACTCTATCCACGTTTCGTCTTTCTCCTTTAAATGACCATGTTTATAAAACTTAAAATTCTGTCTCCTTCTCTCTTGTTCTATCAAATAATCAGTTCCAATATCTTATTTTTTCTAATTCTAAAAACTTAAATTTCTTTGTATTTATTTTTAAACATTCTTAGTGGCAGTACTTAACGATTCTCCCCCCTAATGTGCTCCTAGTTGTTGCATGAAGCCAATTTTTTCCTATTGCTTTCAACTTCCCTTTCACTTCATTTCCCTCAATAATCCAAATCAGACCCAAAATTGAATAATGTCATTTGGTGAATTGAGCCACCAAATTAATTAGCACAGAGGTAATCTTTAAGGAAGAGCAAGAGCAATTTTACGAACATCAATAAAATAAGCCATATTAAATAAAAGAATTATTTGCTAACACTCCAGGGGCTTATTTGAACAAATTCCCATCTTTAAAAGTACGTATCTCTGTCAGTCTACTCTGTTGCTCCTATTTGAAACATTTTTAAAGTTATAAATAGGAAAAAAATGATCTGCTATATAGCTCCATAGTATTGATCTTCCTCCTGTGTAATTGACACATTTTCTTACAAAACACTTCTTGGATTGCATTACTCTGTTTGATTTGTGCAGATCCCATAGACTTGTGCAATTCTATACAAGATCAGAATGAGCGTAATATTCATAAAAACTTCCATATTTTAAAGCACTTTTAAAAAGTCATTTTGCTGCTTCTACTCCTTTATTTGACTTACTGATATGAGCCATATATCTAAATGTTGGGCTGTTTTCTCAGTATTTTAGATGCTGTTCATCTTAAGAAAATATCAAAGATTATATAAACAAAATAGTCATTATAAATGATTTTTATGGTTCATATTCAGACTAATGTAATCAGTTTACCTCTGGATAAGTCACACAGTATCTGACATTTTGAATAATACCTAATGAGGTATTTCTGATCATTAAAATTCATTTTCCAGCATACTAAAGTGCAAGTCATGTGCTTAGTGCAGACATGGGATTCCATTTTCAAGGTGGCTCAGGCCAGCCTCCATTTCCTAACTGATTTAGTATGTGGGCTAAGGTTTTGACTACAAACAACATGTCTCATTTGATTTTACAATAGTGTGGAAAAAATAACATATTAGCAAGATGTAATGTTTGGTTTAGTGCTATAAGCTCTTTCCCTTATTTAAATAAAAGTTGATTTGTATGTTTTTTTTTTTTTTTTTGAGAGAGAGTGAGTTGGGGGGAGGGGCAGAAGGAGAGGGAGAGAGAGAATCTCAAGATTGGTGGGGCTCAATCTCAGGACCCTGAGGTCATGACCTGAGCGGAAATCAAGAGTTGGATGGTTAAAACACGGAGCTGCCCAGGTGCTCCTGATTTGTATATATTTTTAATTATGTTCCCTGCACAAAGAAGTATTGTGATGATGTGTTCATTTTGTTATAGACATGGCTCTCTGTATGCAGAAACACAGTTCTTGTATGTGGACCATTGGCATCAAGATAATCCTGACTAGTTAAAAAGTCAAATTCTTCAAGCTATGTATGAGTAGAATCTGCCATATTCTTACCCGTCGCCAAACGTTAGTAATACATACAGTGTTATACACAGTTCATCAACCTCAAGTTTTATTAGAGTTTCTCCTTAGGTTTCCTAAGTTAAAGAATTTAACTAGAAAAAGCATTGTATTTCTTTTTCTTGTCTTCTTGTTTTTAATTCAAACAGCTTAATAATATTTTAACTATATTTACAGTGAAAGGCTGTGCATTAGGAAGCCTTCAGGCCCAATTACAGTGAAACTAGGAGTGCAGGCATATTACCATTTTCAATGCACTGTGAATGTCAGAGCCCTTGTGTTAGATTGTATTGATTCTGGTTTGACCATGTGACTTGAGTGGACTACTGGAATGTGAAAGGACTGTTGCTTTAGCCTAGACCCAGAATGAAAGACATAGGTATTAGATCTCACCTTGATGTACAACCTGGAGAAGAGCCACCACGTGAAACCCGCAGACTCTTACATAATTTGCTGCAAGCCACTGAAATTTTTGAGATTGCATTGCTTTGAGTGCCATTGCGGCCAGCGTTGAGCAACACAGTTCCCGTCTGTGAGGGCTTCCACACAGCTGGCTTTACTTTCTGTGTGCTGTGAAAACAGCTTTCAACCATAGCATATTGGAAAGTTTTTGAACAAAGAACTACATGATAATAAATATAGTTGGACCAATTATATTACTCATCCTCTGTACAGCTCTTTAGTATTGCTTAATATAATGTTTGAACCCAGCCTGCCATTGGTAATAAAGGGCCAGGAGTTAAAATACCCACTTCTGGGGTGCCTGGGTGGCTCAGTCGGTTAATCGGCTGCCTTCAGCTCAGGTCATGATCCCAGGGTCCTGGAGTTGAGCCCTGCGTTGGGCTCCCTGCTCAGCAGGGAACCTGCTTCTCCCTCTCCCTCTGCCTGCTGCTCTGCCTACTTGTGCTCTCTCTCTGTCTCTCTGTCAAATAAATAAAATCTTTAAAAATAAAAAAAATCCATGCCATCCTATTAAAATAAAAAAAATGAAATGTCCACTTCCCACCAATGTGAGTACACTAAGAAAATCATTTTACTCAATACAATTTTTGTTCCTATTTTCTTTGTTGGATAAGATATTTAAGTTAACTCCATCCTACAGCTACTATATTAGGGAGCTGAGAAAATAACAAAGAACAATGCTGTGTCCTGTTTCTTAGGAGCTCAGAGATTAGTTGTAGAGAAAGGTATGCGAGAACAGTTACATCTCAGAGAACTGAGTATTCTATAAAAGAAATATGGAACTTTTTATGGAAAGCCATGAAGCAAAAGGCCCACTTAGCTAAAGAACAGGAAACTATAAAACATAGTGGTATTTCTAGGGGAATCAAACTATGACATAGAAGGTGTGAGCAAACCTTGGAAGTGTGACATTTTGGGGACCTTTGTGCAATTGGCAGTTTCTAAAATTGGGGTCTGATATGAGAAGGAGCTTGAAAGGGGCAGAAGATGAGACTTCAAGAAAGACTGGGACCAATTTTCTTTCTCTGATAAATGAGAAAATAGTCAAAGAAGATTTTTAAAATAAAATATTATTGATTAAAACTTTTAAGTGGGGAAGGATCGAAAAGAGTTCCATTTTACAAAAATGATTATTGGTGAAGTTTTGAAAGATGACCTAGAGTTGAGGGATAGTTGTGTTGGGAATATCTTCTGTGAAATAGTTGGGATGAGCTATGTCTTGGCAATTCAAGTAAAACATGACATGGGGGAATAGAGACAGGCAGAGCCCAAAGGCTTTGTGTGGTGGAGTAAGGAGTACTTTGTGGCTAATGAGATGAAGTAGATGAAGAAAGAACTAAATCATTGGAGAGAACCTTTGGGTTTCTTTCTGAGTTAGCAGATGGACAAGGTGTTAGTTTTCTAGGACTGCCATAACACCATACCAAAATACAGGTGGCTTCAACAACAGTAATTTTTTTTCTCACAGTTCTGTGGGCTAAAAGTCCAAAATCAAAGTGTTTGCTAGGGTATTTTCTCTGAGGTCTCTTTCCTTGGCTTGCAGAGGGCCATTCTCTTGTTGCCTCTTCCCAATATTCCCTCTGTGCAGGAATGCCCTCGGAATCTCTGTGTATGTCTTAATTTCCTCTTATAAGGACATCAGTCAGATTGAATTAGTGAAGAGTGTTCATTTTGACTATATTACTTCTTTAAAGGCCCCTATCTCAAAATAAAGTCATACTTTGAGGTACTTACCTGGTGTTTGGGACTTCAACATATGAATTTGTGGGGGTAGGGGAAGGACCCAGTTCTGTCCATAATAGACAAGACATGGTAAAATAAGCCAGAACACACAAAAACAATTATAACCAATTTTTTAAAGAAGTATAATTCAGGACTCTTTACTTATACAAATAAAAAATTTAAATATGTTTGGTATGACTGATATGTATAGTTCTGAAGATCAGAAACATGGTAAGGACTGGTGGGAATCATCAGCTACTGTGACTTGAATCCATGAGAATAAAAGTTAATATCCCAATGAGGACAAAATCTTGGTGAAACAGCATATTGGACCAAGGGAAAAAAACAAAAGTAGAATCACATAAATATGAGTTACAGTTGGGAGTAAGCTCACTGCATGGTATGGTTTAGCTACCAGTAAACAGGTATTCTTACAAGGAAAGAGGCTCATGCTGCACTTTGTACTGGCCATGTCACTTCCATTTTAACATGTTTAATGGGTACCATCCTTTAAGGGGAGCACAGAGAGGCTGGAGATTTATTTTGAGAATAGCATAAAATTCAAAACATTAATTCTCTTTCACTGAGGCCATAGTTATTTAATTTTGTTCAACCAGTATTGTATCACATTATATGCTAAGCTACCATTTATAATAACCTGAGCTTTCTTAGAGTTTATAGTGTAATGATAGAAGAGTCATTAATCAGAAAGTCCCATAACTAAAAGTTAAATTACATTGTGTCAAAGGGTAGGAATAAAAAATACATATTATGCAGGCCTATACTAGGGGGATTTATCTTAAGGAGATCAGAGAAGGCTTCCACACACATACAAAAAAGTGGATTAATCATGTATCTCTTAAAATGAATATTGAAGGAAAGTAGGAATGTTTTACTTCTGGAAGAGATTCCAAGATACATATTTTCTGTCTTGAAATAACTGACCAACTGTCTTCTCAAAGAGTCTTTCTCTTAGTTATATTTCCAAAGGGTAACATGGTAACAAATACCTCGTTATTATAGGGGGGAAATTTCATCTTGATATGACTGAAGTGGGGCTCCTAATTTAGAAGAGCTGAATTTGAGGGTCAAAATCAGAGGAAAGGAACATACAGAGGGTCATATAAGAAGGAGAGATTTTTACTAATCTCCTGAAAGCTGGAATCCTAAGCTTCCCAAGGTACCTCATTTGCTGTAAAAAGAGGAAACATTGGAGCAATTGGATGTAATAGTCTCACTGATTGTAAATGGAGAGGAGGTACTATGGTTCATTTTGTGTAGGGGTGGGGAAGAATTCCTCTCTAGTATGGAGGGCTAATTGTGCTTCCTACAGGCACCGGGTGAAGGAAGGTGGAAAAAGAACTAAGAAGATGTTCAGCAGGATTACTAAGTGAGCCAACAGAACTCAGATGAGAGAATAAGTATTCTAAAATACTGTCATAGACACCGAAGTGTCACAGTTACTTGAGGCGTTTAGATAACAGGATAAATATATCAGCGGTCCTACCATCAAAGAGTTCCCAGTTTAGTGGGGAGAAAATGCAGGATATAGTAAGAACAGGGACATGTGCTTAATGCAACACGGTCATATGCACAGGGAACATTTAGACTGAGAAAAGTTCTTCTAGAGATGACAACTAAACTGATTCTTGAAGAACTAGGTAGGATGGTCTGAATTTTTAGGTCTCTCCCCATCCCAAATTCGTATGTTGGAAACTTCACCCCCAAAGTGGTACTGATAGGAGGTAGGGCCTTTGGATGGTGATGAGGTCATGAGGGTAGAACCCACATGGGTGGAATTAGTGCCCTTATAAAGGAGGGCTGTTGGAGTTCCCTAACTTTCTTCTACTATATGAGGACAAAGTGAAGAAGTTGGTCATCTGCAACCTGAAAGAGGGCTTTCACCAGAACCTGACCATGCTGTCACCTTGATCTTGGACTTACAGGCTCCAAAACTGTGAGGAATGAATTTCTGTTATTTATAAGCTACCCAATCTATAGTATTCTGCTGTGGCCACCCAAATAGACTAAGACAGGTATGCCGGCCAATGAGATGGGAGATGAAATTACGGACAGAGGAGACAACATAAGCATTATCTTGCCACGAGATACATCATGACGTGCTGGAAAGTAAGAGAAAATAAGCATTGTTGGAAAATTAAGTGGTTGGCAGGTAATGCTCACCTTCCCCCTCCAAAAAAGGGAGATGAGAAGTTGAGTGGAGACAGAAACACTGCCAAGAACCATGTCTTGGGATAAGCTGTGGAAACTTCTGCACCTTTATAACTTCTACAAGTTTGTTGTTTGTGTTGTTTTTTATCCCCACATTGAATAGCATGAAGACTTGACAATTATAGCAACAACGCATGTTTGCATTCTTATGCTTAGGAACAGAAGAATGGGCAAAGTGAAGAGACTGTTTCTCTCTGTATGGAAGAAGGATGTGTTTAATAGCTGTGTCATGATGCAAAAGAAAATAGGCTGAATCCTTTGGGCTTCAGGAAGAACAAGATAATTTTTAAAAGGCATCCAAATCTATGCAAAGGGACTTTTGGGCAAAAGGGTAGTTCAGACTAACCAGCCAGTTATCAACTATGTAAATGTCTTAAATAGTATCCAACTTCTGCCTTCTTTTATCCTTGATTTCTCTATATATTTTCAACCTAGCAGGATTTTCCTCATATATGGCGAAAGTAGGGAGATGCTGCCTGGAGGGATCTGAGGGGTATTGGGAAAGACTTTAATAGGTAACATACTTTCCCCACTGTTACTTAAAAATCTGTGTTTTCTTCATACGGTACTGTGCCTGTGGGATGGGGTAGTTGAAAGAATGCAAAGGAAGAGATAATACCATCAAAAGTGCCTTGACTCTGGCACAGTGCTGTTCAGTAACAAAGCAGGTGTCTGTCTTGTCCAGGTTAAATAAAACATCAATCGCCCAGTGAAATATGCTTAAAATTACAGTTTATTTATGGATGTACACTGGAAATTTCAGTCACCAATATAAATGCAGTATATTTCAGTTAGAAACAGACCACATATCAGAGAGCATCCTGAGAGCCTGATAAGCAAGGCCACTGTGGGGAGAAATATGTAAAAAAAGTTTGTGATAGATTAATGAGAGCAGCAAAATTTGTTTCTGGCAAAGGAAGGAGGTGCAATGAGAGAAGAAAAAAATGAGAGAGAATAAATTATTTTGTGCATGTGAAGGCACCCTTTCTGTAATTCACTGTACTTTGCATTCAGAGATGAGACTCCTGAGGAAGCTTGATCTGGGTGGATACTTGTGGGTAAAAAATATATGTTCATAAGTTGTTTTTGACAAATATATATCACATACATGGGCTGGAAAATAAAAAACAAAACTCAACAATAACAGTAAAGAATAAAGAATGCAGTCTTCCCTTAAAATGATGATAATACATTTGGGAGAACAGAAAACTGAAAGTGAAGGTGGTTAAAGGTTAAGTAAGGAGAGGTTGGGATTTCCTTTATACTACTTTCCCAAAAGCTAAAGTGATTTAACTGACAACTCATCTCTGAGAATAAAGAGAGGTACTTCTTAGCTCCTAAATTATTCTTGGTACAGATTCTCCAAAATACTTTGGAATCTCAGAAGTTGTTTTGTGTGTTTTCCATTAGGGAAGTTCAAAATTAGCTGAAAGGCGGGGGAAGTTGCTTGTGAGAGAGTTAGGGAGAGCCTGTGTACAGCTTTGAGTGACTTGTTCAGGTGCTTGGATCTATGAAGATCGAGGATGAGTGAAAGCAAGTAGGGTGAACAAGTTGGCCCGGTTGCCTGGGACGTTCCTGGCAATAAGACTGAAAGTCCCACATCCAATAAACTTCCCAAGTCTAGGGACCATTGGATCAGTTGGTCATCCTAGAAATAGGGGAAATTAGCATCTTTCCCCCCAACTAGAGTTAGCTGAGTGTCAAAACATGCAGATAGACTCTGGTATCACTGGCTATTAAGTAAAGAGCTATGGGATGAGGCAGTACTTACTGAACTGGGAAAAGCATAAAGTTTTCCAAAAGGTGCCAAGTTTCATGTGTAAAGGACTCCTTATTCCTTGTGTGTCTAGGGAATTCTGTAGAAAATAGAAAAAAATGTCATGGTTGCTATCAATCCCTCCTAGTGAAGGACTACCTAACAGGTAAAGGGACCCAACTGAGATGTTCTGAAGTATACACAACCCAAGAGAGGAGGGGTGGTTACTGTGCTCCTGTAGAATTCCTGACGTCAGAAACTATGAGTATGTGTCCAGGTGCAGCTCAAGACCACCAGCTTCACCACAAAAACTTAAACGGCCCTCACTGCTATCCAGACCGAGGGCTGGCTAGGGCACAGGCAGATAGTTTCCAACAAAACAAGAAACTGCATTGTGTGTGGGAATCAAAAACTGGTGCTGGCTGAGAGAGAGAAAGGAAGCAGTCAGAAAACATCTTGTTTCCTTCAGTGTTTCCTCAAACAGTACTTGAGATAAAACCCTCTGTCAGTGAGTACAGGGTACAGGGGAAACCTATAAAGGTAGAATGGAATTGGAAGGAGATGAGGTTTAGAAGCAAACCCTGATGGAGATGTGTAAAGGCCAGCAGCTGAAACTGTAATCACTGAACTAAATTAAAATTGCCCTTGATTGGATTTATTCCAAGGGGTAACTGATAATGGCAGAATAGGCTAATGTGCAAGATAGAAAAGGAAAGATTTGGGAGATAGGAAATATTTGTGGTTCAGTATTACCCCAGATTTATCTTTATAGAAGAGACTCAAATATTTGAGTTTTCCTTTTTTTACTGAAAATTAACATATACTTAAATAATGCACAATTTGCATGACTTCCTTGAGAGAGGAGTCTCACCTGGCCCATAAGCAAAAGCTAATGATTAGATCACACGATTCCCTCTCACCACGGGACTCCTTCTACAAAGCCCTTCTTGTGGCATACTCGTAGGACAGGAATGTTAACAGTTACTCAGAAGCAATCCCCAGTGCTCCGCTGTCTGTGTCTTCTTGGAATGACGAAAGGAATGTGGCGTCTATGTGTTGTACAGCCAGAGGCACATAGGGAATCAAAGGCAGGCAGGGATGTCTCTTATTAAAACAGAATCTACTTGTCTGAGAAACTACGCTCAGAGATGTCCATGTGACATATTTCATAGAAAATGGCTTCTGAAGTAGCTGAACTAATTATATATTAAAAATAAAGGTGGATAGAGAAGAGGGGAGATGGAATGCTTGAAATACAATTTTTTTATCAATTTAAATACTAAATAAGATATAATATGCCATGGCATAGGGGAGATGTTGGGGAAAGAATCTAGGAAGATTAGACATTAAAAAGTAAAAGACTGGTCATGGGGCCTGCTTAAGATTCTTTCTCTCCCCTTCTCTCTCCCCTGCCCCCCAACCCTCCTTCTCAAAAAAAAAAAAAAAAAATTTGCTAGAAACATTCTAAATTTAAAGCGTGAATGTTAATAATCCTATTTTCTTTTTCACAGCCTTCTAACTTCTTATTCTGGGCTGCTAGGATCTGATTGTTCATGCTACAACTCTCACTTTATTATTTTATGTAAGTCATCTCCAAGTTCATCTGGTTCCTTTTCAACTTTCAGCTCTGTCATCCTCATGCTATTTTCCCATATGAGAGAAAAGTGGCTGTCACAGTGCCAGGAATCATATACAGACGTGATAATGTAAAGCAGAATAAGAGAAACTTGCTGTCCCTGCGTATTGCTTGTATGCTACTGATCAGAGTAGAAACCTTTCAGAGAAACCCCCCTCCCAAACGCTTATTCCTATATCCTATTGGTCCAAATTCTATCATATTTCCATGCCTGAACCATCAGGGGAAATGTGAACTTGACCACTGTACTAAGTTTAGACCTATCAGAACCTAACCCTGAAGCATAAATTTTCTCTGTGAAGAGACAAGACATGAAGAAATCTATGGTTTTATTGAGATGAAGAGAGTAGGTATATTTGGTTGACAACCATCAGCATCTATCCACAAGCATTATTCATAATCTGGTAGCATAAAAATAGAGGAACTTATATAAATATAAATAGAAAGTCTGGCTCCATATATGCATTTTCCCCCTAAATCCTATCTTGGGAAAACAGTTCCTACTTTTTAATGATATTGATCTTTTTTGAAACTGTCAGAAGCGGACAAATCCATGAGAGTCGTATTACTAAAAAGTTAAGATTCTAGAAAATTAAACAAATCTCTAGTTTCAAGTGAATACTGTGTTAGACATTATTCAAAGTCAAAATAGCAGGTACCTGCAACTACTGACAACAGATTCTACAAAGTGTATGTGTGCAAAAAACCACACTCTACAGAAATGGATTAAGTAGGTGACTGTGTGTGTGTTAGCGTGGGTGTGCTTTTTTACCATTGTTTTACATTCATTTGTTTTTCCTTTTATAGTTACGTGAGGGAGACAGACTAATTTACATTTTACAATTTTGTGAGGAATTGCCATGGAAATGTGGAATTAACTGTTCCCTATGATATATTGTAGTGATGTCTTGGAATCCTAGTAGGTTACACTCTGATCAATTCCGGTTAGACTAACCCATATTAACAGTATCTGATATGACTTTTCTGTTTTTGGCATCTCAACAAATGAGGAAAAACTGATTTCCATGATAAAGAAAAGAAAAATAAGCTTTTTATAAGATACTAATTAAACAGTTATAAATATTTGATGCTACGTTTATTAACACTGATTTACATAATGCCTCTATGGACTGTTAATTCATGCTGGGGTATAATATTGTAAACTTTTAGTATTGTTTTCTTTAGGGAAAAAAACGTTTAAAAGTTTCAGAATACCTCGTGTATAGTGCATAGAAATCGAATAAGCTAAATTTTATTTTCATGACTTCAGGTTTAAAATCAGGAGAGGCAGGGAAAGCTTCAAAGCAGTTCTGAATTCTAAAAAAGAATCAAAATTCCATTTTCTTTTCTAATTCCCAACCATTCATGCATCATTGCAATCCTGCATAACACAACTTTCCTGAAGGCTCTTGGGTAGCAGTGTAGGCGGAAAACCATTGTATTTAGGATCAAATCTCCTGAGGGCGTGCTTATCAATAGAAAAAGACTTTGGTTCTTTCATAAAGCAACTCTTCCTTATCTATATGAACACAGTATTTTTTACAGTGGAACTTAGCTGCTTTCTGGAAAATGTTTTCAAATATTGAACTAAATTCACTTGTGACATCAGCTGTTCCTTAACACTAGTGAATATTCTTTCAGATGCCAAACAATTGTAGATAACTAAGAAGCCAAAACCAGTACATTGAAAACAAAACAATGTAACAACAAAAAACTTAACCAAGTAATTATAACAAGAAATTAAATGTTTGTTGTTATAGCAGTGTGTAGTGCAGTTTATCATAATCTCTTGAATTTTACATTAGACCATCAGATTGGGTAGGTATATCTAGAGGTTAGTTAGTATCCATGATGTTCAGATATATTCACATTGGTATGAGGTAAAGGGAGTGTGGGAGGAGGCAATAAATGAATAAATAATAAATTAGTGTCTTTCAACCTAATTAGAAACACAGACAAATGCTTGTGAAAGATACTGTGTCTTCACTTTGTCCTGCAGTCAGTCCTATAGGGGTGGTTATTCCCATTTTATAGGAAACAGCTCTAAGTCTCGAGATAAATGGAGGAAAAGAGATAAGTGGAGGAAAGTAGATTTCAAAGCAGGGAGGTAGGATCAGAGTATACCAGACTCTTTACCTGGGATGTAACACAGCTGCTAAAGCCAGCCTGGGTGACATTTCGTGCTGATCACCACTACCTACAATGAGACACAGGGAGGAGACACTCCATATTGAAAGAGGATGCTGTCTTCTTAATGTTGCTCTCTAATGGTTTTCTTTAATACTTCTGACCAGAGTGGGCATCATATCCAGCACCCTGGATGTGGAGCATCTGAATCTCAGGAGGGTTGTGACAGTCACAGTGGAGAGATTCAAGAAGCAGGGTCTGAGGCTTAACTAGAGATTTTGTCACGGAACTGAACGATGGCAGGCCAAAAGAGAAAATGAAACACTGAAGTTAGAAGAGAAATGGGTGATGGGAATTAGGGAGGGCACTGGGTGTTATATGTAAGTGATGAATCACTAAATTCTATTCCTGAAATTAATTCCTGAAATTAATATCATACTGTATTCCAACTAATTTAAATAAAAATATGAAATATTAATAAAAAATATAAAAAAACCATAGGAACGAGTTAGAGGAGGCATGATGCAAAAGCTAGACAGAATAGAAACCATAGATAGTTCAAAAGAAAACAAAACAATAGACTGAACATGTGGAGTGATACCAAATGGTATCAATTTAGGAATGACTTATTTTGCTGCGAGATTCTGGGAACTTCTACTTGCAGTCCATCATACTTCCACTTGGCGGGCAATGACATAGAAAGTGCTGTTTTTACTGGTGCACCACCGGCTAAGGGACTGACAGACTCCATTTCTTTTAGAGATTTACTTTTAAGAAAATAACATATTCTCAGGCAATTTACTCAACACTATGAGAGAGAGAAATACATAAAAAGATCACCAGATACTTCTAAATAGTTTCTAAATGGAGTACCTGAATTAAAGTAGTAATTATAACAATTTCAAGTATAAAACTTCTGGCACTTCCACTGACTTATCTCTATTTCCTCTCCCCCTCCCAAGTGGCATTTACCTGTCATCTCACCTTCTTTACTTCAGATAGACAGTCCATGCTCACATCGGTGCAGGAGATACTATGCCAAATCTTCATTGATTCAGAAGCCTAGACCACTTCAGCCTGTGTTCTTTAGTTCTCTTCATGATCTGGATGGCTATACCCTGTTTCCCATTAGCCACAATTGACAGTAATGTAATTTCTTAGGGCATTTTCTGAAGGTCAGGAATGGAAGCACAGATTGTGTCCTCTGCTTTACTGTCTCTCACAAAGGGCACAAAGTTCTGTGGTCTCATCTGGAGTCTCAGGTGGGAAAGGATCTTCTCCCCGTTTCACTCACAGAGTTGTTGACAGGATTCAGGTCCTTGCAGTCTGGGATAGAGGGCCTTGTAGGCTGTCAGCCAGCAGCTTCCTCAGTTCTCTCCAATCTGGGCTTCGTCTTCTACATGACTGTTTATTTCCTCCAAGTGTACAGTCCAAGGAGCCAATAGAGAGTATGAGTGGGATAGAAGCCACAGGCTTTGATAAGATAATCATGGCAGTGACATCTCATCACTTTTCCATATCCTATTTATTAGAAATAAGTTTTGAGATCCTTTCCATTCTCAGGGGGAGGGGATAACACAAGGTTGTCAATCTCGGGGGTGGGGATCCTCAAGGGGCATCTTAAAAGTCAGTCTACTACATCTGTATGGTGGGATTTCAGCAGTACATACCTCATGGGATTGTGAGATAGAAATGAAAAAAATAAACATTTCCTGAATTCTTTTAGGCTTGTAACCAGTCGATGGATATTACTTTTTACCACTGCTAACCTACCTAGCCTACCTTAGCTTCTTTGTATATTTAATATTCCCAGTGCTCCCTGGTTTAGCTGATCTGTATGCTTTAGCCTCTGCCATACCCCACAACCTATTACAGTAAAATGCATCAACGTGACACGGCAAAGCTGTGCTTCCTTTGGAAATGGACCCAGCTTCTCAGAATGGATGATAAGCAAATGATGCAGATTTAATGTGTTAAAACCTACTTGTGTATCTTGAAAAAAATAGAATGGAGTTTCACTATAAGTTAGCTCACGTCTTCATGAACAGATGTTTGGAAAGCGGCTTTTGTGTACATTTATATTTGTTTGTGCTTCGTATAGGTGATGTTGGTGTCATAAAACAACTTAAATGTGAAGAGTTTTTCATTCCCTCTAGGCTGTTCAGGAGCAGCTTCAGTATCCGCAGCTCTGTTCTGGGAGGAACAATTCGGGTGCACAGAGATTAAAGACATTCTATCTCGTTGTTATGCATTGGTCACTAATACAACCTTAGGAAGTTCTTTTTACTACCCAAACTTTAAGATATTGACTGGAACTTGTAATTGCATAACAACAAGTTTAAAAGTTCCGTCTGTATTTTTATTACAAAATAGCAATACCCCAGTTTTATATCTTCACTGTAAAATTTATAGTTAAATCAGTCATTGCCCCAGGGCCCAGTTCAGAGGTGAATTTAATTTTCTGGGATGTATTTTAAGCAAAATTTTAAGTTATAGTAACATTCAGGATATACATTTGCCAGTTTGCAATGTTTAGATTAGTAACAGTGGCATTATAGTAGTCCGTGTTAGAAAATTAAAGGCCGTATCCCTGCCACATATTGATAAAATTCTTCTGAAGGTAATAGCACTTTGATCACACTACAAATTGCAAATGAAAAGCGCTTAAATTTTTGATGCATTGTTCTATTCTGATAATTTACCACTTTGCAGAAATTATCCAAAGAAACTGAATTAATACAGCTATCAGGAGAAAAAAAAGGAAGAAAAATATGCAACTTATTTATCTTTCTTGTTTAAAATAAACTATTAGAAATATTCAAAATATTAAAAGTGACTTCAGGGATAATCCTGCTCAATTCTTTAATTTGTAGATGAGAAATCTGAAGCTCCTATAAGTGTAGTGATGTCCTGTGACAGGACTCATTGGTAAGGGATTATTTCCAATTCCTTATTCCTGGTTTTCTGTCTCTGACATCTTCTCGTGTCTGAACAGTACTTTCTGCACTCTATTCATTTGCATTTTCCTGATTACTAATCATGTTGAGAGTATTTCCCAGTACTCATTCACAATTTATATGTATCCTTTTGAAATTATCTGTAAAAATAAAAAGCTCACTTTTTGTTTTGTGGTTTTTATTATTAAATTTGCAATGTAATTTTAAAATATGTTACATATACAAGCCCTTTGTCAGATATCTATCTAGTCAGATATATATAATACACCTAAGATATATATACACACATATATGTAATTGTTTAATATTTTCTCCCATTTTGTGGCTTTGACATTTTTTATTTTGTTAATACTGTCACACTTCCGAATTTTTTAATGAAGTCAACTTAGCTTTTTTTTTTTTTTTTTAAGTAGGCTTCACACCCAGTGTGGGGCTTGAACTCACGACCCTGAGATCAAGAGTCGGATGCTCTACCAAATGAGCCAGCCAGGAACCCCACCAACTTTGCTTTTTTAAAACAAAATATTAAGGAAGTCCACTGTCTGTTTAGATTTCCTTTGTTTTTACGTAATGTCCTTTTTCTATTCCAGTATCTCACCCAAGATGCCATGCTACATTTAGTTGGCATGTGTCTTTAGGCTACTGTTAGCTGTGGCAGTTTTTCTGACTTTCTTTGTTTTTTATGACCGTGACAGTTTTAAGGAGTACTAGTCAAGTATTTTGAAGGATGGCCCACTATTAGAATTTTTCTGATGTTTTTCTCATGATAATACTGTGGTTATGGATTACTGGGAGGAAGACCACAGAGGTAAAATGTCATTTTCATCCCATCATATGAAGTGTACATACAATCAACATGATTTTAACCTGTCTTTGTTAGTGTTTGTCAGGTTAACTTTACTGCAAAATGCCCTTTCTCTCCCTTTCTACCTTTACCATACTGTACACTTTGGAACGAAGTCAGAATATGCAGCTAACATCTAAGGACTGTTATTTAAATCCTTCAACATGGGAGACTTGTCTCTTCTCTATTAATTTGCTCAATCATTTATTTAAGTTAAAATGGACACAGAGATATTTATTTTATACTTTGGGTAATAATCCAAGAATATTCTATTTTGTTGCTTAAATTGTTTCAGATTTGGTTAGTGGGAGCTATTTCACTTGACTCCTGTATTTTGACATACCCCCATCAATATGTGTGTGTGTGATAGGGGTGTTGAGTACTTCCTCACTTTCTGATTCTTCAAGATGCTTCAGGTTTATCTTATGTATTTCCTGCCATAGTACTAGAATCAGCCATTTCTTCAAGGAGCCCAGGTTCTTGTCATTTAAGAATGGTATTAAAAACCAAGATATGGGTGCTACAGTTGCTTGTCGCTACTAGAGTGTTAGTTCTTTAGCATCTCTCAGTTGACAGAGCAAAAAATGTGTTTTTATCAACCTGTGTATATAAGCCTATCTAGAAATAATTCATTATGTAACTATCTGTACCTATTGTAAGCTAAACATGAGTTCACACTAATGTCTCCATACTTGATTCATTACCCCATGGATCATTCTTGCATCCTCCTCTTATTTATCTGTAAATTCCACTCCACCAGTAGGACATTTGGTTTTTGCCATCTGCCATCTATTGATTTCATTATTTCATTCCTGTATGTATATATGGTAGTATATACCATACCCAGAAGAGGAACAGTTTTATCAACTAGAGTAAAATATCTGTGTTTAGTTCCTTTTTCACTTTAGTTTTACAGACTTCACTCCTTTCTATAGATACTTAGGTCACCATTTCTTCCCTCCATCCCCTTCAGTGAAGTGCGTTCATGCATTTATCATGCATTTAGATTCTCCTATTACAGTCTGCATTCCTTCCTGGGTCCCTTCTAGCTCCTAAATATTTTTTTTTTAACTTGCATACATTCAGTTCACTCTTTGTGAAGAGTTTTTATGTGGTTTTTTTTTTAAAGATTTTATTTATTTATTTGAGAGAGAGTGAGAACACATGAGCAGGGGGAGAGGGAGAAGCAGACTCTCCACTGACAGGCAGCCTGATGCGGGACTCGATCCCAGGACCCCAGGATCATGACCCAAGCCAAAGACAGATGCTTAACCGACTGAGCCACCCAGGTGCCCCTTTTTAGGGTTTTTTGACACATGCCTAATGTCTTGTATCTACCATTACAGTATGAGAGAGAAAAAATGTTACTGTGCAAACAATTCTCTGTGCTTTATTTATCCCTTCCCCTATCCCCTCAATCCCTGGGCTTTTTTTTTTTTTTTTTTTTAATACATCCGTATTTTTCAGAGGCAGTGTGTTATCAACAAAGGAGGAAAGAAATTAGAGAACAAAGCTACTCATTCTTGGACAGACCTTCTAGACTGTATGTCCGTGTTCTCATATGCTACTCCTCATCCATTTCCAGATCTGCTGCAGTGGGAGGGGTCAACAGGCCTTCCACTCTTATTAGAGCAAGTTATTGCTTGAAAACACATGCCTCCTCCACATTCTTTGCTGTCTCCTCGTATCTGCAATCCTCTCTGAGATTCTCTTCTGCCTTCCAGAAGAATGCAATCTGGCCAGTGTCCATAAGGGTGAGATATAAACAAGTACATCACAAGGACATAGTTCTGTTTCCACTAGAGGGTACAGGTCATTATCCTGGCACCACTTCTCACTTTTTCCTGTGAGCTGTCACCACTTACTTTGCTATCTACTTTCACAGTTCATGGAGCAGAGCACTAACTTGGACCAAGCAGTGAAGGTGCAGTCATCTCGACGTATCATTCATTCTTGCACAGGGGAGAAACCATTTCATCCTTTTCCTGTCTCTGGAGTGTTAAATTTTCCAGAAAGTCTAATAATAGAAATCATATAGTATGTAGATTTTTCAGACTGCCTTCTCCCAATGATCACTAAATATTTAAGGTTCTTTCATGTCTTTTTATGGCTTGACAGCTCTTTTTTTTTTTTTTGTCACTGAATAATATTCCATTGTATGGATGTATCAGTGTGTTTGTCCATTCAGCTATCAAAGGATATCTTGGTTACTCCAGATATTGGTGATCATAAATAAAGCTATTATAAATATTTATATCTAAGTTTTTATATACATGGGTTGTCATGTTTAGCTTTGTAAGAAGCTTTGTAAGAAACTGTGTCCTAAATGGCTGTACCATTTTTCATTCCCTCCAACAATAAATATTAAGTTCTTATTATTTTGCATTCTCACCAGAGTGTGACATTGCTGATTTAGGGGGTGGGTGGGTGGGTAGTCGTTCTGATAGGTATGTAGTGATTTCTCATTATTACTTTATTAATATTTGCTTCCTGATGGCAGATTATAATGAGCATTATTTCATATACTTATTTGCATCTACGTATCTTTAGTGAGGTGCTTTTCCCAATCTTTTGCCTATTTTTAATAGTCTGGTTTCTTTTTATTGAGTTTTAAGTTTTTTTGTGTGCTTTGAAAGCAAGTCCTTTATCAAATACGTATTTTGAAAGATTTCCTCCCAGTTTATGGTTTGTCTTTTGATTCTTTTAACAGTGCTTTTCTCTAGAACATTTTTAAATCTTTAAGCAGTCTAATTTCATTAAATTCTTCTTTCATGGATTGGCTTTTAGTATTGTATCTGAAATCTCATTGCCAACCCCAAGTTATATAGATTTTCTCCTGTTTTTTATTCTAGAAGTTTTATAGTGTTGTTTGATATATTTAGTTATATGAGCCATTTTAAGTTTATTTTTGTGAGAATTGTAGGATTTATGTCTAGAATTCTTTATTTTTTCTTCATGTGGATTTCCAATTGTTCCAGCACTGTTTTTGAAATGACTGTCAGTTCTCAGAGTTTGTGACTCTGCAGCAATAAGGTAATTTTATTTTAGTGAGTCTGTTTCTGGACTCTATTCTGTTCCCTTGATCTCTTTGGTTCTTTTGTCAACACTTTGCTGTCTTGAATACAGTGTCTTTTTAGTAAAACTTGAAGTCAGGTAATGTCAGTCCTCCACGTTTTTTCTTCTCTAGTACTATGTTATTTTTTCTGGGTTTTGCCTCTTCATATAAATTTAGAATCACTTTGTATACATCCAGAAAATAGATTTCTAGGATTTGATTAGATTTACTTTGAATCTATAGATTAAATTGGGAAAACTGAAATCTTAACAATATTGAGCTTTCTAATCCATGAACATAGAATATCTCTCCATTTGTTTGGCTCTTCTCTGATTTCTTTTTATTAGTTTTATACTTTCCACATATAAATGCTATATAAACTTTATTAGTTGTATACCTATTTTATTTTTTGGTGCTACTGTCAATGGTATTATGTTTTAAATTTCAAGTTTCAGTTGTTCAAATAGTAAAGTGATGGATTTTTGTATAATAACCTTGTATACTCTGACCTTGCTATAATCATTTATTACAGTTCTCTGAGGTCTTTTATTTAGACTTTTATGCTATTCATGGTCATCATCTGTGACCAAAGGCATTAAGATGGTTTAATTTTTTTTTATTCCAAGTCTCTCTATATATATTTTGTTTCCTTTTCTTATTTTACTAAGAGGATTTCCAACACATTGTCGAATGGGGTGGTGAGAAAGGGATATTCTTACCTTGCCCCCAGTCTTAGTGGGGAATTTTTGTTTCTCCTCATTAAGTATGATGTTAGCTTATAGGTTTTTTTAAGCTGTTCTCTATCAAGTTTAGGAGGTTCCCCCATATTTCCAGAGACTTTTTGTCATGAATGAGTATTGGATTTTTGTCAAATGTTTTTCTTTGTTGATACACCCATATGACTTTCCTTCCTTAGTTCTTGGTATGGGGGGAATGATATTAATTGGTTTTTGAATATTGAGTGAACCTTGCATACCTGGAATAAATTCTGCTTGGTCATGGTATATGTTGAATTTGATTTGCTATTATTTTGATGAGAATTTTTTAATCTAAATTCAAGAAAGAAACTGTTTTTATAGTTATGATATTCATAAGCATTCAGAATGTTTTGTACAGCTTTATATCCTTTTATATCCCTTTGTCCTTTCATCATTATTTGTTATTTTGCATATTTATAGTATGGTACTTCTTGGCTAATTCCATTTATTGCTAGTATTTCTATTTCATTCTTGTTTTATTTTATAGGCTAGAATACTTTACCTGCCTATTATCTTTTTTCCATATTATAATCTCATTCTCACTAGATTTTTTATCAGAATTTTATGATGAAATATCATTGATTTTTAAGTCCCCAGTGTGTGAAAGCATGTTTAAATAAATACATTTTTTATTTGCTGTCATTAGTTTCAAATATGTATTTCAATATTTTTTTCTGAAAATTATAATAGTAATGTCACAAAGTATACTTAAAACATGGCCAGTGATATGTGTTAGGCAAAATTCACTTTGTATCCTTTTACGATTTATTGATTTCTGACCTAATAACAGAAAAAAGGTGTCATGTCAGATAGACAAAACCCTCTTTTATTCAGTCTTGAACAGGGTAATGAAAACAAACAAACAAATAAACTATGCTCATGATCTCAATTTTCTCCCTCTACTACCTCAAGGAGTAGGTAATAGGCTTTAGATTAGTAGTTGTTGTGGTTCATCATTACAGAATTACCTCTATAAGGAAGACAGTGTTCAAGTCATGTGTTAATCTGAACAATTGTTAATTTCTATCAGGAGAGCTGTATTGAGAAAAATTCTGAAGAAATATTTGGTTACATTGGGTCAAGTTCCTTATTTTTCCTAAAACACTTATGTTACAAACATCAACCTACTACTATGAAATAATGGGGTATATCTAAAAATTGCATATTCTCTTTAGCAATTGCCATTTTTTTTACCTATCACTGATCTGAGTTTAGGGTGTCTTCTCTTGTTTTCATTTGTTTATTAGTTGGTTGTTAAGTGAGTAAGCTCACCTTAAATGTCACTAAATGACCAACCCTTACAATTTAGGAATGGAGAAACTTAGGAGAGAAGGGTCATGGATTATATCACAGTGTTTAAAGGTTATAAGTTTTAAATCTGATAGATCTAGGTTCAATTTATCATATATTACATACTCTCAGAGTAATTCAAAGCACGTTTCTTAAACTCTCTGAACATGAGTCTTCTCATTTATAAAATGAAGTTAATAAAATGTATCCCACAGTGTTTCTGTAGGGACTACACAAGATCATGCACAGATGTGCTAAGGAGGGGGCCAAGCAGAAAGTTACAATAAATGGTATTTACAGTGATAGTAGTAGGGATCATTTCACTAGCTGCTTTTTCTCCTCTTTTTCTCTTCCACTCCTGCTCAGCTGGCATCTAAGATAACTGATGTTGGATTGCAGGTCTCATTATAAAGACATCTTGCTTAGGAGTCTCTCAGGGAGGAAGACACTCATAATATCGCCACTACCATGTACAATTCCCTTCCACAATAACTGTGACTTTTGGTATAGAATGACTGTATTCAATTGTGACAGTTCACATTTTGTTCTTTCCTTGAGATAAATAGATATCCGTATGAAAAGTTAAAGGACTTACTTTATCATGTTCAAAAAAGGCAGCGAGGAAAAGAGAAGTGAAAATATAAGGTAAAAATATTTACTGTGACTGTCACTAACTTTCTGAAGTTTTCCATTTATATTTCAGTAGAATGTTTTCCCCTTTAGCCAGAAACTGAAATTTCTCTGGCTGAGAAGGACTTTATGAAGCAGTTGAGTAACTCATCATTAAGAAGTGCACCCAAGAGAAAAGCTGCTTATTTCATTGTATTCACTGGTTTAAAAATCATAAAAGAGAAAAAAAGCATTATTAGTATTTTTTGCTTTTTTTTTTTTAATGTGTAGGGTAGGTATTTTTAGTTATATTATGCCTCCGTTGGAAAATTACATTCCCAAGGCCAATGCAAGGGGGAATGATAACAAGATAGTGACTCTTTTTTAGCCATCCAGACAAAATCAATAGTGCTTTAGTGGAGTTTCAGTGAGAAAACAACTTGTCATGCCAGCAGCTAAGCAATATGTGTCAACAGAAAGAAACCACTGCTTCGAGCCGGCAAGCCCAGGAGATGACAGTTGTAGGCATGATTGCTTATTGTTGTTGGTTTCAAGTCATTGATGCACACAGTAAACTCTGATTAAAAGAGTAACATGAAAGGTGGGAAAGCAGTGTTTTATTCTCCATGTTACAGCTCCTTTGGGTTTGCATTGTGACCATGGCAAGGCCTGGTACATGTAATGCTATTGTACCTTCTGAACAATAAAGCACACATTCATTTGCTATTTTTCACGTGATGTTGAGTAGCCAGATGGTTCTCACTGTTATAGAAATGAGTAAATAAAATTACTGCCTGATAGAAACAGCATAATGTATAAATGAAAAGCATGGAATCTGTATGCTGACTGCCTGGGTTCAACTGCAGATTTCATCACTTCCTAATGTGTAGCCAATGAGCAAGATTTTGTGTATCCATGTATTTTTGTGTGTGTTAAAGAGATAATAGCACTATGTGTATCATGGTATTGTAATCAAGTTCAAAAGAGTTAAAATTTCTTAATCACCTAGAGCTGTTTGTGGCTCACAGAATATACATACCTTAAAATTTACTCATTTGAAGTATACAATTAAATGGATTTTAATATATTCACAGACTTGTACATCCCTCACCACAGTCAATTTTACACCATTTCTGTTACCTTCAAACCAGATCCTATATGCTTTAGCCATGACCTCAAGTTTCCCCTTCCCCCAGATCCTGACAGCCACTAATCTACTTTTTATCTCCCCATAGATTTGCCTTTTCTGGACACTTCGTATTTCTATAGGGTCATACAATATGTGGTCTGTTGTGACTGGATTCTTTTACTTAGCACAATGTTTCCAAGGTTCATTCATGTTATAGCACATATCAGTACAAAATTCCCTTTTATTGCTGAAAAATAGTGTGTGAACAGACCACATAGTGTTTATCCATTCATCATTTGGTGGACATCACACTGTTTTCACTTTTTGGCTCTTATGAATAATGTTGCCGTAAATATTCATATCACCTTTGTGTGGACACTTTATGAGTTTTTTAATAGCTGGAAAGAGAAAGAACAATTATTAAGTCTGAATTTTATTCTTTTTTTTTTTTAACTAGATTCTTGTCTTTTTTTTTTTTTTTTAAGTTCACCCAAATCCTAAACATCCTCTGTTCAGGTTACATGTTCCAATTCATTTTTATCATATTATTTCAGTCAGTTTGCATTATGTAGTTCTAACCCCTCCATCCCCCCTAAAGTCTTCCTAATCATCTCTATTGAAATTGTTAAATTGCTTCTTCCTTCATCACCTTCTGAAACTTACTTAGCCTCTCCTTGGCACTTACTATATTCTGATTTAGGGTACAGTTCCTTTACCACCAAACACTTAAAAAAGGAAAAATCTCTCATCTCTGGATTAAAATTTTAAAAATTTAAAAAAAAAATCACTTCCCAGTTAATGAATGTATCTCTTTAATATGCATTATATATTAAATATATAAATATACATTAAATATATATTTAAGATATAACTTATGAAGATATACTTAATATATGCCAAAATAGAAACAGTTGCTCCAATTGAATAATGCATAACTTTTTTTAAAGTGTCCTTCACAAATGATGCTTGCAAGAAGGCATGGGACCCTTGTTTATAGGGGAGCTATTGATAGAGCTGCTAAAGAAATAATTTTAGTTGTCATATTAAGAGAAAAGTAAGTGGCAGGAAATGACACCAACCATCCCCTCCTCAGTGTCCTGGATGCCATTAGTGTTCTTTATGTGTGTAACCTTTCAATGAACACTGACTATTTCACACTATATGTAATAGAAAGCTCTCATATTTCATTTTGGGATAAAGGCAAGAGAGAAAAAGACATTGATTCGATATACTAAATTGTAAGCCTCTTCGAAGTAGAAGCTGGCTATGAATATAATCAATATCCCTACCATACTTACTACAGCATACTTATATGAAATGTACCTCTGTCTGAGCACCACTCCTTTGTCTGGTGCATGAGGGAAATAATTGTCAATATATGCAGGGCTCACTGTCCTGTGTGGGTGAAATCTAACCACAGCCTCCTTGCTAATATCTGTATTAGTTTGCTAAGACTGCTGTAATAATGTACAGTAGAGTGGGTAATTTAAACCATAGATATTTTCTCGCCATTTTTGAGCGTAGAAGTCTGAGACCAAGGTATTGGCAAGGTTTGTTTCTTCTGAAGGCCATGAGTGAAGGCTCCTAGATGGCTGTTTTCTCATAGTTTTCCTTCTATAAGTGTCTGTGTCCAAATTTCCTCTTCTTATAAGGACACCAGTCATATTAAATTAAGGCCCTAGCTAATGGGCCTCATTTAAAAAAAAAATTTTTTTATTAACATATAATGTATTATTTGTTTCAAGGGTACAGGTCTGTGATTCATCAGTCTTAAACAATTCACAGCACTCACCATAGCACATACCCTCCCCAATGTCCATCACCCAGCCACCCCATCCCTCCCACCCCCCTCCACTCCAGCAACTCTCAGTTTGTTTCCTGAGATAGAGTCTCTTATGGTTTGTCTCCCTCTCTGGTTTCGTCTTGTTTCATTTTTCCCTCCCTTCCCCTGTGATCCTCTGTCTTGTTTCTCAAATTCTTCATACCAGTGAGAGCATATGATACTTCTCTTTCTCTGATTGACTTAGTTCGCTTAGCATAATACCCTCTAGTTTCATCCATGTTGTTGTAAATGGCAAGATTTCATTTTTTGATGACTGCATAATATTCCATTGTATATATATACCACATCTTCTTTATCCATTCATCTGTTGTTGTACATCTGGGTTCTTTCCATAGTTTGGCTATTGTGGACATTGCTGCTATAAACATTGGGGTGAATGTGCCCCTTTGGATCACTACACTTGTATCTTTGGGGTAGTGCAATTGCTGGGTCATAGGGTAGCTCTATTTTCAACTTTTTGAGGAACCTCCATACTGTTTTCCAGAGTGGCTGCACCAGCTTGCATTCCCACCAACAGTGTAGGAGGGTTCCCCTTTCTCTGCATCCTTGCCAACATCTGTCATTCCCTGACTTGTTAATTTTAGCCATTCTGACTGGTGTGAGGTGGTATCTCATTGAGGTTTTGATTTGTATTTCCCTGATGCCGAGTGATGTGGAGCACTTTTTCATGTGTCTGTTGGCTATTTGGATGTCTTCTTTGTAGAAATGTCTGTTCATGTCTTCTGCCCATTTCTTGATTGGATTATTTGTACTTTGGGTGTTGAGTTTGATAAGTTCTTTATAGATTTTGGATACTAGCCCTTTATCTGATATGTCATTTGCAAATATCTTCTCCCATTCTGTCAGTTGTCTTTTGGTTTTGTTGACTGTTTCCTTTGCTGTGCAAAGGCTTTGTATCTTGATGAAGTCCCAATAGTTCATTTTTGCCCTTGCTTCCCTTGCCTTTGGCGATGTTTCTAAGAAGAAGTTGCTGCAGCTGAGGTCGAAGAGGTTGCTGCCTGTGTTCTCAAGGATTTTGATGGATTCCTGTCTCACATTTAGGTCTTTCATCCATTTTGAGTCTATTTTTGTGGTGTAAGGGAATGGTCCAGTTTCATTCTTCTGCATGTGGCTGTCCATTTTTCCCAACACCATTTGTTGAAGAGATGATCTTTTTTGCATTGGACATTCTTTCCTGCTTTGTCAAAGATTAGTTGACCATAGAGTTGAGGGTCCATTTCTGGGTTCTCTATACTGTTCCATTGATCTGTGTGTCTGTTTTTGTGTAATGGGCCTCATTTTAACTCAATTGCCTCTTCGAAGACCCTGTCTCCAAAAAAGGTAACTTTCTGAGGTACTGGTGGTTAGGACTTTAACATGTGAATGTTGAAAGCACACAGTTCAGCCCATAACATTATCTGAACGTGCTGAATGCATGGGAGGATTGTATACAATAAAGATTTTGCTAGCTCTAAAGTAAACTGGAGTCAATTTGAAATAAAAGCATCCTTTGCTGGCATTCTCTGGCAGTATGACTGACAGAGTATTAAAGAACCACCCCCTCACATCTTTATCCATAAGGACACAGGGTGCCAATATTAATTATACAACTATATATTTGATTGATCTTTTCATACTTTGAGATTTCTCCCCATAAATGCATAGGAAGGAACCGTGATTATGTAAGGCAGGATTTGTTATTTTTCTGCAGATGTGAAAACTGGCTCAGAAGTGTCAACTGACTTGCCTAAGGCTGCAAGATAGGTCAGTGATTTCTGGATGCCCTGATTAGTTTGATAATGACTATCATTTACAGTCTGATCAGTTTGCTCATCAGGAGCTATATGAAAAGATAAAAGAAAAAAAATTCCACTCTTTTCCTTAAACTGTTTTGAAATTGGATCACAATACTTGCCTTTTTGCTTCCACAAGAAACAGTTGCTTAGAAGGTAATTCAAAGAAAACTAAATTTGTAAGATTAGGGTATAATTATAATAGGCTGCTCATCCTCCTATAATTCCCTAGGGCCGTGAACAGGCAGGTGAACTAATGGTATCCCAAAGATGTCCCTGCCCTAGTGCCCAGAAACTATGAATATGCTAGGTTATATGGCAAAGAAGAATTAAGGGTGTAGATAGAATTAAGGTTGCTAATGAGCTGACCTGGAAATGAGAAAATTATCATGGGTCATGTGAGTGGGCGCAGTGTAATCACAGGGTTCTTGAAAAGTGGAAGCTGGAGGCCAAAGAGGACTCAGGAGGATGTGATGTGAGACAGACCCAACCCGCTGTTGCTGGCTTTGAAGATTCAGGAGAAGAGCTATAATCTAAGGAATACAGGTGGAAAACATAAAGAAATGGATTTAGAGCCTCTAAATGGAAATATAGCCCAGCTGGCACCTTAATTCTAGCCCAGTGAGGCCATTTTAAACTTCTAGTCCTCTGAACTGTCAGCCAATACATTTGTATTATTTAAGCCAATAAGTTTGTAATAAATTGTTACAGCAGCTACAGAAAACTAATACAGTGAAATAATTTACTCGTTTGTTTCATCTGTGACTTCTATTAATTTACTCAAAAGAGACTTGATGAAGAGCTCCTGTATACAAAGACTGTTTACAGGTGATGAAGCACTGTTCTGAATCAGCTTCCTCCTCCCTGCTACTCCAGCATGAGTAGCATCAATTTTCCATCATATTTTATGTACATTGCCCTGTTATTCCATATGAAACATTAAAGTTCTGGAGTCCCACATTGGTTCCACTGATCCATTTCCATGTCATGTAGATAACCATGTGAGGATCTGTTTTTCCAGCTAAAGGGGAAGGAATGGTCCTTTAAAACAACACATCAACAGAACAAGAAGAACAAATATTTATTGAACCCTTACACATGCCAAGCGTTGTTGTAGCCCTTTACGTATATCATATTATCTTTGCAGCAACATGATGAAATGGGTTGTAATACTGAATTTCTTTTACATTTGAGAAAGCTGAAGAGCAGAGAGGTTAAGTTATATCTCTAATGCCATGAAAATAATAGGACTCCAAAGTAGGCTGTTTAATTCAAGAGCCTTTAGTTAACCACTGTGCTCCCTGGATTGCAAGGTGGAAGCAAAATTTTTAAGATTGTCTACTGTGGTTCTCCATAAAGAGGAAACATTTGTAAAAAATATATTATGTAAAGGGGGTAAGGGACATAAGGGAAGTAAGATTTGTACACTTCCCTTAAACTGGTAAAATCTTAACATCAATAGAATCTTTTTTTTTCCTCTATTTATTTATTATTATTATTTTTTATGTAATGTTCCATGATTCATTGTTTGCGTATAACACCCAGTGCTCCATTCAATATGTGCCCTCTTTAATACCCATCACCAGGCTAACCCATCCTCCCACCCGCCTCCCCTCTAGAACCCTCAGTTTGTTTCTCAGAGTCTGTAGTCTCTCATGGTTCGTCTCCCCCTCCCATTTCCCCCCCCTTCATTTTTCCCTTCCTACTATCTTTTTTTTTTTTTTTTAACATATAATGTATTATTTGTTTCAGAGGTACAGGTCTGTGATTCATCAGTCTTGCACAATTCACAGCGCTCACCATAGCACATACCCTCCCCAATGTCTATCACCCAGCCACCCCATCCCTCCTGCCCCCCACCACTCCAGCAACCCTCAGTTTGTTTCCTGAGATTAAGAATGCCTCATATGAGTGAGGTCATATGATACATGTCTTTCTCTGATTGACTTAGTTCGCTTAGCATAATATCCTCTAGTTCCATCCACGTCATTGCAAATGGCAAGATTTTGTTCTCTTTTTTTGATGGCTGCATAATATTCCACTGTATACATATATATACCACATATTCTTTATCCATTCATCTGTTGATGGACATCTAGGCTCTTTCCATAGTTTGGCTGTTGTGGACATTGCTGCTATAAACATTGGGATGCACATATCCCTTCGGATCCCTACATTTGTATCTTTGGGGTAAATACCCAATAGTGCAATTGCTGGGTCGTAGGGTAGCTCTATTTTCAACTTTTTGAGGAACCTCCATACTGTTTTCCAGAGTGGCTGCACCAGCTTGAATTCCCACCAACAGTGTAGGAGGGTTCCCCTTTCTCTGCATCCCCATCAACATCTGTCATTTCCTGACTTGTTAATTTTAGCCATTCTGACTGGTGTGAGCTGGTATCTCATTGAGGTTTTGATTTGGATTTCCCTGATGCCGAGCGAACATCAAGAGTCTTATAAGCTGTTTGTGTATAATAAATTCCTAGAGCAACCACTATGAAGTGCTATATATAGATAACACTGAAATAGATTATAGATAAATCAGTATTGAATTAAATCCACAGGAAGACGGAAAAGAGAAAGAAATGAAAAAGAACAAGCAGGAAAAAAAAAAAGGAAAAAAAGCAGAAACAATAACAAAAAATTAGATGACAGACTCCCTACCATACTAATAATTACATTATGTGTAAATGGTCAGAATACACCAGTTAAAAGAGATTGTCAGAGTAGAAACAAAACAAGAAAAAATTAGCCAAGTATAGGTTTATTTACAGGAACTTCAATTCAAATGTAGTAGTATACATAGGTTTTCAGTAGAAAGATGGAGAAAAGGGATACCATGCAGATAATCAAAGGAAAGTAAGACTCACTGTATTAATATCAGATAAAATAGACTTTAGAATAAAGAAAAGTATCAAAAAGGAAATCTCAAGGCCCAAATGGTTTTACTAGAGCATTATAGCACATATTTAATAGAATTAACATAAAGTCTTCATAATCTGTGCCAGAAAATAGAAGAGTTCATTTACCTGATACCCAAACCAGAGAAAGGAATGATTTAAAAAAGAGAACTACAGACCAATGTATTTCAATAATACGGATATAAAAAACCTTAATAAAATATTGGCAAACCAAATTCAGCAAAATATAGAAATAATTATGTACCATGACCAATTGGGGTTTATTCCAGGGACTCAAGCATCATTCAATATTTGAAAGCCATCAATATAATCTGCCATATCAACATGGTAATAAAGTAAAATGACATATCAATTGATCGAGAAAAATCATTTGACAAAATTCAACAACCATTCATGAGAAAAACCCTAGGTAAAATAGAAATAGAGAGGATCTTACCAAACTTGAAAAATGACACTTATAAAAACCTACGGGTAACACCATAACTAACGGTGAACAACTGAATGTTTTTTTCTCTTAAGATCAGTTACAAGGCAAAGATCTTTCCTCTTATCACTGACGTTAAACATAGAACTGGAAGTTCTAATCACTGCAAGCAGAAAAGAGGAAATAAACCAATTCTCATTTGCAGAGATTTAGTAGTTTATGTAGAAAATTCCAATGCATCTATAAGAAAATAAAATAGAATTTATAAATTATTTCAGCAAGGTCACAAAAGATCAATGCACAAAAGTTAATTTCCTATCAGTATACTAGTAAAGGCTATGCAGAAACCAAACTTGTTTCTTGTGTTTTTGATTTTGGCCATTCTGAGCAGTGTGAGGTGATATCTTATTGTGGTTTTGATTTGCATTTCCCTGATGATGAGTGATGATGAGTATCTTTTCATGCATCTGTATATGTTCTTTGGAGAAACATCTGTATGTATTCTTTGGAGAAACATCTGTTCATGTCTTCTGCCCATTTTTAATTGGATTATTCAGGTTTTTTTGGTGTTGAGTTGTGTAAATTCTTTATACATTTTGGGTATTAATCGCTTATTAGATATATTTTGGATTATAACCCCTTATCATCTGCAAATATCTTCTCCCATTCTATAGGTTGTCTTTTAGTTTTGTTGACTGTTTACTTTGCTGTGCAGAAGCTTTTTATTTTGATGTAGTCCCAATAGTTTATTTTTGCTTTTGTTTCCCTTGCCTTAGGAGAGATATCTAGAAAAATGTTATTGTGGCCATGGTCAGAGAAATAACTGCCTGTGGTCTCTGTTCTATGATTTTTATGGTTACAGGTCTCACAGTTAAGTCTTCAGTCTGTTTTGAGTTTATTTTTGTGTATGGTGTAAGAAAGTGGTCCAGTTTCATTCTTTTGCATGGAACTGTTCAGTTTTCCCAACACCATGTGTTGAAGAGACTTTTTCCCATTGCATCTTCTAGCTTCCTTTGTTGTAAATTACTTGACTGTATAATTGTATGCTTATATCTGGGCTCTCTGTCCTGTGCCACTAGAAAATAAGTCATGATTTAAGTGTAAAATATAAAACTCTAAAAGTTTTAGAAAAAAAACAGGAGACAGTTTTCAGGATCTAGACCTAGATAAAGACATTTTAGACCTGACGCCAAAAACATCGTCCTTAAATGGAATGATTAAAAAAAAAAACAAAACAGACTAGGAATCTCATTGCTAATAAAAGCTAAGTAATATCTCTGGAGGACAGAGATAAAGATCTTTCATATTGAAGATTCTGTTATCAGATGAAAAATAACCACTTGTGGAAAAAACTTATATATACACACATATACACATATATATGCATATATGAATTTTTCTCAAACACAAAAACATGTGTATTAGCAGCCTAAACAAATGCAGCTTCTTTCTCCCTAGGACAATTAACAAGCCACAATTGGAATGGAAATATATTATTTGTAATTACATTAAGAAGGTCTTATAAGAAAAAAGTTAATTTTTAAAATGGGAAGAAAATTAGGATAGTTTTTCATATTCTTTTACACAATTAATTGACAACAGAATATGTTTCAAGAGTTCAGGTCTCAACACCAAGGAAATACAAACAATTTTAAGAACATGTTATGAGCAACTATATGCCAACAAATTAGGCAATCTTGAAGAAATGGATGCATTCCTAGAAACTTATAAACTATAGAAACTGAGACAGGAAGAAATAGAAAATCTGAACAGATCCATAACCAGCAAGGAAATTGAAACAGTAATTAAAAACCTCCCCAAAAAACAAGATTCCAGGGCCAGATTGCTTCCCAGGGGGATTGTACCAAACATTTAAAGAAGAAATAATACCCAAAAAATAGAAATGGAAGGAAAACTTTCAAACTCGTTCTGTGAGGCCAGTATTACCTTGATCCCAAAACCAGACAAAGACCCCATCAAAATGGAGAATTACAGACCAATATTCCTGATGAACATGGATGTCACAATACTCACCAAGATACTAGCCAATAGGATCCAACAGTACATTAAAAGATTTATTCACCCTGGGAGCCTGGGTGGCTCAGTCATTAAGCATCTGCCTTCAGCTCAGATCATAATCCCAGGGTCCTGGGATTGAGCCCTGCATCGGGCTTCTCAGCGGGAAGCCTGCTTCTCCCTCTCCCACTCCCCCTGCATATGTTCCCTCTCTCACTGTGTCTCTCTGTCAAATAAATAAATAAAATCTTTAAAAGGATTATTCACCCTGACCAAGTGGGATCTATTCCTGGGGTGCAAGGGTGGTTCAGCATTCATAAATCAATCAACATGATATATCACATTAATAAAAGAAAGGACAAGAACCATATGATCCTCTTAATTGATGCTGAAAAAGCATTTGACAAAATACAGCACCCTTTCTTGATTAAAACTCTCCACAGTGTAGGGATAGAAGGAACATACCTCAGTATCATAAAAGTCATATATGAAAAGCCCACAGTGAATATCATTCTCAATGGGGAAAAACTGAGAGCTTTTCCCCTAAGGTCTGGAACACGACAAGGATACCCACTGTTACCACTGTTGTTCAACAGAGTACGAGAAGTCCTCAGTAATTAGACAATAAAAATAAAAGGCATTCAGATTGGCAAAGAAGAAGTCAAATTCTCACTTTTCACAGATGACTTGATACTTTACGTGGAAAACCCAAAAGACTCTACCCTGAAATTGCTAGAACTCATAAAGAAATTCAGCAACATGGCAGGATATAAAATCAATGCACAGAAATCAGTGGCATTTCTATACACTAACGATGAGACAGAAGAAAGAGAAATTAGGGAGTCGATCCCATTTACAATTGCACCCAAAACTGTAAGATACCTAGGAATAAATCTAACTAAAGAGGCAAAGATTCTGTACTCAGAAAACTGTAGAATACTCATGAAAGAAATTGAGGAAGACACAAAGAAATGGAAAAATGCTCCATGCTCATGGATTAGAAGAACAAATATTGTGAAAATGTCAATGCTACCTAGAGCAATCTATGCATTTAATGCAATCCCTATCAAAATACTATCAACTTTTTTCAAAGAAATGGTACAAATAATCCTAAAATTTGTATGGAACCAGAAAAGACCCTGAATAGCCAGAGGAATGTTGAAAAAGAAAAGCAAAGCCGGTGGCATCACAATTCCGGCCTTCAAGCTCTATTACAAAGCTGTCATCATCAAGACAGTATGGTACTGGCACAAAAACAGACACATGGGTCAATGGAACAGAATAGCCCAGAAACGGACCCTCAATTCTATGGTCAACTAATCTCTGACAAAGCAGGAAAGAATGTCCAATGGAAAAAAGACAGACTCTTCAACAAATTGTGTTGGGAAAATTGGACAGCCACATGTAGAAGAATAAACCTGGACTGTTTCCTTATACCATACACAAAAATAGACTCAAAATGGATGAAGACCTAAATGTGAGGCAAGAATCCATCAAAATCCTAGAGGAGAACACAGGCAGCAACTTCTTCGACCTCGGCCACAGCAACTTCTTGCAAGAGACACATCTCTAAAGGCAAGGGAAACAAAAACAAAAATGAACTGTTGGGACTTCATCAAGATAAAAAGCTTCTGCACAACAAAGGAAGCAGTCAACAAAACTAGAAGGCAACCTGTGGAATGGGAGAAGATATTTGTAAATGAGATATCAGATAAAGGGCTACTGTCCAACATCTATAAAGAACTTATCAAACTCAACACCCAAAAAACAAATAATCCAATCAAGAAATGGGCCAAAGATATGAACAGACATTTCTCCAATGAAGACATACAAATGGCCAATAGTCACATTAAAAAATGCTCCACATCACTTGGCATCAGGGAAATACAAATCAAAACCACAATGAGATATCACCTTACACCAGTCAGAATCACTAAACAAGACAGGAAACAACAAATGTTGGTGAGGATGTAGAGAAAGGGGAACCCTCTTACACTGTTGGTGGGAATGCAAACTGGTATAGCCACTCTGGAAAACAGCATGGAGGTTCCTCAAAAAGTTGAAAATAGAGCTACCGTATGACCCAGCAATTGCACTACTAGGTATTTACCTCAAAGATGCAAATGTAGTGAAATGAAGGGTAACATGCACCCCAATGTTTATAGCAGCAATATCCATAATAGCCAAACTGGAAGGAGCCAAGATGTCCTTCAACAGATGAATGGATAAAGAAGAGTGGTATATATATACAATGAAATATTACTCAGCCATCAGAAAGGATGAATACTTACCATTTACATTGACGTGGATGGAACTGGAAGATATTATGCTAAATGAGATAAGTCAATTGGAAAAAGACAATTATCAAATGGTTTCACTCATATGTGGAATATAAGAAAGTGCAGAGGATCATAAGGGAAAGGAGGGAAAACTGAATGGGAAGAAATCAGAGAGGGAGACAAACAATGAGAGACTCTTAACTCTGGGAAACAAACTGAGGGTTGCTGGAGGGGAGGTTGGTGGGGGGATGGGGTAACTGGGTGCTGGGCCTAAAGGAGGCTATTTGATGTGATGAGCTCTGGGTGTTATACGCAACTGATGAATAACTGAATTTAAATTAAAAAAATTAAAGAAAAAGTTCGGGTCTCAAGATGTATCTTACTAAATTGTTTTTCATAAAATTAACAGTTCTCCAGTGCCATATACATAACTCCTACTTACTTCTGGAGAGGGTCTAGATAAAGAAAAATGAAACAAACAAACAAAAATCAACAAATGGTGAAGCTTTTGTATGAAATAATTAACACAGTATATTTAATGTAGCTAAATAGACTTCAGTTTATTTTTTAAATTATAATTTTTTTAAGATTTTGTTTATTTATTTGACAGAGAGCAAGCACAAGTAGGGGAAGTGGCAGGCAGAGGGAGAGGGAGAAGCAGACTCCTCGCAGAGCAGGGAGACTCATGTGGGGCTGGATCCCAGGACCCTGGGATCATGACCTGAGCCGAAGGCAGGCACTTAACTGACTGAGCCACCCAGGTGCTCCTGGACTTCAGTTTAAATAATGATATTGATTTGTGAGATTTTTATTAAAAAACAAAAAAAAATATTTGGTATAGTTATCATAATGATATAGTAAGATACCTAATTAAAAAATATAGCTATACTTTGGCAATAATAGACCAAAGCCAAAACACCAGAATAAATGGATTAAGAAAAATAATACTGAGAGTGAGCATAAAATATGGATATGTGAGCACTCAATAATTTGTCCTTCATATGTAGTGTCCAAATATATTACATTATTGCAGTTTGACTGTTTTAGAAAGGTAGATTTAAAGATATTAGAGTTATAAAATGTATTACCAGATTCATAAATGAAGTACGTAAATATAATTATGTAGATTCATATATATTATATAAAGCTCTAAACATTAGTGTCAGAGAACAAGGACAAAATACCTTCCAAATTAATGGACATAGAAAAAAATCTGAGCAATGCTGACTATATTACAAAGACAGAAAATACAGGAATTATGTAAGATTGAGAGAACATGAAAAAGTGAAATAGATGTTTATAAATTTGAGCAGAATAAATATAACTATTCAAAGAATAAAAATCCCAGAGTTAATTTGAAAACATAAATATAAACCATGCGGTTTTTTGACACACCAACAATGATAGTTAAAGAACAGAAAATATATATTTCTTCGATTAACCTGGGTGCAGGATGCATCTCTTCCTTGATTCTCCTATTATCCTTTCTAAATTTATTATCATGGACTGAATGCTCCAGGATGTATTCAAGCTTTTCTCAAAACCAAGAATTACAAAAGGGTGATTTGGGAAGTAGATCCCAGTGAGCGTCAGTAAGCTATGTGAAGTGTCTAAAATGCCACCCAAGGTACTCATAATCAAAGTTGGTAGATAGCCAGAGCATTGCCTAAGTTAAAGGTCACACCATGTGAGTCAGGATGGCCATGGCCAGGTTCCCTGAAACTGACAAGGTTGGAGTGTTCTGAAGAATTAATTTAATAATATCTAGAATATATGGCATTGGTCCAGGATGTCCCACATCAAACAATGGGGATAAATAACAAACAATGTAACAGGAACAATAATTCAGAAACAACAAAACCAACTATTAAAAGCACTTGGTTTGTTTCAGGCACACCTCTAAGAACAGTGTAGATATTTATTTAATGCTTAGAACAACCCTACAGTTATGTGCTATTATTATCCCAGTTCACAAAGGAAACTGAGGCACAGTGGTAATCAGGTTGTCAGTTCCAACAGAATCACAATTTCCCCTCCTTTTTTTTTTGGCCTATGGGCAAAGAATTGAGAACCGCTTACATTGGGATTTCTTTTTTAATACTAAGGTAAAGATGCTCACAAAAGTCTTGGATTTACATTAAACTTCATAGAAAACTAAATGCCAGAGAATAAATCTTTTACTTTAGTGTGAGTGCAACTCTTCATCTAATAGTCACAGATAGGTGACAAGTATGAATTGTCTCAAAGGAAAAATTGCTAAACATGATGTTAGAAGGTCAATGTAATGAAAGTATATGGTTCCTCTGTAGTTTGCCAGGTGATAGAGTTTCAGCTAGATCAAGGCCCAAGAAACAGAAGTGGTATGTATATTAATACCATGTGATGGGCTTCATATACACATTTCTGTGACTTTGGATGGTTCTAAAGCCTCCCTTTGGTGTTAAAAAATGTGGAAGTCATAGGTGAGTAAGAGGCTCTATCAGTTCATCTTGAAGAATATTTCTGAGCATTTTCACAGACCGGTCTTGCAAATATCAATGTTTTATTTCAGCTCTCAGGTAAGGATCCAACAAGTCAGAGAAGGGGATACCATTGAGCCTAGGCCTAGCAGTCTGTGGACCGTTATGGTAGACTTCATGCAATTAAGTTCAACATGGGGCTTAGAGTGGCTTTGCTGTCTGTACAATTTTTAAATAGTGAGCCACAAGGCCACAGAAAGTTTTCTGCTTTCTTCCTTGCCTCTATCAGATAAACAATTATATACATGATGGCCCTTTTTAAAATTGATGCTTTGTGTGTCCTAATACAACCCTGTCTACAAAAAAGATGATGAGTTATCTCTGCCATAGGAAATTTTTTTGGAGTCAGGAATAATGTCTTGAGCTGATATTTTTCTGGTACCTCTCAACTCCCTTAGTGGAGAAGGCACATCTGCAAATAGAGGGTGCTATTAGGCTTTTGGGAGCTTTGATGGTATCTAGGAGACTAATACTGAAGATCAAGGGGCTCATTGCTGTAAATCCCAAAAGAAAATAATATATTTATAACATCATGCATAAAAGTATGGTCTTGACTAGGCCAAGGGAAAAAATGAATCCAATGCAATGTGTAAGTGACTTTGATCACATAAGGACAAGCACAGCTGCCATTTCATACACTTAATTCTAAAGAGAGAGTCCTTAGTTACAGTCCTTAATCATTTTGTTTGTTTGTTTGTTTCATAGATCCTTTCTAGCACTCTGGTAAAACCTGTGGACCCTTACTCTCAGTGTTTTAAAATGCTTCAAATAAAATATATAAAATTATAAAGGAAAACAATAATATTAAAATAAATTTTAATCCCCAAGTTAAGAGCAACAAGCTTGCTAAAACAGCTTGGAGATGGGTAGAGAAGGGAGGATCCTCTCAAGAGTCCCCAAAGGGCTCACACATTGTACCCGATTTAGAATCCCAGACCAAAACATTTTAAAGTTATTCTGTGGATAAAAATGCTGCTGGGACTTACAGGACAAAAGTGACTTTGACAAAGAATCTAGCTTTAGTTTCTTTCTTTCTTTTTTTTTTTAAGGAAATTAGACCACTTAGTTTTAGCATAAGAAACTTTAATGACAGTTATGCCATTTAAGGATATTGTGCTTGTTTTGAGATCTGCAGATTTAAAGAAGACTTTATGGGGAATAAATTATAGTGCTCACATATTTTAGAGAAAGATGCATATTTACACCAAAATTAACCACCCATTTTTAATACACAAAATCTCACTTCCTTCATAGTGATCAATTTCTTTTTATGTGACCTAAGATCACTGTAAGATTATCATAAAATGGCAGGTTTTTTGTTTTTTTTTTTGCAAAAGTGCATGGAAGTTATAAAACTCAGTTTTTAAGCAATAAACTAAAAAGAGAATTTTGTCACCAGGATAGATTAAAGTTTTTGACTAAATGAATTTTCTTGCCAAAGGGGCTTATAGTACTTCATAGAATCTATTTTCCTGACAGAATAAATCATTGCATGTGACAAAATGCAGTTCCTCAGAAAGGATTTAGCTTTCCCCCCAAATCCATTCTCTTTTTAGAAATATATTTTACAAGACAGTAGCAGTTCCAAGTCTCAGGTTTCTTGGGGAGAAATGTATTTATACTCAGCAGTTTAATTGTTTACAAGTGGTGAAAAGTTAATGAATAGGTTGGGGAAGATGTGAAAGGTATAGATATTAGGTGCTTCTCAGTTTTTATTTTGAGTCAGCATTTGTGATTCATAACTTGAAGCACAATTCTGTAACCTGAATTGTTCCCCTCTCATTAAGTTCTGTATTAGGCATAATTTTATTAGTTGTTTTCAGTTTAATGCAGAATTAGAGTGAATATGCCATAGGGCAGAACAGAGCACAGGATCAGAAGGAGTAATGAATGTCTCTGATTAGAAATTTTTAAATGTGAATTCATGTTTTGGGTTCACCAAATGCTGTATCAACTGTACATACTAGTCATATACATGTACACACGTATTTAGGGAGAGGCTATTAAAATTTAAGTCCAGATACACAGATTGAAACTTTTGGGGTGGGCCAGGGAAGGGATGTGGGAAGAAAAAAATGAGAAATCTTCAAACATTGGCCAACTGTATCTGTGTTCTTTGTTCAAATGAAGGACATTAACTTCTAATTATATAACATCATTATAATGGAAAAATACATTTGATAATAATGGTACTCATTTTGTTCTTGTCAACAAGATTGAAAGATATGAAATGGTATAGTATACAAAGAAAAATCTTTAGTTAAGCAATTTAATACAAATAGTAGTGATTCAAAACCTGTATACAATAAGGAAAGAAGCTTCTAATGGCAAGAAACTTGTTTCTCTTTTTTAAGATTTTATTTATTTATTTGAGAGAGAGAGCACTGGGGGACGGGAGGAGCAGAGGGAGAAGGACAAGCGGACTCCGCCCTGAGGGTGGAGCCTGACAGGGCTCAATCTCATGAGCCTGAGATCATGACTACAGCCGAAATCAAGAGTCGGAGGCTTAACCTACTGAGACACCAAGGAGCGCCAAGAAACTTGTTTCTTCTTGATCTTTTAATAATGAATGGCTATATAACTTGTGGGGCCCAGTGCAAAATGAAATGTAGGACCTCTGGTTCAAAAACATTTTTGAAGAATTTCAGAACTGCAACAGCAGAACATTATATCAAGTTCTGGTGTTTCTCAGCACACAGGATCCTGGACAGCTGTGTATGTCCATGATGCCAAGCCTCTCTCTCTACTTTTCAGAACATGTGAAAGACATATATAAAGATAGAAACAAATATCATGGAGGAAATAAAGAAGAATTGAAGCCTCAGTGTTGTCAATAAACCATAGGGTTTACACAGTCAGATTTAGTTATTTTTCTTTAGTTTTGGTCTTTTATATATTCATTACTGAGCACCCATATGCAAGGTATGATGTAACACTCTTGAGGTAGAGCCTAGGAGCATAGGATGGCCACAGGTGTGCCTGCATGGGGTCTTCAGATTCTGTCTCCTCTCTTGGCATTCATAATCACATATTCCACCCTTTTGTAGAAAACAATTCCAAAACATATGTCCCAGAAAAGTAATAGAGAATACCAGCCTAATTCCTAGACAACAACCTGCCATTCCACCTACAGCCTTACTTATATTGTGTCTCCATTCCTTCCATTTTGCCAAGTGAGCAGCACCTGCCCACTCATCCTCCTACAACCATGCTGTCCATTCTCATCTCTTCACAGACTTTGCTGCTTCAGATAGGCTTCTTTCTCTGAGTTTTACCAGTTATTAAAGTTGATGGTTATATCCATCAATCCTATTCACTTTTCAACTCTGCAAATTGGCTTAAGTCATCTCCTTGTTCTTTACATTGTCACTTTTTGCCCCTCTCAATCACACATGAACTCATTTTGATGAAATTTTTTAAAAATTCATTTTTATTAAAAAGAAGGGACAATTTTTATTCATTGTTTACCTTTTTGCAGTTTTTACACTGTTTACCACACTCAAATTCCATTTTTTTTTTGTCTTTTGTCTTTACTTTTTAAGGTATTTTGTAGAATTTTTGCAGAAGAGTAAGAACCACAAAATCGAAGTAGGAATTCCCTGTTCCTTCATAGAATAGTCACAAATGACAACATGGATAAGTTTATATTCTTATTTTGGAATGATAGGACAAAGAAAGATTGAGGGTAGAAGTGGAGGCAATGAATTTGGCAGCTAAATCCTCATGTACAGCTTTCAATATTTTTGACAGTTATGGTATGTACTTCAATATTCCTAAGCAACATAACTTATTTCATGCTTTATCAATTCAAGTGAGGTACTTGGCTCTTGTAACTGATCCTCTTCCCCCAAAATACATCCTTTCTCTCAAAATCCTTATGAAAATAATAATTTCTGAATCATTTAATAATTAGTTTATAGGAATATAACAATGTAAGTGTTACTCATTTGACTCTAAGTCTGTGTTTTTATTCAAGTTTTTGTTTTTATTGATATCAGTACCTTGTTTTATTTAATTTCTTAGCTTTCTATTAGATTCTACTTTATTATTACAGAAAAAAGAAATTACACTAACGTATCATCTCTAAAACTTCTCACATTATTTACTACCTTTAATATGTGGTCTTGCAAAATATAATCCTTGCCTCTTATATTTTATTCTTCTCTTTCTAGCAGCACAATATATATTTTCCTATTTTTTTTTCTTTCACTGAGTCATATATAACATGAAGATATCTGGTAGAAAAGGAAAACGAGATGATTTGTGGAATATTTGATTACACAAATACAAACATGTACACATACTTTGTCCTTTTGACATGTACAATTGTACACAGAGTTTTTCCTGCATTTTGAAAATTTGCTTTACGATTTGGTATATCATCATCTTCATCTTCATAATCATCAAAATTGTTAAATGTCTAGTATGCCCAGAGATGTGGCAACGACACAAAGAGAAGTATACCTTAACTAGTCTTATCCCTCAGAAGAATCTAACAGATAAGCTCCTACTTTAATACTAAGTTAAATATGAACATTGGGGTGCATATGGGCCTTCTTTTCACTACATCTGTGTCTTTGGGGTAAATACCCGGGAGTGCAATTGCTGGGTCATAGGGTTGCTCTATTTTTAATTTTTTGAGGAACCTCCACACTGTTTTCCAAAGTGGCTGTACCAACTTGCATTCCCACCAACAGTGTAAGAGGGTTCCCCTTTCTCCACAACCTCTCCAACACTTGTTGTTTCTTGCCCTGTCAATTTTTGCCATTCTTACTGGTGTAAGGTGGTATCTCAATGTGGTTTTAATTTAAATTTCCCTGATGGCTAATGATGATAATAAAATTTTTAAAAAATACTAAAATATATTTTCACTAAGAATTAAAGTCCACTACAAAGACACTTAACAGAATGTTTTTTTAGTTCATTGAGATAATTTAATGGTGTCAGTATCCCCATATTTGTACCTCTCTCTGATTTTCCAGAAACCATTACAGCATGGATATGAAATAAGTCAATCACTTTGAGCCATAAAACATAATTACATGTTTTAACAGCAAAGTTGTTTATTTCAGACTTACGTCTATATCAGTGGAATATAACAGAGAGGGACCACTATTAACAATTGTATTGTGTAGACAAGTAATTTGAATAATCAAAACCAGCAACTTTCTTCTCCTTAGAAATATAGTAGGGATTTTTGTTTGTTCGGTTTTGGTGTGTATAAGTGTGTGTGTGTGTGTGTGTGTGTGTGTTGTGAATCATTCTTGATAAATGTTTAGTCTTTCTTTTGCACTTCAGGGACATAGATAGGAAACATATGGATCAAAATATCCAGAAGTTTCAAGCATTTTTCATTTCTCTGCAGTAGCAGTAGTCTTTCTTCAGTAGCTTCTGGGTGATAAAATTCAGTAATTCTATTCCAAAACTCATTCAGTTGGGAATCTCTGAAAATATAAAATTTTAGTATCAATCCAGGCTTACAAATGCACAATTTTAAATTACTGACTTCTACATACATGGACACATTATCAAAAGATGTTTGAAAGAAGTACATGACATAAACATATATTGTTGGGTATATTTGCTATTCATGATTGTACTTTGTAAGCCAAATATGTGGGAAGCAGGAGTGATTATCACAAACTATGTGTGCTTTTATGTTCTTGTCATCAATAGGAGATGATGAATAAGATATTTCCTCAAGCCGTCTGCTTTTTCTCAAGAGGGGATTCAGCCTCTATCCAACATTCCCTGTTGTGATTTTATTCTACCATTAGCTACTTATTTTCTTTTATCCCCTATGTTCAACAGACAGAAATAAGGATTTCTACCACAAAGACATTACATTTCTTTCAAATCTGAATTTTAGTTTTAATAGCAGTGCTTATTTTTAAGGGTTTGCCTTATATAACTAGCCTACAAAATAAATTTCTGCATGTGTGTAGCTCTAGGCACAATGAAGTTTCTACAGAAAATTGTACAATCTCTCTCATAACAAAAATAAAAACTACAAAACAGCACATTTATCTTAACATCTAGGGTTCCATTCCAAATCTAAATCTGGGTTTGAATCAGAAGTTCACATAAAGGACTTGTAGGTGTTTACTGCGATGCATTTTAAATAGTAAATATTCACATGTGTATTTAGTAAATGAATGAGATAATTATTTAAAACTCTTAAAATAGATTCATAAAATCATTTAACTGGATCAAAAGATGGATTGATTGGTATTTTCAGTTTATGTTAGTCTGGGAAACTGTGAAGATTGAGCAAAATCGTTCATATATGTTTTTACTCTTCTTATGGCTAATACTGCAATGTTGCACAATAAATTTTCTTTATTCTTCACTTAGGTGCACCCAGCGCACCTGATCATCTGCTCACCTCATAAAACTGGTCTCTCTTCATGTAAGGATATGAATAATCATACCAACTCACCATCTACACATTGTAGGAAGGTTGCTTGGACAAAGCTAGAGGAAAGTGAATGACCCATTTAGTGCTATCAAAAATCTAGTAATCCAGTTGCAATGTTGTATACAACTTGCCTTCTTCTTCAGATACCAAGATACTCTCAGTTTTAAGAGTTTTGCATATAATTATTCATTTAATCCTCACATGAACCTATGATATAGGTACTATTGTCATCACAGTTTACAGACAAAATGTCAAGGCATAGAAGGGTAATTTCCAAAGGTTATTTAGCTGGTATCTAGACATTATAGCTGTAGAATTCATAGTTTTAAGCACTGTATTATGCTATCTCTCTAAAGTTTCTAATTTTAAGAGAATTTGTCACTTTGGAAGTAATTTCTGTTCTTTTTGTAGTCAGCAGTCAATGTTTACAGTAACTATATTATTTCTTGGGAATCTAATATATTTAGTACTTATAATACCCCACCCCCATTACGATGAAGTTGCTTCAACTCCTGACTGAGCATTCTCTCCTCTCTACTGTTGTTATCAAGAACCATGTTATCCAATAGAATGCCCTACAATGATGGAGATAGTCTGTATCTTCACTCTGGCTGCTACAGTCGACACTGATTGACTCCATTGTGGCTATTGAGCACTTGAAATGTGGTGTGACTGAGGCAATGAATTTTAATTTAATCTTATTTAGTTGTAATTAAACTGAAATAGTCACATGTGTCTAGCATCTGTCATATTAGACACCACTGGCCTTGAACTTTAGTTTTACCTTCTTTGAAGAAAAAATGTAAAAAATAAATGAAAATATAAATTTATTTTACTGTCAATAGTTATGCAGATTCCCTAGTGTATTATAAATATTTCCCTACATGTCAGTACTTCCTTATAGCCTGTGCACCCTCTGGTTCAATTTCTTGCTGTTGGAGGGAGAATGGGAAACAAGCAAACTTTAATTAAAAATAAATGCTTCATATGTTATAAAGTTGTTAAGTGTTAAAGAGAAAAGAAAACAGGATGAGAGATAGGTAGGATCAGGTTGTTAAAGTATACGTGGTTGTCTCGATAAGCCAACTTATATTGCATATGACCCCAAAAATCTCAGTGCCACAATACTACAGAATTTATTCCCACTCAAACCACAAGTTGAATAGCGGTTGGCCCTCTAGCTCTGTTCATTTTAATCTACCAAGGATTCAGCCTGCTAGCATTTCCTCTTAACTTGTGCTTCTGTAATTATCACAGCAGTAGGTAGAATGTAAGCACAAGAGTGAGAGTGAGACACATAGCACACCAACTCTTATTTGCTTGGAGTAACACAGATTACATCTGCTTATATCTATCTGTCTATAGATATCTATCTATAGATACGATAGATGATATAGAGAGAGTATAGCTGACACACAATGTTACATTAGTTTCAGATGTACAACATAGTAATTCAAGAACTCTGCATGTTATGCTATGCTCACCAAAAGTGTAGCTACCATCTGTCACCAAGCAGTGCTATTATAATACCATTGTCTATATTCCCTATGCTGTACCTTTTATTCCCATGACTTAATTCATTCCATAACTGGAAGCTTGTATCTCTTACTCCCCTTTACACATTTTATCCATCTCCCTACCTATCTTCCCTCTGGCAACCATCAGTTCTCTGTATTTCTAGTCTGATTCTGTTTTTCGTTTATTTATTTTTTTAGATTTTACATATAAGTGAAATCATATTCTGACTAATTTCACTTAGCATAATACCCTCTAGGTCCATCCATATTGTCACACATGGCCAGAGCTCATCCTTTTTAATGACTGAGTAATATTCCATTGCATATATATACCATATCTTCTTTATCCCTTCATCCTGACAGTGGACACTTGGGCTGCTTCTGTATCTTTACTATTGTAAATAATCCTACTATAAACATAGGGGTGCATTATTTTTTAGAATTAATGTTTTTGTCTTCTTTGGATAAATACATTTTTTTTTCTAGATCTGTCTCCTAAGGCAAGGGGGGAGAAAAGCAAAAATAAAGTGTTGGAACTACAGTTCAAAATAAAAAGCCTTGGCATAGTGAGGGAAACCATCAACAAAACAAAAAAGGCAGCCTACTGAATGGGAAAAGGTATTTGCAAATGATATATCTGATAGGAAGTTAATATCCAAAATATGTAAAGAACTTCTACAACTCAACACCAATAAACCTCAAATAAGTCAACTAAAGAATGGGCAGAGGAGCAGAATAGACATTTTTTCAAAGAAGATACAGAGATAACCAACAGATGCATGAAAAGATGCTTAACATTACTAATCATCAGGGAAATGCAAATCCAAACCACAATGAGATATTACCTTACACCTGTCAGAATGTCTAGAATCAAAAGACAAGAAATAATAAGTGTTGGCTTGGAGGTGGAGAAAAAAGGACTCCTGTTCACTATTGATGGAAAACAGTATGGAGGATCTCAAAAAATTAAAAACAAATACCATATGATCCTATACATCTGTTTATATTTTATCAACCCAAGAAAATCACATGATTACAGATTAACTCAAAGGTTCAGTTTAGAAATCATCTAAGTCTATTCTTCTTATAAACAAATGCACTCATCCTTTCCTCAAAACAACAAATAAGGGGCGCCTGGGTGGCTCAGTCGTTAAGCGTCTGCCTTCAGCTCAGGTCATGATCCCAGGATCCTGGGATCGAGCCCTGCATCAGGCTCCCTGCTCTGCGGGAAGCCTGCTTCTCCCTCTCCCATTCCCCTTGCTTGTGTTCCCTCTCTCGCTGTGTCTCTCTCTGTCAAATAAATAAAATCTTTAAAAACAAACAAACAAACAAAAAGCAAATAAATATCCATTGTAGACATGATGTAGTCTTCGTATCAACTTTAAATGTAGCTCTTTTTGATCCAGAAATCTAAATTCATAGAAGGTAATTGATCTCCTCCCTAAATACGTAATATACAATGGTGATAACAGGCACAGGTACTCGAACATGCACTCCTGTAGAAAGGAAGAAATAGGAGACATAAGTTGGTAACTGCTTCTTAGTAATTCTTGAATTTTAGTGGGCAGTTTGTGAGTCTTATCTTAGGGGTAAGAAGTTTCCTTGATTAGACCATATTTCTGTTTTTCGAAAGGGACTTTCCACTAATTTATTATCTGATGCCTCTGGCTTTACATTCTGAGAGATCCTTGTTAGGTAAAGAACATTTGAAATTACTGATTTACTGGAAAGTTACCATTCTTGGGGGATCTGTAGCTTCTTCAGCCTAATTTCTGCAGTAAGATAGTTGTTACTATAAAGGAAAATTAAAATATTGAATGCTCATAGTCCTATGCTAGTGATATGGATAGATAGATAGATAGGATATCTAGTGAGATCGATCGATCAATCAATCAATAGATGATAGAAAATCTAAGGAAACCATGGTTCCTGAATTAAGTAGGGATAGAGTCAAATTATTCAGTCTGCTATTTTGTTTCAAAAACCATTTGCTTTCTTTAGACCATACTACCTATTACAAGACTTATGATTAGAGAGAAGTTCGTGTATTGAACAGAGTGCTAATGGGTGGATCAAAGAGCAGACAAAAGAAAGAAGTGACACCTTAGATGATAAGTATGAAATTGGCAGGAAATATAGATGAAATCCTTTATCGACCATTTGTTTATCCCTTACAATGTGTCATGCATTAAGAGAAGCAAAAGATAGATATATATGCATACATACAAGATAGGAAACTCTGATTATATTCATGGGAAAGTCTTTATCATGAAGGCAATGGGTGACCTATGTTTTGAAGGATGATAGTGTTTTATCAAGCAACAAAAATATAAAGGAATGGAGAAGGGATCTTTTATTAATATCTGTAGAATGTGTGGTTTATGTTGTAAATATTGGAAACTGAGTTTAGATAGGAGTAATGAGAAACATACAAAAACAGGAAGAGCATTTTTTTTCTTTCAGAGATTACATAATAGTGGGCTCTTGAATTAATGGAGACAACTCTTATGTCATAGACCACTTGGTAAATCAGGCACTGCCAGTGACATGATAGGAAGTCTTATTTCATCTGTGAGTATTTTGCAAACCTTATTCCCTTCCATGGGATTTAATATCCATTTAATCTTTTCCACTGCAGTGAATAATTCATTGACCACACAGAGGGTCATTGAGTTACATACCTCCACAGTTGTCCATTTAAAGCCCTGTGTTCTCTCAGATAAATGAGACAGAATACCTTATGTTGAATCCCTGGTGATTTTAACAGAAAGCATATTAATTGAATGACTAACATATTATGTAACTTCATTAAATGGTAACAGTAATTATATGGCTTTTAATTTAAAGGACAGGCATTAATGACTAATCTAATGAGGTACAGATGACCACACACTAATTCTGCATTTGTTTTATAACTAGAAATAGGAGCTGTGTTGTCAAGTGTAGAATTCATTTGAATAAAAGAGTTACTGCATTATTATACAAAAGAAAAACAACTAAATGTTTTGAACATTTTTCTTATACTTTGAAATGAGAATGTTGATGATATTAGTTCAGTTTTTCTTTCTTTTTCTAAACCCATATGTATACTTAAAAAAAAGAAAGAATCAGAATCCATTGGAAAATACATAATCTGTATTCTTCTTTCTCAGCCTTGGTTCTTCTGACATAACCAATGAAATCACCATGTAAACTTTTGTCTCCCTGATTCACTGTTTCATTTATCACCTAGCAACCCTTGGTGCCCCATACCCATACTTACTTTCAGGAATCCTTGTGTTTACTCCTGTTGCCTGTATCCTATCTCAGAGAATCTATAGTGGTAATTTCCAGTTAATGTACAATTAAGTCAATGCACTTCCTCTTTCCGTGTAATTTGAACTCTTGTACCATCCTTGAAGGATAGTTTTGTGACTTAAATAGATTCTCCATTCACTCTGATCAGGAATTTAGAAGGATTCAGGGAAAGTAGAAGAACCTTTCTGGAGCTCCTAAGTATATCCCATGTAATAAAACTGTGTAATCATTTGTATTAGGCCTTTTCTAAATTGCAATAATACCACTGTTGAAAGAATGAAGACTCAGGGAATATTCCACTTTAAATACAGGTGATTATATATACCCAGATTACTATGCACATAGTCTTCATACTTCAGAAATGAAGTTATCACCTTAGGCAGGAGAAACAAAACAAGAGCTTGCTTTCTTATGAGATGTAAATATTTTTCAAGTATTTTGGATATCAGGAAAATGGAGCATTTTACCCAAAGAAGAAAGTGATTAGGCAATGCTTTACAAATAAAGGAACATTTGAGGTAATTCTTCAGTGATGAAATTCAACAGGCTGATAGAGGGAAGAAGAGATTTCTGTACCTCAGGGCTTACATGTGAAATGTCAAAAAAGTGAAAATCAAGTGTATACATTGTGATTCATTCATTATAACTGAACAGTATGTGATGCACAACAGTAGGAGGTAACACTGAAGTAGTTAGTACATATTAAAAAGAAATGTCATAAATAACGTATCAATATCATAGCAAGATACTTGATATTAATCTCTTTGTGGCAGAGACCAGAGGTTAGCAAAACATTCCAGAATAAAAAATTCATTATATATCTAACCTTTGGCAGCAACGCTGAAGACAGAGTTGAGTAATGAGGTAGAAATATACAAGTAGATCAGTCAAGAAATGATAGAATTATTTATCTAGCACTATCTAGTAATGAGAAGGAAAATATTCATCTTAACTTTTTGAAGAAGGGTATAGAATGCTTTATAGCTGCTGGAAAAAAATTTCGAGTGGCCAAAAGATGATATCATTAACTAAAGTTTCAAAATATAAAGCTTGGAAAAATTTGAAATTCAATAGTTTAAAAATCACACAATTTCCATCAAGAGAGAAAATAAGCTCTTCCATAATCAATATAAATAATCTTTATTCCCTACAGTATCTTAATAATCCAAACCTATAAAGATTTTTAAGAATTCTAATGAAGAAGATTGGGTGGCTCAGTCAGTTAAGCGTCTGCCTTTGGCTCAGGTCATGATCCCAGGGTCCTGGGATCGAGCCCTGCATCAGGCTCTCTCCTCAGCTGAGATCCTGCTTCTCCCTCTTCCTCTGCCCCTCCTCCAGCTTGTGCTCTCTCTCTCTCGTTCACTCTCTCTCTCAAATAAATAAATAAATAAAAACTTAAAAAAAGAACTCTAATGAAGAAGAGAGAATTAATCCTAAAGCAGGTAGTGAAAAGAAATAATAAAAATTATAGAAGAAATCGATAAAATTGAAAACAGGAAACAATAGAGATATATAAAGAAACCAAAAGATGTTCTGTTGAAAAAATAAATAAAATCGATCAATCTCTAGGCAGGTTAACCAAGGAAAAAAAAGAGTATAATGGAAGAGGGTCCATCACTGTTCAACCCATGGATGTTAGGATAATAAAGGAATATTACAAACAACTACAACCAAAATTTGATATCCTATATGAAATAGAACAATTCCTTTAAAGACAAACTACCAAATTCACACAAAAAGAAATAGATAACTTCAATATGGTGTATCTATTTAAGAAATTGAATCACTAATTAATATTCTTTCATAAAACAGAGGTCATTTCATTTATAAATTCTACCAAACATTTATGGAAAAAAATATATGAATTTTCTACAGTGTATTCCAGAAAATAGAGGAAATACTTCCTAAACCAAAACCAAATAAAGAATTCCAAGAAAAGAAAACTACAGTCCAATATTCCTCATGAACATAGATGCAGAACCTCAAAAAAAAAAAATACTGTATCCAAAAATATAGAAGAATTATACATCCCAAGTGGGATTTATTCTGGATATGCAAGGCTGGTTCAACATTCAAATCAATTAATGTAATCCACCATATCTAAAGAAGAAAAATTATATGATCATACCAGTTGATTCAGGCAAAAACATGTGATAAAATGTAGTACATATTTATGATAAAAATTGTACACAGACTAGAAATAGATGAGAACTTTCTCAACTTCATAAAGAATATCTGCAAAATCACCTACAGTTAACATCATTCTTTTTTGGGGGGAAAGACTAGGCATTTTCCATCTAAGACAGGGAAAAAGGCACAGAAATCCTCTTTCAGCACTCTTACTCAACATTGTACTGAGCGGTCTAACTAGCATGATAAAACAAGAAAAACAAAAGGTAAACAGATTGGAAAAATGAAAGAAAATTGTCTTTATTAATTGATGACATCATTGTATATGTAGAAAATTCCGAAGATTCTACAGTAAAACTCCTGGAAACAATGACTATCAGGGTCACAGGATAGAAAATCAATATACAAAAGCCAATGGCTTTCCTATTTACCAGCAATACACAAATTGGCTTTGAAATTAAAAGCTATGTATCATTTACAATGGCAGCACAAATTGAAATATTTAGCTATAAATCTAACAAAATATGTGCAGGATCTGTATGCAGAAAAAAACAACAGTAAAAGCTGATATAATAAGTCAAAGGAGATATAAATGGGATATGTTCTATGTTCATATATTGCAAGTATTGTTAAGGCATCAATTTTCCCAAATCAATCAGTGGTATCGGTGCAATTCCAATCTAAATTTCAACCACTTTGTAGATATCAACAAGCTATTCTAAAAAAAGACCTACACTTAGGGGCACCTGGGTGGCTCAGTCGGTTAAGAGGCTGCCGTCGGCTCGAGTCATGATCTCGGGTCCGGGGATTGAGCCCTGCGTCTGTCGGGCTCCCTGCTCTGTGGGGAGTGTGCTTCTCCCTCTCCCTCTGCCTGCTTCTCCCCTTGCTTGTGCTCTCTCTCTCTGTAAAATAAATAAATAAAATCTTAAAAAAAAGAAAAGACCTACACTTAGGAGATTACTGATTAGAAGAAGAAAGCTGGAAGAGTCACACAGAAAGATTTGAAATCTAACTATGAAACTACTGTAATCAAGATACCATTCTAGAGGTGAAAGAATACATGCATGGGGGCGCCTGGGTGGCTCAGTTGGTTAAGCGACTGCCTTCGGCTCAGGTCATGATCCTGGAGTCCCTGGATCGAGTCCCGCATCGGGCTCCCTGCTCAGCAGGGAGTCTGCTTCTCCCTCTGACCCTCCTCCCTCTCATGCTCTCTGTCTCTCATTCTCTCTCTCTCAAATAAATAAATAAATAAATAAATAAATTTAAAAAAAAAAGAATACATGCATGGATGGAACAGAATAGAGAACCCTGAAATAGAGCCACACATACATAGTGACCTGATTTTTGACAAAGGCACAGAGGCAGTGCAATAGATACAGGATAGTCCTTCCAACATATAGTTGTAGAACAATTGGAAATCATATGCAAAAAAAGACGTAGACACAGAGCTTATGCCTTTCACAAAAATGAACTCAAAATGGATCCTAGATCTAAATGTAAAATGCAAAACTATAGAATTTCTATAAAAAAATATGAGAAAGTCTGTATGACCTTGGACTTGGTCATGAATTTTAAAATATGAAAACACAATGCCTAAAAATAAATTGGGCTTTATTAAAATTAAAAACTTCTGCTCTGCAAAAGACAAGAGAATGAAAAGATAAGCCACAGACTGGGAGAAAGTATTTGCAAAACATTTATCTGATAAAGGACTTGTGCCCAAACTACACAAACTATTCTTAAAACTGAACAACAAGAAAACAAAAAACTCAATTAAAAAATGGGCAGATATCTGAACATATGCTTCACTGAGGAAGATAGAAAAATAACTTAGAATAAGAAAAGATTCTCAACATCATTTGCAATTAGGGAGATGCAAACTAAAATGAGATACCACTACCTATTAGCATGGCTAAAATCCTAAAAACTGTAATATCAGTTGCCAAAGAGATTGCAGAAAAGTGGCAGCCCTTATTCATTTTTGGTGGGGATGTAAAATCATACATCATTTTAGAAGAGAGTTTGGAGTTTCTTACAAAGCCGAGCATGCTCTTACCATGTGATCCAGCAGTCAAGTTCCTAGACATTCTAGGTATTCACATTCCTTTCAGTATTTTTCCTTTCTCTTGGGGTGCCTGGGTGGCTCAGTCAGTCGAGTGTCCGACTCTTGATCTTGGCTCAGGTATTGATCTCATGGTTGTGAGTTCTAGCCCTGCACTGGGCTCTGCACTGGGCATGGAGCCTACTTAAAAAAAAAAAAAAAAAATCTTTCTCATTTTTCTTAAACCAATTCCTGTTCTTCCTGCACTTAATACAGTTGTGAGATAAATATTACACAAGTTTCATTATTCCTTCATTCCTTCCGTTTCATTCCATGGAAACCAAATGTAAACTTGCTTCCAGGAGTACCATCAAAATGAAACATACTGCAGAATGCCAGTAGCTCAAGATGAACGTTTGAGAATGATCACAAATGGAAATGTAGGGAAATTGTGTGTGCGAATATATTTTCTTTATATAGAATAAACCCCATTGTATATGACTTCTGTTGCTTACAGGGGCAAAGCTAGAGGCTTGATTTTAAAATTTTGTCTAGTTTAAAATTTTGCATTGAAAATATAATTACATTCAAAGACTCATCCTCATTTATCGCCCATGAATTTATGTCTATTCAGTCAACCAACACATATTTATTTAGAGCATATTATGTGGGATGTGTAAATTTTGGGGCAAAAAGTGTTAAAAACCAGCTCAAGGTCTGCTTTTATCGAGCTTCCAATGACCATATGAATCATTTAACTATGTGATAGCTAATTTTATGTGTCATCTTGGCTAGCCCGTGGTACCTATTTTTTTTGTCCAACACTAATCTAGAGGTCGCTGTGAAAGTATTTTTTAGACGTGACTAACATATAAATAGGTAGACTTTGAGTAAATTAGATTAATCTCCATAACATGGGTAGGTCTCATCCAGTCAGTTGAAGGCTTTAACAGAAAAGACTGAGGAACCCCTCAAAAGAAGGAATTTAACTTCCAGGCTGCCTTGGACTCAAGACTGCGATACTGACTGCTGGCAGAATTTCCAGCCTGTACGGCAAACTTCAGACTTACCAGCCCCCCAAATCATGCGATTCAATTCCTTAAAATAAGTGTAATCCTATTGGTTCTGTTTTCCTGGAGAACTCTGACTAATACAGACTGTAACAACATATTAAGCAATATACTGATAGAAAGGGAAAATTCTGCAGGTTGTTTCCAGAGGTGTGACTGCTTGGTCATATGTAGATAATGGGCATAACTTATATTAGAAAGCCCATTTACTTTGATGGCAGATAAGGAGGACAGAGCACTTTTGTAAGCATAATGTCAAATATTCTAAACATTTTGACTTGGATATTAAAGACATATGATTAAATAATGGAGTAAAAGAGGAATTTCTGCAATACATTTTATTTCATCATTTCTCCAGTATTGTTTTATTATCATATGTATTGTGTTAATTCACTTCTTTGAGTATTTCACACAGGGCACATTTTTGCCATTTGGGAAATTCACTTCTGTTGATTTCATACTTGAAAGAGAACATTACTAGATGGAAAACTTACTGGCACTCAAACAGTTTTCCTCCATGAATCTGTTGCAGATGCTTTGCTACTTCCTGACATGGAATGATAATTAGAAGTCTGATGCCAGCTGAGTTTTTTTGTTTTTTTTTTTTTTCTTTGTAGGCCACTTGATTTTCTTTTTCTAATGCCTAGATATCTAAAGGCATTTGTCTTTGTAATAATGACTTTTGAAAACATTGAGGTATGACAAGATATACTTCTTTTATTATTTTTCTTTATATGTGAGCAACCCTTTTTAGTTGATATAATCAGGAACTTTAGGAAAGTTTTTAGTAATATTACTGATGATAATGATGATTTTAGTTTGGTTCTTTTTTTTTTACCAGATCAAGCACACTCTGATCATTTTCTGGAGAAAATCATCAAAAAATGAGTCTTTCTTCAAGCCAAGATTCAATTACTAAATGTTAGTTACAAGTTACTCTTGATTTGTGTTGAAAAGAAATTTTTATATTTTGATTTTGGGGTTTGTAATTGCTTTGTTATTCTTATGTTTTCATTTCAACTATTTGACTTTTTCTCTTGTTTCCAACTTGCGATTTTCTACAAAGGTGATGCCTTCACATGTCCTTTGTTGTTTTTTGTAGCAAATTATTTTTAAGTTATTTTTAATTTTTTTAAGATAGTTTCTTTTCATTTTTGTAGTAAATTATTTTTAGTTATCTGCCTCTACTTAAGTGTATGGTGACATGCCTTTTTTCTCAATCTGTATTGATTTTTTTTAAAAAAGATTTTATTTATTTGAGAGAGAGAGAGGGAGAGACAGCAAGATAGGGAGCACAGCAGGGGGAGTGGGAGAGAGAGAAGCAGGCTTCCTGCAGAGCAGGGAACCTGATGCAGGGCTGGATCCCTCAGGATCCTGGGATCATGACCCGAGCCGAAGACAGATGCTTAATGACTGAGCCACCCAGGTGCCCGTGTATTGATTTTTAATAACCCTTAAAATGTTAGGTTTTTTTGGTGTTTCTTCATCATTCAGTAAGATGAACCCTCTGCATCAATTTTGCCTATGGGGCACCTGGGTGGCTCAGATGGTTAAGTGTCTGCCTTCAGCTCAGGTCATGACCTCAGGGTCCTGGGATCAAGCCCCATGTTGGGCTCCTTGCTCAGCGGGGAGTCTGCTTCTCCCTCTGCCTCTCCCCCCTGCTCTTGCTCTCTCTCTCTCTCAAATGAATAAATAAAATCTTTTTTTTTAATTTTTAAATTTTTTAATTTTATTATGTTATGTTAATCACCATACATTACATCATTAGTGTTTGATGTAGTGTTCCATGATTCATTGTTTGCGTATAACACCCAGTGCTCCATTCAATATGTGCCCTCTTTACTACCCATCACCAGGCTAACCCATCCCCCCAAATTTTTGCCTATAAACAGGCTTTGATTATTGCCCTTGGCACAACTCTGATTAGTAAGTACTGATCAGATCTCTTTATTAGATCTAGAGAGATGACAGGCAGATATTTAATGCCTTTATGCCAGTTCCAAGTTCCTGTAGCAGTCTTTGATCTAATGTAATTCTGTTGGTTTGAAATATAGACTTGTACTGCTTAACTCTGAACACATAAATAAATCAATAATTAATGTCACTAATTCTCTGCCAAAATTCTCATTATGCTTCCTTTCTGGCTTGTGGCAATTGTAAAAAATATACTACACAGATTGTGATACATCTGCAGTTCTAAATGGACCCATACACATCCTTTTCTACAATTTTTCAGATATTGATCTGACTGCCTGAGCTATATATGTGAGGGGATAAGAGAGATGGCTTTCTGGTGGCCAAAGGCCATTTGGTCCAGGAATCAATTTCAGAGCTATGGGACTACATTAAGACTTTGTGTTTCTGATCCAGGTGGTAGATGGGGGAAAAGTGGAATTGACTACTTTCTAGTTTCTTTCTTTTTTTTAAGATTTTATTTATTTATTTGAGAGAGAGACTGCACACGAGCTGGGGGGGAGAGGGTGAGGGAGAAGCAGACTCCCCGCTGAGCCGGGAGCCCTATGGACTTTGGACTCGGGGCTCAATCCCAGGACCCCCAGATCATGACCTGAGCCCAAGGGAGACACTTAACTGACTGAGCCACCCAGGCGCCCCTACTTCCTAGTTTCTGACAGACCATTTCACATAGTGTTTAATACAGGTAGACTATATACTATAACCTGCTGAACTTTGATGATACATTTCTAACTAGTCTTAGTTCAGGCTGGTGATGGAATTTTCATCTTCTATATAGTCTCTCTATAAAATCTGATGAGAAGTTAAGAAAGAATATGGTGGGGGCTCCTGGCTAGAAACCAAGAGATGTTTTTAAATAGAAGTCAATTTTTCATTTATTACCTTGTTCCCCGGTTATTTGATTTTCTCTTATATAATTATTTTGTCTTATTTTTATCCTCTGTTGTCATTCTTAAGTAATTTATTCAATGTGTTTGAATGGAAAAGCTATTATATGTAAAAGTTCAGAATAATATAATACAGATTCTGAAATAATCTTCCTAACAAGGACCCTATTAAACAAATTTTAACTCATATATTAATAAAAAAATTTGTATAATAAAACAAAGGAGAGACATCTCACATCCAAAGGATATTAAGTTTGCATGTGAGCAAACTCGTTTAAATGAATTCATTAAAGGGGTGGTATTAAGAGCCTGGCTGTATGCAGTTAGCAATTTACTGTACATATAGGAAACCAGGAAATCAATATGAATATGTGTATATACTTGTGAATATTATATATATTTTACATATATAATTTTACCAAATATATATGCATATACATATATAAATTTACCAACTGCCTTGCATTTATGTTGGAGAATATAATTATAAAGGAATACTTAAACTTGATAAGTCGAATGCTTTAGGGATAACAAAACTAACATTTCTGATACATAAACATGATTATAGATCATATGTAATGGTCACATTTATTTTCTTAATAATTATAAGAAAAAATTTTAAAAATTAAATATTTACTTAAAAGAAATTGCAGGGGCGCCTGGGTGGCTCAATCGTTAAGCGTCTGCCTTCGGCTCAGGTCATGATCCCAGGGTCCTGGGATCGAGCCCCACATTGGGCTCCCTGCTCCGCGGGAAGCCTGCTTCTCCTTCTCCCACACCCCTTGCTTGTGTTCCTTCTCTCACTGTGTCTCCCTCTGTCAAAAAACAAATAAAATCTTTAAAAAAAAAAAAAAGAAATTGCAAAGGAGTATAGATCAGCCACCTTTGAGAATTTTGGATGACATTCATTTGACAGTTAATGGTAAAGGCCAGTATACATTATCGTTAGACACGTTTGTCATCACCTTGACATTGTATATGTAATCTGGAAACATTCTATTATATGATACTTTAGATCTTCTTAGGGCTTCTTACCTACACCCCTCAATAACAGTAGCTATCATACTGATCTGAAATTACAAGGTCGTCAGTAAATAACTATTAGTTGATTAATTATACACACACACACACACACACACACATATATATATACACATATATACTAAAATTTGCTTTTGCATGTCTTTTAAATATAAAAAGATAAACTATGGGATAAACTATTCTCATTTACACCCAGCCTTCCTCATCAACTTTTTATTGTATAAATCTTTGTCCATAGAGTCTTCATCTTACAACAGAATGGAGACCTTCAGGTATTTGGCAAGATGCATTGCCAAGTTTTAATAAAATTCTGCTGATGATAGACTTTAGAGTTACCAGTCTTCTGACTTTCCTAACTATAAATCCTTCAGATTTGGCCATTTTTCAAGCCAAAGCTGCTCAAATTATTCATGCCTGTGATGATGCTTTAAAACTGAATCTTTCTGACAAATGCCTTGCAGAGAAAGAAATAAGAAAATAGTTGAAAATAAAAATCCTTACAAAATCAAGGCAGAATTATTACCTATTTGTTTTACTTGTCTGTTTAAAGAGCAGTACACTGCTGTAAGATTTTCACTTAACAAGCTGTGCCCCCTACCCCAAAATACAGCAATATTTGTAACTGAACTACTACACATTGTGAGATACCTAGATTGGCCTAATAGGACAACTTTTCAAACTCTAATCTTCTCTTTTTATTTAGAATAAGCAGTAGTACTCCACTAGGGGAAAAGTCTCCCCAGGGGATGTTTTGTAGTATCTGGAGACATTTTATTTTGCAACAACTTTGTAGGGACTGCTACTGTCATCTAGAGGGTAGAGGCCAGGACTGCTGCTAAATAGCCTGTAATACACAGGACTTCCCTCAGAAGAAGAATCATGTAATCATAATGTCTGTAGTGCTGGGATTGGGTCAGCTAATTAAACTAAATTTTGCTATTTTTAATAGCACAACTACCTCAGTGGCTTCAGCTTTTACTAAACTCTGAGATCATGCCATACCCAGTATCTGAACATCCTCATTACTTGCTTCAAATCTTTTTCAAGATTTGATCAGTACAAAATTCAAGGACTGGCATTCCCTACACTAGGGAAAGCAGTCCCCTTTGGACTGAGGTGTTTAGGTACATAGCATTTCAAATTCTAGGAAATTTGAAATTTCTAAACAGATAATGTCTCGCTAGACACTATTGGTGAACTTAAATTAGCTTCCTGTCGTATCATCTGTTATATATTATAGGTGTTGATGAGATTCGATGCCTGCTATAAAATAAGAAAGCTGAAATATAAAAACGCTTCCTGTCCCCATTCTACAAGCACAGAAGAGGCAGGTGCCTGGTACAGTCAAGACACAGACTCTGGAACTCTAGGTGATAAGAAACAAAGAAAAAGTGTTTGTTTACTTTAACCAGGAAGGTTCTAATAGTGCTCAAGGGGTGGGGAAGGGAAGGGAATTAGGTAAAACATATTTTTATATTTTTGTAAATTAATGGTAGTCATATAAAGTGTTACAAGTTTCAGAAACTAATATAGTGAATATTTAAAATTTAAAATATATATAATATTAATTCTAATGATTCTATTATTGGGGCTCTATCCCATAGAAATAAAAGAACCAATTCATAAAGACATATGTACAAAGATGTTTATTACATCAGTTTAGTACAGTCCAAAAAAATAGGAATACCCATCTGAAGGAAGTAGATTAATAAATTATGGTACGTGGAATATTATGTAGCCATTGGAAAAAGAAAGCATTAGAGTTGTATCAGACCTGGCAGGAAGGAATTATAATAAGACATCACGAGAGAGAAAACTACATTAACAAATAAGCTCAGTGTGTGTGTCCATGTGTCTGTTTGGGTCTGTGCAGGATTGCTTAAATGTTTTGTTTCGCATGTGAGGTAGTTACAGAGCTTTCTGTTTCTTGACCTTCCGTGGTTATCTTGCCTCCCACCTATTTCCCAACACTGGTTCTTGCAACAACTACCCACTGTGGGAGTCTAGGCTGTATACAGTCTGCTTGTTTGTTTGTTTGTTTTAGTTTAAGATAACCAGGGTAGTTTTTAATGCTTAAAACCAGTAACTCTGACAAACACAGGCAATTTTTTTTTATTTGTAATATCAGCCCCAAATTGCCCCTGGTGTGTTTCCTAGGTCCTCAGCCTTGGATCCTCACTCCCTGTCAAGCTCCGTTTTGTGGTGTTTTTTCCCTCTCCCTGAATGAGCTGTGTTGCTCATTAGTAGGTCTGTTGTATCAGCCACAGAAGAGCCATCTCTTCCTTCTGGAAGGTAGAGAAAAACGCTGTGCTGGGGAAAAATAGGTACATAAGCTGATTTTAAAATTGGAATATGTCTTAGCCTAAATAATACCTCATATGTTGTGATGCTCTACAGCCACGGTGAGAAAAATCTGGAGGGAAAAAAACAACATACTCTTTGTCTTCAAATGTGTTTCATCTTTACAATCTGAACACACTGAAGAAATGTTCAAAGTTTAGGAGCATGTCATTTAAAGAGTAGAATTCTTCAAGGTATTCTTATTTTGGTTCAATAGAGGAAACATTTTAAAATGGGTATTTTTTTATTATGCTTAATTAGCCAACATGTAGTACATCATTAGTTTTTTGGGGGCTATTTTTAAAGGAAATTTTTACCTTGCTGGCTACTGTCACGCAATATATCTTTTTCTGACTTGTAATTTATCTTCAGCTTCTTTCATTGCCCCACTAACAGGTAATAAAGATTATCATTTCCTTAGACTCTCATTTAATAATACAAATCATTTTAATTAGCTCAGCCTTAACAGTGCACTCATTTGCCAGAGGTATCTTGAGTTGAACAATTTTCTACTCTGGGCAGCTACATTTTAAGCTGTCATCAAATCTCAGATAGTGTCTTTGTAACTACACTACACTAGGAAATTAAAATACAAGCAGGAATGCTCTTGACACACACAATAAAAAAAATTTAATATTACAGTATCCATTTTTAATTCTTCCCCTTTTCAAGTATAGTTGGTTCACCTATATGCCCAGTTCATTATCTCATCTTGCCTTGTCAAGATAAATCATTATTTTATTGGTTTTAATAATTTTAAAAAATAGACTTAGTATTATAAAGAGCTACAACCAGATTTCTCCACCCTTCATTTAACAATTACCGAAAATTAACTGCTGTAGGTTTTCATGACATGTGCCAGGCATACTGCTGTAATTCATAATTTAAGATAAAGATTTTTTGCTATTTTCTAACAAGATGGTGTTTTTTTTCTTGACCAAAAATGATGATTTCCTAAAAAATTAATTTTGGCAAATATTAAACAACAAGACTTGTGGACAAATGATACAGTCAAGCTTAATTGAGCTTAACATTACTTTGCAATGTGTTTTCAATCAAGAGGAATCCAACAACAAATAACAATTTCCTCAAAAAGGAAATTAAATCAATAAAGCACATGGTTTTACTACTCTTATTTTTAAATATGTAATGGAGGGGTGAAGTCAGCTGAGGAAGTTTCAGATCCCTGAAGTGACATGGTGTCCTTGGATCAGACATTTTAATCTAAAAGAGAGAATTCTTAAATTTTATCTGTGTAATACATGAGTCTATCTTTTTGATGATTAAATGTTTTAAATGGACAAAAGTAATTTCATGGGTGACTAATTCCACAGATGGAAATAATGCCTACCACCTGTTCAAGATAGACGACAACTGATACAGTTGTCCAAACACCTGGGTTTAAGTCTTGTTTTTTGGTTTGCTTGATTTGTGACCTTGGGGGAGAAAATATCTATCGCCTAGGATCAGCCTTCTCCATTAAAATATGAAGATAATGTGATAATAAAATACTCCCTGCCTATTATGATTCCTGATTTGAAGTTTAACATACAAGTCAACTATTATACAAAAAATTAATAATAATTTACAGACATTGTCTGTAGACACGAGTCTTAGGAGAAGCATCACCCTGAAATCTTGTTAATAGACTCTCAGAATTATACAGACTAAAATTTTTGTTTAACTTCAAATATACGTTATATACATAGTAAGAGAAAATACAAGAGAGCAATCTTTTGTCAAATGCACTTCTCAGAAATACCACCGGGGCAACGTGTTGCTGAGTCAAAGCTGGGTTCATGGAATGCTCCAGTAAGGTAGAGTCCTACCTTGACAGAGTTTCAGTATCAGTGGGGGATATTTATAGGGTTTGGGAATCTGTCTTCAATTCAATAAAGGAATTGGATTTAGATTGAGTACGGAACATGATATAATATTTTAGAATTGGTGGATACAATAGCAAGGCGCTCCTTCAGAAGCTTTGGAGAGTAAACAGTTGTTTCATGTTATCTCCTGAAAAGTGAACAATCTTATGTATATTCAAATGGGTTATTCATAAACTCTCTGGAACAAACAGGACTGTTATTTACAACCTTTATCTTGCTGGACAAGAATTTCCTGGAATAACAAAGTCATATTGATGAAGACTGTAGAATCGTATTAATGAAGAGAGCTAAAGATTAAAATGCTATTGATATAGACAGTAAACTGAGTATAGATGGTTACAGTTCTCACTATACAATCAAAATGTTTAAATTAAAAAGTGCTTATTATAGACACACTGTATCTTCCTAATAAATCATACACATATCCAGATCTTTCATAAACCCAATATAAATCCTCTATATTTATCCCTGAAAATTATTTGAGGCCAACCTAATTTATAGAACAATCCACTGGGAAAATGTTAGATTAGTAGAAAGAGAAGTTTTGTAACTTTGGCATTGACTGCATTAGGTAGAGCTAAGCAGAATTGCTATGTTTCTCTCCCTCCCACATCATCTGCATCTTAGAGGATGATGGGACCAAGTTTCAGGGAAATAGCTTTTTTATTTACTTTTGTTTTTATAATTGTGCTCTTCTTAGGGAGAGATATTTCTTTTAAATAGTTCAGATATGAATATTACGATGGTGTTTCTCTGTTGATAATACTAATAGTAAGGAGAAAAACAGACAAAGAGCCAGTAAACTAGAGTTAAGCTGTGGAATCCTTTAAAAAGAATAATCATTTGGGTTTTTTTGTAAATATAAATATCATAACATAAAGATATGACCCATATACTACAAATTAATGTCATTATTTATTATATTACAAATAATCTAATAGGAATTTTAATTAAGTTTCTGAATTAATCTAATAAATTACATCTGAAATATTAAGTCTAATACTTATAGTTCAGGGAAGGGCAGAGAAGAGGATTTAGGGACTCAGTGATTTTTCTTTTTTCTTGTAAGCTCAGTGAGTCTTATTATTACAGCCTCCCTTCCAGGAATCTGATACATGCTAAGAAGCTGAAGTTATAATTTTGAAAGTATAAAAGATTTTCAAGGAAAAGACAATATGCATAAATATCTCACTTTGTCTTGTTACTAGTTTAATTATAAGATGTTTATTGTATAGTTTGCATGATATTTACATCACATCTATAAATACCAATTAATAGCTATTTAGATAGAAAGTATAATATCTTCTACCAAATGAAATGAACTCTAATTTCTTTGAGTAACTTGTGGTTGAAAAAACCTGTCTTAAATTCAAAATAATGATAATGATAATAATGACAACAATGTGTACAGGCATGTATACAGAGTAATTTCAACCCAATCAAATTTCTCGTTTCCAGTAGTTTCATTTTAGCTTCCAATTGCTTTGCAGTTGTATGTTTACTTTTCAAATGATGATGTGTTGGGTTGCCAGGTTTAAATCAGCCAAAGCAAAACATACATGCCCCAATGATTATTTCAGTTTTTCACACTGTATAACTCAATATTTAATTAAAAGAAAATCAGTTTTTAAAGAGTAAATATTTAAGGAAACATTTTACCCCCTAAAACATAATTTCTTGCTGATGAATGTATAGAAATAGTTAAAAAATACGCACACACCATAAATTTTGGCCCAAGTGTAACACTGCCCTGTAGTTAAAATACACAATACATACGTTGATAAATACGGTATGACCTTTTGTTTTAATTGAAATATAGTTGACACACAATATTATATTAGTTTCAGGTATACAACATAGTGATTCAACAACTCTGTATGTTACGCTATGGTCAAAAGTGTAGCTAGCATCTGTCACCAAACAACACTGTTATAATACGGTTGACTATATTCCCTCTGCTGTACCTTTTATTCCCATGACTTATCCATTCCCATGACTGAAAGCCCGTATCTCCCACTCTGCTCTACCCATTTCACCCATCCCTTTTTAATTGTTGTTTTAAAATTGTAAATATAAGCCAAAGCCATGCCTAGGAATCTGAGCAGTGATTTAGACTTTAGGGAGAAGAAGAATGTCTGCCAGTGATAACAGAGACCCAGGGCTCATGCCATTTAATAATCAAGGTAAAGTCAATTGAAGCCCCTACCATTCCCAACAGTATAGTCTGGCAAAAGCACTGATTTCGTTTCTAAGTATAGCGGTTTTGCCCTGAGTCTTTCACCTGTAATTTGTTAAGCATTTTAGCAAGTTAAGTATCTTTCATTAGTATGAGTGTGCTTCTTTGCACACTTATTTGAGGATAACAGTTCTGCAGTCTAGGAGTTGTTGTAAAGAAAAAAGTACAAAGTTCATAGTGATGTATAAAAAGTAATTGAAATTAAATTGTTAATCCCTTGAACTGCTTTTGATACTTACTTTTTTTTTTCTTAAAAACTGCTGTTTTATGTTTACTTAATGTAGAATATGACTTACCCTGGACTCCATGCCCCCTTGAAAGTCCATTTTATATAAAACCTTTCGGATTGGGGTGCCTGGGTGGGTCAGTCGGTTAAGCATCTGCCTTCAGCTCAGGTCATGATCCCAGGATCCTGGGATCGAGCCCCTCATCAGGCTCCCTGCTCAGCGGGGACCTTGCTTCTCCCTCTCCCTCTGCCTACCACTCCTCCTGCTTGTGCTCTCTCTCTCTGTCAAATGAATAAATAAAATCTTCAAAAAATAAAAAATTAAATAAATAAATAAATACCTTTTGGATTTAATATATTTGCATCAGGAAGCATAAATCAGTTGCAGTCTCCTATTGTCTTACCACATATTACTGCTATAATAATAATGATGATCATGATAGCCACAACAATAATAATAGCAAATAGTAACAGTGGTTGACATTTATTGTTCTAGGTTATTAACACACGTGGAATTTTTTTAGTCTTCACCAAAAGATTAGTGTTTGTCTATATTTGATAAATGAGGGAACCAAAACTTAAAGACATTTGAAAAATGTACCCTAGACCACACAGCTGGTAGACGGCTAGGCTAATATTTGAACCAAGATTATCTCACTCCACAATTCATGATGCTGATCATCATTCGAAGAGGTCAGTCCTGCTAACCTAACAGTTAAATAACTCCATCCATGCCTATCCCACTTACTTCAGTTCTGAGCAGGCCAGTGTGACTAGGCTGCCAAATTACTTTGTGGACTGAAAGATCAGATTAGTTTTAACTATTTAGTTTTCCTAGGTAGCTTCAAAGTTTGTACTACTTTCAAGAAATTCTTAAAAGTTCTGTCCTCAGAATGCAATCCTAATATTCACTCAGCTAGGGCAAGGAACAGCTAAAGGAGATAAAGATTCCAAATAAATAAGAAAAATATATGTTTTGTTTTGTTTTTTCAAGCCAGTACCAGTCTAAAGGTACTGCTGGGAAATGTGTCCAATTAATGGGATAAAGTAATTGTCTCTGCAGCAGTGATATCACTGGAATAATATTGAATATGTTATACATGTACTGTCAGAAGATCATTTTTTCCTCTTCTAATTGATGGTATCTGTTCTCTCTTGGTTTACTACTCAGCATTCTGATCACTGCTTTGGTAAAACCTCTCAAAAGCTATGACTGACAATTCTGGTTGTAGCATACAAGATTGCCAGTATTGATAGGGTCAAGTTTTTAATTTCAACAATTACGGCCTTTTCCAGCCAACCTCACCTAAATAACAAGTACCCTCCCCCACTTTAAGGATATTATTGCCAGGGTCTGATTTTAGGTTGGGCACTAGCTGTATTAATCATCGTTGGCAGGGCCAGGCACTGTGCCCCTCACAGGGTTGGGGGGAAAGGGAGGGAAGAATAGCCATTTATTCTGAGTCACATTCAGTTCCCAAAGTCATCATATAGTCACAGAGAAAAAATGTTTCTGAAAAATGTGCATGATGTATTTAAAAACTGCATCATTAAAGATGACATTACCTATCCTGAACTATACTTTATTTCATATATGAAATTCTTGTAATTATTTCATAGATTGAGCATTATACTTTAAATTTTTATGTTAATATTTTAATTTGTTAAATTATTCAACATAAATAGATACTGTAGATTTATAAAACTTTTGATTTTCCTTTATTTATATTGTTATTTTAGGGCAAAAAGGAAAGAGGAGGAGGAGGAGGGGAAGGGGCAGGGGAGGTTGGAAGAAGAAGGAAAGGAGAAGGAAGAGAGAGAGCAGCAGGGAAGGCAGCCTAGGATTCTCTCAGGCTCTGTAGTGTCCTGCCTGGAAATGTTCTGCCATCTGTGTCACTTTTGAGCAATTAAATAAGCAAATAAAAATTTAAAAAAGAAAAATGAAGGAATGAAGTAAGGAAGGGAGGTAGAAATAAGGATGTTCATAATGCACTTTTGTATCTTTGGGTGAAAGAAAGTACATTTGAGGCAAGCACATCTAGAGACAAATTATTATTCCAATTAGCCTGCATTTAATATCGTTATCTTCAACGCCAAAGAAAGTCTTTGTAATGCTCTACATAATGCAGTTAATTTTTAAAATTCCAAAACTTGCTTGCCTTACTATGCAGCTTTTAAAGAATATAACATATTTAAACTTTTTTTTAACACTTCAAAATATTAAGCATTTGGCAGAGCCAATCCCAAGAAAAGTGTTGAATTAGATGGAAATTTAAAAAAAAAATGAAAAAAAATTCAGTGAAAAAGCAAACAAGTCCAAGATATAATATAAAAAAAGAGGGGCACCTGGGTGGCTCAATTGGTTGAGCATCTGTCCAACTGTTGGGTTTCGGCTCAGGTCGTGATCTCATAGGTCATGACTGAACTCTGCTTAGGACTACATGCTCAGCAGGGAGTCCGCTTGAAGATTCTCTCCCTCTGCCCCTCCCCCCACTCGTGCGTGCACTCTCTAGAATAAATAAATAAACCTTTAAAATATAATATAAAAAAAGACATTTTCTAGTAGTAGCACTGAATGTCTTACCTATGTCTGTAACCAAAGATATTCAAGATTTGTATGTACAGAAATTATAGAACTTAAATAAGAACTTAAAGAAGTTAACAAGTATAGAACTTAAGTAAGAACTTAAATAAGTAACATTAACAACTGAAAAGATATACAGTGTTTAGAAATGATAAGTCAAGTTTATAAAGTTATTTAATGTCAAATTGATAAAGAGATTCAATATAATTTCAGTAATATCCCCAGTAGATTTTGGAACTTGATTACATAATTGTAATTTTTTTTTTAAAAAGCCCAACTTATTTACAGAAATCTGAAGAAGAAAAGCAAGACTTTATCTACCAGATATATCATGAATTTGTGTTTATTAAGACATATTAAGTGTGATGTTAGTATATCTATCACCAAGTTGATAAGTGCATTAGAATAAGTGCCTTAAAATAGGGCTGTACAGGGTTCAGATTTTGGTATATGGACAAAAGGGGTATGTACAATTAGTGAGGGGAAGGCTTTTTTCAATAAACTAGTTACAAAAATATTTATATTTAAATAACATGACAATTGATCCCCTCCTCAGAAAAAATAAGGTCTTTATTGTTAAAATTAAACTTGAATATTCTTATTAGAGAATGTAGGTTAATATATTTTACAACCTGGAATATACAATGATTTCTTAAACATGACCCAAAAATACTGGTCGTAAAGGAAATGACAGAAGTTAACCACTCATTCACCTAAGGGTCCCTTCAAGGAAAGTGAAACTATAAAAAACATCAGAAAATATGTTTTGGATACCCATAATTAGCAAAGGATTGGCTATCAAGAAGCTATTCACAAGCTACAAATCATTAAGAAAAATTCATGTAACTAATAGAAAATGGGTGAGAAACATAAATAAACATTTAACAGAAGAGGAAGCAAATACACTTATAAAGATAAGGCAAGATATTAAATACCATCCATAACTAAGAAATCAAGATGATAAAGAGATATAATTTGACATACATTACATGGGAAAAATTAAATGATGTGTCCATATTGTATAAGTTATACATTTTTTAGGAAGTGTGTAAATTTGTGTACTTCTTTGGAAAGTACATGGTATTTTCTCTGTGGCTGACTTTTTTACATACCTTAAGACCCAGCAATTTTCCTTCTTGGTGTATTCCCTTAAAGAATCTCTTATAATGTACAGCAGCCAACAGGTACAAGAATATTCATGTTATTACTGTTCACAATAGCAAAAACCACAAATCAAACCGTATTAATTACCGGTTGTGTCACAAATTACCCACAAATATAGTGACTTAAAACAAACCACATTTATTACCTGACAGTTTGAGTCAGAATTCTTGTGTCAGGGTCACTCAAAAGGCTGAAATCAAGGTGATGGGCAGAGCTATAGTCATTTAAACGCTAAACTAGGGGACAATCTGTTTTCAGTCTCACTTTCATGACCTTTGGCAGTTCTCAGGTCCTCCCTCATTGTTGGCTGAAAATATTAGCTTCTTACCGTGTGAATCTTTCATTGGGCTACTCCTGATATGACAGGTTGCCTTCCCCAGGATGAAGGCTCTGAAAAACAGGGCAAGAGAAAAGTCATAATCTTTTTATAACCTATATTTGGAGCTGACAGACTACCACCTTTGCCATATTTTATTTATTAAAAGCAAGTCATTACTCATGTTTAGATACCACAGTACAGGTATCATTGGAACAAACTTAAAGGCTGTCTACCACACAATTCAAATGCCTATCAAAGGGAGAATAAGTAAATTAACTATAGTATATTCAAACAGTGGATTATTGGGGCGCCTGGGTGGCTCAGTTGGTTAAGCGACTGCCTTCGGCTCAGGTCATGATCCTGGAGTCCCAGGATCGAGTCCCGCATCGGGCTCCCTGCTCGGCAGGGAGTCTGCTTCTCCCTCTGACCCTCCTCCCTCTCATGCTCTCTGTCTCTCATTCTCTCTCTCTCTTAAATAAATAAATAAAATCTTAAAAAAAAAAAAAAGAAAGAAAGAAAGAAAGAAAGTCAAACAGTGGATTATTATGCAACATTCAAAATGAATGAACTACAAAGGCCCACATAATATTCCTAAATCTTAGCAATACAGTATTAACTGAAATAAAGTAAAAAAAAAAAACAAAACAAAACCCATAAAGCATAATATCCATTACAAATTTTATAGCACTTTACATTAAAATATATTATGTTTTTAAAGGAATATACATGTATATTCACGTATATATGTATGATATAAATAATATATAATATATATTAATATATGAGATAAATAATATATTTATAATATATAAACATTTAAAACATATTTAGTTATATATTTATACAATTTAACTTATATTTTAAAATACTATAAATATATTATTTACACATTATATATGTAAAACTTTATAACAATGATAGCAAAGTATTCCAGGCAATGGTTAATTTAGAATGTGGGACAGCGAGATGGTTTAATACAGGGGACCATGTGATTAGATGTAGATTCTTATCAAGATCTCAGCTTTTTTGCTTATGGATTTGTAAATGCTAATACTTTGTTAAGAATTTAAGCCTAGGGGCACCTGGGTGGCTCAGGCGGTTAAGCGCCTGCCTTCAGCTTAGGTCATAATTCTAGGGTCCTGGGTTCGAGCCCCGCATCGGGCTCCCTGCTCAGGGGAGAGCCTGCTTCTCCCTCTCCCTCCGCTTGCTGCTCCCCCCTGCTTGTGCTCTCTCTCTGGCTCTCAAATAAATAAATTAATTAATTAAATTAAAATAAATTTTAAAAAAAGCCTACTCAATTTAAAACTCTGGGTGCACAGTGACCACCCCTGAGAATATGTTGTTTGTTATCATTCATAGCCATTCTGAAGAGCCTGTTTGGTTCTAAATTCCTTAGTTAATTTAAAAAGAAAAAAATGAATTTAAGCCTAGACCAATGAAGAGAGTACATAATAACCTAATGATTATGTATGCCAATTTGAAATGTCATGGTCCAGTTAAACAAACCAGCAACTCTTCTAGTAACTATGAAAAGTGGTGATTAAATATGATCTAATGTACAAGGTAGGAAAAGAAATGTCAAAGAAGGTGACAAATGTAAATGTTTTATTTTTGGTCATCACCATTGAGGGAAATATAATGAGTTCCTGATTTCTCTGTAAATAAAAAGGTGTCAGAGTAGACAAGACAGGTCCAATGCATACTAGTTATTAGCAACTTCCATCTCTAGAAAAGGAAAGACTTGGGGCGCCTGGGTGGCTCAGTCGTTAAGCGTCTGCCTTCAGCTCAGGTCATGGTCCCAGGGCCCTGGGATCGAGTCCCACATCGGGCTCCCTCCTCAGCAGGAAGCCTGCTTCTCCCTTTCCCACTCCCCCCTGCTTGTGTTCCCTCTCTCACTGTGTCTCTCTCTGTCAAATAAATAAATTTAAAAAAAAAAAAAATCTTAAAAAAAAAAAGGAAAGGAAAGACTCAAGAGCAAGTAATCAGGTTGCTTTGGGGATTAATATAGTTACAGGGTTTGGGTCTTACCTCAAAGTTCAAGGGACTTGCATTAAGCCAGCATGAAGACAAAATCTAATCTAGCATATGAGACATAATAACTAGAAGAAATTGCTGTAGTAAGGCAACAAAATTAGATAGGATTATTGCCTTTCTGAGCTACCTGTCTTTTAAAGGAAGAACTATGGCCAGGGACCAGAACAATGAGGAGAAAATTCTGTCCCTTTAGAAACAAGGTTGGCAAGACACGTGCAGTCTCCTTCTGGGAACTCCTGATTCACCATCTGTTGCCAAGAACTACTTTGAACCCCCTTGGCTGTTGTGCATTGTTGTTACCCAGCCTTGGCCAGGAAAACTTGTGGAATTGAGCCAACAGTAGCAATTCTAGTAGACTGTCCCCATACTCTTTTATGTGTTATTCAAACTCAGAAGAGTGCAGGTTTCTATATGAGTTTTAACTCCTTTGCAAGGCACTGTCTGTGGCCTGCAGTCAGGGAAAATGACATATAAAATGTGAAAGTTACCAGTCCATTTCCTTCCTTCAGATACCTACTGCAAGGGGCTAGTATTTTTGTTCTGGTGGTGGTGGTGGTGGTTTGATTTGACTTGTTTTGTTTTGTTTTTAATACAGTTTATTTAAACAAGACAAAACAAAAGCAGTTTACCCATTTCTCCCCACTGCACCCTCCTACCTCTGGCAACCACCAGTCTGTTCTCTATATCTGTGAGTTTATTTATTTTATTTATTTATTTATTTATTTATTTTTTAGATTCCACATATAAGAGAAATCACATGACATTGTCTTTCTCAGTGTCTTATTTCACTTAGCATATGTACTTGAGGTCCATCCGTGTTGTTGCAAATGGCAAGATTTCATTATTTTTTACGACTAAATAATATTCCATTGTATATGTATACCAAATTTCTTTATTCATTCATCCATTGATAGACACTTAGGTTGTTTCCATATCTTGGCTATTGTAGATAATGCTGCAGTAAACATGGGGGTGCATGTACCTTTTCAAGTAATATGATTGTTTTGTTCAGATGTATACCCAGAAGTGGAAATGCTAGATCATATGGTAAGTCTATTTTTAATTTTTTGAGGTAACTCCAAATATAAGTGGTAAGCTCCTAGTCATAGATCTTGATGATGATTTTTTTTAATCTGACATCAAAAGCAAAAACAAATGAGTGGGACTATGTCAAATTAAAAAGCTTCTGCACAGGGCGCCTGGGTGGCTCAGTTGGTTAAGCGACTGCCTTCGGCTCAGGTCATGATCCTTGAGTCCCAGGATCGAGTCCCACATCGGGCTCCCTGCTCAGCAGGGAGTCTGCTTCTCCCTCTGACCCTCCTCCCTCTCATGTTCTCTGTCTCTCATTCTCTCTCTCGCAAATAAATAAAATCTTAAAAAAAAAAAAAGCTTCTGCACAGTAAAGGCAGCTATCAACAAAATGAAAAGGCAACCAACTGAATATAGGACAGTACTTGTAAATCATATGTCTAATAAAGGGCTAATATGCATAATATACAAAGAACTCACACAACATAGTAGAAAAAAAGGAAATGATCATACCTTAAATGAGAAGATGTGAATAGACATTTTTCCAAAAAAGACATATAGGGGGCCAACAAGTAAATGAAAAGATTCTCATTATTAACCATCAGGGAAATGCAAATCAAAACTACAATGAGTATGTTAATTATACTGGAATTTAAAAATTAATAAAAAATAAATATATAAAAATCTATTTTTACAAAATTTTAAAAATCCACAATGAGGGCTGTTATCAAAAAGACTAGTAACAACAAGCGTTGGCAAGGATATGGAAGAAAGGGAACCCTTATGCACTGTTGGGATTGTAAACTGGTACAGTCACTATGGAAATGGGATGGAGGTTCCTCAAAAAATTAAAAATAGAACTACCATATGATCCAACAATTCCACTTCTGGGTATTTATCTGGAAAAGGCCAGTGTTGATACTAGGATACAATTGAACACTTTCCACTGAAATAAGGATATGTTACAATGCTTATGTTTTCTTTTAACCTAAAACCTAATAAAAAAAAAAACTCATACCTCATGTATATATAAAATATAAAATACATTATCATATTATATTAACATATATTACTATATTAATATTGAATATTGATATTATATATTATAACTACATTATCATATATCAATTATTGACTCAACATAAGTTTAGATATTTTGCTATTTGTAAAAGTGAGTTGGTAAGAACTTCTCTAATACTATCTGATACTAACCTTTAGATATTTTTAACATAGGTAGCAAAGACACTAGTAAAAAGGGATGAAAATAAGCAAATGTAATAACTTATTATAGGTGCTCTCATAGATATGTGTTCAGGGTTCATGGAAGCAACAAAGACAAGTATGTTCAATTCTATCTGGAGGGCTAGTGAAGGACTTCATCAGTGATATGAGTGGGTGCACACTGCATTTATCAAGAAAACTATACTCAACTGAGTCTCATAACAATTAGATATATGACTTTGATTCCAAATAAGCAGGAAATTTACCAACTTACTTCACCCTCCCCGTCAAGAGTTCTACAAGGTAGACTTTATTGTTAACTATATGCTTAATCCACATAGTAAACCAAACTCTAAAATACTATTAATGTTGCACATAGGATTCTATAGTAAGAGGAAGTGGAATGTCCTCCTTTAATTTTCAAGATGATTTGATATTTTGACTTTAGGGTTTACCATAAATACTTGGTAGTATTTAGATAATCAGGACATGTTTGAGAAGAAAACCAGTAATATTTATAGAAAGTATTCAGAGTTATTAGCTAAGATTCAGATAAATACACTTTTATAAGATAAACTCCAGATATTTCTTGTGCTTTAAAGGAATATGATCAAGAAATAATTACTTAAGTCAAAATGAGGTTAGACTTGAGGTCAGTTCAGATTGGTGAGGCAAGATAATTTTGAGGCCAGACCTGGTTTACCTATTAATCTGATAGGAAAAATTCCTGGGTGATATTATTCAACCGAAGAAGGGAAAGTAGATGGGAGTTTTAAAAAAAATCATTCTTGATTTTGGTAGACCTAAGATTTTTCAATTTAATAGCTCTTATACTCTGAGAGATCCTAAACCAAAGTCTAGAGGAATATGTTAGAGAGTATCTTATTCAAAATAATATCTTATTCACCTACCTCCCTTCTGCTAACCATCAGTTTGTTCTCTGTAGTTAAGAGTCTGTTTCTTGGTTTGTTTCTCTTACTTGTTTTTCCTTGGCTCATTTGTTTTGTTTCTTAAATTCCACATATGAGGGAGATCATATGACATTTGTCTTTGATTTATTTTGCTTATGATTATATTCTAGCTCTATCCATGTTGTTGCAAATGGCAAGATTTCATTATTTTTGTGATATGTGTTACACATATTTCATATATATATTTCATTTCATATATTTCATATATATTTCAAATATTTCATTATATTTATTATATATATAACACTTTTATATATATAAGTTATATATATGTGTGTGTGTGTATATATATATATATATCACTTTCTCTTTATCCATAAATAGATAGACACTTGGGCTGCTTCCACAGTTTGGTTATTTTAAGTAATGCTGCAATAGACATAGGGGTGCAAGGGTGTACCTAGGTGGCTCAGTTGGTTGAGTGTCTGGCTCTTGATTTCAGCTCAGGTCATGATCTCAGGGTTGTGGGATTGAGCCCCACATTGGGCTCTGTCCTCAGCACGGAGTCGACTTGTCTCTCTCCCTCTGCTCCTTCCTCTGCGCGCTCTGTCTCTCTCTCAAATTAAAAAAAAAAAAAAAAATCTTAAAAAAATAAACATATGGGTGCATATGTCCCTTTGAATTAGTATTTTTGTATTCTTTGGGTAAGTACCCAGTAGTGTGATTCCTGGATCATAGGGTAGTTCTATTTTTAATTTTTTGAGGAACCTCCATGCTGTTTTCCAGAGTGGCTGCACTAGTTTGCATTCCCACCAACAGTGCACGAGGGTTCCCCTTTCTCCATGTCCCCGCCAACACCTGTTGTTTCTTGTGTTGTTGATTTTAGCCATTCTGACAGGTGTGAGGTGGTGTATCTCACTGTGGTTTTGTTTTGCATTTCCTGATGATCAGTGATGTTGAGCATCTTTTTGTGTGTTGGCCATCTGTATGTCTTCTTTGGAGAAATGTCTGTTCATATTTTCTACCTATTTTTTTATTGAATTGGTTTTTGGGTGTTGAGTCATATCAGTTCTTTAAATATTTTGGATACTAACCCTTTATGAGATATGTCATTTGCAAGTATCTTCTCCCGTTCTGTAGGTTGCCTTTTAGTTTTGTTGATTGTTTCCTTTGCTGTGCAAAACCTTTTTATTTTGATGTAATTCCAATAGTTTATTTTTGCTTTTATTTCCCTTGCCTTAGGAGGCATATCTAGAAAAATGTTACGACAGCCAATGTCAAAGAGATACTGCCTGTGCTTTCTTCAAAGATTTTTATGGTTTCAGGTCTCACACTTAGGTCTTTAATCTATTTTGAGTTTATTTTTGTGTAATGGTGAAAGAAAGTGGTCTAGTTTCATTCTTTTGCCTGTAGCTTTCCAGTTTTCCCAGCACCTTTTGTTGAAAAGACTGTCTTTTTCCCATTGGATAGTCATTCCTCCTTTGTGGGTTTATTTCTGAGTTTTCTGTTCTATTCCATTGATCTATGTTTCTACTTTTATGCTAGTACCATACTGTTTTAATTACAACTGCTTTGTAATATAACTTGAAATCTGGAATTGTGATACATCCGTTTTTTTTTTTCCCTTTTGTTTTCAAGATTGCTTTGGTTATTTGAGGTCTTTTGTAGTTCCATGCAAATTTTAGTGTTTTCTTTGTTCTAGTTCTGTGAAAAAATGCTGTTGGTATTTTGATAGGGATTGCATTAAATTTATAGAATGTTTTGGGTAATATAGACATTTTAACATTATTCTCCCAACCCATGTGCATGGAATGTCTTTCCATTTCTTTACATCGTGTTGAATTTCTGTCATCAGTGTTTTATAGTTTTTAGAGTACAGGTCTTTCATCTCTTTAGTTGGGTTTATTCCTAAGTATTTTATTTTATTTGGTGCATTTGTAAATAGGATTGTTTTCTTAAGTTCACTTTCTGCTGCTTCATTAATAGCATATAGGAATGCAACAAATTTTTGTACATTGATTTTGTATTCTGTCACTTTACTGAATTTATTTATCAGTTTTTTTGGCACAGTCTTTAGGGCTTCCTATATATAGTATCATGTCATCTGAATATAGTGAGAATTTTACTTATTTCTTACTAGTTTGGATGGCTTTCATTTTTTAATGTTGTCTAATTGCTGTGGTTAGGACTTCCACCAGTATGTTGAATAAAAGTGATGAGAGTGAACATCCTTGTTTTGTTCCTGACCTTAGCAGAAAAGCTCTCAGTTTTTCACCATTGATATGATGTTTACTTTGGGTTTTTCATATAAGGCCTTTACTATGTTGAAATATGTTCCCTCTAGACCTACTTTGCGGAGGGTTTTTATCAGGAATGGATGCTGTACTTTGTCAAATGCTTTTTCTGCATCTATTGAAATGATCATATGTGTGTTTTTTTGCAAACATACATATGAGACAGAGAAAGAGAGAGTGTGAGCAGAGGGAGGAGCAGAGGGAGAGGGAAAGAGAGAATCCTCAAGCAGATACCCTGCAGAGCAGAGTCTGAGATCATGACCTGAGCCAAAATCAAGAGTCCGCTGCTCAACTGACTGAGCCACCTAAGTGCCCTGATCATATGTTGTTTTTTTTTTTTTACCTTTCCTCTTATTGATGTGGTGTGTCATGTTGATTATTTTGTGACTATTGAACCACCTTTGCATCCTGGGAATAAATCCCACTTGATTGTGGTGTGTGATTTTTTAAAATATATTTTTGGATTCAGTTTGCTAATATTTTGCTGAGGATGTTTTTTAAAGATTTTATTCATATATTTATGAGAGAAAGAGAACATGAGTGAGTGAGTGAGTGGGGTAGGGGAGAGGAAGAGGGAAGGGACAAGCAGACTCTGTACTGAGCAGAGAGCCCAGTGCAGGGCTCCATCCCACAACCCCAGGATCATGACCTGAGCCGAAATCAAGAGTCAGAGGCTCAACTGACAGCCACCCAGGCACCCCTGTTGAGGAATTTTTCTTAAAGTTTTTATTTATTTATTTTATTTATTTTTGAAAGAGAGCTCATGCATGAGTTGGGGGAGGAAAAGGAGAGAGACAAGCAGACTCCATGCTAAGTATGGAGCCCATCCTGAGGCTCAGTCCCACGGCTCATGACCTGAGCCGAAACTAAGAGTCCGATGCTTAAGTGACTGAGCCACCCAGGCATCCATTGTTGAGGAGTTTTGCATCTATATTCATGAGAGATACTGGCTTGTAGTTCTCTTTTTTAGTGTTATTTTTATCTGGTTTTGATATCAGGGTGATACTGGCCTCATAGAATTAATTTGGAAGTTTTCCTTCCCCTTATATTTTTTTTGGAATAGTTTGAGAAGAATGGGTAGTAACTCTTCTTTAAATATTTGGTAGAATTTACCTGTGATGCCATCTAGTCTTAGATGTCTGTTTCTTTTTTCTTTTTTCTTTTTTATGTTATGGTAATCACCATACACCATTCGTTTTTGATGTAGTGTTCCATGATTCATTGTTTGCGTATAACACCCAGTGCTCCAATTCAATACATGCCCTCTTTAATAACCATCACCAGGCTAACCCCCTACCCTCTAGAACCCTCAGTTTGTTTCTCAGAGTTCATAGTCTCTCATGGTTCGTCTCCCCCTCCGATTTCCACCCCTTCATTTTTCCCTTCCTACTATCTTCTTTTTTTTTTTTAACATATAATATATTATTTGTTTCAGAGGTACAGGTCTGTGATTCATCAGTCTTACACAATTCACAGCGCTCACCATAGCACATACCCTCCCCAATGTCTCTCACCCAGTCACCCTATCCTTCCCACCCCCACCACTCTAGCAACCCTAAGTTTCTTTCCTGAGATTAAGAATTCCTCATATCAGTGAGATCTTATGATACATGTCTTTCTCTGATTGACTTATTTCGCTTAGCATAATACCCTCTAGTTCCATCCATAGACGTCTGTTTCTTGATTAATGATTCAGTTTCATTGCTGGTAACCAGTCTGTTTAAATTTTCTATTTCTTCCTGCTTTAGTTTTGGTAGGTTATATGTTTCTAGGAATGTATCAAATTCTTCTAAGTTGTCCAGTTGGTTAGCATATTGATTTTCATAATATTCTGTTATAATTGTTTGCATTTCTGTGGTGTTGGTTTTTATTTCTCCTCCTTCATTAGTAATTTTATCTATTTGGGTCCTTTTTCTCTTTCTCTCTCTCTCTGTTTTTTTCTATGAGTCTGGCTAGAAGTTTATCAATTTTGTTGATGTATTTTCAAACTACCTCCTGCTTTCATTGATCTGTTCTACTGTTGGTTTTTGTTGTTTTGTTTTGTTTTGTTTTAGTTTTTGTATTTTTCTAGCTCTTTCAGGTGTAAGTTTAGAATGTTTATTTTTCTTGTTTCCACAGGTACGCCTGTATTGCTACAAACTTCCCTCCTAGAACCACTTTTGCTGTATCCCAAAGATTTTGTAACTTTGTATTTTCATTTTCATGTAATTTTTGTTTTCTTCTTTGATTTCTTGGTTAATCCATTCACTGTTTAATAGCATGTTATTTTTTAAAGATTTTATTCATTTATTTGAGAGAGAAAGTAAGAGAGAATGGGAGCAGGGGGAAGAACAGAGGGAGAGGGACAAGCAGACTCCATGCTCAGCACAGAGCCTGACGTGGTGCTCCATCCCACGACCCTGAGATCATGACATGAACCGAAATCAAGAGTCAGACACTTAACCAACTGAGCCATCCAGGGGCCCCTAATAGCACATTAGTTAACCTCCATGTATTGTGCTCTTTCCAGATATTTTCTTGTGGTTGATTTCTAGTTTCATAGTGTTTTGCTCAGAAAAGATACATGATATGACTTCATTTTTTTAAAATTTGTTGACACTTGTTGTGGCCTAATATGTGATCTCTTCTGGACAGTGTTCTATGTGCTCTTGCAAAGAATGTGTATTCTGCAGTTTTAAGATGGAATGTTCTGAATATGTGTGTTAAATCCATCTGGTCCAGTGTGTAATTCAAAGCCACTGTTTCCTTGTTGATTTTCTGTTTGGATGATCTGTCCGTCAATGTAAGTAGGTTGTTAAAGTCCCCTGCTATTATTGTATATTACTATTGATTATTTTATATTTGCTATTAACTGTTTTATGTATTTGGGTATTCCCATGTTGGGTACATAAATATTTATAATTGTCATACCCTCTTGTTAGTTTGTCCCCTTTATTATTATATACATATAAGGACATATACAGTGTCCTTCTTAGTCTCTTATTACAGTCTTTGTTTTAAAGTCTGTTTTGTCTGATGTAAGTATTGCTACTCCAGCTTTCTTTTGACATTCATATTTGCATAATAAATATTTCTCCATCCCTTCACTTTTAATCCACATGTGTCTTCGGTCTGAAATGAGTGTCTTGTAGGCAGCCTATAACAGGTCTTGTTTTTTTTTTTTTTATCCATTGTTACCCTATGTCTTTTGATTGGAACATGTAATCCCTTTACATTCAAAGTAATTATTGATAGATACATATTTGTTGCCATTTTGTTACTTGTTTTATTTGTTTAATAAGCAAGGGAACTCATATGCTAGGCTTAGATGGGCAGCTGCAAATGAGTAGATCTCCACACTGCTCCACCAGAATCTTAAACGTTTATATACAGGCCTTAACTGGGTTCAGTCACATAAACTGTCCAGGTGATCTCAGCATCATATTACTATCTCAAGACTGTGTTCCTGGGCAGCTTCTGGGAGGAGGGAAGGTGAGTGGGATGCACATGCTAAGGTTAGGGGAACAGGAGAGGAGCTGCCAGTTGCCTGTGTCCAGCTCACAGGTCGGTTGCTGGTCACATCCTCTTGATGACCTCCCCCAACACTCCACCCCTCCGGACTGGCTCTTACAATCTCACATGTTCCTCTCTTCCACAACATGGCCTGAGTAGTCAACAAGGGGTTTTACCGCATGGAGGTGGCTCCTTTGATGGCTCTTTCACTGGATTGGAGGTGGATGCCTCAGCAACAATATAGGTGCATGCAAGAGAAAACACAGAGTAAGACAATGATTTCCAAATCAGTGACAACTTTTTCCACCAACAACCCCCTGATTTGAACCACTGATTTATGAAGTCCCATACACAGGGGAATGGATCATTCAGGTGTTCACTTCTGTCCTCATGTGATTTAATAAAGATGATCCATTAGCAGACTCATCAGGTATAAACACACAACATTCTGTTTGGATAATGGCAAGGTGCCTTCCTGTGAGGCAGTAATAAAGTCCAGGGCCATCCTATTTTGGAGGATAACTTTTCTCATTAGGGATATTTCAGTGTTCAATAAAAACAAGCTTTGTTGGCTATCATTTAAGGCTTGCTGGGTGAATTTAGTAAGGGCTTCTATGTATGCTATAATGTCCTCCGGGCTAATGGAGGGAACAAAGACAGCAGCCAACTGATCATAGCAGTGAAAAACAGAACATGCTCATCTGGTCTTCAGGAGAAAGGAAAGAGAGAGAGAGACTCAGATTAAAAAAAAAAAAAAATGTGTTGCTCATACCTTGAGTTGTTGGAGCCTGTTGATCATTGGTGCTTTATGAAAAACAATATTGGTATTATTTCCTGTACCAACTTTATGTTTTGTGGAGTTTGGACTGCAAGGGGAGGGCTTTTGAATGTACACAGAAATTCTGGCAGGAGTGTAACATCAAACTTGAAATTATACTCTGTACTCTCTCAGATGGCGAATAGGATGTGATGTGGTATAAAGAATACAAGCCAACTTCAGACATGCCTGAACTCTGATGCTTACCAGCCATGAGACAGTGAACCTATGAAGGTATTATTTCCTCTTCCATAAAACTGGGAAGACTGAGATAGCTGATGAGTGCATTTCTCTTAACCTTGAGTATTCTCCAATCTAACATGATATGTAGTGTTTTTCTTTTTTTTTTTTTTCAAGGTAGATGCAAGTCTCTTAAGGTTGGCCCTTGCTTTTCTTGCACACCAAGTTATTATCCTTTACTTAGTGTTTACAGAATGAAAGAGTGAGTGATGTTATGCAAAACAGTGTTGTCTTTATCACAATGCAAAATAGCCAGTGTTTCTATTAGCAAGCAGTTTACTCATGTGACATAATTGTTTCTAACTGTAGAGAACACATGGCTTGGGGATCATGAATCTTTAATGGATTTTGAAGTTTAAAGGCACTGGAATAAAAATAGACCCTGGGACTGTTGAGTAATGTTGATTATGCATTAAATTTTGTCATGCATCAGAAGGATAATATGTTTCTATGAATTCCATTTCTATTTCTCATTATCTGCATCCTACATCATTAACTTTTAATGAATCTGGGCTTTTGTTTGCTGTCCCACCATTGGAAATGTTCATTTTTCTTCTCCAGTGCCTAGTACTTTTGAAGAAACAAAGGGTATTTTCTTTTCGTATGCAATTCATAGTTACAGCTGGGTCTTATTCTCTTGAGTTTGTTATAGCTGAAAACAGAAGGAGATAGAGTCTTTGGCAAAAAGTCTCCAAGAATTTGTCATCAGACCATCACATCCTCACTCCAAGAGCAAGAATTTTGTTTTCTATGGAAACTAGGGAGATTATGTCTTGACATAAATTTCCTGATATCCCAAAGAAACACTAGAACAATGCATTTCAAAATGTTGTAAGCTGAAGGAATTATTCTCAGATATCATGAAGTCAGGCAATATGACATTCTGTAGGGGAATATATTTAGGGCAGGGTTCTATTTCATTGATTCTTACCTTATGCCATAGAGTGGCTTCTTTATGATTGCTGTGCATGAAAGTATATCTGACTTGTGGACAGTGAGCAGCTTGGTTCCAATTGAAGATCACCATGGCATGGGGCCTGCCCTACTGAAATGAGCAAAAGTAAGCGGAAAAAGAATATCTATTTCTTCTATTTAAAGAGAGGTTGCATACAAAGGGCCTGGGACTTGATTCCACATATGAAGAATGCAATTATCATGTCCATAGAGTGACCTCTTGTAACTCAGACCCACCTATGTGACTCTGGCTTTTTATACTTCATTGATGTCTGCTGCTGAGAGCTGGGAAATCCAGAGAATTTTTTCAGTCTTTCTTATCTGTAGAAAAGTGTTTTTCTGCCAATGCAAGCCCTGTGATTGCTACAAATCTAGTTAACCATGGTGGCTTAGGAATAGACTAGGATTTTTCTCACATATCATTTAGCTGCCCACAAAAAGTACTCAGTTCTGTTTCTGTCTTTAAGGTTGTGTTTCTAGCTTAGATGTCCTCACACTGTGGTCCAAAGGGTCTGAATGATTTTGCACAGAACCATCAGGAGATATCAATGGAAATAAGGGGCAGGGTTATAGGATCCTATTCTATTGAAGCAGAGCAGCTCTACCTTCCTTATGTGTTGCATGTGTTAGGATTGCCTAAGATTAAAGTTCAAGAAAGGATTAACTGCAAAAACCTGGGCAATGATGGTTCTAACTTAATTTTCCTCTCTAATACTATAAAAGACCTCTGCCCTGTTAAATTATATTCTCTCTTTACTCAGAATATTATTGTGCCTTGTTGAGGCTTTGCCATATTTAATGCAAGGCCTCAGGCTGTGAAAGCTGTGCGGAGCAAGTTTCTGGTCTGGGGACACTCACACTCTGCCTTCTTCTTGTCAGGCACCTCAATCCTTCTTTAAAATCCAGTCACGTGGGGCGCTGGGGTGGTTCAGTCGGTTAAGCATTTGCCTTTGGCTCAGGTTGTGATCCCAGGACCCTGGGATCCAGCCCCAGGTCAGGCTCCCTGCTCAGTGGGGTGTCTGCTTCTCCCTTACCCCTGCGCCTCTTCCTGACTCATGCTCTCTTTTACTCTGCCTCTCTCTTTCTCTTAAATAAATAAATAAAATCTTAAAACAAATAAAAATAAATAAAATCTAGCTCAGTCACATAAATATCCTGCATGCAAGAGTAGAAATGGCCTCTTCCTTCCCGTACCAACATGGATTAAAGAGATTCAGTTCATATGTTTTCTGAATTAAGTAAAGTACCAGAATTAAGGCTCTTGTATGCCCCAAGTGGAGATTAGTGGCAATTGAATCGTAGTGTTCAGGGTTGTGAAGGAGAAACTATTTTCCTATCTCCAGGTTAAAAACAAGGATAATTCTCTCAGTTTACAAACAGACCACGGTATTACTGTAGTTGGGAGGATTTAGCTATTTGGATTTTTGATGACAGAGTGACAGCCTCAGAAAGATTATGCCTAAGTAGTCACTTTACTGACAGCTGAGCATGTCCCCCACTAACAGACTTTCTCATGAACAGTCCTTCATTGCTTTCTAGTGTACTGACCATCTCCCTGTGAATTGCACTTCTTCCTTTCAGAGAAGTGTTTAGATGCATGTTATATAGAACAGAGTGTCATAACAGTGACTTCAAATTCCATAAGAAATGAGAGGAATTTCTGATTACATGTCATGACGAATGGAATCCTCCCATCTCTTCTTAAATGTAGTACATCAGCGTATTAAGTAAATAACTTATCTTTGTAGAACATGTGGTAGTGGTTTATTGAATATGATCTAATAGGGATTGAATCCATGATCTATTAATTAGCAACTGGGTGACCCTGGGCATGATCTCTACCCTTTCTTAGCCTAAAAATGAAGAGATACCACTTCACACCAGTCAGAATGGCTAAAATTAACAAGTCAGGAAACGACAGATGCTGGCGAGGATGCAGAGAAAGGGGAACCCTCCTACGCTGTTGGTGGGAATGCAAGCTGGTGCAGCCACTCTGGAAAACAGTATGGAGGTCCCTCAGAAAGTTGAAAATAGAGCTACCCTACAACCCAGCAACTGCACTACTGGGTATTTACCCCAGAGATACAAATATAGTGATCCGAAGGGGTACGTGCACCCCGATGTTTATAGCAGCAGTGTCCACAATAGCCAAACTATGGGAAGAACCCAGATGTCCATCAGCAGATGAGTGTATAAAGAAGATGTGGTATATATATACAATGGAATATTGTGCAGCCATCAAAAAAAAGAAATCTTGCCATTTGCAACGACGTGGATGGAACTAGAGGGTATTATGCTAAGTGTAATAAGTCAGTCAGAGAAAGACAGTTATCATATGATCTCGCTGATATGTGGAATTTGAGAAATGAGGCAGAGGATCATAGGGGAAGAGAGGAAAAAAATGAAACAAGATGAAACCAGAGAGGGAGACAAACCATAAGAGACTCTTAATCTCAGGAAGCAAACTGAGGGTTGCTGGAGTGGAGGGGGTGGGAGGGATGGGGTGGCTGGGTGATAGACATTGGGGAGGGTATGTGTTGTGGTGAGCGCTATGAATTGTGTAAGACTGATGAATCACAGACCTGTACCTCTGAAACAAATAATACATTATATGTTAATAATAATAATAATAAAATTAAAAAAATAAAATGACAGTTAAAATTAAAAAAATGAAATAATCATATGCAGAGAATTGGACATAACAGAAACACTGGTCATTTTAGGCCACATTTTGTTATTCTCAGAATGCATGACATTTTATAAGTCATTTCATTTCTCTAGGACTCAGTTGCCTCAATTGCAAATGAATAGGCTATTTTGTCAAAGGTTTCTCTAGATCTAGATTTTATTTTTCATTCTAATTGGGAGTACAAGAGAAAGTTTGCAGGTGAGATTCAGGAATAGCTTCACAGAGAAGCTTATGTGTGGTCCTTAAAGTAAAAGCAGGACTGGAACTGGCCCAGGCCATGAACAGACTAATCCAGGTACAAGGAACAATGTCAGCTCAGGCACATGGGTGGAAGAGCACAGATCACCTACATGCCAGTGCTGAATGTAGACATTTGTCTATGTGATATTTTATTCAACTAAATTAATCAGTTAATAAGAGATTATGAAAGCTAAATTTATTCAATATAAAGGACTTTATTATGTATTACCTGTATTTTTTAAATATTTTATTTATTTGAGAGAGAGAAAGAGCATGAGCAGGGGGAGGGGCAGAGGGAAAGGGAGAAGCAGACTCCCTGCTGAGGAGGGAGCTGACCTGGGGCTCAATCCCAGGACCCTGGGATCATGACCTGAGCCGAAGGCAGACATTTAACAGACTGAGCCACCCAGGAGCCCCTATACTACCTGTTTTTTTCACAGTTAAAATATTCTTTTTATTTTATTTTTTTTTTAATTTTTAAATTTTTTAAAAAATTTTAATTCCACTATAATTAACATACAGTGCTGTATTAGTTTCAGGTGTACAATATAGTTATTCAGCACTTCTGCACATTACTCAGTGCTCATCATGATAAGTGTACTCTTAATGCTCTTCATCTTTTTCACCCATCCCTCCACGCATCTCCCCTCTGGTAACTATCAGTTTGTTCTCTATAAAATATTCTTTTTTTAAAATGGGCCATCAGTAAACAACGTGTAATATACAGTCTAAAAAATCTTACTGTGCAGAATTAAAAGTTGATAACTATGTAGTAGTGACTGGAATGTTTTCTTAAACACTACAAGTCCATTAAAAAATTGGGAAATACTTGTGCAAATCAAATAGCAAACAGTTCTGGCTGAAGCTCCAGTCTTTTTGTTTGACTGTAAGATTAATAAGATAAAGTTTGAATGCCATGAATGTCAAGGTAGCTATTACTATTATCACTGTCTTATTAATGAAGATATAGAGGCTCAGTGAAGACAATTTCCTTATCAAAAGTTTCATAATCACTACTTTCTGACTTGAAAGCCTATGTTTCTAATGACTTCAGAATAGGGAGTAGTCAAGAGTATTAACTTCTTAACCAGTGATCTTGGTGAGAGCCTATCATGGGGGTAGTGAGGATGGAATGCTTAGCATTGTATGGCAACAGTAGAAAGTTATTTAAAACAGAATGAATTTCAAAAGCTTCTCTGAAGTAGAATGGCTTTGGGTTGTATATACATGTAAGGCATGGATTAGATCAGAGCTATTACTTTTTAAAAATATTCATGCTTGTCTTTTTTAAAAATACAGCAAGGGGGGCACCTGGGTGGCTCAGTCGTTAAGCATCTGCCTTCCTGCTCAAGTCATGATCCCAGGGTCCTGGGACCGAGCCCCATATCGGGCTCCCTGCTCAGGGGAGAGCCCGCTTTTCCCTCTCCCACTCCCCTTGCTTGTGTTCCCTCTCTTGTTGTCCATCTCTCTCTGTCAAATAAATAAATAAAATATTTAAAAAGAAAATACAGCAAGGAAAACAGCTTGTAAAAGAAGTGGATAGAAGAGTAAAAATAAATAAAGTGGTATGATCTATAATCAAGTTAGAAAACTCCTAATGAAATGGCATATAGACTTTTGGGTTTAGACGTATCCCAGTTGATATCTCACATCCACTCCTGATGTGCTATATGAATTTGGTTCAGTGAAATGAAAATGTAAAAACTGAAACCATACAAACACTAGCAGAAAACATAGGTGAATCCCCTATTCAAACTGGGATAGGGAAAGGCTTTCTAACTATGACTCATCCTCTTTTTTTCTAGCATGACACTAATTTTTCTTTGTGTGATTACATGTGACTTGGGTAAAACTCTTAATCAAAGTGCATTGCTTTCCAAAAATATACAACAGAGAAAAGACAGTTTCTTCGATAAATGGTGCTGGGAAAACTGGACCACTCTCTTACACCATACAGAAAAATAAACTCAAAATGGATTAAAGACCTAAATGTGAGAGCTGAAACCATAAAAATCCTAAAAGAGAACATAGGCAGTAATTTCTCTGACATTGGCCATAGCAACATATTTCTAGATATGACTCCTAAGGCAAGAGAAACAAAAGCAAAAATAAACTATTGGGACTACATCAAAATAAAAAGCTTTTGTACAGTGAAGAAAACCATCAACAAAACAAAAAGGCAACCTGCTGATTGGGAGAAGATATTTGCAAAAGATATATCTGATAAGGGGTTAATATCCAAAATACATAAAGAAATTACATGATTCAACACCAAAAAAATCAAAACAAAACAGAACAAAATCTGATTTAAAAATGGGCAGAGGGGGTGCCTGGGTGACTCCTTTGATTAAGTGACCAACTCTGGGTTTCCGCTCAGGTCATGATCTCAGGGTCCTGCGATTGAGCCCCACACGTACTCCACACTTAGCGTGGAGTCTGCTTGAGATTGTCTCTCTGCCTCTCCCTCTGCCCCCTCCCTGCTTGTGCTCTCTATCTCTCTGTCTTTCTCTCTAAAGTAAATAAATCTTAAAAAAATAAATAAAATAAAAATGGGCAGAGGACCTGAATAGGCATTTTTCCAAAGAAGATATACTGGTGGGCAACAGACACACGAAAAGATGTTCAGTATCACCAATCACTATGGAAATGCAGATGAAAACCAAGTGAGGTATCACCTTACACCTGTAAGAATAGCCAAAATCAAAAAGACAAGAAATAGCAAGTGTTTTTGAGGATGTGGAGAAAAAGGAACCCTCATGCACTGTTGGTGGGAATGCATGCTGGTGCAGCCATTATGGAAAACACTATGGAGGCTCCTCAAAAAATTAAAAACAGAAATACTATGTGATCCAGTAATTTCACTACTGGGTAATTTACCCAAAGAACGTGAAAACACTAATTCAAAAAGATATATGTGTCCCTGTTTATCGCAGCATTATTTACAGTAGCCAAATTATGGAAGCAATCCAAGTATCTACCAATAGATGAATAGATAGAGATGCACACATGCATACACACACACACAGTGGAGTATTACTTAGCCATCAAAATAGGATGAGATCTTGCCATTTGCGACAACATGGATGGATGTAGAGAGTATTATACTAAGTGAAATAAGTCAGACTGAGAAAGACAAATACATGATTTCACTCATATGTAGAGTCTAAAAAACAAATGAATAAAACAAAAAGCAGAATCAGACATATAAATACAGAGAACAAACTGATGGTTGCCAGAGGGAAGGAGTAAGGGTTGGGCAGAATGGGTGAAGAGGAGTGGGGGATACAAATTTCAGTTATGGAGTAAATAAGTGAGGGGGGAAAAAGGGCACAGCATAAGGAATATAGCCAATTTTATTGTAATAGTGTTACATGCTGATAAATGGTAGCCATACTTGTGGTGAGCATAGTAAAACACAGAAGTGTTGAATCACTATGTTGTACAACTGAAACTAATGTAGCATTGTGTGTCAACTATACTCAGATATATTTTTTTTAATTTAAAAAACCAAATTGCATTGCCTTCTCTGGGCAAAACTTGGGTTTATGAGCAAAGCTAGTCCAGGCTTTCTCCCTTGGAATTTAAATTAGTTTTAACATCTGTGGTTTATATTATTAAAGCATTAAATAGAAGGGAGCCAGATACATACAAATTGCCAAAACACTTTATTCCCTGAAAAAGCAGAAATTGGTAGAATTACACTCACATTGAAAAATTCCCTCTGGACTGAAGGGGGAGAAAGAAGTAAAAGGGCAAAGAATTTTTTTTCAAGGGCAAAGACATTTGAAAATTTTGTAGGTAATTGGGAGTTTGGAACTTGACAATTTAGATTTTGAAGAAAGTGGTAAATTGCAAATGGTAACTAATAGAACAGGAGAAGGCACTTACCAGAACTCAGACAGATGGTGAATTCTGTTTTGAAAATTATTGGATATTGATGACAGAACATTTATATTGATTTAAATATGTAAAATTATACAACATTTATAGTGAACAGCAGATAGGGTAAGGTAATGGAAACTCTAGAACTGATCTGGGCAGTGGATCTTATCTTTCCTGGACTCCTGATATACTCAGTAATGCATGAATAGTTGCACAGGCTAAACAAAAATTCAAATATCTAAAAATTAAGGACAAGAACTTACAGTTTTGTACTATTCACTGATTTACCTTTCAGGATTTTGTTTGGATTTCATTGAAATAATTCACGATGCTGACCAAGTTCTATTGGATAATCATGAAGCAAAGTTCTTATTTGCATATTCCTTCAAACACACAGTATTAGATTTCAATTATTGCTAGTTACAGTGAGTTGTATACTTTGTCATGTGTCTACCTAAACAAAGTGTCCAATCCACTTGTAGGTCTGAAACAAGAGAAAAGAAACCGATGGTCTATGGAAAACAAAACAAAAAAATGAACTCAAAGCACTAAAGATGGAATAAAGACAAAAGACCAGAAATTTTAAAAAGAATAAAAAAAGAGTATAAGAAATGAGAGAATGGGGAGGTTTCAGTGTCAGTGAATAAAAACTAAATAAGAGCTTTGAAGATTTCTGAGATAGTATAGGTATTCTGAAGTAGTATGGGTATTTGTGATGACAAGTCTTACATACAACCATAGTTTTATATAGATGAAATCATGTTGAAATCAATATTGGTTATAAGGTCAAGGGATGCCCATTTGGATAACAAGGTCTCTAAAAATGGTGGCAGAAGCTGGGTTAGATAGAAAGCCTGTGAACCAAATGGTGGGATTTACTAAGAAGTTAGGAAATGACAGTGAGGAGAAGCACCATTCAAGTTCTTTATTTTAGCTATATCCCTTCCAGCAGCCCCAAATTGTTACCGCCCCCCAACAAAGTTGCTGCTCCTACTTTAGAGGATTAGGATCAAATGTGAAAAAAACAGTGGAAGGCTGGCAGCAGCTATCAGATGGAGCTGTTCTCTCTGCCTGTGCTACTGAATAACACCAGACTGGCCTTTAAAGTCCGGCCCTAAAGTGATTCTGTGTACTCTCATGGCATCTATCAATGCTGTGCAAATCAAGCACCAATGCATCCTTCCTTATGAAGAGATTTGAGGTTTCAGAAGGAAGAAAATGACATTAAATAAGAAAGACCATTTTATTAATCATGAGCATTTCCTGAAAGAGTAATAAGCAAGTGGATGCATATTGATGCGCCAACAAAGGTTATATGCCTCCGCCTGATAAAATACCGTTGCCCTTTTGTTCCTGTAAAACCTCATTTTGAGGGGAATTTTTTTTTTGCCACTCTCACAGTACAGACTGATTCCATGGAAGGGGGGAAGAATTTAGGAGAGTTACTCTAGGGATTTCATTAATTGAAATGAATGATACTAATGGATGCTGCAAAGGGATGAATGGTTGGAGGAAGTAAGAGACATTTTGAGGCTGACAAATACTTTATCCCTCTTGCATGAGAGCTTAATTTCTCCATGGATTAAACCTGAGAATTTGTGATTTTTGAATAGAGTATTGCCTAAGTAGGGAAATCCACAGGCTGTCAAGTAAAGGAAATTGGTATATCTGTGTTTCTCATTTCAAAGATGAGACATATTATTGTGCTCTAGCATATAAAATTCCAATCAAAGTTTTATATACTCAGAATGATTCTGGATGCTAGTTCCAATACTATGTAGTTAATAGGATATACAATGTATTGTCTGAAAAGAAGTGTTGTAAAAACTCATAAATAGCAGATATTTTCCTTCTTTCTTTGCTACCTAGCAGTTTATCTTGGTACAGCTTTATCTAATTAAATCATCACCACCATTAAAGAATACAACTGAGTTAATGCTACATGGGTTGGTAATAGTAACTAGAAATGTACTATTTCTTCTTTAGGTACCAAGTGGCAGCAGCTTGGGGGTAAGGTAGACACTAAGAGAAGGAGCCTTGAAATGTCAAGATATTTACCAAACTTTCATTTTGTCTGTAATTAGTTCTAATCTTTCACACAAAATTTTGCCTCGTGGTAACTGTTGAGAGCATGTATTTATTTTTTCATCTTAAATGTTCTCATTCAAATTGGTGAGTTGAAAGAATTATATATTCAGGGAAAATATGAGAAGTATGTAAATATGAAATAATTAAATATTTCAGGTTTTCTAGGTAACAAATCCTAGGGCAAAAGTTTCCATACTATCACATTACAGGAGTTTGTAATCAGAGAAAAGCAAAAGTGAAGGTTGAAGGACGTGTGACAGAGAAATAGAGCAAATACGAGAAGGATCATTAGTTCTCATTAAGCACAATTGATGGCAGGACATCCTTAGAAAGCCAAAATAAAATTTCTGTATCTCAGGGAATTTCAGGAAGGTAGGCTGAGAGAATAAGTTATCTGCCGGCTTCTTCCCAGTCTCCATTCCCTATTGATCAAAGCCTAGGCAGAGGTCATTAACGATCTGTATGTCCAGGATCCATTACTTGGCCCCTTACCTAAGCTTTTGGGGATGTCACAGGCTCTGTGTATTCACATAGACTAGCACACAGATGCAGCTGTCTCCAGTTGTCACCTTGCACAGGTGAGATTCTTGCTCTCTTGTAGTGGTAGCATTCGCTGCAAAAATATGGGCTTGAACCATCTGCATGGCCATTTTGGAGCAAGATATTATTCGAGGTCTAAAGTTGGGTAAATTGGTAAAGTTGAGCATATCTTGGGTGGCACATAACTTAGTTTAGCAAAAGCCATTTCTTGTGCCATTCTTGTGCAGTTAGACCATGCAGGAAAGAAAGTTGCCCTCATTGGTAGGCATATCTAGTCCCTCAAGTCACCACCAGTTGAAATATTCCCAAAAGAGTTAAATAAAAAGGCTAAGCAAAATTCAGGTGTCAGTGTTTATATCCATCTCTCACCTATCCCATCTGTTTTAGATTTCCCTCACCTTTGACCGTCACTTTGGCTGTTGTGGGTTGCTTGCTTGGAGGGATAGTCCATTTTGAGCCCGTGGTGGTCTGTAAACTTAGGTGCTTTGCCCTTTGTCCTTGTGGATATGGTTGGTGAAATTGGCCATTTTCATATAATGTCATGTACTACAGCATCAGAAGAAAGCCTGATGGATCCCATGGGGCAAACATATCCCCACTATCACTCTTGAGATAATCGGAATGGACTATTAGTATTGTAACTCCTCCCTTTATACTACTTCCCACAAAAGAAAAGCCCAAAATAGTAATGTGGTAACCCCAGATTGGGGTTCAGTGGCTACCTTACTATATTGCCTGGCAAAAGCACAGCTCCATTTTCCCCTGAGGAAGCAGGAACAATTACCTGACAGATCCTAAGATTTAGAGAATGAGAAGTACAAATTCCTGAAGTAGGTAAATGGGAGTGATTATGTGAGATGTTGATCCTATTTCTACTCCTTGATTACCAATGTATTATATTAGGGACACTGAACTTGATATAAACCACTGATTCAGTACATAAACTGCATCCTGGAAGACAGTGTTCAATCCCACAAGTGGTTGTCAGCTTGGTGCGTTAATTAAGCTTTTAGCACTCCAGTTCAACAGCAGCGGCCTTGTTCAGTCAGGCTGGCTGATTCTTGGTCAAGTACGTGGTATTACCAGTGAAAACCATGGGTATAAGCCCATTGTCACAGCTCCTTTTCTGTAAAGGTCAGAGGGGATGTTGTGTGGGATACCACGTCAGCAGATTCGGCATTCTCTAAATCTTTAGGTAGCGATGCCGGTAACTGCACATTATCCAGGCTTTCTCTGGCACTTCAGTTACAACACAGAGGCAATAATAGCCAGTCCAAGTATTGATTCTAGTATAGTTGAGACTCTAGTTCTGCCAAATGGAAGCAGTTTGATGAGACTGACTAGCCAGTGTTTGGATTGCTGATATCCCTGAAGAATGATACCATATTGATATTTCAGCATTGGTCTCCGCTGCTGGCATGTTGAATATTCAACAGTGGCAATAGCTAGCACTTTCAGGGAAGACCCTGTTTTGGGCCTCATGCAAATATTCCATTCTTTCCCCAGTGGTTACTCTGACCATGAGCACACTGTACGAGTACAGGAATGATCAAGGGAGGAGTCAGATTAACAACAACAGGATGAGTTACCCATGCCATGTGCAGTTTTTGAGGATTTATCTGTGGTTAATTATCTCTACTGATCACTGATAGAACACCCCCCCCAAAAGAAAAGAAAAAGGCCTGTGCTTTTTGTCCTTAAATTCATAGGTTTATATAGGTACCTATTTCTCAGTTAACTTTAACCTGAATTTTGCAGTCTTGTTTCTTTTAGGCCTCTGAATAAACCATGCAGCCATTCCCCACTACCCAAGGTTCAGGGTATATCCATAACCTCAGATCTCCTCTACCACCAGATAGTGGGTTTTACCTCATCATTAAGTTTTAGGTCATGCTTGAGATGGGTTGTAATTATGTAGAATATCTTCCCCAACTGATTTGCACTGATTATCTTGTGTCATTTAGTCTTCTGTCATTTCCTCCCTCATGAGGAAGGAGGGAGGTTCCAATACTACGTAGTTAATGGGATTTACAATGTATTGTATGAAAAGAGGCTTTGTAAAGACTCCTAAATAGCATGAATTGAGGAGGAGATGATAGGTCAGCTGAGACAAATGACGTGGGAGTCTGGACTTTCCCATCACGTAATTTACTTCTCTCTTTTATATCTGCTCAAATCCAGTTTCGTATGAACCATTGCCATCTGTGCTCATTCCATCCTGTGATTGGGCAGATCTGATGATATCCTAGACACATAGTCTTTTGCTGTGTAATGATCAGGTATTTTAACTCTATTAGATCCAAATGAGAGTATCTAAAGTTAGTGTTTAAATGGGTGTGTCCATTGAGTTGCTGCAAATAGTTTTGATGTGATTATTTTTCCTGTGAAGGTTTGTTGGTTCTCCGTGTAACTTCCTATATTCCAGATACAGAAACAGGCAAGCAAAAGTTGAAGAATAGAGAAGGTCAGAAAGAAAAAAAACAGGATGTAAATGCCTACTACTTCCCTGGGTTGGGGACTCAATAATAAATATTACAATATTCACCATCTTATGAGCAATAGAAAAGAGAATAGAAAAAGAGTTATTTTTTATTATATTTAATGCTATAATCTTATTAAGAGGGAAGATGTACACAGTTATATTTTTTTTTTAGTGCTAAGGGGAAATCAATGAAAAACATATCCTCTTTCAAGCCAAATGGATTAGTTTATATTATTGAAGATGATGCCTATACAAACTTAAGTACAGTGCTAGAGAAAAGGCTGAATTGTCAAGATGAAATAGTTGTAATTGAGGTAAGTCACAAATGGAATTAATATATAATTCTGCAGGAAAGGAAAATATAACTAACACGTGCATAATATTCTTGCTTAAAAAATGTTTTCATATACATTATTTTAATTTTACTACTTGCAATATTTATAGTGGGTTAACAGAATGCTAACTTCTTGCCAAGTAAAAATACTGCTGTATCTAACTTAATGAGAGTAAAGAATATTGTAGTATGTTATTGGTAGGGTTTGTACAAATACATTCCTTAAAAGTTTTTCTCACATAAAATGAAACAACTCCCCCTAAAATTTGGTTTTATAATGTTAATTTACATATGAATCTTCATTTAATAAGAATATTTTAAAAATATTAATATAGGCTTTTGCTAAAGTTAAAAATTTTAGGATTCTAGTCTATATGAGATAATATCAAGAAATACGCACTTTACATTTTCCTTAAACATTTTAGGCTTGGGGAGATACTTGCAATATTCAGTTGATATTATAAAGCAGATACATATAGAAAGACTTAAGCCATAATTTGTGTCAGTGAACTGGCAAATCGGATTTCTTTAAAACTGGAGAATTAATAGCGAAAGATGTATGGGCCATAGAAACAATTAAGAACACAGAGTTCATTTATGGAGACAGAGTTGTAGATGTAAGTACATTCATGCACTGAGTGCATAAAAAGTCAAGGTTTCCCATAATATTTCTGCCTCCTGGAGTTTATCGGCTACCTGAGGGGTTTCTTGTGGTGTGGGATTTTCAGTGCTAAAACCAATATAGTCCCAGCAAACAGAGAGTTAACCACTCAAACTACTGGACACATTTGCTTGGGGTAATGAGTAGAGGCAATTTATGTGGCTTATGGGAACGTTTCAATCATCGCTGATACTCTTTTTGGGATCCTTATAATATGATTACTCCCAGAAGCCCCCAAAACACTTCCCTTTATTTAAAAACAAAGGAACTTCCAGAAAAGTAAGAAATCATCCTCAGATCATCTTGACTGAATTCCCAACAGATAAAGCTAAGGTTTTACTTTCCATTCTCACCTATAGACTATCTGCTATCATATTCTTGGTATTAACTTTATTTTTAAATGCTGATGAATATTTAATGTGAATTACAAACATCATGTGTCCTATGCTTCATCTTGTGTCCTAAATATTAACACACTCTTCATACATGGCCAAACATGACATGCCCACACTTAACAAAAGCAGTAGAAATTCCATAACATCATCTCATGTGTGGTCCATATTCATATTCCCTTAGTTGTTTGATCTAATCCAGGACTATACATTCTTTTTTTTTTTTGAAAGATTTTATTTATTTATTTGACAGAGAGAGACACAGCGAGAGAGGGAACACAAGCAGGGGGAGTGGGAGAGGGAGAAACAGGCTTCCCGCTGAGCAGGGAGCCCGATGCGGGGCTCGATCCCAGGACTCTGGGATCGTGACCTGAGCCGAAGGCAGACGCTTAACGACTGAGCCACCCAGGTGCCCCAGGACTATACATTCTATGTGGTTATTGTACCCCTTTGATTTCTTATAATCTAACACAGCTCTTGTGTTCTGTCTTCTTTTGAAACTGTTGTTGTTTGGCATCCATGCAACAATCCTTGTTTCTTTCTTTTTTTTTTTTTTCTTTTAAAAGCTAGTCTTGGGGGGTCTTACCATCCTTCGACATCAGCTTTTCTTATGCTAGAATCCATATCTATAATCATAATCTCTGTGAATTCAACTGTATTTGAAATTGACAGTCGGGTGCAGGAATCTCACTGTCCACTGCATGGACATAACCTCAGTATTTCAAACATAAATCCATTATATCCACCCCCTTCCTACTGCAATGAAATCTACTTTTCTTCTCTTCCTTTGATCACTAAGCCAGGTGAGAATAGAGATTTTGTTTTTTTGTATTTTTGCTTTTTCATAACCACCAAATCTTTAATGCTAATTCAGAGTGAATTTCTCAGGATTGTCTTCCTGTTTTTAAATTCCAACTTCACATATATCCAGCTTACAAACTATGATTCATTATTCTTAATTCCAATTCCAGTTCATCTTATTTGTTCTTTTTTATATTTATATGTTTTCTTTCATATACATCTGTGGGTAATTCATATTATTAGCTGTGTTTATAATATCTATCTCCCTTGTTCATGTTATTGTAATACATGCCACTACTACAGTTATCTCCCTGAGGAATTAAAAAATATGTATTTTAATATAATTCACATTTGTATTTTTGCTTAACATAACTGTAGGTCCTCAATTTTGCAAATGCTGGCTATCAATCTGATAATAGTTTCTGTCATTTATTTTGAAATTTTCTTTCTCAGGCTCATCCTCAAAGAGATTAGTGGGGAGTACACAGCTCATATTTTGGCTTTAGAGTGATCATCTGCCTTTCTGAGGCACTTGCTCATACTGGGGCTAGCTTCGTTTCAGCTTGGCCCATGTGCTTTTTGCCAGTTGTTTTATTTCCTCTAGCCAACCAAGGCAGGGAGTTGTATGCAAACCTCAGGCAGTTGGCGTAGGTTTTTTTCAGCCTCTCAATAGGCAGGGAGCTCCAACCTTGGGTTTCACAAGGCGAGCCAGACTTTGATGTTCAGTAATGCCTTAGGTATTTTGGACCCTGTTACCCAGGAACTCAAGCCTCAGATCCTTTCTTCATGTATTCAGTCCTTGATCCCAGCAGGCACACAGCATCAGCCTTTGCTTGCTACACTGTGTTTCTATTCATATTCTGATCCGTGGAAATATTTTTTTCTTGCTTATGGTTATATCATTTCATTTTACTTCATTTTTATTTACTATTATCTTTGCCATTTTTGAAGGGAAGGGAACATTTAAATGGATGAACTATAGGCTTATGCTGTCCGGAAACCCCCTGGTCTCCTTTCAGGATCCCATCACAATCTCTTATCCACAGCAGCAAAATACACCCAACACTTTCTGCTATTCCCTCATCACTCATTTACTCCCCAGCAGCTTGTAATCTGTGGTCAATTCCCAACATTTTATGGAAGCTACTCTCAGAAAATCACTGATGATCCCTGCAGCCTCCACTCCAATGAATGTATTTTCCCCACCCCCGCCACTTTTGACCTCTATAATAGTGGATCCTTGCCAGTTTTAGACTGCTTTAAATTGCTTGTGCTCGTGTTATTCCCATACTTTATATCCATTATTGTGTTGTGAGTGTATGCATGTCAAATGGAATAGATGTAGGCCTCCTATTGTGCTCGTACATAGCCCCTTCTTTGCCACATAGAAGGGTCAGGTCAAGATAAATACCTTATTAGACTAAAACCTTTAAACTAATCAGTAACTTTCCACTAATTGTGTGGAGTAAAATTAAGCTTATTTTCTAAAGAGTCATGTAAGATTTTTATTTCACTGATCTTGTTCGCCTGCATGTAAGTGGGGGAGAGAAGACAAGTGGAACAAAAAGTAATTTTTAATTCTAATTTGCAAGGTTGCTTTAGACATGCCAGTATGAAGGGGCATTTGATTACCCTATAATTTTATTTTATTTTGTATCATGCAAAGAAAAGTTGGTGTAATTTAAAGCAGTGAATGCATTTCTCTTCTCTCATTCTAGAGACGCTATTCAACTGTTGATGGCATAGCATAGTAATACACTATTTTTAATTGAAATGTTAGTGAGATATTTGTAAATTTAGTTCATGTTGTTAGACATAATACAAAGTTATCCCTGTGGTAACATTTTGTAATATTATATGATATACAAACAGCATATTGAAAGTAATGCAGTCTACTGATCTTATTCAGACTTTCTCAGCTTCACTTGTACTCATGTGTGTATATTTAGTTGTACACAATTTTATCACCTGTGTAGTAGGTCTATGTATCTGCCACCATAGTGAAGATGCTGAACAGTTCTGCCAATCCAATTGGAAAATGGGCAAAAAACATGAGAAATTCCACTAAAGAAAACGTACAGATAGCAAGTGAGCACATAAGAAGATTTTCAGCATTATTAGCCATAAGAAAAATGCAAATTAAATTAACAATGAGGTATTTCTATACACCTGTCAGAACAGCTAAAATAAAAAATAGTGAAAATGGGGTGCCTGGGTGGCTCAGTCAGTCTGCCTTCGGCTCAGGTCATGATCCCAGGGTCCTGGGATCAAGCCCTGCGTCAGCTCCCTGCTCAGTGGGGAGCCTGCTTCTCACTCTCCCTCTGCTGCCGCGCCCCCTGCTTGTGCTTGCTTGCTCTTTCTTTTTCTCTCTGTCCAAAAAAAAAAAAAATCTAAAAAAAAAAAAATAGTGTAAACAGAGACACCTGGGTGGCTCAGTCAGTTAAGCATCTGATTCTTGATTTCTGCTCAGGTCATGATCTCCGGGTTGTGGGATCGAGCTCCGCATTGGGCTCTGTGCTGGGTGTGGAGCCTGCTTAAGATTCTCTTCTGTCTCTCTGCCACACCCTCTCCCTCTCTAAAAAAAAATAGTGAAAACATTAATGCCAATAAAGATGAAGAGAAACTTAATCTCTTATACATTGTTAGTAGAAATGTAAAATGGTACATTTTTGAAAAAGTTGGGCAATTTCTTATAAAATTAAATATGCCCTTACTATACAAGCCAGCAATTGTACCTTCCAGTTTTTAATCCCAAATGAATGAAAATTTGTGTTCATACAAAAAGCTGTAAACAAATGTTCATAGTAGGTTTTCTTATAGTAGCTGAAAACTGGAAACAACCCAGATGTTATCAAATAGGTGAATGGTGAAGCAAACTGCAATACATTCATACCATAGAACACTAAGCAATACAAAGAATGAACTGTTGATATATGTGATAACTTGGATGAATAATCAGGGAGATATGCAGAGTGAAAAAAGCTAATGTGTAAAGGTTGCATACTATATAATTAAATTTATATAAAATTTTTGGAATGATGAAATATTAGAAGTGGTGAACACATCACTGGTTGCTAGAGTAGAAACAGAAGGTAGGAGGGATATAGGTGTGGTTTTACAAGGCACAACAATACAAGGGATTCTTGTGATAATATACTGTTTTATATTCTTATGACACCCTTTTGGTAAGGAATCTAGTATCTTTTCTAGACACCATTAATGTTTTATAATATCTTTAAGAAAAAAATGGAACTTCCTAGAAAATGGTGATGAAATCATACATATACACATATAGTGGTGTGGCACCACACACACGTGTGTGTGTGCATGGGTTATATGTGCAGTGGCACAACACTATACATGTGTATATAGAGAGAGAAGGAGATACCTCATGGCTTAATATTAGACTGTGTTAAAGAAATAAATAGGAAAACATAAGCAGCACTGGCCTTATTTTCATCGTCACAATTTGGTTGTTCGGGAAAGATTTTCTTATTTAAGAACACTCAAACATATTTATCACAAAAATATAATGCACCAGACTTTAAAAAGTATTTCTAAATTTATTCAGTTCATAATTTTTGGCAAGAAACAATCATAACCAACGTTTTCCAAGGATAACAGTTCTCAGAAAGGCCATGAAACCTACCTAAGCAGACAGATGTTCATTCTCTGCCACTAACTCCTTCTGTTCTGTGCTCCACGAGTATTTCCTTTTTTGGTGGATTTCAGCAATTTGATGATGACGTGTCTTGGTGTTATTCTTTCTGTTTTTTTTTTTTTTCCTGCTTAGTGTTTGTTGAACTCTCTTAATCTGTATGTTTATAATTTTTAACAAATTTGAAAGTATTCTAGCCATTTTTCCTTCAAATAATTGTTCTGACCTTTTCTCCCTTCTCTTCTTCTGGGATTCAGTTATATGCCTGTTAGGTTGCCAAACACTGTCTCATGGCTCACTGGTTCTCACTTCATTTATTCTCCTAATATCTTTCCCTTAGTTTTTCTTTTGGTTAGTTGCTGTTTCTGTGTTTTCAAGTTCACCAGTTTTTTCTTCTGTAGTATAAGTTCAGCCCTTTCAGAGTTAGTTTTTTTTTTTTTTAATTTCTGACATTGTGTTTTTTATATCTACAAGTGAAATCTGTATCTTTTTATATCTCCCATTTCACTCATCCTTGTTATGATTTTTTTTGTACAGAAAACTCATTCTGTGATTAAATATATTCATTAACAATTACAAAAAGGAAAGCCAACAGTCAGAATTAAAAATTAAGTTCACAAATTTTATAGGAATAAATTTATAGGAATAAAATTTAACTTGATATAAACAAATGACAGAATGCTTCCTCTCACTTACTGTTGGGGATGAAGTAACTTGAAGAGATGGTAGAAAATTTCTCACCAAATTGACTTGGAAGAAAGCATTTTAAAAGTTTGATAAAATCAAGTGTTGGTGAGCACATAGATAAAGAAGACGCTTGTTATGTTTGTGGGAGTGAAAATGGACTCTTTTGGAAGAAATTTTATAGTAGGTATAATTTTCCTAGCAATTTTACTCTCAAATAATACATACTGTAGTTATAACTTATGTATATAGAAGTTCAAACATCATTATAGCATTATTTTTAAATAATAAAAGATTAGTGTCTATAAATATTAACTACATACACATTATTATCCTCCAAGTTGTTGAAAAATAACATGTATATGAGATAGAGAAAAGGCAGAAAGAAAGAGAGAAATTGGCAAATACTTTTGTGGTATGGTGAGATGGTGCATTTTGGTTTTTATCATGCACTTTTTATTTGTATTGGGCTTTTCCTACAAGACTTTGTGATTTTTATACTTGTAATAACAAGTTGATATTTAGGAATTGTTTATTTTGCTTCCTCTTTGGAATTCAGGTATCATACCTTGTTTTCTACATCTTAGATTTGAGGAAATTATGGTTATTGTTTTCCTTTAGCTGCTTTCTTTCCTACGATTTATCCCCCCCCCCATGAACATTACCCTGTTCTTTTTTTTAATTATGTTATGTTAATCACCATACATTACATCATTAGTTTTTGATGTAGTGTTCCATGATTCATTGTTTGCGTATAACACCCAGTGCTCCATGCAGAACGTGCCCTCTTTTAATTTAGGCTTCACTCCTCAAGCAGAATACTGTATGGTAAGCTTGACTCAATAGTCTTGGTAGCTAGCTAGGACTTATCCTTGACTTAGAGGAAAGACCCCTGGATGATGAGCTATGAAATTGGCCAGATAAATACAGGATTATGTTTGAGTGATGTTTTGTGAATAACTATTTAATATGAAATGCTAATGAGATTAATTAAGAACAGTTGTCCCACACTATCCATCTACAAACAGGTCAATTGCCAGGTCCAACACCACATAAAAGTTCTTTCTGTATGTCTCTAGCACACTATGTTTTTCTTCCAAAAAATAATAATAATAAAATCTCAGTTCAGTCTATATAAGCATCAGCACATTTTGGGGGCTATTTGATTATAGGAGTGTATTAGGATGCAGAGGACATTATATAACCTGAAGTGTTTCCAGAACAATGTGTATCTAGACTATGGCAGTAAATAATACCACTCCCCAAAATCACTCCAAAACAAGCAGCATAAGACTAATATCCTCACATTAAATGTGATGGTCAGCTAAGGGATGCCCAGATAGCTGTAAAACATTTCAGGGTGTGTCTATGAGGGCGTCTCTGAAACAGAATAGCATCTGATCAGTATACCAAGTAAAGATCTGCCCTCACCGATGAGGATAGACATTATCCAATTCACTGAGAATCTGATTAGAACAAAAAGCCAGAGAAAGGGTGAATTCACTTTCTGAGCAGAGTCATCCATCTTCTCCTGCCCTCAAACATAGGTGCTTCTGGTCCTTGGGCTTTGGGATTCAGACGAAGACTTAAGCCGTTGACCCCCCAGAGTCTTAAGATTTCAGACTTCAGCTGAATTATACTACCAGCTCTTCTGATTTTACGGCTTGCAGACTGTGGGACTTTTAGGGCTTCAAAAGTATGAGTCAATTTCTGTAATAAATGTCTGTTTGTCTGTCTGTCTTTCTGTGTTTCTCCTCTCTTTCTGCCTGTCCCTATTTCCCTCCCTTCCTCCCTCTCTCTATATATAAACACATATATATAAGAAAAAAATATATTCTGTCTCTTTGGAGAACTCTGCTTAATACACTAAGTTAATTTACATTTGTGTATAACCAACATATAGTTATTGATCACATATTTAGAAAAGCAATAGATGGTTTATGTTCCTCATGTATTTAAACCTAAGCCAGTTGTATTGATTAATGCTACTAACCTTCAAGTACTATTTTTTCACCTTTAAATATTAGAAATGTTATGAAGAAGAAGTTATTTCTTCAAGCTGTGTGTAATGTTCTTTACATATTTCAAAGATTATTTAACTCTCTTAAGGTATAGTAGAAACCTCACAGTGTATGTATGTGTGCGCATGTGTGTCCATCTATTAAGAGTAATGGTGTCGGAAATCCCCATGTGAAAGGCACTCTTTTAGACACTGAGGATGAAGAGGTAAACAGGCTAGACGAATGCTCTTTTTTCAGCGAGTGGATAGACCGGTGTGGGAAGACCAATAATACAAATATAAACAAAACAAACAATCACATACATACAGCTGAGGTTATTTCAGATAGTGGTGATTATTATTATTGTAAATGGGAAAAATAAAAACAGGAGGTCAAGGGTTACATGGCTGAAAATTATATCTTGTGTAAAGGATGGATGAGAGGGAGAGGGAGTAGTGAGATAAAGGTGGATAGATATGAAGGGAGCAGGAGGTGGTTGAGCAAGGTCCTAAATGATGAGAAGGAAGTAGCCATGTGCAGATCTGGAGCACAGTGTGCATTACACACCTAGCACCCATGTGTTTATTGAACTAATTTGAATTTTACGCCAGACTGAAAGACCAGGGTAATGATACTACATGATGTACTCAATATCTCATAGCATTGATTAATGACTTAATAGCAGAGCCAAAAACACTACTAAGAAGGAACATTACAATACAGGTACAACATTTTTAGACACTGTTTTTCTCTAGGAATATGTTCTGGATGTGAAGGATCTGCACATATCAATTTATGAGTGCATCTTTACCAACTATTCATACTTTATTTGTGTTTGTGGTACAAAGTAAATAATGTATGTGATGCCTAGGGTGTTTATTCAAGGAAAGGTAGATATTTTTCTGATGTGGAAATATGAATTGGCTTTGGGATCAGAAACAGTTGGTCTTGAATTTGAACTTGGCTTTGTGGTAGTCATGTCCTTTACAAATAGTTTAACTTGATGCCCCACTTTCTCATCTCTTAAATGGGACTACTGACACTTTACCTTAGGTCTTTTGGACAAAATGCATGAGATAAGGCTTATAAGAAACTTACTTTATTGTCTGGTCCATTACTTGGTGGTAATAGTGGTTATAGGTCGTATTCATATGGAAAGAGTCGCAAAGCTTTGTAGTATTATTTAATGCAAGACAAGATCTTATAGGTATAGTTGAAAATTTTTCTTCTCTGATTTCCCCTCTGTAACAGATACATACTATATAGTTATTTTATCTGATACTGTTTGTATCTACAGTTACAGAAAAGTTGTTGGTGCTCAACAAATTGCATCATTTGCTAAATGACATGCTGCATCACATGCTAAATTGATCAACTTGCCCAAATTTATCTAATTTTATAATTAGATAAAAATATATAGATATGAGAATGTGAGAAGGAAAACCTACATTAACATTACTCCATTAAAAAATGTGGATCCAAAGAAATTTTTAAATTAATTTTTTTTAATTAAAAAAATAAAAAATAAATTAAAAATGTGTATCCATCAGTAGCCCCAAAACTCAGTATAAGGAAGAATACCTGTAATCTCATTCCTCATTAATAGAACCACAGCTTGGACTTTTTATATTTTATAGTTTTTCTGTTTTGTCTTGTTAGTAGATTTATGGTTTTCTGAATAATACTGTGGTGAAAAAAGTAGCAATACCCCCTGAGGAAAGCAAGGATGGTGAAGAGGTGTAGACTACATCATCTGAAGTACATTTGGTGGTTTCAAACAAAATAATCAAACATGGCATTGGAGGGCATAATAGCTGATTACACATTTGTAAAGATACAATAGAGAAAAATTATTGAGATTATCCTGTGTAGCTATAAAGGTAAAATTAGTATCAACTGCAGGAAGTTTCAGGCAAACTTTGACTAAAAATTAAAGTTGGACCACAAAAGAATGGGCTCCTTTTTAGAAACTAAATCCTGGAAATGTTAAACAAGATGAGGTAATCATCCATTAGAAAAGTCATAATCGGACTTCCTGCTCTGGGTTCTAAATTGGACTATATAACACCTGCAACCCATTCAAATTAAGAAATAAGATGTAAACAGTTAATTTGAGCTCAGACTTTTTCATTCTTTGATTAAATCTTGGGAAGCCTAAAATTTCTCTCCTCTTCTGGACCAGTGAATCTGAAGTAACATAGGATGGGGAGTGTTATTAGCCCTCTGCAACCTGCCTGCTGTATTCAGTTGTCTGTGTCTGAAACAAGAGAGACCAAGGAACAAAGTTACCTCTCCACTCTGATATTTTCCAACACACTTAGAATTAATTTTAGCTAGGAAAAATTTCACTGGAATTACTAAAGAGTAAATAAAGTTACTTCCTTTTAGCATTAAAAGACACTGACTTTGTCCTCACCAGTTGCAAAACCTAGATGAATGCCTGTGTCTCAGATCACTTCTCCTATATACCAGCATTAATAAAGGTACCATTCATGTTCAATACAGATAATGCAATTCTAAACTAAAGTTGGGAAGTTTATTTTTTTCCCCAGTATAAAAGCTTGGGAAAATCATAAGAAATTAATGATTTTAGAGTAACTTATAACTCAAAATCAGTGTTTCTTATTTCCTATGACTGTTAAAAATCCTATGATTTTCTTAGGAAGAAAAAGATTAAGTGTATGTGTGAGTTTTAAAATTCTTTTTGAATGCTATTTCCAGTGAAACTCACACTTATCTAGCTACCTGGATATTTAAAACATATCAGCCCTCAACTTACTTATTTTTTTTTTTTTTAGATTTATTTGTCTATTTTAGAGAGGGGTGGGGGACAGAGGTAGAGAAAGAGAATCCTCAAGCAGACTCCCTGCTCAGCACAGAACCCAATGTGAGGATCGATTTCAGGATCCTGAGATCATGACCTGAGCCGAAATCAAGAGCCAGACACTTAACTGACTGAGCCATGTAGGTGCCCCTTGACTTGTAAATATAAAAATTATTTACTCTACTGAATTCATAAAAAGTAATTATTGTTTTTGCAGAGTTAGATAAAATTGATTTCATATGTTGAAAGAGGAGTCAATATTTACTACTGCTTATGTAACAAATCGATTTTCAAAAAGAAAGGTGAGTAGTTTAAATTATTATCCTTGTGTCAGTGTTGATTCTTATATACCATTGGACCAAATATATTCTGAGGACAATAAGATAAATGTTCCTAAGTAAATGATTCATATGCATTTTTATTATAGTGGGTGATACCATCAAAAATACTTATAATAGTAAAGTAATAAATTTTCAGAAACATAGCAACAACAAAAAGAATTAATATGAATGTAATACATACATATATATGCAAACTGTCAACTCTAAAATTATCATATAATATTTTAATATTTAAAAATTTAATATTTCAATTTGGGATATCTCTGTACTTCTTCCTGTATTTTTTGTTGTTTTTCTTTTCTTCTCTCCTTGGCAGTTTCAGGTCCCCTGCAGGAACCAGTCAGATGCCAAAACCAGCAATCTAGCTGAGACACCTTATATTTCTTTTTGGATCATTAAAGATAAAAATACAGGATATTTCAGTGCCGTAAAAGCATTTTTGTATAAAATTAATGTAGTGGAAACATCACTGGCATTTACCAGTCTTGTGAATTACCAGTAGACAACTTAGTTACCTTAATGTGCACAGGTTTGAGATTGTACGTCTCTAATGAGAGTGCTGGTGCCTTCTTTGCATGTTTATTGAAAGGATTAATGGTAAGATATACTTTAAAACACTGATCACAGTGTTGTGATTCATCCATTTGTAATATATTACTTTAGTTTGAAACAGAAAATAAAATATCTCAGGGGAAATATAATGAAGTTACACATGATTAAGCCTCTGCTTTGCCAGGACTATAACATGGTGCCCACCTTTATGTACCAAAATTTAAGATGCATTGCACAGGCAGAGAAACTGAATTTGGTCCTTATGGAGAAAAATTTTCCAAGAAAAAGAGCTGTCTTATGACGTGATGAATTTTCATGAGGCAGGGAGGGGTGATGAATTTATTTCCTTGAAGCTTCAATTTTCCAGGATCTATTAGGGAGAAGGAAAAATACGTCAATTATTTTAACAAAGAGAGTTCAAATCAAAGAATTTTTAATCAAGTATTAAGAAACTGACAAAGAAACAAAAACATAGTGACAGAAGTATCTCATAGGTAATACCTTCAGAAAAAAGTTACCATCCCTGGAGCAGTAGCAACGAAGCAAAGAGGTGGAGGTAGTTGAAGTGTAAGGCATGGAAGGGAGGCAGGTAGTGTCACCAGTGACAAAGGGCTCACCATTTGGGTGCTTAAGCCCGTAGATCAGCCCAAGTCCTTTTGGTTTGAGCAAATAGTTCTTATTACTTGCAGCAAGTAAAGGAGACAGAGAGAGAGTTCCAAAAGCACTGTCTCCTAGTGGGGCTTGTGCAGGAAGCTTTTTTTTCAATATGCCAGGGGGGCAGGGGCAGAAAGCTTGCATATGCATGAGGGAATTTATACATATTCTCTTATTTAGACATGTGAGTTAAATGCTCATGCTTCGCATGTGAGCATGCTAGTACATACATCATTTTGTTCAAAAGAGTTGCAGAAAATCCTTCCCTTAGGAGGAGATCTTAGTTTTATGAGCCAAAGGTAACTTTGGGACAACTCAGGGGGGCTTCTGCATAGGTCCTCAGCTCCTAACCTGCTCAAACTGGTTTACATAAGGGGCTGTTAGGCTAACTACCTAGTAAGGGGCTCTCACTTAGAACACCTAGCTGGGTGTCTCCTTGGTGAGAACTGCTGCTCTGGAAAACAAAAGACATTCCTTTCCTGCTTTTGTCCCTTCCGCCTCTTCTCTTCTGCCGACAGCCTTCAGACCTCTGATTTGAGTAAGTTCCTGTTGCATCCTAGCTAACAGTAGTACTGTTTTTGTGAGTGTTGGAAATACTGCAGACAGGAATCCTCAGTTGAAGGCATGGGAACAAACTGCAACTGCAGAGTGAAAAAAGCATCACTGGGGTGAGGCTGGCAGGAACAAGCAGACAGAAAGGACATGTGACTTCTCCCTCTTTCTGTCTCCCCTTCTCCCTTTGCTGCCTTCTTAAAGACAGTGTAACTGGGGGCCACTGGCAAAGGAGTCGGATAATTTTCAGTTTCTGTACCAGCCAAGTATGTAAATGTGGGTTTGAATTTGAGAGATGATAGTATAACAAAAAGCACGAGGTTGATGAGAGATCCCCCGGAATGTGCTAAAACATGATTCTCAACTTTCTCTATGATTGAAATCATTTGGGAGTCTTGTGAAAATACAGATGCCATGTTCCAGCTCCCAGGGTTTCTGATTTAGTCTGTTTAGCTTAGGGATGTGCAGGTTAGCGACTATTTCAGATGATTCTAGTTTAGGTGCACTTTGAGAAGGAATTGTTGTTTCATAGGAACTTCAAGACTGGATGGTGGCATGAGGTAAACCAGTTCACACTTGATTTTTTTTTTTTATCATTCTAACTGTAAAGGCAAAAATTAAGCAATCCAAGTTTTATTGGTTCTCCTCAACTTATAAATAAATAGATCTTAAGTGAAATATTAATGTTGTACCTTGGTTGTTTGTGGTACAGTATGTATTTTAAAGTCATCAGTGGTTTTGAAATCACAGACTCTAATCAATAATTCTGAAATATTAGTGGTAGCTTATAGCAGTTATTCAGGTTGCATTTTGCATTATACAGGCCTGGTCTCAGATTTTTAATTATATGTAGGGACAAGGAATGCTTAAATTAGTTAAGCTCATATTTTTACCTTCGGCCTATATATAAGGAGAAAAGGGGAGGTCCCTAGATGGAGCACAAATCCCACAAATTTATAATTCCTCTGATTATTGAAGATTAACAGAGAGAGATAAAAGGAGCTCATTTGGGGGCACCTGGGTGGCTCAGTCGTTAAGTGTCTGCCATTGACTCGAAGTCAAGCAAGTCCCGCATCGGGCTCCCTGCTCAGCAGGAAGCCTGCTTCTCCCTCTCCCACTCCCCCTGCTTGTGTTCCCTCTCTCGCTGTGTCTCTCTCTGTCAAGTAAATAAAATTTAAAAAAAAAAAAAAAAAAGGGAGCTCATTTGGCAGCCCGTGAGTCTTCAGTGGGCTCCAGGTTATACAGTGATTCTGTCAGAAGCCCCATCAGCGTTTGCAGTACTATTGGGGTTTTGGTAGGGAACCCAAAGAAAGCTGTAGAGGTGTTGCTGGAGCTTTTCTCATCACATGCTAGACATCTCTGAACATTACTTAAATATCTAATTAAGTCATGGTGTTCAAATTCATATAGACATCACCCTCACAAGAATATTTTTAATTCATTTTAATATTACTATAAGGTTTCCTTAAATGTTGTGCTTACTTACTAATTTAATCAGTATTCTTCTCCAGCAGCTAGAAGCTCAAGAGGATTTTTTCCCCTGGTCCTGGTTCATTTAATCCATAAAGTCTCTTCTGTTTTCCAGTGAATACTACCCATACTTCTTAGTATACTTAGTGTGAGGTACTGTTCTTAGCATGAGATAAAGAGTAAGAAATACCATCTTTTAAGCAGAAGTCCATAAGTAGGATCTGGGGTAAAGATGGAGCTGGAAATCACTCCCGTGGCATCAAGGTTGCTTAAAAATCCATCTTTTCCCAATAAGCAGTCATTATGTAGCAATGTCCTTGTGTCAGGTGGGTAGTGATCAAAAATCATGAAAAAAAAATAGCCTGTGTAGCCTGTGTGTTCTTCTTCAAGGACAGGAAGATTATTCTTCATTAAGAAGAATCTAATGTGAAGGAGAAGTGGGGAAGTTAAAAATAACAAGCATGGGTAAATTACTTAAATGCCATTTATAAGTAGAATAGGGTCAATGGCATATTTTAGAAAGCACATGGACTAGTGGTTTAGACACAGAAGTTTAAATCTCAGCTCTGTAAATTTGGAAAATTATGTAAGGTCTCATTGTATTTGAATGTACATGAGGCCGTGGGTGTAAGGTACTGATTGCCAACTCTAGTAAATATTAAGTGCTCAGAATTGTTCACTAGAGTGGCAGTGTTGATGAAGACAATGATGATGATGTAAAGTTAAAGAATTGGAGACAGACCACTAAACCATCAAACTATTCCTAAACTATACTGTCCCCAAAACTCGAAGTCAAGACCTGTATGATCTAACAAAATTTGATACCAGAGTTCCAATTTGAATTGTGAACCCGTTTAATACTGCCATGTCTGCACTCCTGCCATTCTTGTTTCTCACATAAAATGAAGTTCTTTCTGTAATCTGTCTTTTCATGACAGATTGTTTTTCATTGTTACTATTCTTTAAGCTTTCTTTTACTATCCTCATAATATTCCCTCTGAAATTCATGTATCTTCTGGAATGGTTATATCATAGATAACAAATTCAACCTATATCCCCAGTCTTTTTCAGAATGCTCACTCCATTTCTTAGTACCTCCCAATTATATAAAACCTAGTTTGTCCTTAAATAACCAGAAGGAAAATAAATTAACCAATGCGATTTTTTAAAGTACAGAAAGGGGGTAGAATTGAGCATTCTTTATATAGAAGACTGAAAATTCTACCGTAAATGACTTGAACTATATATCATATGTGATGTTTTAGAATATCTTGGCAACACAAAGTGACTGTTACTGCAAAGGTTGGTTAGTTAGCATAAGAAGATTGGCAAAGATTTGGAAAAATTATTCTGTGAAATTAAAGAGAATCTTGACGTAGGAGAAATAAAGAAAATATCAGCATATTGAGTAAACTACTGAGAGTAGCATACATAAATATGTGGTAAACAAAGCCTTCCAGTACAGGAGACATTTCAGATGATCTCCAGGTTTCTAATCACCAATTTTCCTGAGATTCTGCTTCTTAAAGATGTGATTTCTTTATTCACATTTTCTCATAGATGAATGGAAATATTATAGGCAAACTGTGGTGGAGCCTCTCTAGAAAAAAAAAAAAAGAAGAAGAAGAAAACAGGTCTGTTGATTGCTAAGAGGATTAGCTTATCTACAATCATTGGATGCATAACTCAAATGGGGATATGCCACATAAGGCCTAGAAACCCAAAAGAAGTATTAAGATTACAGGTGCCAGGAAAAGAACAAGAAATGCATATTTTTCTATTAGAGAAATAATAATGAAAAAGTTTTGATAGTCTCCCTTTCAACAAATAATTTCATAAGAAAATGTTATTTGAAATATCTTTGATTTAGAATTCTGTTGATGCCTATTAGCAAGATAGTTTAACATTTAGCTATCATTTGGGATCCCTAGTATATATATTGGGGCCTATATGTTCTGAGGTCATTGGGGTCAAATATAGCATTACCCAAACAAATCAGCTAGAAATATGTGCTAAGCCAAATGATAATCAGGTCCTACTTAGAATATAGAAAAGTATCCTTTTATCCCCTAAGTCATACATTTAAAGGGATTATTAATATGTTGGCACCTTTTGTGTAGTTAGCCTAAATGATATTTATACAGAGGGGTAATTCCCTTAAATGAGCATTGTACAAAATGATCTTACATTTAAAAGGTAACAGCAATTTCATGGAAAATTCCTTTCCAAAATACACAGAGAGCCAACAATAATATATTACAAGTGCACAAATTACCTAAGTTGTCTCCAGTTGCCTTTTAGATATATTTAAAAAGAGGTATTTGTTTGCTTGCAATATTAAATGTTCTATTAAATTAGCTGACACTTAAACAAATATCATCTTCAGTTCACAATGAATTCTGGAAGCACTGATAGGAATTTCGGAGATTATTTCCAATTACCAGATGAGAAAAGC